>NC_090938.1:398587091-399194530 GCF_040938575.1 Ambystoma mexicanum | reverse complement strand
AAAACGTACTTCACTGATCAAGGTCCTGCAGTGCTAGTGTGGGATGACCAGGCTAAATTAGAAATAAAACTCGACCCGAGCACAGATGATCAAATTCTCTCGATAACAGTAGAAGGAGGATTGGTGGCAAAAGAGGACTTCCGATGCTGTTCTCAAAGGTCCTGGGCAGAATCAAAAATGTTGTACACAAAATTAAACTATGTCACAATGCGTTCCCTGTCAAACACGGGAGTTTGACCAGTGCCAGCCATGGCGCGGCAAGCTTTAAAGACACAGCTGGAACGAATGTTGGAAGAAGGCACCATAGAGACTATTGAATCATCAAAATGGCTGAGCCCGGTGGTGTTAATAAAGGAACAAGGCTCTACTGACTTAGAGTATGCATAGACCTACTTAGCTTGAACTTAGAAGTCATTGCTCACAGGTACCCGCTTCCAAGCATAAATTAATGAAAGAGGCGAAGATCTTCTCCAAATTAGACATGCGAGATGCATACCATTAGATCACATTACACAAGGAGTCCAGATCATTGACTGCGTTCATCACCCCATTCAGCACCTTTCAGTGCACCAGAATGCCGTTTGGGCTATCACCCGCAGCTTCAGCTTTCCAACGGATGATGGATACATTGCTGAAAAACATAGGTAGTGTAGCCTATTTCCAAGACGATGTCCTAATCTACGCAGAAAACATAAAAACTTGTGACAGGGTGTTGCAGAAGGTGTTCCATACACTACAAGATGCAGGTGTATGGTTGCGCTATGAGAAGTGTGTTATCAGGGCCCAGTAAGTGGAGTACCTAGGGTATACCATATCAGAAAAGGGCATCAGTCCAAAGACAAGCTTGCTGCAAGTTATAGTAAAGGCTCTGGCACCAGTTAACAAGGAGGAATTGAGGTCATTCCTTGGCTTAGTGGAGTATTATGCAAGATTTGTGTCCAACTTCCCCGAAGTGACTATTAAGGAAAGGGCCAGAATATGCGTGGTTGCAGATCCAAGATGACGCATTCAAAGAAGTGAAAGAGAAAATAATTCGGCCTTTGAATCCCCACTGGAAGACCTTCATCACAACAGACTCCAGAGCGTATGTTTTGGGTGCGACACTCACCCAGAAACAAGGAGACACTGAGCATGTGGTCGCATTTGTATCGAAAGCATTGTCAGATGCCAAATAAAATTACTCTACCATTGAAAAGGAGATGCTGGCGTGGGCCTGGGTGGTTGAATACTCCCAGACTCTTGTGTGGGGTACCACGTTTACGCTCCTGATCAACCACAAACCACTCATACACATGTTGAGCCCAGGTGGCACCAAAACGTCCACTCCCAGGTTGCTGCACATAGTGAAGAAGCTGCAAGAGTACATGTACAACATTGGGCATATAGCAGGTTGGAGGAATGCGCAAGCCGATTGCATGTCAAGACTGCCAGAGTCAAGCGGATCAAAGTCGACATTTCTGTGAGATGAATGTGCTGTAGCTTCCATTGGCGATAAGAACAGCAAGACCTATATGGAGATGGGAGAGAACCACTGGCGAGAAGACTCAGCTAAAGACCGAACAATGCGCGTGATCTCATGTTGGGTTTGGGAAGGATGGCCGATGAGAAAGTCGTCCCAGAAGGGCTGAGACCATTCTGGAAATTTGCAGATGAAATATTTGAAGTAGATGGCCTACTCCTGAGGGGAGGTCCAGTCATAATACCAGAAGGCACGAGGAAAATAATCCTGTGCAGGGCCCAATCAGGACACCTAAGGAAAAGAATGACGAGACACTGGATTAGAGATGCATATGGGTGGCCGTGCATGGACCACGATATCCGAACAATGATCGATCGGTGTCATGAATACCTGAATAGTGACAAGTGCCTCAAGTTGAGACAAGCACCACTGGTCCCTACCGAAATACCAGAAGGAGTTTGGCAAAAGTTGGGATTGGACATCGAAGGCCCACTTGAAGCCATGCAGCCGGAGCACAGGTATGAAATAGTGATGGTCGATTACCTGTCCAAATGGGTTGAGATAGAATTTGTGATGGACATCACCACTGCGACAGTCATCGAAGTATTGACCGCGGTTTTTCAAAGGGGAGGATTGCCCATACAGATAGTTAGGGACAATGAGGTCCAGCTGGTATCCAGAGAAATGGAGAGATTCCTGATGCAAAATAATATCAAGCAATGCAAAGCTGCTCTGTACTATCCCCAAGCCAATGGATTGGTCGAGAGGACAAACAGATTCATTAAAGGAGCGTTGCAGCTGGCCAGAGCCTCAGGCATGGACACATGCAAGATGATCAAAGAAGCTATTGAGGCCCATCGTCTCACTCCCAACGGGACGACGAATGTGTTGCCATTCCGCATGCTGCGAGGAAGAAGAGCAGCGTCCTCACTTGTTTTTCCATGGTTAACAAAAGTCATAGAAGATGAGGTGGTGGACATGGAAGAGGTTGTGTGGAGACTCAAGAAAAGTAAGGCGACCATGAAGAACAGAAGTGACGAGAGGAGAGCTCCCCAAAGAAAACAAGTGCAGGTGGACGACATGGTTAAAATTTGCCTTGCTCAAAAGGATCAGATTGCCGGATCAGCGTTCAGAAGCCCAATTCAGGTAGTGAGGGAGGAGTAAATCATGTATGTACTCAAGATGGCAAAGGGTGGAACCTGGAAAGGGTTGCCGTGTATCAAAAGACATCGGAAGGACCGAAAGAACCTCGAGTGAGAGAGTCCAGTAGGCAAGAAAGAAATGATACACTGATGCGCGATGCCAGTGAAGTGGAACCAGTGAGGGAGAGTACCGTGGAGAGGGAAGGGCGCAGGTCCAGCATAGGAAGTGAAAGTGTGAGCCTAGAAAACCAGAGAAATTATTTGGGGGAGAGAATGAGTGGGAGAACACCAACCACAGAGTTGCCCGTCAGAAAGAGTCCTGAAGGTCTGCCACATCGTGAGAAGCGCAGACCTGCCAAGTATGAAGACTATGTGATGGAATGGGACCTTCCTGCTCAACAAAAGGAGGTATGTGGCGAGTGAGTCTCGCGAGAGCCGTAGCCCTGGCAGCCTCACAAGACTCAGCGCAGAGACATGGGGAGAGCGCATATGCGCAAGAGAGAACGAGGGAAGAGACAGCAAGCGAGCAGAGTGAGCCGGAAGAGGTGCCCGGCCCTGGTGCTTCTTCTTTAAATATAATATATATATATATATATATATATATGTATATATATATATATGTATATATATATATATATATTTTTTTTTTTTTTTTTTTTTTTGAAGAGCAGGGACGGACTGACTGGCAGTCCAAAGTGCAGCAGCACTTAGGCAGGATTGTAAAGAGATGAAAACAGATCCCCAGGCAGTCTTGCATGGGCGGCATTTAGGGGTCACCAGGGGTTGTAACTGTGACCCCTGAGGATTCCCTTGCTACCCCTAAAAAAAAAGAAAGAGAAGTTAATTCTTTGTAGATTGAAGCTGATGGGCTTTGGCCAGCAGCATGTGGGTCTTTGTTTCTGGAGTGACTTTTTTTCTGATAGCTATAGCCGGGAAGATAGCTCAGTGGGTTGAGCGCTGGCTGCTGCAATGTGTGTGTGTGATCTGCAGGTTGCAGGTTCGACTCCCAGCAAGGTCAACTCAGCCATTCATCCTGCTGAGGTTGATAAATGGGTACCAACACAGGTTGGGTGATATTGTATGTATATTTGTTCTATATGAAGCGCTTAAGCGTAAGTGCCATATAATAACACATCATTATTGTTTGGCCTTGGACGTCTGTTTGCATTCACAGTGATTTGGTAATATGGGCCTATATGCCCTGATATTAACGATACATATTGTGATCCATTCCTGTGTGAAATGTATATCACTTTACAGTGATATCGTAACCATATTATTCATAGTGTACTTAGAAACAATGCTATGTGATGCCACTTTCTGTTTTGTTGAGGGGTGAAATGTGTTCCATCGCTTCCCGTGATGTCACTTTGGGGTGGGGTCAATTTACATCACTTCCTGTGATGTCAACAAAGGTCAAGGGTGGTGTTAAGTCACTTCCGCTACCCCTGGCGCTTTGGTGAAATTACGTCCCTGCAGTCTTGCTGTGCTGTAACAGTCCTTCATTTAAACATTATAGGTGGACACGAGGGCAGCAGCACATGCAGACAGGAACAACGCGTTTCACCCTAATCAGGGTTCGTCGCTGTCACGCCTCTTCGGAGACGTTGGTCTTTGTGGCATCGTTGGTCCCATGGACGACGTATTTTGGCCATGTTTCCTTCCAAGATGGCCGCCACAACGGACGATGTGGGTCTAGACAATGCACAACTCAGCACCAGGGACGCTCCGCCCTCCTACTCGAGATTCAGTTTATCTGTCCCTGTTGACAATGCACGGATGCGTTGCTACTCCTCACATGCAACGCTACGTAAGTTCGTATCTAGGGATACCTTTCCAATACGTCTCGCTTACTTCCAAAACTTTATTAGACCTAAATCTGTCCTTCGTTCTTTCCAACTTTCCGACTCTGCATTTCTACTCGCCTCCTCTCCGATCACAGAGACTCCAGCTCCCTCTCGCTCACACCTAATCGTGAATCCCGGCGAGCAGACTTTTAGATTTCATCGGTACGAAGGATAGCAGTAACAGACACCCCCTGATTCCAACAGTAACCTGTAGTTGACACATTTCTTTCCCTTATCCAATATCTAGGGATTCCAAATCCAGTCTTCAGACCCGCTTGTTCAACACCTCTGATTGCGGGTTTACAGCCAAGTTCCTCTCTCACAACTTGCAAGGTAAAGACCCCTTACTGTACACTCTTGCTCACTCTATACTTTGTACTGTGCTAACGAAATTCCGTACTTCATCAGGTGGAAACCAGAAATCTCCTCTTCCAGCGTGATACACCTCCTAATCCTTTTTAAGGGTAACTTGAGAATACTTACCTTCACTTTCTATCACTCACTTACCCTCATATACTTATCAAACTCTCTTCTTCTTTCTCCGTCAAGACCGCCTTCCAGCAATCTTCACCTGAATCTTCGCTGCAACAGACGACATCGATCCTGCAGTCGCCGACACAGGGTTTTCTTCCCCAGAGGGTTTCCCTGAGACCTTTTCTCTCCTCTAGTCTTCTAGAGGTAGAGAAAAGGGTTTAGGGAGGCTTTCATACTCATCCCCCTGTTGGAGGATATCCGAGCCAGAGAGAGGGAGAGAGAGAGAGAAGGGAGAGGAACAAGAGTATCGGTGAGTCATTGAGATAACCTGTCACTTACCTAACTTGTACTGAATCCGTAATTATTACAGTTAGCAACGGCCAAAGAATTTTTGTTTGAATCTGGGATTTCCCAGAGACTGAATCGGTTATCTCAAGGTTCACGGTAGTTATCCTCACAGGAAACTATGGATCCAGCCCAACAACAACAGTTAGTTACAGCAGTGCAATCTTTAACTGCTGAGGTGCAGGCTTTAAAGCAGGAGAATGCATTTCTCCGGCAACAGGTGGGAAGAAGTCCTAGTTGTTCTGAGTTACCACTAGGCCCGATCCCGGGGGGTTTGTTTGATGGGAACCCTCATAAACTCAAGGCTTTTATTGAGGCCTGCACCATCCAATCTTCATTTAAGACTGCGTTTTTTCAAAATGATCGCGACAAGGTAGGACACATGATTGCTAACTTAACAGGTCCTGCCTTGGCGTGGGCTACGCCACTAGTTACCACAAACAATGCTCTGCTTGATTCTTATCCTGCCTTTTTGAATAGCCTTAGAGCATTGTTTAGCCAGCAAGAGATCACTGTGTCAGCCCAGGAACAGTTGTTGGACTTTAAACAAGGATCACAAGATTTACTGTCATACATCACCACTTTCAAACAGTTAGCAGCCGGAAACCTCGTGGGCTGATGATGCGTTGATCAAGTTATTCCGCAGAGGATTGAACGAGGATCTAAAGGATGAAGTTTCCCGAGTGCCTAGATCTCCAAATCTAGCAGAATTGATTACGATGGTAATGCAGATGGACTATTGAATGCAAGAAAGACTTAAAGAATGACGCTGAGGTCGTCCCTTGAAACAACCAACAACATATTCTCCCAGTTCAGGGAGAGCCCAGACCGATGAACCTATGCAGATAGGAGCTACAAGAGGCAGGATTACCCCGGAAGAGCGTAATAGACGCTGAGTAAAGGGGTTGTGTATGTATTGTGGATCCAAGGATCACGCAGTTCAAGATTGCCCTATCATCCCTGTCAAAAGACAGGGAAACGCCACTTCCCAACCGCTAGGGGAACCGCGGCTAGGGAGTCAGTAATAGGTTCCCCAACAGCATCCTTACCTTCACAAGTGACAGACATTCCCGATCTCCCTATGTTGGTCTTACAGGTCCAGATCGAGTGGGGTACTTCGGATTCCGTACTGGTGGCGGCCTTGATTGATTGTGGGGCCGCCGGGAATTTCATGGATACTCATTGGAAGGCAACTCAGGCAACTCATAGAATACCGTGTTCAGACAAATCCTTGGCAATTCCGGTAGCATCAGTGGATGGAAGTCCGCTAGTTTCGGGACCCATAAAGGAACAGACAAGACCAATACAGATGAAGATTTCCTCCCATCAAGAAACCATCGTATTTGATGTTATTCGTACAGCACATTATCCCTTGATTTTAGGATTACCGTGGCTTCGAGCCCATAATCCTTATATCAATTGGAAGGCCGGCACAATCTTTCTAGGGTCAGAACATTGTTTGGCTCATTGTCTCTCTGAATGAGCACTTGGTTTTCGTCCTACAATCTCTGTGTTAGAAAACAGTTGCACAACCACCATGTTAAATAATATCCAAGAAATCCCCCCCCCCGAGTATCGGAAATTTCAGACAGTATTTTCTGATTCAGAATATGCGGAATCGCCCCCTCACCGTAGAGATGATTGTGCCTTGGAACTCGTTCCAGATGCACCGATCCCCTTCGGTCGCATGTACGCTCTGTCCACACGGGAACGGGAAGCACTTAAAGAATACCTCCAAAAGAACTTACGTTACAGCCTTATTCAGGAGTCCGCCTCTCCCGCAGGGGCTTCATTGTTCTTCATCCCTAAGAAGGATTCAACGGAACTCTGACCGTGTATTGATTATAGGGGGTTAAATAAGATCACGACTCCTGATCGATATCCAATGCTTCTAATTCCGGATATTCTTGAGCCCGTTAAGGGAGCTACAATCTTCACTAAACTGGACCTCCGCGGGCGTACCATCTCATCCGCATACGCTCCGGCGATGAGTGGAAGGCGGCCTTTCGTACTCCCTTGGGACATTACGAATATAGAGTAATGCCATTCGGCCTCTCTAATGCCCCTGCTGTTTTCCAGCGTTTTATGGACCACATATTTTCTGATATATTCTTCTTCATACAGTCATCGTCTACTTAGATGACATATTGGTTTTCTCGACTTCTTCCTCTGAACACAGTCATCACGTAAGAGAAGTCCTGCAAAGACAATCATCTTTTTTGCAAATTGGGGAAGTGTGAATTCCACAATAGCAAGGTGGCTTATTTGGGGTACATACTATCAGCCAAAGGAATCGCAATGGACCCAAGAATGGTCTCAGCGATTACTGAATGGCCTGTTCCACTGAACATCAAGGATCTGCAAAGATTCTTGGGATTTGCAAATTTTTATAGACGCTTCATCCCCCACTATTCTGAGAAGATTCTTCCGATGACGGCACTCCTGAAGAAGGATGTACAATTCCATTGGTCAGAAGAAGCCCATCAAGCATTTGAGAAACTCAAAACACATTTCCTTATTGGACCCATACTGATTTCTCCGGACCAATCCAAAAGGTTCATTGTAGAATCAGACGTGTCATATCATGCTGTAGGAGCCGTTCTGCTTCAAGAAAATGAACAAGGGGTAGAATGCCCCATAGCCTATCTATCGAAGACGCTTTCACCTTCAGAAATAAACTATTCAGTTCTCGAAAAGGAACTTCTGGCGATCAAGAGAGCCTTTTAGGAGTGGAGACACCTACTATTGGGGGCAAGACACGCTATTGAAGTTCGAACAGATCACAGCAATCTGCGAGTCTTACAATACTCACAGACCAGGAATAGCCGACAGGCTCGTTAGGCTAATTTCTTTTCCCCTTATGAGATAATATTCACTTTCATACCAGGAAGAGCAAATCTAAAGGCAGACGCACTATCCAGGAAGGATAATAACACATCAAACTCTTTCCGATCTGAACCTCTTTTTCCACGAGCAAGGTTTTTACAAGTAGTCACAACTTTTCTTCAGTTGGTGGCTGACTCAGCCTCTCAATTCATTCAGCTGAATCCCGATTTGTGGCCACTTGGAAACTTACCCTCTCTCAAGGGTGTGCTTATAGAGAGAAACTACTGTTTCTTCCCTCCACAGAATTGAGAAAATCGGTTCTACAACTCTGCCACTACTCTCGGTTGGCTGGCCATAGAGGCGTGGCAAATACCAAGGAGTTGGTTCAACGTAATTTCTGGTGGCTAGAGATGACTCGAGACATACAAGATTATGTGTCCGCCTGTGCCACATGTTTGCAATCTAAGACCCTTCGGTCAGCCCCTTGGGTCTTCTGTCGATAATGCCTGTCCCAGATCGTCCTTGGCAAATGATATCAACTGATTTTATAGTTGAACTGCCTATATCTGACGGTTGCACTGTGATCATGGTGACAGTAGACTACTTTACAAAGATGGCTCATTTTGTTCCTCTTCCTGGGATTCCCACAGCAGCCCAGATGGCAAAGATCTTCCTTTCACGGATATGCACTCTTCATGGCCTCCCTGAAACAATCGTTTCTGATCATGGGTCTCAATATACATCTCGATATTGGCAGCAAGTTTGCAAAAGCTTGAACATCTCCCGAGCCTTGAGTTCGAGTTTCCATCCACAAACTAACGGCCAGACAGAACGATTGAATCAGACTCTAGAAGGGTACTTGCGATGTTACAGCTCTGCTTCACAAGACAACTGGTGTTCTTTACTACCCTTGGCAGAGTTCGCCTACAATAACTCTCTTCACTCCGCTCTGGGTTTCAGCCCTTTCTTTTGCTCCTACGGCTTTCATCCTACCTGTTTTCCTACTGGTCCTGTATCCTCGTCCCGGTTTCCGGATGTGGACAACCTGCTCAGGACAATCCAAGCGGGTCATCAAACAGCTAAGACATCTCTTTTGGATGCTCAGAGTCGTGTCAAACGCTTTGCGGACAGACACCGCACTCCAGCACCAAGATTGGTGCCGGGTGATTTAGTGTGGTTGTCTTCCCGATTTTTACCCCGTCATTTGGTCCCTTCCAAATTGTCTCCTAAATATTTCGGTCCCTTTCCCATATTGCAACAAATGGGTTCCTCTGCTTTCAGACTCAAGTTTCCTCCTTCTTGGTCCAGAATTCATCCAGTATTCCATGTGTCTCAACTGAAGAAGGATGTTGTTGATTGGTTTTCTAGAGCAAGGGATGCTCCCCCTCCTCCTATTGTCACTCCGATGGGACCTGAATATGAAGTGGCTGGCATCTGTGACTCTCGCCTTTTTCGGGGTCGTCTTCAATTCCTGATTGATTGGAAGGGTTACTCTCAAGCTGATCGCTCATGGGAACCTGGGTCAGCGGTTCATGCTCCGGCACTTATCTGCCAGTTTTTTCGGAGACATCCTGATAAGCCGGGGGCCCCGACACATTGGAAGGGGCATACTGTCACGCCTCTTCGGAGACGTTGGTCTTTGTGGCATCGCTGGTCCCATGGACGACGGCTTTCGGCCATTTTTCCTTCCAAGATGGCCGCCACAACGGACGATGTGGGTCTAGACAATGCACAACCCAGCACCAGGGACGCTCCGCCCTCCTACTCGAGATTCAGTTTATCTGTCCCTGTTGACAACGCACAGATGCGTTGCTACTCCTCACAGACAACGCTACGTAAGTTCGTATCTAGGGATACCTTTCCAATACGTCTTGCTTACTTCTAAAACTTTATTACACCTAAATCTGTCCTTCGTTCTTTCCGACTTTCCGACTCTGCATTTCTACTCGCCTCCTCTTCGACCACAGCGACTCCAGCTCCCTCTCGCTCACACATAATCAGGAATCCGGCGAGCAGACTGTTAGATTTCATCGGTACGAAGGATAGCAGTAACAGACACCTCCTGATTCCAACAGTAACCTGTAGTTGACACATTTCTTTCCCTTATCCAATATCTAGGGATTCTGAATTCAATCTTCTGACCAGCTTGTTCAACACCTGAGATTGCGGGTTTACAGCCAAGTTCCTCTCTCACAACTGGCAAGGTAAAGACCCCTTACTGTACACTCTTGCTCACTCTATACTCTGTACTGTGCTAACGAAATTCCGTACTTCATCAGGTGGAATCCAGAAATCTCCTCTTACAGCGTGATACACCTCCTAATCCTTTTTAAGGGTAACTTGAGAATACTTACCTCCACTTTCTATCACTCACTTACCCTCATATACTTATCAAACTCTCTTCTTCTTTCTCCGTCAAGACCGCCTTCCAGCAATCTTCACCTGAATCTTCGCTGCAACAGACGACATCGATCCTGAAGTCGCTGACACAGGGTTTTCTTCCCTAGAGGGTTTCCCTGAGACCTTTTCTCTACCTCTAGTCTTCTAGAGGTAGAGAAAAGGGTTTAGGGAGGCTTTCGTACTCATCCCCCCGTTGGAGGATATCCGAGCCAGAGAGAGGGAGAGAGAGAGAGAGAAGGGAGAGGAAGAGGAGTATCGGTGAGTCATTGAGATAACCTGTCACTTACCTAACTTGTACTGAATCGCTGTCAAACTCTGATGAAACTGTCCCCCCTTCCTACTCACCTTTATCCACTGTGGAACTTTCCGAGGTATCTGTCCTCCTCCTTCTATGAACCTCCTTCCTTTCACTGGGTTTGTTCTTGAATTTCTTGTTGTGTAGGTATGTACATGCTGTGTTGGAGGCCACGTTGCCGGGTGTAATGAACCACCCGATCCCGTGATAACCTTAGGAGCAAAGCCGCTGACAGGGAAAAAGCCTCCTGGCTAAAAATACCCTGGTACAGTCTTGTTATGGTTTTTCCGTGAAGGATGATTGCAGAGTTACAGCGAAGCCGATTCCAGTAATGGGTCCTGAGACTGAAAGTTGATGTGTTGAGTCCAGAAGATTGGTAGAGGCAGAGGTAGATAATCTCTTGCAGGTCCTTGTGGATCGGATGGATGTCTCCCAGCGAGTAAACTCAAGGAAGAAATGGTCGAACAGATAACTGGGCTAGCAGCACAAGACTGCAGAATCATAGATCCAATGAAAGAGAACAGAAAGAAAAGAAAAGAGAAAGAAGGCATCTGGAACAACAGGAAGGAAAGAGACACCAGAAAATAAGATACTGAACAGAGGTGAAGTATAAGCAAAAGCAAGGAAGCAAACAAAGGAAAAACAGCTAACTCTCGCACAGACGCGAGCCGGAAAGAAAGTTGGGAAACTCGCAGAAACGCGAGCCAAAGGAGCGCAGGAGCTTTCGCACGAGGGAGAGAGACAGCGAACGGAAGACAGCGGAAACAACCAGGTGAAGGAACGCCTGAAAAACAGGGAGGAACCACTGAATGTGGAAATAGCACAGAGCATTAGCTCAAAGGAAGGAAAGAACTAGCGTTACCTACGAGGCTGAATCGAAGGTGCAACGCACCAAGCGGCTGCGATGGGAGTCTGTATACAGAGGCGGCAGCCATCTTTCCTAGAACAACTAGACCGCTACCCAGGAAACGGTAGACAACGTAACGGAACAATCAATGGTTCCTCCAATAGTCCCATAGTTTCCATTTAGAGTGCATGACAGTCGGGTATATATCCACACCAAGAAAGTTATGGTGGGTTTAAAAAGGTTTGGAAAAAAACCTTTAACCTGAAATGTGAAAGTAGGAAAGTCCATTTGAGCTAAGTCACAAATTCCACAACACCACCTAGCACCCATCGCTGGAAGTTCACCTCCAGTTCTGAGCCACAACAGCAAGGCATTGTGGGTATGCAAATTAGCTCAAATGTAAATCTTTATCTCCAGGAAATTGTCTTTGTCTAAGAGGGCAATGCTGCTTTATACATAGCCAAGTGGTCTTCAAACGTTTAGGCCAGGGCCCCCCAAGCAAAATGTGGGCAGGCCAGCCCCCCCCCCCCAAAAGTGCCAAATGGACAGTAAGTGCAAATGGCTTTGAACTATCACGTGCTGTCACTGCACCCTACTCCCAGTATAGTCCCTGGGCTCCCTCCACCTGCTCCCATCACAGTCTCTGGCCTCCTTCATCCCACTCCTACCCAGTCCCTGAGCTCTCCCACCCCACCACAGACCATGGGCTCTTCCCACCCTGCTCCCACCACTATCCCATGGCTCCCGCACATTCTGCTCCCATCTCAGTCCCTGAGCTCCCCCACCCTGCTGCCAGCACAGTTCCAGGGCCAGTTGTAGCTGGTGAATTTTTTAAGTGGAGGGGCATAATATTTCCCCCAGATATGCCATAGCGCCTGAGCGTAGCGAGGGAGCCCAAACCAATTAAAGGGGTGTTCAGCGGGATTTCTCAACCTTGGGAATTATTTTTTCAATAATGGGTTAAAATGTTGCATTTTAGAGGATACTTTTTAAAAAGATTGGGTAAAAAGACAAACAGTTTGCAATTGGCACTGGGGGATCCATGGGGGGTAGGCATGATATTTTGTACTGGACATCTATGATAGATGCCCAGTAAAAAGATACCATGCCTGTCCCCTGTGCCCCACAGTGCCTAACACAATCAACATGATTATGTGTGTATGTATGCAAGGTGCTGGGGGGCCAGGGAGAAAGCATGGTATTTTGACTAGATGTCCAGTCAAAATACCATGCTTTCCCCCTGGGCTCTACAGCGCCTCAGAAGGAGAGCTGATGTTGGCAGGTGGGTAGGGGGATTATGCAACAAAGGCATTTTTAAAAGGCCTTTGTTGTACAACACTTCTCCCCCCCATGCGCCTAAATCAGCTGCATGCACAAACACACACACATTCACACAGCATTCACACAGCAAGCACTTTATCATTCACACAAGCACCCATCATCATACACTCACTCATAACACAAGCATATATGCATCCATACACATATTTAAATAAAAAAGAAATGAACATAAACATACCGTCTGCCCCGGTCCTGAAGTTTCAGCCACAGCCCTCAAGCTCCTGCATCATGAACAGGAATCAGGAAGCAAGAGCTTCCTGGTTCCTGCATATGCATGCAGGGGTCTGCGTGTGGGTGCTGGGATGCCCCATTCCAGGCTGCTCTGTCCGTATGTGCAAGGAGGAGCAGGAGCACCCCCTGGCACATACAGACATGCAGTTCACGAGCAGCATTTCCAATGAGTTATGAAAGGTATGCAAAGCAAAACGCTGCCAGCCTTGCATGGCCCAGTGAGTGTGTGCGGCTGGGGAACTGAACTGTCAAAGGGAAACACTGTAGACCCACACAATACCTCATTCAAATATTCCCTCATGAAGCCAGCAGTGCCCAAAAACGTCTCAACCAACCTAACTATAATCATCAACTTCTCAGTCATGTTCTAAAAAGAAGATGCTTGCCAAACTTCCCACAAATGCAGCTACAGACCAACTGCGACAACAAGCCTGCACAACACCCCATTCAAATACTCCCTCGGAAAGCCAACAATACCCAAAAACTTCTCAGCCGCCCTAACAATAATCATCATTTTCTGAGTCTTGCTCTGCGCTTGAAAAGAACAATTAATAACCTCAATCATAAACAACAAAAACTTCTCCTTCGTCAACACCAATAAGTCACCCACCACCAGTGGTTGCACAACACCATCCACAGGAAGAACCGAAGGGGGCAAGAGCCCATCCCCAGCCACTGCTTCCCTCTACAGACACCGGCCACATGACCAAACAGGCACATATTTTGCCACCTGGAACCTCTCATATCCAATCCACAAAAAACGGGGCACTTCCCCAGACTGAAACGACACCGAGACAGTAGTCGAAACCACTACCCCATCCTCATTCTTAGGTCCCAAACCACGCACCCCAACCACACCAACACCCTTAAGCTCAGACACCAAAAAGCGCAAATCGGTATTAGCTGGAACACCATAGACCACCCCCTTACCACTAGCCACACAAACAGGTGGTACAGAACACACCACCGGAATGCCCACCACCTTAAGCAAACGCAACACAATCTCCTGCTGCTCAAAAGACACACAGCAAACCAAAAGCTTACCCCCAACCACCTTACCGATAGACCGATGCGTATGAGCCCACTCCTCCACTGAAATCGCAATCTCAATCAGGCACACCTGCCTGAAATTCCAACCCTCCACAGTACTGGCCACAAGGACCACAAAAGCTCCCTCCTCTGAAGCACCAACCGCCTTACTTGGCACACAAGACCCAACGCCAGACACCATAACTACCACACCATCACCCGCATCTCCCACCACCTCCCGCATCTCCCACCACCTCAGAACAGAGAAGCTCCACCTCCTCATGCTCCAACACAGAGAACCTCGAAGACACAGTGACACCATTGACCATCCACTACCCGATCCACAGGAGACCGGCTTCTAGACACATCTTGTGACTCACCCATCTTCCTAGCAGGAACCAACTGCCACTCAGATACAGAATCACTAGATCCCAAGTCCTCCATTGACAAAAATGACAACCCAACCCGACCTCCAAATTCAAATTCCTCTCACAAGCCCCATCCGAAGCTGCCACTTGCCCAGTCAGACCACCCCCTAATTACCACTCACACACTTCAGCGCGTCTGCTCCCGCCACAACACAGACTTCCCTCCATGATTCTCTTCCACACTTCCCGACTAGCCCAGCGTTCACCGCTGCCTCGAAGAGTTCTAGTGTGAGACCAATTCCCCCTGACAGTCTTGTGGTTGGAGCATTTGGCCAAAGTTATGGTGGGTTTAAAAAGGTTTGGAAAAAAACCTTTCACCTGAAATGTGAAAGTAGGACAGTCCATTTGAACTAAGTCACACATTCCACAATGCTATAGTTACCATCACTGGAAATTCACCTCCAGTTCTGAGCCGCAACTGCAACTGAAAACCTTTTTCTCCAGGAAATTGTCTTTGTCTAAGAGGGCAGTGCTACTTTATGCATAGCTTAAACAACCCAAGACATACATTTGCAAGGCTGTCAGGACAACTACATGCCTGGATTCACCCTCATTGGGATCATCACTGCAGTATAGTCCTGACATCCTTCTTCTTCTTCTTCTTCTTTTTCTTCTTTTTCTTCTTTTTCTTGGGGTGGCTCCCAGAAACCAGGAGCCGGCGCTTTCCATCTAAATAGATGATGCTCGCCAAACTTCCCACAAATGCAGCTGCAGACCAACCACAACAACAAACCTCCACTACCAGTAGACCCACACCAAAATACAGCCACCACACAATCCCCTACACAATACCTCATTCAAATATTCCCTCATAAAGCCAGCAGTTCCCAAAAACGTCTCAACCAACCTAACTATAATCATCAACTTCTCGGTCATGTTCTAAAAAGAAGATGCTTGCCAAACTTCCCACAAATGCAGTTACAGACCAACCGCGACAACAAACCTCCACTACCAGGAGACCCACACCCAAATACAGCCACCACACCTCACACAATCCCCCTACACAACACCTCATTCAAATACTCCCTCGTAAAGCCAACAATACCCAAAAACTTCTCAGCCGCCCTAACTATAATCATAATTTTCTTGGTCTTGCTCTGCGCTTGAAAAGAACAATTAATAACCTCAATCATAAACAACAAAAACTTCTCCTTCGTCAACACCAATAAGTCACCCACCACCAGTGGTTGCACAACACCATCCACAGGAACAACCGAAGGGGGAAAGAGCCCATCCCCAGCTAGACAAACCTTCTCAGCCGATCCACACCAGCAGCTGGCAACCGCGCAACAGCCTCAGCATAAGACAAATTGTGAGACACTTTCTCAGACTGCAACGAAACCTCACGGACGTACACAGGACACCCCTTAAACATAACACATTGATCCCCACCACAGTTCCTAGATGCAGGTACCGTCTCACTTAAACACGCCTTGACATCGTGGCCGTCGCCACACTTCGCACACCACTGCTTCCCTCTATAGACACCAGCCACATGACCAAACAGGCACATATTTTGCCACCTGGAACCTCTCATATCTAATCCACAAAAAACGGGGCACTTCCCCAGGCTGAAACGACACCAAGACAGTAGTTGAAACCACTACCCCATCCTCATTCTTAGGACCCAACCCATGCACCCCAACCACACCAACACCCTTAAGCTCAGACACCAAAAAGCACAAATCGGTATTAGCCGGAATACCATAGACCACCCCCTTACCACTAGCCACACAAACAGGCAGTACAGAACACACCACCGGAATGCCTACCACCTTGAGCAAACACAACACAATCTCCTGCTGCTCAAAAGACACACAGCAAACCAAAAGCTTACCCCCAACCACCTTACGGATAGACCGATGCGTATGAGCCCACTCCTCTGTCAAACCGGATATTAAATTATGCCTCTTATTACAAACGATTTGTATGTATATTGGCCTACGCCAAGTTGCTTGAAAATTGTATGCGAATAACTCTCTGCGGCAAGGTCTTGACCTTAGAAATTGATGTAAGCCGCCATCTTGAATCAAGCTTCCATTTTAGGTTAGAAACCGCCATTTTGGGTTTTTATACAAAGTCACCCTGTAATCTAAAATGGCCGTCTCGTGTGTCCTTGTTCTTGCCTTAACCTCTCCAACCACTGTAGGGAAGTTAATGTCCAACCTGCCCTCAGGCTACATGTTAGGGTCATGTAGACCTTGTCTTTTGTTGACCTCGGAGCAGGGGATTACTTGAATTAGCAATATTAAACTACAAGTATACAAGAACAGTAATGCTATCCAAATATAATATGCGAAACATTGTTTGGTCTGTATTAAAGCAATACATGAAGAGTGTAAATGTTAAATTGAAAAATAATGGAGTGTATTAGTAAATGTATTGAAAAGTAAACCGCATGCACGAGATATGTAAATGAGGAAAGTGAACCTGGCGCGACCCTAGCGCAGTGCATGATTACCTGTAAGGGGGCTGGACATCATTTTACAAATTGTATAAAAGCGCCGATGTCCATCTAGGAAATTCCCTCACTGCTCATATTGAACCCTGCTGGTGGTCTCTGTGATGTATTGACGGCCAAATAGCTATTTGTGTACTTTGTTGAATACTGTTCAGTTTTGTAGTAAAGATTCTGGGAATCTTTATAAGCCCGTGTCGATGTATTTTCCTTTGCTCGGTGTAACAGCCGTAATATTGTATTTTTTCTGATTCCACAGATGGCGCCCGAATAGGGACCCTCAAGATTGACTTTGTCTCGTTGAAGGTTGGCTCGGCTATCGGACCGGGATCGGACGGTGTCAACAGAACCGGCCACTCTAATACGAGAAGCGAATTCCTCGGCGAAACTGCACGATCCGATCCCTGGACGGTGAGCTATAGCCCGAGATGACGTCTTGACGAGGGTCCATATATTTGAGGTGGGTAAATTTGCCGAAAATCACCAGACACGTGGGTCTTTTGCATTGTCCTTAGTAACCCGATCGTGCCTCCCTGTCCTTTGGTCAAGTGAATCGTGTCCCGATTCTTAATTTAACCCTGACAAATTTGAATTTGGAGCATTGTACTCGCGAGCACAATTATTTAACCAGGTAACACCAGAACTTTGATATGCCTGGGAAATTGTCTGCCTGCTTTAGGGCATTTTTCCGCAGTGACAGACAATCTTTGGAAGATAGCCGTCCCGCACCACAGGAGGGGTCGCCGGCATGTACTATGTACTGTAAGAAAGGCTTTGGTAGTATAGCATTTAATGACATTTGGCACAGACAAACCAGACATAATTCTAATCTTCGGTGGCCAACCAATGGTAGTTTTGAAATCCCTCGTATAGAATATTTAGAGTCTGTATTAGTAAAGAAATGGCTAGGCCTGCAGCATTTGACGCGTTGCACAGTTGGAAAATAGAAGCTTTGCAGCAACAAAAGAGTAGAGAGAAACATATGCTTCGACATATGACGAGTGTCGAAAAGGCACGGTTATATGATCAAAATAAGCAATTGGAAGCAGTTAGGAACACGGACAGGGCATTTCAATTAGGCATTCAGAAAATCTATCCTTCAAAAGATTTTCATACGTCAGATGAATTGATTAATAAACTTTTGCATGAACGAAGGCCCGATGCCTCCGCGCCACCTCCATATGTCCCTCCTCCTGGCGCTTTGCCCCTTCCTGTTGTAGATCCCCCTCCCATAGTTCCTCCGGTCCTCCCTGTTGTTCCTCCTGTTGTTCTTCCAGCCGTCACCCCTTTGCCTGCCCCCTTGCCTTCACCTGTTGTTATTCAGAATGTGCCTACTCTTCCTCTTCCAAGTGATCCTGCATCACTTGTAGTACACCAGGGAGCAAGACCAAGGGTTGTGACTCATAATACTGTGTCGCCAGACAAGAGGAATGAATTGACTGCCTGGGCTAAACATTGTATGGAGAAGGTTGAACAAGCTGATGGTTTTTCCACACTCGAAAATTTAAAAGATGTTCCTGAGAAAAATGTTTTTATTGAAGGATTAGGGTCTCATTTAAGTATAATGTGGAATAGACTAGATGATGTAGATTTCCCATAAGGGTTACGGGATTTGAACGCCTTAGCATTGTCCAGCGATACTGCGGAGAAGGTATATGAGGATGTCGAGAGGATTTTTGAGTATAGGAAGGAGTTGGAAGAGTTACAGAACGAGGAAGTAGATGGTGATAGTTTAGGTATTATGTACTTACGGAAACGGTTTTCTCCTCGTCGAGAATTAAAAGGTGAGGAAGCACGAATTTGTATAAAGGACGCGATAAGATGGATTTCGGATATGTCGATAACTCCAGATGAAGTATATGACACATACAGTCAATATACGTTAGAAATGCAAAAGAAAGTGATACAGGTGATGGTAGAGCACCTGCAGAATGAGTGTGTAAGAAGAAAGATTTGTTGTCCCGCAGAATTGTTGAGTGTTTATAAAAGAGCTTTTTCGATTGATACTTCTTCGACTGCCTTAGCGCTTGACTTACTACTTCTCAGTTACCTATGAGAGAGGTCCCTCCGACATTTGTCCCAAAAGTTGAGATTGCGGCTGATGCTGCACGAGGTATAGTAGCCGGAGAAATTCCTGCACATTACGTTTCACAGTTTGTTCACGTCCCGTTTTCAAGACAGGAAGTGAACACCATAAAGCAATCTATTCCTGATATACGAAAAAATCCGACCGGATTCTATAAAGAAATAGAGTCGGTCTTACAGTCGTCGGTATTCACTCTAAGTGATATTGACCTATTATTTCCCGTACTCCTGCCAGTTGATTTGTGGAAGCAGATTAGGACTATAGATGACATACCTGGGTTGGGAGATACATGGGATAACATGACTAGGCTGGACAGAGAAAGACCAGCTGGCGAACAACCACCTCAAGTGATATTAACCTTGTCTGATAGAATTATTGTAAAATTGAAAGCTATGGTTCCAGAAAAAAGAATCATATGGGACAAGCTTACGGCCTGTGTCCAAGGAAAGTCTGAGGGTGCTACCGATTTTTTCAATCGGTTCGAGCAGGTATTCTCGGATTTCAGTGGACAAGATTTGGGCACAGAGTCAGGGAAAAGGTTGTTTGTCGACAAATTTGTACGTGGATTGCTGTCTGACATCCAGTTACAGATTATGTCCTCTGAAAGCGCTTGGCAGGCGAAGTCCCAATCAGAAGTATTGCATATGGCTCACTGAAAAAGAGAAGCTTGAGAAAAAAAAGGGTGACTTGAAAACTAAAGTTTTATTGCAGCAGATTGTTAGAAACCCTAGAGGGGGTAATCAATTTAGAGGTCAGTACATTCCACAGGGAAGTGCGCCCTTGGCTCCAGTAACCATTAACCAGTGTGCCTATTGCCGGCAGGAAGGCCACTGGCGCGCACAATGTCCGACCTTACAGCAAAGGTCATTTGGGAACATGGGTAGACGATCCAGAGGTCGCCCAGGTACAGGGGGCCCTGGCAGAGGTCAGTTTGCACCAGAATCACAGCAACCTCCTTCACAAGATAAGCACGTTTTGAATGTGGATAATAGAAACATTTTTGATCACCCTTCTGCCGCGTACCTCTCCGAAGAACTTCCTTTTGATAATATTTTGTTCCGCTAGGATTGCCCGAAGCAGGATTTGGAACCTACGCCTATTCCCGTTCATCAGAAAGGCCCCTACGTTGGGATGGCGGTGGGAAATAGGAAGCATCTATTTTTAGTAGACACGGGAGCACAGAAATGTTCCATTGACCATTCACGGGTTCCAAAGCTTTACTTAAGAAATTCCAATATTGTTCCCAGGAGGTCACCTATTTAGGCTATCTCCTGTCAAAGGAGGGAAGACGGTTGACACCTGAACGAATAAAGACCATTTCTGGTATGCCTATCCCAAATACGCAAAAGGAAGTTAGAGCCTTGATATGTATGGCTTCTTATTGTAGATCCTGAATTTTTCGTTAACGATTAAACCAATGTTGGCTTTGACAAAGAAGGGCATTTCTTTGCCATTGCCATGGACCTTGGAACACCAGACAGCATTCGGTTTGCCGGTTTTAGGAACTCCGAATTATGATAAGGCCTTTGTATTGTTGTTAGGCGGAAACCTGTGCATTTCCCTCTGGGACCACTGCAAAAGATTTAGGACTACAGGAGTTTGGCGGTGAACCCACTTGGTAGCAGTCTGTACCACACAGATTCACTTGGTAGCTGTGGCTGAGCAGTCAGACTTCCCTCAAGAAGAGTTGAGCAGTATGTGGAGTATACAAAATAGGGCAATTCTTCACAGCGAGACAAGCAAACACACAACGAGGCTTAGTGTAAAGATATTAAGGCATTTATTTATAACGAAACATCTAAGAAAAACACTATGGCACTTTCACGGCAAACAAATCAAACACAATTACTCTACGAAGAAGAAACAATCAATCCCCCTAGCAATATTTCGACAAGTCTAGGTTCTACCGGCACCACTTATTTACAGACAGAGGTGTATGCCTCAACCTAGATGGCACTCTAATATTAGTTAGGACGGGAGAGAAAAAGATAGGCAGGTCATGAAATCAACACAGTTCAATGCTTCACGGGCAAAATGTACGGTAAGAAGGCAAGAACCACAATAGATCATAAAGTTCAGAGGCCAGGCCCACTCGGAGAGAGGCAAGGCGACGTGTCCCAAAAAGTCTCTAGTGGAGATGCATTCAAGTCTTTGTAGCAAATTGTTATCGGCAGATTGAACCAGTTCAGAACAATAAATGAGGAAAAGCTTGGAGGCGACCCAACGGAAAGGAGAGGATTAAGACACCTCACTCGAACCGATCGAAAGGGAAGCCAGGCGGACACGGTACCTTGTTGTGGAGGGCAGCTCCGGCGGGGGCAGTTGTTCCTGGTGGTGGATGCACGTCGGGTCTTTGCCAAGAGTAGAGATGTTCTCGTCGTCGAAGAAAAGTGAAGTCCAGTGCACCACCAGGGAAGAGACCAGCCGTGGAGTGCTCCGTCACAAGGCACCACCTTTTGGTCGCGGTACAGGGGTAGTGGCTATCCGGTTGCCGAGGTGCGCTGCACGGGCAATTCGACCACTGCGTCCTGAGGCGAATAAAAAGTAAAGGGGACTGGTTGTTCCCACCAGTCAGGGGAAGAGACTCTCCGGCAGGGAAATCTCCTCTGTCGTCGGGAAGTGGTGAGTCGGTTCCGCAGGGCTCCACCGGAGGTGTCGTCGTGCAGGTCGGCTCAGCGCTACCCTCGTCGGATTCTTAGGTCCTGTGGCGACTTCTGAAGATCCAGTCCCAAAAGCCCTGCTTTTATGCAGGAAACCCTCATTCATTCAGCCTAGCTGTCAATCAACACATGCTAAGTGGTGAGCGGGAAGGCTCACCACTTGGGCCAATCACTCCAGAGTGCGACCGGAGTTGGCAAGGCAACTCGGTCCAGGGTGCCTAAAACCCCTCCCACACCCCTGTGGTAACCCAGACAGAATGGCACCACTTTGGAGGGTCTCTGTACCGAGGCCCACCAAAAGTGGAACAAAGGGCTCAACCTTTGGTTTAGGAGTCACAGAGACGAACACAGACGCCATTTTAAAAACCGAGTTCTGGCAGAAAATACCATCCGATAACTTATTTACGATAAGTAGACCGGTGGTACGTTACAGATTAATGAGAAAAAGTATCAATCTCCAACAATGGGATGAATCCCATAGGGTTAGGTTCGGGGTCGAACATAACAAGTAGTTTCCACTGCCACCAGCCAAAACTCGACGAGGGGGGACGGGACAGTGCCCCCTCGAGTAACAGATCCAGGAGTAATCGAATTACCCCTACTAGTATGTCCACAATAAGATGGTTTGTACTAGTTCTGTTAGTAAATTTAGGTCTAGTAAAGCCAATGGTGACTTTACATGCCCGGGGAGACAGTAGTCAGTCCCCGGGTATGGAGTCTATGGTGGGGGTCCGCTAGGACGCCCCAGTGCTACGGCACATAGGGTGCGGTGTAACACACATAGAAAAACATATGAGACCCTATGGAGTAAAAGACCCCATAGCCCATAGAACACATTGACATTCAAAGGAATTACACACCTACATGTCCAAGAGTGGGAGGAAAAGAGTCTCACTCTTGGCAGGATGGAAAAAACAAACTCCAGAAATCCAGCAAAGCTGCTGGGGGACTCACTAGGTTAGGAAATTCAGCCTAAACAGAGAATTCTCCCTAACACTCGCCCCCCCCCCCCCAGACTAAGGGACAGGAGGATTTAATCCACTCCTGGATGAATCTCATACCTCTAGTCGATGACATACATCCTAGAGAGACCATCAGCATTTTGGTGGTGACACCCTGACCTGTGCTCAATGGTGAAATCAAACCCTTGCAGGCAGATCGACCATCTCAATAGTTTTGGGTTTTCCCCTTTCATTTGCATTAACCATCTCAAGGGTTGGTGGTCAGTCTGAATGACAAAAGTGGAACCATACAAGTACGGCCTAAACTTCTTCAGAGTCCACACGATAGCAAAGCACTCTCTTTCGATTGTTGCCCACCTTGTTTCAGGATCCTTCAGCTTGCGGCTGATGAAGCAAACGGGTTGCTCCCTACCTTTCCCATCCAGTTGACTGAGTACGGCACCTATTCCTACATTTGAAGCATCTGTCTGCACAATGAAGTGTTGGCGGTAATCAGGAGCTCTGAGTACTGGGACTTGGCAAAGAGCCTTTTCCAGGTTTTCAAAAGCCTGATTGCACTCCTCGTTCCATTTAACCTTCTTAGGAAATTTGGGCGAGGAGATGACATTCAGTGGAGAAGCTATGGTCCCATAGTTCTCTATGAAATTCCTGTAATACCCAGTGAGGCCTAGGAAGGCTCTCACCTGGGTTTGAGTAGTCGGTGTTGTCCAATTTTGCACAGCTTCAATTTTACTGAGCAAAGGCCTTATTTCTCCACCGCCTACCTCATGCCCAATATAGACTACCTTACTCTGTCCAATTTGGCATTTGCTCTCCTTTATGGTCAGATTGGCTCGTCCAAGAGCCTGCAAAACATCTCTCAGGTGGGTTACATGTTCTTCCCAGGAATTGCTGAACACTGCGATGTCATCCAAGTATGCCATGCAGATGTCCTCCATCCCATTCAGAACCTGGTTTACCATCCGTTGAAACGTAGCAGGTGCATTGTTCAATCCGAAAGGCATTACCTTAAACTGGTATAAGCCAACGGGGGTAGAAATTGCAGTTTTCTCCTTGGCATGGTCTGTCAGGGCTATTTGCCAATAGCCTGACGTCAAGTCAAATGTGCTGAGGAACTTGGCGGCGCCAAGTTTATCCACCAACTCATCGGTTCTTGGCAAAGGGTGGGCATCAGTCTTGGTGACTGCATTAAGAGCTCTATAATCCACGCAGAATCTAAGTTCTTTAGATCCGGCCTTTGGTACTAACACAACTGGGCTAGACCATGGACTAGTAGAGGGCTCTATTACCCCGAGATTGAGCATCTTGCTGACCTCACCTTTGATGTGGGTTTGTACGTTTTCTGACATGCGGTATCCTCTGCTTTTGACTGGCAGACAGTCACCAGTGAGTATGTCGTGCTGGCCCCAAGGGGTCAAGCCTGGTGAAAGCGAGAACAGAGAGGCAAATTGATTCAACATAGATTTGCACTCTTCTTGTTGCTCGGGTGTCAGATTGGAGGAGAGATTTACTCCTTCAACTTTTTCATCTAAAGGTAAGCCTCTGAGGAGATCCGGAAGAGCTTCACACTCTTCTTCTTCCTCGGATGACGCTAGAAGCAACGCTCCTACATCAGGTCGTGAGACATACGCTTTAAGTCGGTTGGTGTGAAAGACTGTCAGAGCCTCCTTGGGATTGCCCAAGTCCACCAGATAGTTAACCTCTCCGAGTTTACCCACGACTCGGAAGGGTCCCATCCACTTATCTTGCAAGGCCCTCTGCCTTGTTGGGATCATAACGAGAATGAGCTGGTCTTGAGCAAACTCAACCATGTTAGCCTTTTGATCGTGCCAGTGCTTGACCAATGCTTGTCCAGCTTTCAAGTTATCGCTTGCTTCCGTCATCATGTGTGACATTCTCCTCTGGAGACCTATCACGTAGTCAGTCACTCTGACTGGCTTGGGGGAAGGAGCACTCTCCAACCCCTCCTTAATCAGGGCCAATGGACCTCTGACGGGATGACCATAGAGTAGTTCGAAGGGAGAGTAACCTACTTCCTCCTGAGGGACTTCTCTATAAGCAAAGAGAAAGCATGGCAGTAGAAGGTCCCACTTACGCTTAAGGGGTTCTTCTAAAGCACCTATCATGCTCTTCATGGTTCGGTTGAACCGTTCTACCAACCCATTGGTTTGTGGGTGGTACGCTGTTGAGAACTTGTAAGTAACTCCACAGGTTTTCCACATGGCTTTCATGTAGTTGGACCTAAAGTTTGACCCCCTGTCAGAGATTACTTCCTTAGGAAACCCGACCCTAGTAAAAATACCAAGGAGGGCCTTAGCCACAGCCGGGGCTGTAACAGTCCTCATAGGAATTGCCTCAGGGTACCTAGTAGCATGGTCTACTACAACAAGTATAAACCTGTTGCCTGAGGAGGTTGGAGGATCAAGGGGACGAACAATGTCAATCCCTACTCTCTCAAATGGGACTCCCACAACTGGGAGAGGCACTAAAGGTACCACATTCTTGGAGCCAACCTTACCAGAGAGCTGGCAGGTGTGGCAGCTCCCGCAGTGTTTTTCTACTTCGGCCCCCATCTTCGGCCAATAGAAGTAGAGAGAGAGCCTTTCCTTAGTCTTCTTGAAACTCAAGTGACCAGCCAAAGGAATCTCGTGGGCTAACTGCAAGAACTGTGGTCTGTTCTCTTGGGGTACTACAAGTCGTTTGTAGTCTCCAGGTGCAGACTCGGTCGGTTCACTGTAGAAGAGGCCATCTTCCCAGTGCAACCTGTATTTCCCAGGCTCTTGCCCTTCAGCCTGAGCTTCTGCCTGGTGGCGAAGACCTTCCAGAGTTGGACATTCTCTCTGTCCCTTACTGAAGTCTGCCCTGCTGGGTCCACCTTCTGCCAGTAAAGACTGCAGCTCAGGATGGTCAACAGGATCCAGATCTCCAATGAGTTCCTGGCCTTCCATTAGCTCTTCCTCAGAGTCTAATTCTACCACACAGGGTTGTACCTCCCTCTCAGCCTCGGCTGGAGGTGGAGTTACGGGCGTAACTTTGGACAACCGCGGGGAAGTCCGTGTTAGCTGCACTGGAATGCTGGCTGCTGGTTTCAGGATAGAAGCCTTAGGTTTCCCTTTTGCTTCTGATTTCTTGGAGACAGCGGCCGAAAATTCCAGTGGAGCAGGAGTGATTTCTTTCTTCATCATCTCCTGGAGAGTACCGCGCATGGTCCTCTCTCTTGCGGGTCTGGTTAGCTCCTGTAACCGTTTACTAGGAGGTCTGGGAGTATGCGATACAACTCCGAGAGTTTTCAAATCGTTACCCAACAGTACGCGTCCTGGTACCTCACTCTGTATGCTGACAGGTATCTTCACAGTCATGTCGTTACACTGGATGAGAACTGGTAATTGGGGAAGCATCTGCACAGGCCCTCCAGCTAACTTGGTGAGGCGTTTGGGTGCCTTAGCAACATCCTCAGCCTGAAAAAACGATTTATCCACCACAGTTATGCTGGCCCCAGTGTCCCTAATGGCAGGAGTCTCCTGACCATTCACCTGGACACTGTCCTTATAATACTCTTTAGTATTATCGGGGATAGAATTATAGACATCTAAATTCTGTTGTTCCCACAACCCCAGAGATACTAAAGAAACGCTGGCTGAGACTCCAATGGGTTCGTCAGCTAGCAGTAGAAAGTTTCCACTTGTCATTTGGACTTCCTCCTCTGGAGCGAAGGCTAAGGAGACAAGCTGGACCCCTGAAGGTTTACCCTTACATATGGGATCTCCTTTCATGTGGTCAGCCGAGCCACAAACAAAGCATTTACCGAATGCTTTCTGGAATGGTGGCTTGTTCTGACCTCCTTCCGGTTTGGCACCAGAAGACACACTATTCTGTTGTGGTTTTCCTTGTGGCTTACCCTTCTGGCTTTGTTTGGGGCCCTCTTTGGAATGTGAGTTATTAGAATTCTCTTTTGAGTCTTTTTTAGGCTGTTTCCCCTCATCCTTTTTCTGAGTTGCCCCAGAATCCTTATGAGTAGCCCGGTTGGCAACCCATAAGTCAGCAGCCTTAGCTAGCTCCCGGGAATCCAATTCCTTCGAATCAGCCAAGTGCTGTCTGAGCTCAGGAGAACAGGCATCATAAATCGACTCCAACATAAAAAGATTCCTCATAAGGGTTCACTTTGTAACCCTTAATCCATCCCTCTAAGTTCTTCAACCCTTCACTCACCCAGGTAGCCCAAGGGGTACCATCATGCTTTTTCAGGGTTCTAAACCTCTTAAGATACTGGGAAGGGGTCTTCCCGAATCTAGCTATTAAAGCTAGTTTCACACTTTCGTAATCCGTCTTATCCGCCTCCCCCAACTCCATTACCACATCAGTCGCAACAGGAGGGAGCCTAGAGAACAACCAGGGAAGTAAAGCATTCCCGGTGATGTCCTGGAGCCCATGATTGTATTCAAACAGTTTCAACCAATCCAACACATCCAATCTCGGTTCATACATACCCACTAATTCCTTCGGCATCCGGGGTCTTTTGGGACTGGAGCTCCTAGAGGAACCAGAGGAGAGAGAAGCATTTTCCATAGACAACTTTTTCATCTCTAACTCGTGATTAAGTTCTATTTCCCTGAGTCTTAACTCAGCTTGCTTCTGCTCAGCCTGGGCATTCATCCGTCTGAACTCGAGCTCTTGGTTTCGTTCGGATTGAGCCAAGAACCGTTTGTATTCTAATTCGAGCCTCATTTTTTCAAGTTCAAAATAAGCAGGGTTACTTGTGGGAACTGGTATGGGCCCCGTAGGCACAGCTGGTAAGGCGGGTAGAGGAGCAGGGGAGACAGTTTCGTTAGCCTCGCCGTCCTCGTCAGCCTCTTCATCGCTATCATCAGAATTATGATTTAGATCAACGCCATCACTGTTATCTACATTTGCTGGAGAGGTTGGTTCCTCTGAACCAGTACCCAGACTTTGGTTCGCCAGCAATCTCTCTATTAGTTCTAACTTCTTGCCTCTTACAGAAAGATTGTCTTGCCTACAGAGAGCTCGCAAACTCTCAGTATTTTCACCTGACAAGGACTCTTGACTGTAAGTTTCCATCGTAGACATGTTTTTTGAAAGTTGCTTTTTGTGCTAAATTTTGTGGTTAGTTATCCTACAGTGTTGAAAAGCACTCTAAACTGTATACTCGATACAAATCCCACCGCTGCCACCAGTGTTAGGCGGAAACCTGTGCAGTTCCCTCTGGGACCACTGCAAGAGATTTAGGACTACAGGCGTTTGGCGGTGAACCCGCTTGGTAGCAGTCTGTACCACACAGATTCACTTGGTAGCTGTGGCTGAGCAGTCAGACTTCCCTCAAGAAGAGTTGAGCAGTATGTGGAGTATACAAAATAGGGCAATTCTTCACAGCGAGACAAGCAAACACGCAACGAGGCTTAGTGTAAAGATATTAAGGCATTTATTTATAACGAAACATCTAAGAAAAACACTATGGCACTTTCACGGCAAACAAATCAAACACAATTACTCTACGAAGAAGAAACGATCAATCCCCCTAGCAATATTTCGACAAGTCTAGGTTCTACCGGCACCACTTATTTACAGACAGAGGTGTATGCCTCAACCTAGATGGCACTCTAATATTAGTTAGGACGGGAGAGAAAAAGATAGGCAGGTCATGAAATCAACACAGTTCAATGCTTCACGGGCAAAATGTACGGTAAGAAGGCAAGAACCACAATAGATCATAAAGTTCAGAGGCCAGGCCCACTCGGAGAGAGGCAAGGCGACGTGTCCCAAAAAGTCTCTAGTGGAGATGCATTCAAGTCTTTGTAGCAAATTGTTATCGGCAGATTGAATCAGTTCAGAACAATAAATGAGGAAGAGCTTGGAGGCGACCCAACGGAAAGGAGAGGATCAAGACACCTCACTCGAACCGATCGAAAGGGAAGCCAGGTGGACACGGTACCTTGTTGTGGAGGGCAGCTACGGTGGGGGCAGTTGTTCCTGGTGGTGGATGCACGTCGGGTCTTTGCCAAGAGTAGAGATGTTCTCATCGTCGAAGAAAAGTGAAGTCCGGTGCACCACCAGGGAAGAGACCAGCCGCGGAGTGCTCCGTCACAAGGCACCACCTTTTGGTCGCGGTACAGGGGTAGTGGCTATCCGGTTGCCGAGGTGCGCTGCACGGGCAATTCGACCACTGCGTCCTGAGGCGAATAAAGGGGACTGGTTGTTCCCACCAGTCAGGGGAAGAGACTCTCCGGCATGAAGATCTCCTCTGTCGTCGGGAAGTGGTGAGTCGGTTCCGCAGGGCTCCACCGGAGGTGTCGTCGTGCAGGTCGGCTCAGCGTTACCCTTGTCGGATTCTTAGGTCCTGTGGCAACTTCTGAAGATCCAGTCCCAAAAGCCCTGCTTTTATGCAGAAAACCCCCATTCATTCAGCCTATGGTGGATGATGAAGGGTGCTGTCAATCAACACATGCTAAGTGGTGAGTGGGAAGGCTCACCACTTGGGCCAATCACTCCAGAGTGTGGCCGGAGTTGGCAAGGCAACTCGGTCCAGGGTGCCTAAACCCCCTCCCACACCCCTGTGGTAACCCAGACAGAATGGCACCACTTTGGAGGGTCTCTGTACCGAGGCCCGCCAAAAGTGGAACAAAGGGCTCAACCTTTGGTTTAGGAGTCACAGAGACGAACACAGACGCCATTTTAAAAACCGAGTTCTGGCAGAAAATACCATCCGATAACTTATTTACGATAAGTAGACCTGTGGTACGTTAGAGATTAACGAGAAAAAGTATCAATCTCCAACAATGGGACGAATCCCATAGGGTTAGGTTCGGGGTCGAACATAACAAGTAGTTTCCACTGCCACCAGCCATAACTCGACGAGGGGGGACGGGACAGTGCCCCCTCGAGTAACAGATCCAGGAGTAATCGAATTACCCCTACTAGTACGTCCACAATAAGATGGTTTGTACTAGTTCTGTTAGTAAATTTAGGTCTAGTAAAGCCAATGGTGACTTTACATGCCCGGGGAGACAGTAGTCAGTCCCCGGGTATGGAGTCTATGGTGGGGGTCCGCTAGGACGCCCCAGTGCTACGGCACATAGGGTGCGGTGTAACACACATAGAAAAACATATGAGACCCTATGGAGTAAAAGACCCCATAGCCCATAGAACACATTGACATTCAAAGGAATTACACACATACATGTCCAAGAGTGGGAGGAAAAGAGTCTCACTCTTGGCAGGATGGAAAAAACAAACTCCAGAAATCCAGCAAAGCTGCTGGGGGACTCACTAGGTTAGGAAATTCAGCCTAAACAGAGAATTCTCCCTAACAATTGTTTGTGCATGAACGTGATGGATGTGCTTTGGTTGTGTTAATGCAGGAACATGGAGGGAAGAATAGGCCGTGCGGCTACTATTCCTCCGCCCTTGATCCTGTAGCATGCGCTTTGCCAAAATGTTTGCGCGCTTTTGCTGCTGCGTCTGTAAAACAGAGTGAGGGAATGGTCCTGGGTCATGCGTTAACCCTAATGGTACCTCACTCTGTAGATATTCTAATGAATAGAACTCAAACGCAACACCTCACTTCTGCACGATTGACAAGATATGAACTTATCTTGTTTGCTCCTCACATTCAAATTCAGAGGTGTTGCGTATTAAATCCGGCTGAACTTTTACCTGTCTCACAAAATATTGTTGATAATGACGATACGTCACACGATTGCCTTTATATGACAGAACAAGACACTAAAGGCAGAATCGATTTGAAAGACACGCCTTTGAATAGCCCTCAAGGAGAGCTATTTTGTGATGGCTCTTGTTTTAAACTTCCAGAGGGTACATCCACGGCTGCTTATGCTGTCACTACTTTAAGCACGGTTGTGGAAACTAAAAGAATTATGCATAACTCTGCGCAGGCCGCAGAAATTATAGCGTTAACTCGAGCTTGTGAGCTTTCTGAAGGGCGTACAGTGAATATATATACTGACAGTCAGTATGCCTTTGGGGTGGCCCACAATTTCTGTAGACTTTGGAAAGAACGAGGTTTCTTGACATTGCACGGAACGAAAATCCAGCACGGCACTTTAATAGTGCGATTGCTTTCAGCACTTGCACTCCCTGTTCAGTTAGCTATCATAAAATGTTCAGCACATAAAAAAGTTACAGATGATGTAGGAAAAGGGAATGCCTTCGCCGATCAGATAGCTAAACAGACTGCCACTGATTTCAGTTCAGAAATGTACGCTGTAAAAGAAGTTGTAAATGTTTGCACTTTGGGAGAAAGTATCGATGTTGTAAAAGATATTCAAGCAGATGCTACCATAGAGGAAACTAAGAGATGGATCGAGGGTGCAGGAAGATTGGATGATGATGGGTGTTGGGAAGACAATGTTGAAGGGAAATGGTTACTCCCTGACGCCTACATTACAATGATGGTTATTATGGCTCATGGTCCGACACATGTGTGTGCGAGGAAACAAACAAAAATGCTACACAGTGTATGGGCCAATGATAAGATTTTCAAAATTGCGGAGCGTTTTGTCCAGAACTGCATGGTTTGCTTGCAGCACAATGTAGGGAAAGGTACCTCGACTCCTAGAGGAAGTTTCGCTCCACCTTCTGTCCCGTTTGAGGTTATTCACTTTGATTTTATTGAAATGGAACGGTGTAACAATCTTAAATATGTATTGGTTGTTATTTGCACCTTTAGTAAGTGAGTTGAGGCCTACCCGGTTAAAGATGCAACGGCCATAACCACGGCAAAAACTCTGTTGAAAGAGTTTTTTCCTAGGTTCGGGCTGCCAAGAGTCATCTGGTCTGATAATGGGCCACACTTTATTGCCACTGTAGTCCTGCAAATTCGCAAAGGACTACAGATTGACAAGCGGTTCCATTCAGCTAGACATGCCCAGAGTGCCGGATTAGTGGAAAGGTACAATGGCATTATAAAGAACAAACTCGCTAAGACGTGTGCTGGCACCAAGCTAAAATGGGCGGACGCCTTACCGATCGTGTTACTATCGATGAGAACGACCCCTCAAACTAAGACTGGGCTCTCTCCCTTTGAGGTGGTAATGGGGAGACCTGCTAATATTTGGGGTATGCCAAAAAAGTCGCTCATTACGGGATATAGAAAATGTGCTTCTTTCAGACTACTGTAACCAGTTGACTAAAAATCTGTTTTCAATTTATCACCAGGTGCGAGAGGCATTACCTGTACACTACGAGGGCCCCGGTCACAGTCTACGACCGGGGGACTGGATCCTCACGAAGGTTTTTGAGAGGTCATCTTGCCTTGCACCTCGCTGGAGGGGTCCCTACCAAGTCCTGCTAGTCACCCAGACTGCCGTGCGGGTAGTGGGTCGAAAACACTGGATCCATGTGACACACACCAAACAGATCCCACAGCCCGTGCCATACGATACAGAAGACACAGAATCTCTTCCCACTGCTGTAACTCGCATGCTTGAAACAGCAACAACCAACAAGGGAGAATCGGAGACCGCTTCAGAATCCACAGGGCCGGACAAAACGGCCATCTTGTCTCCGCACTCCCCAACAGTGGAACTTCCGGATCAATCCTTTCTTGATCCCATTTCCGTTTGTTCTCCACTTCCAGGAGGAAGTGACGACACTTTATTCTCACCAGAAACGGCAAAATATAATTTGCGCCCAAGGAAATAAATGTACAGCATGGTCTGACTGTGCGACTAAAAAAGAAAATCATTTGAGGGCTTGTCTTTTTGGCCCGATTGTACGGAAAGATTCTGTTGGCTAAGGGTTGTGGGAAAGACATTAAGAAGACGCGCGACTGGAGTCGCCAGCAAACGAACAATTGGTGTTTTTTCGATTGAAGACTACGATGCCTGCACCCGCTACCGCTCGTACTGAACTTTTAGATAAAAATGTGACTAGCAGAGACAATGATCCAGTATGTAGGGGACCCCCAAAGTGTATTGTTGCCTTCTCGTACTAATTACTGGATTTGTAATGACTTTTGGGTTTGGGTTATGGTATCTGGAAGAAGCATATCCGTTAGAGGACTTTTTACCTATTGAAAATGTATCTGTGATTCCCACTCCTTCTGTGCAATTGCATACTTTGTCGCCTAGAGATTCTTTGCATAGACGGAATTATCAGAATAATCAGACCTAATGGCAATAGATATGTCTGACAATGATTCGGGGTGTCTGGACGATGACGCATGGAGTTACTTGCAATCAAATCAGAAATAGCATTAGCACTTGGCATAGGCCAAAAGGAGGGTTTGTCAAACCGGATATTAAATTATGCCTCTTATTACAAACGATTTCTATGTATATTGGCCTACGCCAAGTTGCTTGAAAATTGTACGCGAATAACTCTCTGCGGCAAGGTCTTGACCTTAGAAATTGATGTAAGCCGCCATCTTGAATCAAGCCTCCATTTTAGGTTAGAAACCGCCATTTTGGGGTTTTATACAAAGTCACCCTGTAATCTAAAATGGCCATCTCGTGTGTCCTTGTTCTTGCCTTAACCTCTCCAACCTCTGTAGGGAAGTTAATGTCCAACCTGCCCTCAGGCTACATGTTAGGGTCATGTAGACCTTGTCCTTTGTTGACCTTGGAGCAGGGGATTACTTGAATTAGCAATATTAAACTACAAGGATACAAGAACAGTAATGCTATCCAAATATAATATGCGAAACATTGTTTGGTCTGTATTAAAGCAATACATGAAGAGTGTAAATGTTAAATTGAAGAATAATGGAGTGTATTAGTAAATGTATTGAAAAGTAAACCGCATGCACGAGATATGTAAATTAGGAAAGAGATCTGGCGCGACCGTAGCCCAGTGCATGATTAACCTGTAAGGGAGCTGGACATCATTTTACAAATTGTATAAAAGCGCTGATGTCCATCTAGGAAATTCCCTCACTGCTCATATTGAACCCTGCTGGTGGTCTCTGTGATGTATTGACGGCCAAATAGCTATTTGTGTACTTTGTTGAATACTGTTCAGTTTTGTAATAAAGATTCTGGGAATCTGTATAAGCCGTGTCGGTGTATTTTCCTTTGCTCGGTGTTACAGCCGTAATATTGTATTTTTTCTGATTCCACACCTCCACTGAAATCGCAATCTCAATCGGGCACACCTGCCTGAAATTCCAACCCTCCACAGTACTGGCCACAAGGACCACAAAAGCTCTCTCCTCTGAAGCACCAACCCCCTTACTTGGTACACAAGACCCAACGCCAGACACCACACCTATCACACCACCACCCGCATCTCCCACCACCTCAGAACAGAGAGGCTCCACCTCCTCATGCTCCAACATAGAGAACCTCGAAGACACAGTGACACCATTGACCATCCACTACCCGATCCACAGGAGACCGGCTCCTAGACACATGTTGTGATTTACCCATCTTCCTAGCAGCAACCGACTGTCATCCGCCGTCACGGACGAAACCGCGAATGGCGGATGTTTCCGCGATGGAGTTGGCGAAATAGAGGCAAAGGGATTTAGTCCCTTCTTTGTGTCCACATCCGCGGCTCCATTAGCTCATACGCAGCGCTGCCAGCGGTATTTAATCTCCGCCCCCCCCGGCAGTACGTTGCGTTGCAACCCCTCGCCGGATGCTTCCTGTTCTGGGTTTCCTCGCTCCTGACGTCTGGCAGCTCTCTTCAGATCGGCTAGTGTTTTTCCTTACGCTCCTGGGAGCTTAGTGCTTCTCCAGTTCTTCTCTCTGTTTCTGCTCCTCGGCTCTCGGCGCCTGCCGTGCGCTTCGTTTTCCTTCTTTTCTCCATATTTTCTCCTCTGGGGTTTTACCTTGTTCAACCCCCGTGCTCTCTCCTCTTCCCTCGTGACATCTTTCTCTTACCTGCTCTCCGTTTTCCATTTCCGGGTTCTCGTGCCCTGTTTCTTTTCCCTCTCTCTGCTCTCTGCCCCCGTGTATTTCTGTACAATGGAGGAGTTCCTCTACTTCTGCATAACCAGGCTGCATCTACTTCAGTATTGACTAACTCCTGTCGGCTACCTGTTGTCGGTTCCTTACAACATCTTGCTGCATCCAGCCACCACGCTTTGGGACATCGACATCGTCCAGAGTACACATTCCGTCAAGGTTTTTTTTCCCTCTTGGGTTTTTTCCCTTACCTCGGCTTGGTTCCGGAAGGGGAGCCACAGGACAGCTGTTCCCCAGCGGTCACTGTGGCTTCTCTCCGTGACAAGCACGTACATCCAAAAAAAGAAAGGGACTACCTTTCCCGGCGACGCCTTCAAGAAGCTGACGACACCAACAGTTCAGGTGAGGAGAGTGTGCAGGTGGGGGAGGAAGGCACAAGGGAAGAAGCGTCGTCACAGTTTGCGAAGCCACCAAGTCCAAAAATATCTGCTGAAGAGCAGGTCCAAGAGTTATGGAAGGCCTTTCAAGCCATGTCCCAGGAGTTACAGGGGGTCAAAACGGAGAACGCACCTCTCAAACAGATGATGTCTGCCAGGGAACCTACCTCCCCGGAATTACCACCTATGGCACTTTCATCGGAGAAATTTGACGGCTCGCCCAAACAAGTGAAGGAATTTTTGGAAGCCTGCATGGTTTACTTCACCTTCAGACCTCGTACTTTTGTTTCGGACCACGCCAAGGTGGGATTCCTAATCTCCAATATGACTGGAAATGCGCTGTCCTGGGGCACTCCATTGGTGACCAATGGAAATCCCATCCTTCAGGATTTTGCCGGGTTCCAACGTTTGCTTAAACAGACTTTCGAACGGCCAGAATTGTCCTTCACCACCTGTGAGGATTTATTAGATGTCAAACAAGGCTCCCTTGACGTTCTGTCATATATTTCCTCATTCAAGACGTTGGCTGCTGGGGCTGGTTGTCCAGAAACAGCCCAATACGCTATCTTTAGGAGAGGTTTGAAGGAGATCAAAGACGAACTAGCCAGATCCCCTCGTTCTCCTACTTTTTCCTATCTGCTTGCTGCTGCTCTCCATATCGAGTATCGTCTCCAGGAGAGAAGGGCGGTACGCCGCAAACAATGAGGCTACTCTTCGGACCCCCTTTCACACTCTCCTCCCAACCGCTCGGCTGCCACTCCTCCTGAAGAACCAATGCAGATTGGGGCCACCAGAGCACCTTTGTCTGCCGCAGAGAGACGTCGAAGACGGGAGAAGGGCCTGTGTGCATATTGTGGTTCAGACCAACACCTCCTCAAGGGATGCACCGAATTGCCAGACAAGAGCTCGGGAAACGGGCACCCTCGGAGCCAGTAGGGACAAGCGACCGGGCGTCTCCAAGCTTTCCTCATCGTCCCTATGTTTCCCTTTCTGTCTCTTCTCCCGAAACTAAGGAAGACTCCAGACTTATGGTGATCCCAGTACATCTTGACCTTGAGGGCAGAAGAGTGAAGGCCCTGGCTCTGCTAGATTGTGGAGCAGCAGGTAATTTTGTAGACACCCTGTGGGCGGACAAGGTGGGCCTTCTCCGAGTTTCCCGGAAAGAAGGTCTGAAGGTTGAAGGAGTGGATGGTTCGCCATTGTCCTCTGGTCTCACTACTCATACCACAGAGGAGCTCTCACTAACGATATAACATCACACAGAGGTTTTGTATTTCGACATCATCAGAGCGGCCCACTTCCCCATCATCTTAGGCATCACCTGGCTTCGTAAACACAACCCGCGGATAGACTGCACTGAGAACCAGATGAGTTTCACTTCCCCGTATTGTACTACCAACTGTTTCACTTTGGAAAACCGGAAGGACTTACAACCAGTGAAAATCTTCACAGAGAATCACGTCGGTATCCACGCACTACCCAGCTATTGTTCCGGTTTTTCAGAGGCGTTTCAAGAATGCCTCCATGCCAAGCTGCCGCCTCATCGGCCAGAGGACTGTTCCATTGACCTGGAATCCAATGCTCTAGTTCCCTTCGGAAGGATGTTCTCTCTCCCCCAGACCGAAAGGCAAGTGCTGCGGAAGTACCTGGATGTGAATCTGGAGAACGGACTCGTTCAACCATCTAAATCGCCTGCCGGAGCTCCCCTATTTTTCATCAAGAAAAGAGACACCACGGAGCTTCGTCCCTGTATTGATTACAGGGGCTTAAATAGGGTGACCATACGGGATCGATATCCCATGCCGCTCATCTCAGACATTATCGAAGCAGTGCAAGGAGCCAGAGTATTCACCAAGCTCGATCTCCGGAATGCGTACCGTCTACTTCGAATATCTAGAGGGGACGAGTGGAAGACGCCTTTCGCACTCCCTTCATCTTATATGAGTATCGAGTGATGCCGTTTGGTTTGGTGAATGCACCAGCCACCTTTCAGAGATTTATGGGCAGAATGTTCTCTGACATGCTCTCTATGTCAGTCATCATTTACATGGATGACATATTGGTTTTCTCTCCCAACATGAAGTTACACATCGAACATGTCAGACAGGTATTAGACCGCCTCCAAAAGAACAATCTACTGGTTAAGGCTGAGAAGTGCAGATTTGCTGTCCCTATTGTGCACTACTTGGGGTATGTCCTGTCGAATGAAGAGATCGCCATGGACCAAGACAAAGTCCATGCCATTCTGGATTGGCCAGCCCCTACCTCTGTCAAGGAGGTCCAGCGGTTCCTAGGACTTTCAAATTACTACCGGAGGTTCATACCGAATTTCTCAGAGGTAGTATACCCCATAACTCGTCTGCTCAAGAAGGATGCTCTCCCGTTCTTCTGGTCCGCTAAAGCGGAAAAAAGCTTGAGTCATCTCAAGAGCCTTTTCTGCACTGGGCCGATTTTACAACATCCAGACCAGACCCTACCATTTATCCTGGAAACAGACGCTTCAGCCATAGCTATTGGGGCCGTACTGTTACAGACCATTCAGGGGGTGGAACACCCGGTGGCCTACCTGTCTAAAACTCTTTCACCCAGTCAACTGAACTATTCGGTCCTGGAAAAAGAATTGCTTGCCATGAAACTGGCATGCGAAGAATGGCGACACCTCCTCATGGGGGCCCGTCATACATTCCTAATCCGCACTGACCACAAAAACCTAAAGGCCTTACAGGTCATGGAATGTTCCAATTCTAGGCAAGCGAGATGGGCCTACCTTTTCTCGCAGTACGATTTACAAATCACATGCATCCCGGGTTCGCTGAACAGGCTGGCCGACGCATTGTCTCGTAAGGACTCTCATAAAGAAAGAGCGTTAATCAAGGCTGAGCCCATGTTCCACAGGAATCAAATCCTGGCTATAGTGGGTTCTTTTCTTCAGGATGTAAAGGCCGCTACAGTGAAAGATGTACAGCACATTTCCACAGATTCTAATTCTCAATTCCAACTTAAAGGCGGCTGGGTGTTCTATAAAAAGAGGTTATTTATCCCAGAAGGACCTCTCCGTAAAAAAGGTTCTGAGTTGGGCACATTACTCGCGTTTGGCGGGTCATAGAGGCAGAGACAATACTTTAGAACTCCTATCAAGGTATTTTTTTTGGCCAGGAATAAGAAAAGAGGTGTTTCAATATGTCAAGACTTGTCCGGTCTGTGCCAGAGCCAAATATGCGTCGGGCAAACCCCTAGGCCTACTCAATCAGGTGGGAATACCGACTCGCCCGTGGGGGCTCATCTCCACGGACTTTATCGTGGATCTTCCAGTATCCGATTCATGTACCTGCATCATGGTAACAGTGGACGCGTTTTCCAAGTTGGCACATTTTTCCCCCCTTGCAGGACTCCCCACAGCAACCAAGATGGCTGAGACCTTTGCACGAGACGTGTTCAAGCTACATGGCCTACCCGACAAGATTATCTCAGATCGGGGTTGTCAGTACATCTCCAAGTTCTGGACAGCTTTATGCAACCGATTTGGAGTAGAGAGGGCTCTTTCTTCAGATTTCCATCCACAAACCAATGGCCAGACAGAAAGACTTAACGCCACACTAGAACAATCCCTAAGGTGTTTCATCTCTCAACATCAAGACAACTGGGTCTCTCTACTCCCCAGGGCAGAGTTCTCATACAACAACTCAAAGCATTCAGCCACCGGTCTCTCACCATTTTTCTGTACTTACGGGGTGCACCCACGGTTCTTGATACGCGATGTGCCCAGTTTCTCCAATTCCCCAGCAGCAGAGGAGGTTATAAGAAGTATTCAGGAGGCTCAGACCACAGCTTTGCGATGCCTGGAAATCAGCAGGCAACAGAATAAGAGAGAAGTGGACAGACATCGCAAGAAATGTCCTGAATGGGTGCCGGGCGACAAGGTGTGGCTGTCCACTAAATTTCTACCCAGATGGACACAACCTTCTAAACTGTCCCCTCGGTTTCTGGGTCCTTTCCCGATTCTCTCAAAGATAAATCCTGTGACCTATCGCCTTCGGCTTTCCCCCTCTCTTCAACGCATTCACCCTGTCTTTCACTCCTCCCTTCTATAACCTTACTTCCCAGTTTCTTATCACAGGACTCAGTCTCGACATTCTTTAACCCCCACACCAGACCTGGAAGAATACGAGGTCTCAGCCATCAGAGATTCCAGGTTTTACCGAGGCCGTTTAGAATACCTTCTGTCGTGGAAGGGTTACCCAGAGTCGGAGGACTCCTGGGAACCGGCTTCCCAAGTGCATGCCCCTCGGTTAATTGCCAGATTCCATCGCACACACCCAGGGAAGCCGGGGTGGTTGCGATCTAAGGGGGGGGCATACTGTCATCCGCCGTCACGGACGAAACCGTGAATGGCGGATGTTTCCGCGATGGAGTTGGCGAAATAGAGTTAAAGGGATTTAGTCCCTTCTTTGTGTCCACATCCGCGGCTCCATTAGAACATATGCAGCGCTGCTGGCGGCATTTAATCTCCGCCCCCCCGGCAGTACGTTGTGTTGCAACCCCTCGCCGGATGCTTCCTGTTCTGGGTTTCCTCGCTCCTGACGTCTGGCAGCTCTCTTCAGATCGGCTAGCGTTTTTCCTTACGCTCCTGGGAGCTTAGTGCTTCTCCAGTTCTTCTCTCTGTTTCTGCTCCTCGGCTCTCAGCGCCCTGCCGGGCGCTTCGTTTTCTTTCTTTTCTCCATATTTTCTCCTCCGGGGTTTTACCTTGTTCAACCCCACGCTCTTTCCTCTTCCCTCGTCCTCGACATCTTTCTCTTACCTGCTCTCCGTTTTCCATTTCCGGGTTCGAGTGCCCTGTTTCTTTTCCCTCTCTCTGCCCCCGTGTATTTCTGTACAACGGAGGAGTTCATCTACTTCTGCATAACCAGGCGGCATCTACTTCAGTATTGACTAACTCCTGTCGCCTACCTGTTGTCGGCTCCTTGCAACGTCCAGAGTACACATTCCGTCAAGGGTTTTTTTCCCCTCTTGGGTTTTTTCCCTTACTCCGGCTTGGTTCCGGAAGGGGAGCCACAGGACAGCTGTTCCCCAGCGGTCACTGTGGCTTCTCTCCGTGACAAGCACGTACATCCAAAAAAAGAAAGGGACTACCGTTCCCGGCGACGCCTTCAAGAAGCTGACAACACCAACAGTTCAGGTGATGAGAGTGTGCAGGTGGGGGAGGAAGGCACAAGGGAAGAAGCATCGTCACACCGACTGCCACTCAGATACAAAATCACTAGATCCCAAGTCCTCCATTGACAAAAATGACAACCCAACCCGACCTCCAAATTCAAATTCCTCTCACAAACCCCATCTGAAGCTGCCACTTGCCCAGTCAGACCACCCCCTATTACCACTCACACACTTCAGCGCGTCTGCTCCCGCCACAACACAGACTTCTCTCCATGATTCTCTTCCACACTTCTCGACTAGCCCACCGTTCACCGCTGCCTCACAGCGTTCTAGTGTGAAACCAATTCCCCCTGACAGTCTTGTGTTTGGAGCATTTGGCCAAAGTTATGGTGGGTTTAAAAAGGTTTAAAAATACCCTTTCACCTGAAATGTGGAATTAGGAAAGCCCATTTGAGCCAAGTCACACATTCCACAACGCCACCTAGTAGTCATCGCTGGAAGTTCTGAGCCACAACAACAAGGCATTGTGGTATGCAAATTAGCTCAAACAAAACTTTTTCTCCAGGAAATTGTCTTTGTCTAAGAGGACAGTGCTACTTTATACATAGCCATACTGTATTCAACCCAAGACAGACATTTGCAAGGCTGTCAGGACAACTACATGCCTGGTTTCACCCTTATTAGGGATCATGATATGATATGGCATTTATAATGCCCCTACACACAAGTGTTTCAAGGCGCGACGAGGCAAGGAAGGGGGAACCGAGGTGAGACAGAGATCTTATTAGGCCAGGTGACATTGGGATCTCGCAAGTGCATCACTGCCGTACAGAGACAACGATCTTACTAGGCCAGGTGACATTGAGATCGCGCAAGTGCATCACTGTCCTGATAGCCTTGTGGTTGGAGCATTTGGCCATGTTTTCACAACACTGTACAGAGACAACTGTGGTGCTGCCCCTTTAAGGGTTTCAGCATGGGGCGGAGTGACGTTGCAATCCGCTGCGTGCACTATAAATAAAAGGGGCGTTCCCGGCTGCCGCAGAGCCACCAGGGAGCCGAACCGAACACACCAGTGTCCGACTGTGACTGTGGGTGGGAGGGGGCTCACGGGGATACTGATGACAGCTGCAAACCTGCAACAGTGGCGACGAAGGTGGTATTAACACACGGGCAAGGAGGTGATAAGGCAGTGAATATTTTCCTCTGTTGGGCGAATGTTTCATTGTTTTCATGCCGCTGAGAGGGGACGGACCACGCGGCTCGGCGGCCATTTTGGTAATTAGACCTGGGATGGTAGCGGCCCTGTAAAAGGGTGCCTGTGTGCCATCCAGCCTTAATTTTTGGACATATTAGCAGCGGGCAGCTGTCACTGCACGCGCTGCACGTCTGAAGTCATTTTGGTGCTTTTGGAGTACAATTTCCGTCGAGTTGAGTTGAGGTGAGGACTTAGAGGGGGCCTGCTGTTTCTTTGTTGGTCCCCTGGGCCCACCCAGCTCAATTTATTTTAGTCACTGTGGTGTCTCATTTCTCCTGTGGTAATCCATTCTACCCTGCCTGATCTCTGGACTCAGATGCTTGTCTATGGCCCCCAGCATTTATTTATTTCTGACATTTTCGGGGTGAAGCCAACAGAAGCCTGCTGTTCCATCTGTGTGGGTGTGGAAGGTGCCTTACTACGCCTGGAAGGTTGGTCCATTATCGCAGCGAGGGCCTTGTGAGAGGACTGTCTGGGTGAGTTGCGGCCCTATCTTTGAACTGGGTGGGGTGCCTGTGCGCTCACGGCCATGAGTGATCCCAACAACCAAGCGGGGCCTGCAGTGGCGCCTCTGCCCCCAGGCCCCCAGCCTCTGCCACCGATGAGACCACCAGGGGCGCTGCAGCCAATACCTGAGTTTGACATCTTGGGTGCCCCGTCCAGCCTGGGGCCCGATGGAAAATGTGGATCGATCGGTTGGATATGTACTTTAGAGCCACCATGGAAACAAACAATGACAGTAAGCTGGCTATGCTGCTGTATATGAAGTTTTTTAATCTCTTCAGACCACTGACAACTCATACAATGTGGCCATGGCTGCCCTGCATAATTACTTCTTGCCCTTGGCGAATGTGGACTATGAGCGTTTTGTGATTAGGTCTACTCGCCATAAGGACGTTGAGACACTGGAAAACTTCTATGGTCATATCTGCGCCGGCTGTCTGTGTCATGCGCCTGGGACAACCCTGACACAATGATCAGGGACCAGCCACGCATCCTTGAGTTGGGTCGGTACCAGGAAGTATCTAAACTGAGAGCATCCCGGATGGAAGCAGGTGTGCGTCCTGGCAAAGCGGAAGAGTCGTGTGCCGTAGTCCGTGGTACAGGTGGCAGGGGTGCCAGGAGGCCCGGGGACAACCTCTGTGACCGTAGTGGCAGGTCGGGGGACTCATATTTGATGTGTGGGCATGACTTGCCCGACCCAGCGGCGGGGAAAGCGTGTGGCCGCTGTGGGTTGGCAGACCACTATGCCCGTATGTGCAGGGCCCCACTGCCACTGGTGGTTCCACGAGGTACAATCCGATCTGGATATTTTCGCCAATCCCGCCCGCCCAATGTTGCTCAGGTGCATCAGGGAGAAGAGGGTGCCCCGCTGGAAGAGGACGAGGAGGAAGAGGAGGAGAACATTTTCTTTGTGTCCAGCGTGGGTGTCCTGTGCTCCAAGAACAGGCGCCAGCCTAGATGTCTAGTCACAGTGAATGAGTCATCAATTCCTGTACTGGTAGACACCGGAGCCTCTGTCAACGTTATGGCGAGAGAACATTATGACGGTTTATAGTCAAAGGGCCTCATTACGACCCTGGCGCTAAGGGATTACCGGTACCAGTAAGGGTACCCTTACCGGTAATCCCTTAGCGCCTGATTACGAGGTCCCTTTGCGGGTTCCCAGCCGTTAAGGGACCTTGGTGCTAATTACGGTACCGCAATTTGCGGTACCGTAATTACCGCCTTCCCCATTCCCATTATGCCCTATGGAGCAAAAATGGGAATGGGGAAGGGCCATGGAGGAAGGGGGAATTTGTCACGCCCCTGCGGAGACCATGGTCACTGTGGCATAGATGGTCTATTAGACGGATTGCGGCCATCTTTACTCCCAAGATGGCCGCCGCTACAGATGGTGTGGGTCTAGACTTACACAATGGCCGCGCGGTGGTAGGACCGCCCCCCGACTCCGGAGCCGGTTCATTAGATCCTGCGGACAACGCGCGGATGCGTTGCTACTCTTCAACAACAACGCTTCGTGAGTTCGATACTAGGATCTATTTACTTACTCGTTTGTTTGTTATTCCTTCTGTGTAACTCTACCCGTTTTTCACTCACCTGTTTCCAGACTTGAATCCTTCTCTCAACGCTTGCACGACATCCAAGACTCGAGTGGATTTCCCCTGCCTCACTCGTTACGAGCTTAACCTCACTGATCGGTTCGCTAGTGAGACTCCCTCCCTGGCGTGCGGTACGTGAGAATTGATATCCAGTCCCTAGTATATCCGGGGGTTAGAAAGAGACCAGAATTGACACATGATATTATCTTACCTATACAGAAGCAGGGATATGCAGGTTCCGATCCGCAGCATTGAGATATGAGAACCGTTCTCTTACCGGAACGTCCTCGAGGTTACTCCTGTCCGCGTCTCATCAGAAGACCTACAATACAGCTTGTTAGGTGGTACCCCCCTTCCAATCAGGTACTCCTCTTTTCCTCAACCCATATTCTGCCTTCTGGTTTCCATGCTTCAACTTACCACTTTCCTCTGTCTTTATTCAGACGGCTTCGCTTCAGCGGATATTCTGGGTACCAAGAACCTCTCAGGACAGACGACATCTATCCAGTAGCCTTCGACACAGGGTTTTCTTCCCCAGAGGGTTTCCCTGGAGTCCTTCCCCTCCTTAATATTTGTATTTGAGGCGGAGGAAGGGTCTCAGGGAGGCACTCATTCTCTACCCCTGTGGGAAACCATTTCCGAAGAAGGAAACGAAGGAGGGAGAACGACTGGTGTTTCTCTAAGGTAACCTTTCGGTTATTCAACCTTCTCGTGAATAGTCTAATTATTACAGTTAGCAACGCCCAAAGAATAACACGGGGGCTTCCCAGGTGCTGAACGGTTGCCTTAAAGAACTCGATAGTTCTAGGAGATACCATGGACGCAGCCCAACAGCAGCAATTGGTTGCTGCAGTCCAGTCTTTGACTACGGAAGTCCAGGCATTAAAGCAGGAAAATGCCTTTTTGAGACAACAGGTTGGAAGGGTACCTAGTTGTTCAGAATTACCTCCCGGTCCCATTCCAGGGGGTTTATATGATGGGAATCCCCACAAACTTAAAGCCTTTATCGAAGCATGTACTGTCCAGTTTACATTTAAATCGGCCTTCTTTCAGAATGATCGTGACAAGGTGGGACATATGATAGCCAACTTGACGGGACCGGCATTGGCATGGGCTACACCACTGGTTGTGACAAACAACGCTCTACTAGACTCCTATCCCGCCTTTCTGAACAGTCTTAGGTCCATGTTTAGTAGACAAGAGATCACTGTTTCTTCCCAAGAGCAATTATTAGACTTCAAACAGGGATCACAGGATCTACTGTCGTATATCACCTCTTTTAAACAGCTTGCTGCTGGAACCTCTTGGGCTGATGATGCTCTGATAACACTATTTCGTAGGGGTTTGAATGAGGAACTTAAAGACGAGGTGTCTAGGGTGTCTCGACCTCCCAACCTAGCGGAAATGATTACATTAGTGATGCAGATGGACTACCGTCTACAGGAAAGGATCAGAGAACGACGTCGAAATCGTTCTGTGAGGCCATTGACTATGCATCCTTCTAGTCCTATGAAAACCCCAATTGATGAACCTATGCAGATAGGAATCACAAGAGGAAGAGGTAGACTCACCTTGGAAGAACGTAATCGACGGAGGGCTAAAGGCTTGTGTATGTATTGTGGGTCCAAAGACCACCCAGTACAGGATTGCCCCATCACCCCTTCCAAACAACAGGGAAACGCTTCCTCCCAACCGCAAGGGGAACCGCGGCTAGGGAGCCAATAACAGGTTCCTCATCCATGTCAGTAACTTCTCAAGTCACAGACACTCCAGATCCTCCCATGATTGTCATACAGGTTTCAATGGAATGGGGTACCTCCGAGCCAATTTTGGTTCCCGCATTGATTGATTGCGGAGCTGCGGGGAATTTTGTAGACACCATTTGGAAGAATGACAAGAATATACCATGCTCCCTTAAGACCATTGCTGTTCCAGTAGAATCTGTTGATGGAAGTCCTTTGACTTCCGGTCCTATCCGGGAACAAACAAGACCTATTCAAATGAAGATTGCTTCTCATCAAGAGACCATCGTATTCGATGTCATTCGCACAGCACATTATCCCTTGATATTGGGTTTACCGTGGCTTAGAGCCCATAATCCATACATCAATTGGAAGGCCGGCACAATTTTTCTAGGATCTGAACATTGCCTTACTCATTGCCTTTCTGGTGGAGCGTTGGGGTTCTGTTCTACACACTCCGTCCAAGAAAGGAATCGCACTACTTCGATGTTACATAACATCCAGGAGATCCCTCCTGACTACCAAGAATTTCAAGTAGTATTTTCCAATTCAGAGTTCGCTGAATTACCTCCCCATCGTAGAGATGATTGCGCCCTAGAACTAGATCCGGGTGTTCCAATCCCTTTTGGGCGCATGTATATACTATCAGCTCGTGAACGGGAAGTCCTAAAGGAGTATCTCCAGAAGCATTTACATAACGGCCTCATTCAGGAATCCACTTCTCCTGCCGGCGCCTCACTGTTCTTTATCCCTAAGAAGGATTCGACAGAACTCAGACCATGTGTAGACTATCGAGGTTTGAACAAGATCACCACTCCGGATCGCTATCCGATGCCATTAATCCCAGATATTCTTGAGGCAGTAAAGGGCGCCAAGATATTTACCAAGCTAGACCTACGCGGAGCTTACCATCTTATCCGAATCCGCGCAGGGGATGAATGGAAAACCGCCTTTCGTACTCCCTTGGGCCACTATGAATACAAAGTGATGCCATTCGGACTTTCCAATGCACCAGCTGTTTTCCAGCGTTTTATGGATCACATATTCTCGGATATCCTTCTACATACCGTCATTGTCTATTTGGACGACATACTGGTCTTTTCAGTTTCCATGTCGGACCATATCCGACATGTGAAGGAAGTATTGCAGAGACTGGAGGAGAATCATCTTTTTTGTAAATTAGACAAGTGTGAATTCCACAAGGATAGAGTGGCTTATTTGGGTTATATACTATCCGCCGAAGGAGTTGCCATGGATCCCAGAAAAGTCTCTGCAATAACGGAATGGCCAGTTCCACTGTGTGTTAAAGATCTGCAGAGATTCTTAGGATTCGCCAACTTTTATAGGCGTTTCATTCCTCACTATTCGGAGAAGATTCTTCCTATGACGGCTCTCCTTAAGAAGAAAGCAAGGTTCCTTTGGTCAGACAGGGCTCAAATAGCCTTTGGGAGTCTCAAGGAAGAATTCACCAAGGAACCTATACTCCTGACCCCTGACCAAAACAAGAAGTTCATTGTAGAATCGGACGCCTCACATCATGCTGTAGGTGCCGTTCTACTGCAAGAAAATGAACAAGGAGACGAGTGTCCTGTGGCCTATCTGTCTAAGACACTCTCCCCGTCGGAGATCAATTACTCGGTCCTCGAAAAGGAATTATTAGCTATTAAGAGAGCCTTTGAGGAGTGGCGACATCTGTTACTAGGGGCCAAACATGCCATCGAAGTACGAACCGATCACAGCAATCTCCGAGCCTTACAATACTCTCAAACACGAAATAGTCGCCAAGCTCGTTGGGCCCATTTTTTTTCACCCTATGATATCATCTTCTCCTTCATACCAGGAAGAGTTAACCTCAAGGCAGATGCATTATCTAGAAAGGATTACAACTCTACCACTCCTTTCCGTTCCGAACCTTTGTTTCCCAAAGCCAGAATTTTGCAGGAAATCACCACCTTTCTTCAACTAGTAGCTATGGATACCTCTCGATTTATACGGACCAATCCTCGGTTTGCCGCTCTCTGGAGGCTTAACTCATCTCAAGGATGCTTCTATAGAAACAAACGGTTATTCATTCCCTCCGAAGAATTAGGAAAAGTGGTACTTCAACTCTGTCATGATTCTCCAATGGCAGGACATCGCGGTATGGCTAATACCAAGGAATTGATTCAACGCCATTTTTGGTGGCCAAAGATGAGCAGAGACATCAGAGACTATGTATCGGCATGTGCCATGTGTTTACAAACAAAGACCCCTCGATCTGCCCCAGTGGGTCTCCTATCGTTGATGCCGATTCCTGATCGACCCTGGCAGATAATTTCGACGGATTTTATAGTCGAACTCCCTATCTCGGATGGTTGTACAGTAATCATGGTGACAATCGACTACTTTACGAAGATGGCACACTTTATTCCTCTACCTTGCATTCCCACTGCAGCTCAGATGGCGAAAGTTTTCCTTTCACGGATCTTCACGCTCCATGGGCTCCCAGAAACTATCATCTCCGATCGTGGTTCTCAATATACTTCACGTTATTGGCAACAGATATGTAAGAGCCTCAAAATCTCCCGAGCATTGAGTTCTGGCTTCCACCCTCAAACTAACGGCCAGACGGAACGGCTGAACCAGACATTGGAGGGCTATTTGCGCTGCTACATCTCTGCTTCACAGGACAACTGGGTTTCTCTATTACCATTGGCGGAGTTTGCCTACAACAACTCCCGTCATTCCGCTCTGGGTTCCAGTCCTTTTTTTTGCTCATATGGATTTCACCCTTCTTGTTTTCCTACGGGCCTTCCTTCTTCATCACGGTTTCCAGATGTGGATAACCTACTTCAAGTCATCCAGACTGGTCATTTGGCGGCCAAATCTTCGCTACTTGAGGCTCAGGCAAGAGTCAAACGGTTTGCGGACAAGCACCGTTCTCCAGCGCCCTCCTTGAAGGCGGGTGATTTGGTATGGCTGGCCTCTCGTTTCTTACCACGGCATCTGGTCCCGTCCAAGCTGTCTCCTAAATATTTCGGACCTTTTCCCATTCTACGGAAGTTGGGTTGCTCTGCTTTCAAGATCAGGCTTCCCCCTTCTTGGTCTCGGATTCATCCCGTGTTTCATGTGTCCCAGCTGAAGAAAGATGTGTGTGATCGATTTTGAGATTGAGGAATACTCACCCTCCTCCGGTGTCTACCCCGTCAGGTCCTGAATATGAGGTGGCGGATATTTGTGACTCTCGCATCTTTCGAGGTCGCCTTCAGTTTTTGATTGACTGGCAGGGTTATTCCCCTGCTGACCGTTCCTGGGAACCTGCCTCTGCAGTGCATGCACCTGCTCTTATTCGCCGATTCTTCCGTAATCATCCGGGGAAGCCGGGGTCCCCTGCCCTTCGGAGGGGGCATACTGTCACGCCCCTGCGGAGACCATGGTCACTGTGGCATAGATGCTCTATTAGACGGATTGCGGCCATCTTTACTCCCAAGATGGCCGCCGCTACAGATGGTGTGGGTCTAGACTTACACAATGGCCGCGCGGTGGTAGGACCGCCCCCCGACTCCGGAGCCGGTTCATTAGATCCTGCGGACAACGCGCGGATGCGTTGCTACTCTTCAACAACAACGCTTCGTGAGTTCGATACTAGGATCTATTTACTTACTCGTTTGTTTGTTATTCCTTCTGTGTAACTCTACCCGTTTTTCACTCACCTGTTTCCAGACTTGAATCCTTCTCTCAACGCTTGCACGACATCCAAGACTCGAGTGGATTTCCCCTGCCTCACTCGTTACGAGCTTAACCTCACTGATCGGTTCGCTAGTGAGACTCCCTCCCTGGCGTGCGGTACGTGAGAATTGATATCCAGTCCCTAGTATATCCGGGGGTTAGAAAGAGACCAGAATTGACACATGATATTATCTTACCTATACAGAAGCAGGGATATGCAGGTTCCGATCCGCAGCATTGAGATATGAGAACCGTTCTCTTACCGGAACGTCCTCGAGGTTACTCCTGTCCGCGTCTCATCAGAAGACCTACAATACAGCTTGTTAGGTGGTACCCCCCTTCCAATCAGGTACTCCTCTTTTCCTCAACCCATATTCTGCCTTCTGGTTTCCCTGCTTCAACTTACCACTTTCCTCTGTCTTTATTCAGACGGCTTCGCTTCAGCGGATATTCTGGGTACCAAGAACCTCTCCGGACAGACAACATCTATCCAGTAGCCTTCGACACAGGGTTTTCTTCCCCAGAGGGTTTCCCTGGAGTCCTTCCCCTCCTTAATATTTGTATTTGAGGCGGAGGAAGGGTCTCAGGGAGGCACTCATTCTCTACCCCTGTGGGAAACCATTTCCGAAGAAGGAAACGAAGGAGGGAGAACGACTGGTGTTTCTCTAAGGTAACCTTTCGGTTATTCAACCTTCTCGTGAATAGTCTAATTATTACAGAATTACCGCCCCGCCAACATTGTAATGGGGTGGTAATTCCCCCTTTCTCCATGGCGGAGTCGGTAAGTAACCGGCATGGACTATGGTGCTATTAGCACCATGGTTTTCTGCCTGGGTCGTAATGAGGCCCAAAGTTTCGACAGTCCTAGGACCTCATTACAAGTCAGGCGGTGGACCATGGTGCTATTAGCACCATGGTCCATGCCGGATTCCGCCATGGTGGATGGCGGAATTACCGCCCCATTCCAAGGTGAGTGGGGCGGTAATTCCCCATTCACCATTTGCCCTTCCCCATTCCCATTTTTGCCCCATAGGGCATAATGGGGATGGGGATGGGGAAGGCGCTAATTACGGCACCATAAATTACGGTGCCGTAATTAGCACCAAGGTCGCTTAGCGCCTTGGACTTTAACGCCTGCAAAAAGCAGGCGTTAAAGTGTGAATCAGGCATTAAGGGTTAACGGCGCCAACGGCGCCGTTAAACCCTTAACGCCTGACTTGTAATGAGGGCCATAGTGTCAAAATACAACAGTTTCGACTCAAAAGCATCAAGAAAAAAAATATCTGAATGCACGTTTTATTTTTTTTCATTTTTTTGGGGGGTCCCCCCTCAAACCCCTGTTTTTGGGGGAAAAACCACTATAACCACTATTTTTACTATACAAAACCCCCCCAAAACAATTACATTAAAAAATATGCATTCAAACAATTTCTTTTCGATCCTTTTGTTTCGAAAGTATTGTATTTCGAAACTATGGGCCTCATTCCGAGGTGGGCGCAAAGGGATACCGGGCACCGTTAAGGACATTGGTGCCGGTAATCCCTTTGTGCCCTACTCCGAGGTCCCTTAGCAGGTCCCGCAATGGGCGGCTGGTTTTACCAGGCACCCTTAGCGGGAGCTGCTAAGGGACCAGAGAGCTAATAACGGTACCGCAAATTGCGGTACCGTTATTAGCTGCTTCCTCATTCCCATTGAGCCCTCTGGGGGCTCAGATGGGAATGGGGAATGGATTTTTCAATGCGGACTTATCGGTCCCTCCAGGGTCGGAATGGACCGGTAAGTCCCCATTGAACCAGGTCGGACCCGGACCTGGTATAGGAGGTAGTCATGGTGCAAATAGCACCATGACTACCTCCATACTCGGAATGAGGCCCTATGTATTCGAAACTTTGACTTGACACCCATTATGACGCCATGGAGTGTCCCTCGCAGCTGGCTGCCCTCAAGGCGCGTATATTCACGTTTGGGGGGGTCGCAACCTATTCCACTCGGTGGGGCCTTCGTCGCTGACATGGGGCATGGGGATTCCCTAATAAGAGCACACTTCTATGTCACAACAGTGAGCAGCAACACCCTGCTATGCTGCGCAGCTGCATAAGAGCTAGGGATCGTTAGCTTTGCATACTCAATGTATGTGGAAGACATCCAAATGTTGTTGGACAAGTACTCACGCCTGTTTGAGGGGATTGGGCGAATGGCAGGTGGCCCTGTAAGACTACACATTGACGAGTCGATTCAACCAATTTCTCTGAAACATTGACGAGTGCCATTCCACCTGCGGGACTTGGTCAACCGAGAGCTGGACAATCTAGTTAGCCTTGACATCATTGAGAAGGTGGAGGGCCCGACCCCGTGGGTGTCCCCAATAGTCATTGCCAGAAAGCCAAAGCAACCGGACTCAGTCAGGATATGCGTCGACATGCGGCTCCCCAACAAAGCCATCAAGAGGGTGCGACACTTGACGCCCACCATCGATGATATCATCACGGAGCCCATTTATTTTCGAAATTGGACCTAAGGGCTGGTTACAACCAGGTGGTGCTGCACCCTGACTCGTGGTACATCACCACGTTCACCACCCATCGTGGGTTGTACTGCTACAAGAGGCTGAGCTTTGGGGTGTCATCCGCATCCGAGGTGTTTCAGAACATCATCCGTTGGGCCCTCGCTGACCTTGATGGCGTCCTCAATATAAGTGATGACATTTTAGTCTTTGCCAAGTCGGAGGCGGAGCACCTGAACAAGCTGGCCAAGACATTCGAGCGGCTCCAGTCGCTTGGTTTAATCCTACACCGTGACAAGTGTAAGTTCCTCAAAACCACCATCCAATTCTTTGGATTCGTGTTTAAGGAAGATGGTGTGTCGCCTGACCCCAAAAAGGTAAAAGACATCATGGAAGCACAACCGCCAGAGAATGTATCAGAAGTGCAGAGTTTTCTCGGCATGGTCATCTACTGTGGCCGTTCCATTAAGAACTTGGCCGCGCGGTCGGAGCCCTTGCGAGCCCTCATAAAGAAGGATGTCATCTGGCAGTGGGGGCCGGTGGAGCAGGCTGCATTTGAAGACATTAAGAGTGCCCTGTCAGCTGAAGACACCATGGCTTTCTTCGAACCCACCGTGCAGTCGGAGATTGTGGTGGACGCCAGCCCATTCGGCCTGGGGGCGGTGCTAACCCAAGTGGACGCCAATCTGGGTGTCCGTCCGGTGGTGTACGCCAGCAAAGCCCTCTCGGAAACCGAACAGCGATACTCCCAGATTGAGCGGGAGGCCTTGGCAGTCCTATGGGGTTGTCGACACTTCAGGCTGTAAGTCCTGGGGAGACCAGTGATGGTGGTCACTGACCATAAGCCCCTGCTGCCCATCCTGGCAGGCTCGTCCTCAAAGCCACCAGCGAGGATCGAGCAGTGGATGTTGGCGCTACTGGAGTATGGGGTCTCCCTTGTGTACCGGCCTGGAAGCAACAATGTGCCAGATTATCTCTCTTGCCATCCGAGGGGCGCCAGAAGGACCCTTTGACAGCTGTGCGGAGGAGTCAGATGCGCACGTTCGCCTGGTGGTGGAGGCAGCAACTCCCAACTCCGTGCCACTGAGTGACTTTGGAATAGGCGGCGGCACAAGACGAATGCTGGCCCATCGGGGACACCAGGGCACGGCCAAAACAAAGGCCCGGGTGCGCCAGAAGGTCTGGTTTCCAGAGTTGGAGAGGCGGGTGGAAGAGTTTGTTGCGGCATGCGTGTGGTGTCAGGCGGCGTCACCAGCCCAAAGCCTGCCATAGAGACAATGCCACGTGGCACAAGACAGTGGGAGGTGGTCCATGCAGACTTTGTCTCCACAACCCAGGACACACATTTCTTGGTTGTTGTGGACGAGTGGTCCAGGTACCCGGAGGTGGAGTTCATTGAGTCTGTGGCATTTGAGAATGTGGTGGTGGCAGTCGAGAAAATCTTTTCCACTCATGGGCTGCCCAGGGTACTATGCTCAGACAACAGAGCACCCTTCCAAGGTGAGAGATTTGCCAAGCTGATGGAGGACTATGGAATCCACCACAGGAAGGTCACTCCGTTGTGGGGGAGGGCAAATGGTGAGGCAGAGCGAATGATGAGGACCCTCAACAAGGGGGTGGCGCCTGGAGAAGCTCTGTTCAAACGGTGCCCGAGAGGACTGTTACCCGAGATGGGGGAGAAGGAGCCGGCTGTGATTGATGATCAGCAGGTGGATAGGGAAAGGAGGCAAAGAACGGAACAGGAGAACCTTCGGAGGGGACTCAGGCCTCAGCAGTTTGTTCCCGGTGATGAGGTGCTGGTAAGAAACCGGCACCCTCACAGGAAGTTGTCATTAACCTATGAGCCGGGCCTGATGGACGTGGTGGCTATGAAGAGGTCAATGGTGACGGGCTCGGATGGAACTGCGTCTATCACTCACAACGCCAGCTTCTTCAAGAGGCTGGGGGAGCCTCGGGCTGAGGCAGCCCAAAGCCGGGACATGATGGAATTTTCAGATGAGGGTGGGGGTGTGGCTCCACCTCCCAGCTCTCCGGCTCGAGAGAGTACCAGCGAAGGAGTGCCTATCCGGGAGGTTGGCAGGAGGTACCCCCTGAGGACAGGGCGAGGGAAACTTGCTCACCTCACTGACTATGTGCTGGAGTCCTGAACTCAGAGCAACATTCAGGGGTCGGACAGTTGGTGCAGGGGTCTGGGGTGGTTGCTATTAAAGGGGTTTGGGGTTTTGGTTTGCAGTGTGTTATATGTTTTGAGTAAAGTAGTGTTAATTTATTTGTTGTGGTCCTCGTGAAAAAGGAGGAGTGTGGTGCTGCCCCTTTAAGGGTTTCAGCACGCGGCAGAGTGACGTTGCACTCCGCTGCGTGCACTATAAATAAAAGGGGCGATCACGGCTGCCGCAGAGCCCAAACCGAACACACCAGTGTTCGACTGTGTCTGTGGGTGGGAGGGGGCACACAGGGATGCTGATTACCGCTGCAGACCTGCAACAACAACAATCTTACTAGGCCAGGTGACATTGAGATCGTGCAAGTGCATCATTGCAGTACAGTCCTAATAGCCTTGTGTGGAGCATTTGGCCATGTTTTCACAACACCAAGAAAGTTATGGTGGGTTTAAAAAGGTTTATGATATATTTTTAATGCGCTCATACCCAGAGGTTTCTAAGCGAGGACCCGGGGATCTAACCATGTTGCTCTGTGTCATTGTCTTGCTTTCAAGGCAGCATGTTGCCCCTGAGCCATCCTCCCGAGCCTCTACTGGGTCGTTCCATTAATTTAATGGACTTCCTTGTTTGGCTTTGCAATAAAGTATTCCTGCAACCACCCCTCACAGCTTCATCAATTTATCACAACTGCATTATAAGTCCTCGACATTTATCAATGTTGTTTATATAGCCACTGGAAACGCCGTATTGTAACCCCCAGTTATTCTATTGACTGTTAGGTGTTCTCAAATCAGTAATTGAACCTTCCCATCAGTAATCATTTAGGATCCAAATCTTTGTTAAATTCTTGCATTATATTCACATAATTTGACCAGTATTTTTATTGATTTATACCTACTTTATATCCGTTTCATTACGCCGTATTGTAACCCCCAGTTATTCTATTGACTGTTAGGTGTTCTCAAATCAGTAAGTAACTGAACCTTCCCATCAGTAATCATTTAGGTTCCAAATCTTTGTTAAATTCTTGCATTATATTCACATAATTTGACCAGTATTCTTATTGATTTATACCTACTTTATATCCGATTCATTTATTATTGTTATTAACCTTAGGAATACTGGCTCTTTGGACTGTATTTCAATCGGTAATCAATTATATTGCAACACTGTGCAGTCTTAACTTATTCACTCAGTTATTTGTAATTTTCATTAAAATCGATTAATTGGTTTGAACAAAAATGTCATGCGTTTTCAATAGAGTCTACTAAGAACGCCGTGGATTTAAATGACAGCCGGTGACAGTGAGGCTTGGAACACAAAGAATAAGTTGTTGACGGAGCCGGGCGTATCCACTGCATGTGCGTCACCCGTCACGCGCTCCTGCTGCTACCTAGCAGTCGACGTCACGCGCTGTGTGGTGGTTTGGTCGGGCAGAGTGGAACACTGTTTTTACAGGAAGTGGAAGCAGGAGAAGAGAAGCCAACATGAGTGCCCTGGCGAGGATCTTCGGGAAGGGTGAGGAAGAGTGAATTTATCGGTGGGCATAAGAGCGGTTTGGAGGAGTGTTTTCTAGAATGGTAAAGCCGGGCGGATTTGGGAGGAGGAGGGGGTAGACGTGAGAGCGGCCTTGAGAGGATCTTGAGGTAGCGACATGCGAAAGGTGAGGCTAGGGCATGAGTGACAGGAAGATATGGGAGGGAACGAAATTAGGCGCTCTTGAGCGGCACGGGGAACAGTAGGGACGCTGAGCGCGAGAGGGACGTAGAGGATAGTGTGACCTGGGAGATGAGGCAGCTACCAGGAAGTTCTTCTGGATGTCAGCAACAAGTGGGAAGGAGACACTGATAGATGTGGGGCGTATGACGAAGGTGTGCCCTTGAGAGGAAGTGTAAATATTGGGAAGGGTGGGGCACCAACGGTCACCCCAACGATGCAGGTGGAGATCCAGACTAAAACGTGGCACTTTAATGCACATCATACCACTGGCTCTTCCTCTAAACATGATGGGATTGAATGACAAAATGCACATTTTTATTGGTACTTGCCACTACTGTAATGCTGTGGTTGGTTTTGTCAGTTGCCAGTTTGTTGTGCATGTTAAATGTTAAAGATATTTATACTGCGCACCCTCACCAACAGCGTTGGTCCCCAGGCCCTCGGGCGGATCTGCAAGCGAGAAGGTGGGATGGTTTAGTAGAGTGAAGAGGAAGTAGGATAGTGTGAGGAGTGGTGTTCTGTTTGGCAGCTTCAACTCGGTATACACCGAGTGCTGAGCTTTTGGTGCGGGTATCTGGGTGATGCCAGTCCTCGTGTGCTGTTGGTGCATTTATGTGTTGTAGCAGTGTGGTGAAGTGGATGCGGATAGTGGTGCGAGAGGTGGTTGTGTTAGTTTAAGTGAGGTAAGTATGTAGAAGTTTTGAGCTTTTTTGGTTAGTGGGTTAAATATCTTGCAGCTAATCACCGTATGGCTGAATGCCTGGGTTTTGGCAATCTTGCCTGGTGTGAAAACCGCTAGACTCGGGAGACCCGCATAAGAGTAAGACTGGGGGAGAGGCCCACGCCCGACTGAGCAATTGGGTATAGTAATTTACTTTGCTGTGATTGAGGAATAATTTTGTGCAGTCCTAAAAACCCTGCTAGAATAGAGTCCTGAGAGGGGCTCTCACCTGACAGAGATTCGGTTTTGGCATGACGCAGCAGTCGGGGTCTCCTCTTACCCTACCATCTAAGTGAATACGTCTGCTTCGAAACCTTCTGTGTGGGGCGGGCCATGATGTGGATGAGTCGACTGAGTGGTTTCGTCTTGGTCTGACTGTGTCCGGTCTGTAGTGTCCTCCTCTTGTGACTATCTCTCGAGATGTCTTGTGGACTGTCGTGGGGTGCGTTCTGATCGCGTTTGGTTGTTTGGTGAGGGATGATGGCAGTCTCTTTATTCTTCGTTCTGGGTGGTCTTCTGGTTACGCCGTGAAGAGCCAGGGTTTGAGCTGTTTTCTGAACTGGCATGTTTAGCTGCGTTGTAGTAACTCATTTTAGTCGGCCTTAAAAATAGCTTTTTTTAAAATTCACTTTCTTTCTACCACGTCTGAAACCAAAGGACTGCTGCGAACTTGAGTTGTCTCAAGTGCCCTCTTAACCTTGCAAGTGCTAACATCCCATCATGATTTAACTTGGCTAAAACTGTACGCATATGAAAAGCGCAGTTGCTACTAAGGAAATGCTTTACATAATTCATTGCTGTGCCGTTAACGGCTTAGGCCCAGGTACTGTTGATCATTTGTGTCCTGTCTGCCAATTGTTATGTTTGTGGGCGAGGGGGTGTTGCGGAATGGAAGGTGTGGAGTGGGTAGCATATAGCATAAAGCCCTCTTGCCCAAAGCTGGTTAAGGGGACATTATATTATGGCATTTATTGAGCACAGACCTAGCTTCGAGAAGCAACGGAGCGCTGTACAGAGGTATACAATACAGATACACAACGGACAGAGCAATATTACCAGCACCTCATAACTGAGCGCTTTTCAAAGGTTACAGATCAGATAAACAGTGGGGGGAGGGGTACCGCTGAACAGGGTGGTGGGGGCATGAGCTGGTTGTGGAATGAAAAAGGTGTCCTGTGCCTTAGGGATGCATGGACACCTAAGTAGTATTTTTGGTAAGAACAACAGTTCAGTGGCATGTGTACATTACTGGGAAGGTCATGGGCAAAATGGGGAAATATACCCTGTCACTCATGAGGAATGTGGGGGGGGGAACGTCATTTTGCACCTTGATGACTAATCCCACACAGGCTCCTTGGAAGGGAAAGGGCCATTTTGCAGCCATGCACGTGCCTTTTTCCCCCCAGCCGATGAGTCTGAATAACAAAGGCCCTGCAAGTGTCAGAAAGTGTCCCGGCTACCCGTACTGCAGGCCTCCTGGTCACAAATCCTTTAATATTCACACTCCGTTCCCACAAATGCACTTCTGCTGCTTGTTGGAAGTCTAGAAGTCATCTGGAGCACTGTGATTGGGTCCCCGAAGGCCGTTTGACACACTGCCTCTGTTATTGTCTCGCCCAAGTGTCTGCAGCCAAAGGCCAAAAGCAGCAAAGTGTAGATTCCTGTTTGGGGCTTGAAAGGGCCTAGAGCCTGCATGCCTGCTCAAGCCTGGATTTCGCTAGCTCGACATTTTCCTGACGCCTGCTTCCTCCCATTGGGGCCCTTCTACCCTTTGCCTATCGGTTCTCTCCAGAGCTCCTGTTAATTCACAGAATCAAGGAACATGACTGTTACCTGTCTTTTGTTTATGTATAGGCCCATTCTAGCCAAACTCTGAACTTGTACCTGCTTTTTCTCAACTAACCCTCTTCCCTCTCACCTACCTACCCTCTGTGATGAATCCTATGGAGTCATCACTGAACTCCAGCCAAGGATCTTCTCCAATGTGGCCATTGACGGCAGCCGCTAACTGATTCAGACCCTGGGGGTGGTATATAAGGGAGGATCACATGAGAGGAGATGGCAGTCTGGGAGATGTGGTGATCCCATCAGGGGAGATGCAGTATTCTTCTCTTCTAAATGAAGAAAACCCTGTAATTCCCAAATTTCTGATGTCATTATACACACCCCTTCCTGTCAGACATTCCAGACAGACTAACATGTGCACCTCATATGTACATAACGCACCCATAACACCTTCTGTCTCTGATCTCTCTGATGTTTTTGGACTAATTGAAAATCCCAAACAAAGCTACTTTAGAAGTCCTATAATCCTATGGACTTCAACTCCCATAAAGCCTAAAGTACTGAGATGGGGAAGAGGATGGAGCCAATGAGTATCGAGTGGAACATGCAGTCTAGTTGTAATCAGATCCATCTGTGCAGGACATTTAAGAATGAGGTCTGAATTTGAAAGGCAGAGAAGCTGAACGGCAGAAGGAAGCATAACTGCGGAAGCACAGGAAAGGATTGCTGCTTGCGGGCTATGCTTACCGGAGTGGCGCGAGGCTACAGAAAGCACTGCATGCTCAGTGAAAGGACAGCTGGGGAACCGTCCATCTACTATTTTCCTGACAAGCGTGTTCTTGGAAATACATATCGATCCTGTGAATCGCTCCCAGTGGCAGGCAAAGGCAGTTGAAATCAGTGTATTACAAAAATCCAGTATCACTCCTCTTCGAAGACTTAAGACCATTTAAACCTCTGATGAATTTCCACTAAAATTGTTTCTCATCAACTTATGTCTCTGCATTGCCATCGCCTCTGAATATTCCATCTGATGTGACAACTGAGTTATAGCTCTGAAGAAGACATCAATGTTTTACACCAAAACCGTTCTGGCACAAGACTACAGGCTCATGAAGAAGGGAAATTGCTTCTCGAAACGCGTCAGCCACTGTTTAAAGAACTGAATCCTCTGTTTCCTATGCTTTGAAATAAAGCGTCACTTGTTTAGTACATTCAAAGAATGGATGTCGTCATTAAATTTGAATTTAACTTTGTCCTTTTCCACTGAAATCCGTAGCAATATATTCTTATACTGAAAATTTATTGATATTGTGATTAAGGCGTCGTTCAGACGCATCATTACGGTGTGCAGGGGACGGGAGGGTTCCAGTTTGGATCCTCTTTTTTTTTTTTTTCCTTCCTTTGTTTATGTAGGTAGCCCTGTGCCAGGACCACTTTTCCTCCCCCACACCCTTAAGTTACCCACATTTGGCCTTAAAGTATCACTTACTCTTGATATCTGAATTAGTGGTGTGCATCTTCAACCCTTTCTTCCCTGAACCGGCAGCAACAACCAAGCTATGGGCAGCTCGGTCAAGTCCAGAAGGAGCAGACTTACTGGCAGACAAACGCTGAGCCTGTGGAAGTGATGAGGCGAGGTCTGCCAATCAGAGAGCGCCATCCTGGGGTGAAAGCTTCACCGCAGCTACGGGTCAGAGGCATTGCCAGATGCCAGCGTGTCTGCCCAGAGATGTTGGGAACCCTGGGGCATACTGACTGACATGGGAGCCATTAAGAACTCATTTTTAATACTGACCAAATAGAAAACAAAAACAGAATTTGCCCTAATCCTCATACTTGAGATGTTGATTTGGAGAAGATTGGAGCAAGTATTGCTACAAGCCAATGAATGTTAATGAAGGAGTTAAGTCAAAACTTGGACAATTCTCATATATGAGAGATAAGTTGGGACATGTAGTACCGCAAGCCAAGAAAGTATGTACAGTGAAGGAATACAACTGTGCTATACTGAAAGACAGTGAGAACATTAAGAAGACCTGGTGAAAGAAGCACATCAGGCAAGAAGCATTTGGGGAGAAGATCCCTGGCTGGAGAGAATACCTGGGGATCTGTAGTCCCCAGAAACTGATTCCTGGCAGGAGTATACCAGGTAAATCCCTTTGAAATTTGCAGAAGACGCATACATTGTGGGCAGAGAAAAGGTAAGGGAATATACCAGGGGATCTGTATGCATTAAATGGAAAAGTCCTGGCGGTCCAAGCACCAGGCAAGTTGAAACTGAATCAGTAAGTTGATATTGTGGGAAGCTTCCTGGCAGGGGAGTAACCCAGGAGGATCTCAGTGATAAAATGTTGTTTTTAAAAGGGACTATTTCACCATCCTTAAAGAACCAATGTTTGGAAAAGACACCTCTGCCATCCTTAGGAAGCGTTTGCCTAAAAGAGACAACTTTGCTATCCTTAGGAGGTGACTCTTTGAAAAAGCCATTTTTGCCAACTTAAAGGGGTCATTATTTGAAAGACACTTTCACCATTCTTTCTGGGATATACTGGGGAAGGAAACCACCCTCTGAATCCAAAGATTTGTTTATTGCATATATCTACACTTTCGACCAAACCTACACCATAGACACTTTCCTTACACACTTATTTTTAGTGTGAGGGTCAGATTAATGTTTTGGACACAAAGACTGTGTATCTAATTTTGGCAACAAGACAAACTGATTTTTAGTTTCATAGGTAGGGAACTTCTCTTTAGTATAGGGACATATAGGCCTTTATCCAACCCATTTTATTTTAATAAAGATGTTGTTGAAAACACTACCATTTTGTGCCCGCCTCTAATTTATGACCCCTCGCACCTCTCATGCACCTTGACTTTGCCCCATTCCTCCTTCTGCTCGCTCCTCTCCTTCCCGTCTCTTGCAACCTACTGCCTCACTTCCCGCTCCCCCCAAACCCCCTACACCTGCACCCTAAAATGGGAATCTCCCCTTCTCCCAGGATCTCCAACCTCATCTGTGTCTCTACACCACCACTTATCACTCTTTCACTTGGCCTCTGAAATGCACAATCCATCTGCAACAAGCCTTCCTACACCACTAACCACTTTCACTCCAATGACCCTCAACTTTAACTTATTGCTATCACAGACACCTAGATTTTCCCTCAAAACTCTGCTACAGTAGCAGCTCTCCACACTGACTTTGCTACCTTCTCCCACACTCCCCGACCTGTTCAAGTGTGGCGTTCCTTATAAAAAGGCCCCTCAGCACTAGCCCTGTATCCTTGTCTGACATCACTTCCTCCTCTTTTGAATATGCCACTATTCAACTCCCTCCTTCCTATGCCTCTCACTGTCCTGGTTCCATTGACTCCCCCACACCTACCCTGGTCCTCTCCACTGCTGTCCCAATTTTGAACCTTCTATTTGAATCCCTTCCTACTAACATTCCAATTGTCTTGCTGGAGGACTCTACGTTCCCTGGCTCTCTGCAGTCCCAGCCTTGAACTGAACTCCCTCCAATCTGTCCACTCCCCCACAACCAGCCTACCCATTCAACTAAATCTTTCTCTCTAATTCCTTCTCCTCCATTGACCCTCTCACCCCTTCTCGCCTGCTGATCACTCAGTTGTTTACATTAATATCTCGCTTCCTTCACACTCTACTCCTCCTCCCCACCTGAATGACTAATGGGGAAATTCAGACAGGACTTGATGCGTTGAGGGTCTCTCTCCCCAGCATCATGCCTTTTCTCACTTTCAATATTTAAAAAAAAAAAAATATATATATATATATATATATATATATATATATATATATATATATATATATATATATATATATATATATATATATATTTTGTATTTGTAAAGTGCACTGGCAGCCCTTAGGCATCGAGGCGCTGTTGCAAGAAGGTGTCTTGGTTACGGGAACATTATTTGTTCGCGGTTATGTGCGAGGAGCATAGACGTTACAAGTTACATTGACAAGTGATTACCAGTTAAATTAGTGAACAGTTGCGCGAAGGTACAGAAAGTAAAACCGACAGTATAAGCTAGTTATACAAGCAGCAAGGTTTTTAGTGCTATGTTTCTGAGATGGGATGGGATGGAGTTCCAATGGGTAGCTGCCATGACTGGAAAACTGGAACCTCCTCCACGAATTCTTAGGGTCTTGGGAATGGTGAGGCGATTGGAATATGCTGTCCTAGTGGGCCTGCCTGCACTGGGTTTGGAGATTCTCTGTGATAGGTATCGAGGGGCAGCATTGTGGACACACTTGTGAGAGCGAGGATCTTATGGAGGATACACTCTTTAATGGGAAGCCAGTGAACTAGTTTCAAGATGTGTTCCCTCCTGGAGCTGCCAGTGGCGGCTCGAAGGGCATTGTTTTGAACCATCTGTAGTTTACAGATGTTTTTGGCAGATGTGCCAGCTAGGAGGGCATTACAATAATCGAGCTCTCGCTATGGTGAGGCAGTTCTGCTCTGAGAGGAAGGGTCTTGCGGAATTGAGCAGTTTGTAATGGTAAGCTGCAGCCGACGCAATGGCGTTGACCTGCCTGACCATAGAAAGGTTGGAGTCCAAGTAGACCCCCAAGGTTTTGACTGCTTGGGAGACCTGGATTGTAGAGTCATCCACCACAAAGGAGCTGTACTGTGTGTCAAGGTTTTTTTTTTTATTGTGGCCGGTGATCCGATTAGCAGTAGTTCGTTTTTTTTTTCACCGCTGAGGCACAACCGATTTTCAGCAATCCACGTTTGAATAGTGGAGTAAATAGATTTGAGGGTTTCCATGTCTGAGTTGTAATTGCCAGAGAGGGGGATGAGGACCTACGTGTCATTAGCATAATTGGTGTAGGTAATACCTAGCACGTCCAGGATGTTGAAAAGGGGCCCCTTGAAGGTTGTAGAGGGTAGGTGAGATGCAAGAGCCATGTGGGACTCCGCATTTGATGATGCTTGGGTGAGCGCAGGCTTGGTTGGAGAAGACATTCATGGCTCTTTCCTGGAGAAAGGAGGTGATCCAGGTTATGGCAGAGGGGGAGAAGTTAGCCGCAGAGGATAGATGGTGGCATAGGGTGTTATAGTCCACCAAATCAAAAGCTGCAGATAGGTCAAAGAGTAGGAGGAGGGCTCGTTTGCCAGAGTCCTTGAAATCATCCATTTGATTTTTAAGGTCTAATAATGTAGTCTATGTGCTGTGGCCCGGGCGTAAGCCAGATTGCCAGAGATCTAACAAGTTATTAGCCTCAAGAAATGTTTGGACACTCTAATGTCAGCCTGGTTGCTTTGTTATCTCAAGTAGCCCCGCTGGACAAACCTGTCTGCAAAGCCTGCACGCCGTCTGCCGCTGGAGCGTGCGAGTGGCCTCAGAACGCTGAGTCATTGAATGGTTCACGGAGGCCTGGCTGAAGTGTTGGTAACCTACTTGAGATAACAAAGCAACCAGGCTGACAGAGTGATTTTTCACCTTCATTTGAGAGGATCATATAGAGACCAGCCCGTGTGGCTAGTGTATCTCCCAACAACAGAACCTGTGGAGTTAATATACCCATAGCACAGACATCATACAGTACAGACCCCCGTCCTGATGAAGGCCGTACACCAGATGTGGCATATCAAGCCCACCTATAAACTGCTGAAACACCGTGGTGTAGACGCCTTACCCCCAACTGCAGTATATTCACGCTGCTTAACACCGAGAACTATTTGTGTCCTTGAAATGTATATATGATGTTACAAATGTCTAACTGTTTGCTAGTTTTATGTGAACTTCATGGCGAACGACACCTGAGGTTGAGTTTGTCTTACACACACAAAGTGGTTGTCATGCCAAGAAACTTTTGGTTTCGTGTGTTGTAAATATTTTCTGTACTTCCGGTCAAATACCGTTTTTTGTCATGAACCGTCTGTCCTTTCTGGTCCTTCTGCTCCCTGACTTGCAGAGGATTGCATGCAGTATTCCTTCCAACATGGCCGCTCGGAACGGAACGCTCTGGATCAGTCTATGCGTTCCACGCTGCTCATCCTACAAGAGAGACACGCCCCCGCGGCTCTGTGCGTCTCACCGCTACCTGTAGTCGGATTGGGGCTCTCGCTTGATTCCTTGTTCCCAGCTCCTTGATTCCCCGTCCTATTCCTACCCTCTCCAATCTCCTGGAAAAACTTCTGCGCTCAAGTCACGGTCCTCCATGCCTCCGAGCGTAACTGTTTGCTTCCTGGTGTTACCCTGGACTTTCTGAACGCTCCTGGAAAATGAACCGCTATCCTCACGCTGGACGCCGAAGATCAGCGTTCGGGTCTATACAAATCCCGGACTGTAAAAAAGAAGAAATCCCAGAGGGTTGCAAGTACTCAACAAAAACAGGTGAGACGGGGAGAGACTTGTGACAGCTTTTGATGTTATCTCTTGTCTATTTGATGTTGAACTGTACAACTATAGATAAAGAACAAGATTGATTCTACACAGTATGAATAGGTAATTCTTTCTTTATGCAGAGGTTGATAAAAATCAGGAGTATCTCCTTTGTTAACCTTGTGGACCTCTTTGCAGCTTGCGACATTCGGCCACACATCTCTCCTCGTCACTCTTCAGGACCTTGGATTTCTCAAATATGCTCTCGCTCAGATCGATCTTTGAAATCGCAAACCTCTTATCCCACCCTTCTCCCTGTCCGTGACCAGGACGGATCAGTCTTTGGATCTCTCCCCTTCCCCTTCACCCTCTCTCTACCTCTGCCTTAGGAAGACTTATCTCGTCCTTGGCTTTCACGGTCGCCTCTTTGCTGTTGACACTCAAATCTTTTCCTACTTTCCCTCCCTCCTCCAGCCATCTCAAAATGGATTACCAACTATCTTGCTGCAATTTGTCACTGGATGGCTCTTACCTGCCATATGCTGAACTCTTCAAAAACAGAAGGTCTCTTTCTCCCGGGTACCAATGCCGTTGCTCTCCCTTATCTCTCCTATCTACTTCCCACCTGACCTCCTTGCTCCCTTGCCCAAGGATCACAGCTTTGGGGTCCTCTTTGATGGCAACCTCTGACTGCAATAACTCGTCACTACCATTGCTGCTCGTACTAACCTACTCAACATTTGGAAAATGTCAGTTTCTTACAACCACAGTATGAGCTTTCTAATCTCCACCCTTCTGCTCAGAAAGCTTGTGCTACTGCTCAAGCCTATTGATTGGCCTTGCTCTTCATCTAGATAAAGTCCTCAACTTGGCTACCTGCACACACTTTACAACATACCCAGATCCTCCTCCTTCCTACTGACATGCTGGTTGGCTCTCCATGCACAACCACTGCCTTTTCAAGTTCCTTCTCCTCGTCCACAAAACTAACTATGGCCGTGCTCCTCAGTACCTGTCTGATTTGATATATATTTACTCACCACCTTGTTGCCTTCATTCCTCTGTGCTTAACTCTTCTGCTCTTTCTCTCTACCTGCCCGCTCCACTGGAACACTCTTGCCATCGCAATCTATCTCAAATAACCGATTTATAGCTAAACTGACTGACCGAGCGGCATACTCTCAACTATGCCAGTTCACAGAATCCAACCAGATCCTCGACCCCTGCCCAATCCTGCTTCAGATCCCTACGAGGAACCGAATCTTGCCCAGTTTCCATCTGGGATGACCTTAAAAAAACACTCTGACTCAGAAGGCTGCCCTGGGCGTAATCCTACTCGACCTTTCGGCAGCCTGCGATGCCATTGACCACGCCACCCTCAGACAGACTCACACTCTCGGCATCAGGGACTTGGCTCTGAAGTGGCTATCCTCCTTTCCCTGCAACAGATCCTAAATAGTAAGTTTGCCTCCTTTCTCCTCGACCCTACCTGAGGCCCCCAGGAGGTGCCACAGGCTGCTTCCCTCTCCCCTCTGCTCTTTAACCTCTATCTGTGCTATCTTCCTGCACTCAATCAATTCCATGGCCTGACCTGCTACAATTACGCAGAAAACACCCAAATCGTCTTCAAAATCCGAATGGACCCTTTCGCCACATCCCTGACCTCGCAAAATGGCTCTCTGAAATCGAGCACTAGATGACGATCAACCACATCATACTCAACCCAGGTAAAACAGATCATGCGCTGCGGGAAGATCTTTGCCCAACCCACCCCGTGGGCACACTCTCTAGGCCCAACACAGTAAAAAACCATGCACGCATTGTGGATGCTGACACAACCCTATCCCATCAATCAGCTCTGTGACAAAAAACGGCGACCTGCACGTTTGCATTCTGTTGCCTATTTCCCTACCTGACCCTACCTCAGTCTCTGCAGTCGGGACTAGCGTCCTTTCATGCTTAGACTGTTAACACCCTATACCAGGGAGCCACTGCAACAAGATCACAACGAATCTCAACACACACACACCCTCATCCAATATAATACAGCTGAGACCCACGCAAAATGTGAACCTGCTGTTCACGTCCTATACTTCTGATTATCTCACTCCACCGACAATTTGTTGTGGCAACCATTCTTTCACCTTACTTACTATGGGTTGTTTTTAGGGACCTAACCACTCAAAGCCCACCTTTGTGCTGGCAAAAATGCACACATGCATTTCAGAAGTCTCTTTATTCCCCTTTTACATCTGACTATATAGTCTTTCAAAGGGCATTCAACCCCACAGCGCTTTGAGACCACAACAATGGCAGTAGGTGCTATACAAGTGCTGTATAACATAAAGCCAGCCCAATCGTGGATCTCTTAATAGCATGACTTAACCTTTACTTATTCACTAAAGAGGGAGCATCCTGGTCCTCCCTACCTGACCACACAACTCCTTCCAGTGACACTTTTGTATATGTAGTACTCTTATATTGAAGCAATTGATTCGAAAGGGGTCTTTTTTCGGGGGGCTTTCAGCTTCTTCGGCCTTGCGACCTGTTAAGGTATTCGGCATGTAAGTGTAGCGTATGTGTGAAAGGGTTCAGAGGAGCCACTACCCCACCTCCGTGGTTATGTATGATTGTTGTTTTCACACAAATAAACTGCGCTACAAGTTGTTTGAATTCATATATTTTTTTTTATTTGTATATGTTCCATAAGCGAACTTTACAAAGACAAGTTGCTGCAAAGAAAGAAAGAATCAAAGTCACTGCTACTACTCAGGGTGGGCCCCTCCGGCTGTTAGCAATTTCATGGTGTGTTCCAAGATTTTTGTGGTTGCTAGGAGCCACGATGTGTGGTCTCCTCCCATCAGTCTTGGCCACCAGGTGTCTTCGTCCCACCCTCTGTCGTCCCCGGTTAGGTGTTTGAAGTAGGATGTTCTCAGAGTTACAGTTTTTGGACAGACCAGCAGCAGGTGTCTGATTGATTCAGTCTCCGCTCCGCACAGGCGGCATTTGCTTGAGTCCACTAGTCCTCTGATGTGCCTGATTTCGTTGGTCTCTAGCAGATTCAGTCTTATTCTCAATAGCGCGTTTCGTGCCCCCCTGTTGGGGAATTTTTGCAGGTATTTCATCGGCTCGTTGAGTTTGTTGACACATGGGGGAAGGTGAAGAAGAAGTTTGTTCTTAAATGCTGTATCTTGAGTTTGAATCCAGTCTAGATCTTTTAGTTTCTGGTAGACTCTTGTGGGATTGGTGCTGAGATCGAAATCCGAACACTCCACCGACTCCAGTTGGGCCTTGTTGAAATCTTTCCAGTCTGTCAGCATCTTCACCTTACCAGAGTGGATTTCTTTGTTGAGGAGACCATAGATGTGATCACTGTCGTCCGTTATACATTACCTGTATAGCCTGAGTGTGTTGATATTTACCGTTGTCTTTAGAGACAGGAGGCTCAACTCGCGGCGAATTGCGGCGGTGGATGTAGATTTTGGCAGGCCCAACACCGACTTCCAAAACAGGCCTTCTAGATATTGCCAAGTTTTTGCTGGAATCAATGGCATGGCTTCAGCCCCATAGGTGATAGACGGCACGACTTTTTTCCTGTAAAAGTCTAGTACTGGGATACAGGAAAATTTTCCAAATTTGATGTCGATTGCCTTTCCTTGAGAAGCCAGCTTCTTGGTTTTGTTGAGGAGAGATGCCTGCATAGCGGTCTCAAGTCTCGAGCTGTCAATTGGTACACCCAAGTATTTATATTCGGTAACCCTTTCGATCTCGTGCTCCTCCAAGCGCCATGTGAATTTGTCGATGTTTTTTTTGTGCCCAGCTGCCATTATCAGAATTTTGTTTTTTTCTTTATTTATTCTTAAGTTGTTTTCCTGCATGTAAACGAGAAGGTTAGAAAGCTGCCTCTGGAGGCCGATCTGTGTCTGGTCCAGTAAGATGAGATCATCGGCGTACAGTAGATGGCTTATTTTCACCTCTGCAACTTGTGGAGGAAAAGTGCGTGTCAGATCTTCTGATGACCCAAGGTCACCGATATAGGCCAGAAACAGTGCTGGAGCCATGGGGCAGCCTTGTTTTACCCCCCGTTCAGTCGAAATTTCTCCTGATAAGTTCCCCCTTTGTGACAGTCGGACCCTTAAGGTGGTGTCCGAGTGTAGGGCTCTAATTGGCTGTAAAAGCTCCTGGGGGCAACTCCACACTTCTAGTTTTTGCCATAGTCTGTTCCGGTCCACTAAGTCAAAGGCCTGGGAGAGGTCGATGAAAGCAACGAAAATTCGAGGTTTCCCTTCCCAGACCTTACTTTTTAGGGTACTGATGGTTAGAATGTTCGCCGCCGTACCCATCTTCTTTTTGAATCCAGTTTGGAACTTGTCGTTGCACGGTGCCAACTCTGCCCAAGCTTGAAATCGTTTCAGGAGCAGGCTCCCATAAACTTTGCCAATACAATCTAGCAATGCGATGGGACGATAGTTTAGCGGATCTGTGATGTCGCCTTTCTTATAGATCGGGACAATGATGGATTTGGTCCATGACTGCGGCAGGGCTTTCTGCGCTGCACATTTTGTAAAGATCGACGCGATCATCGAAGCCCATTCAACTGGGTTTGCTTTCAAGTCTATGTTAGAGATGCCATCAGGGCCTGCAGCTCTCGAGGTCTTTAATTTTTTGATTTGGTCTCCGATTTCAGCTTGATCGTACAGTTTTAGCCAGTCTGTGGCCGACTGATTGTCCCCCATTGCGGCCTCTCTTGCTGGGAAGTTGTTGCCAGTGCTTGGAAAACTGTGGCGAAGTGAGAGATCCATTTTTGCTCGGCTATGGCGTCGATTGTTGAATGAAGGGGCCAGAGATTTTAACAATGACCAGAACCCCTTTGCCTTGTTTCCGCAAATGGCTTTTAACATGCATTCCACATCCTGCTGATAAAGCTGGTGGCGGTGATTTTTTACCCAGTTTTTGTAGGATACTGTTGCCAACCTTAGTTGGTCTTTGTTTTGGGGCTGGTTTCCCAGCTGTCTCTTCAACCTGCGAAAGTCACGCCTTTTGGCCACAAGAGCAGCATCATAAGAGTGTTTAGGTTGAATGCTCGAGGAAGACTGCTGGGTAGTTTTCGACCTGTATTGTACCAGTAGAGGAACGTAATCCAGATTTTCGATGCTCTCGGTGTTCTCCTTCCGGACATATTTGGCCTGCAGGGCTGCAACTGCACGTGCTGTCAGGTTCAGTCGATTTCCGCGCTGGTTTGTTTCCACTGCCAGAACATACGGCGCGGGCTGTGAAAAGCGGGAAGCCAGTGACATCGTAAGCTGATTGTGGTCGCTGGCTGTTGTTTTGCGTACTTCATATGCTTTGACCTTCCCCAAAAGTTGTCTTGATGTATAAATGTAGTCGATAGTAGCGTTAAGGAGACCCTGTTCCCAAGTTGGCGGATGATGTACATTCGGGAAGACCGAGTTCAGGTTTACCAGGTTTCTTGAGGACATTGGGGACGCCCAAAGGTGCCCTCTTTTTGCTGCTGGCGTCCGATTTGAGACTTTGCCCGGTTTTATGGTTTCCTCACTACATTTGATGTTTAGATCCCCACAGATTATGATGGCTAGGACCTGGTGCGTTGCTTGAATATCGTCCACCAGGTTCTCCATCATCGTTAGGTAGGATTGTGGGTTTATAGCAGCCGGATTCCAGTACGTGTTCACAATCGCAATTTGCGAAGGTCTGGAATGGGAGTTTCCAATCAAGTAGAACTGCCAAGATCGAAAGGTTTGCTAGAAGTGTGGCCTTGTGTTTTAGGCCAATACCCTGCCGGTAGGCCGTTAATAGGCCCGGCGTCGGGCGACCCAGAAGCCCTTTGCTGGCTGGGGCCAAAATTATGTCAAGTCCATTCAGCGCAGGTGTTTGGACCAACCAAGTCTCTTGTAAGCAGATGACATCGAAGGATGCTAGATTTGCATCTCCCGTCGTAGTGAGGTGTAAGTGGCCGCGGGTGTTCCAGGAACAAAAGTGGAGGGGTGTTACGTGGTGGTCGACCGTCGGTTTGAATTTGAACTTTGGGGATTGATGATGTATCCTAGACCAGCCAAGTCCTCTTTTGCTCGCACTATTTCCCTTTTCACTCTCTCGGAAACAATGTGGATGTTCACTTTAGCTCTGTCATGTGTATGGTAGGGATCCACTATCTTTAGATCGGGCGATTTTATGTCACGAAGTTTTGGGATCAGACTGAATAGTGCAAGTAGCCCTCTTCGGTTAAGAATTATGTCGTCCTTATTGTGTCTGTGCTGTTTCAACTTTAATGGAGACACAATCGAAGGTTTGGTTTCCTTGCGGTAAGTCTCTGTTCTTGAAGAATAGTGGATCGACTGGCGCACCCCCCTTTGCTCTTTTAAGGTAGATGGTGAGGCATGGTGTTCCCCTTTCTTTGCGGGGCGTTCTGACTGGCGCCCCCCTGGCGCGTGCTGGACCGATGATACACTGGCGGCCGCTTTGTTTCTGCCCGACGCATCTCTCACTCGGGGAGAGGCGAATGACACTGCTCTACGACCTGGCGGGCTGTTAGAGGGGCGTGCTCGCCGTCTGGGGCGATTGTTCCTGCGGTCCTCCAGTGTCAGGGATGTGTGCCCTTTGTCATCTTTGCCTGCGTCTTTGGTTGTTGAAATCTCCTGAAAGTTTCCCAGATCGCCCAGGATTATCGGGTGGGGTGGCTCCAGAGTCGCTAACCCCCCCCCCCTTGATCAGCCGAGCGGGTTGGGGGTCATCCATATATTGAGAGAGATCCATTAAATCATTCTCTACTAAGGAGTCTTCTGTGGAGCGCGGAGAAGAGACGGTTCCTTTTTGCTTTCCTGCTGGCACAGCCACCATTTGAATTTGATTTCCGGGATTCATAGGGCTTTTGTCAACACATATAGCTGTTTGTTTTGCTGGTGGAATTTTTTGAGTTGCAGGTTTCCCTTCTTGGTTCTGTTTTTCTGCTCTTGCTGTTGAGAAGATGGGATAGGAGCCATCCTCTAGCCTTGCCGATGGGTTTCGGGGCTGGGCCGTTTGAGTCTCGTCTGTTATAACGATGACCTCGTGATTGAGCAAGTTTCGAGGAGCTGGTCCCTCCGGCTGACAATGAGCGATGCTAGAGGATGGAAAACTTTGTTGTGGAGACGGATTTGATGACTCAACTACGTTCACCGTTGGGGCTAATGTCAGACAGGGCGCAACTGTTGTGGTACCACGGTCCGCGTTTAGCTTCAAGGCTTTTAATTGCCCGTCTAGGGCTGTGATGTAGCCTTCCAAGAAGGTCAATTTTGCAAGCATGGAGGCCTGGATCGAGGTGTGATCCTTTAAGTTTTCATTGATGCCTTCATACAGTTTAGTGAAGGGGTTTAGGGCGATTGTGACTGCTGACATTATGGACAGAAGGTCCCTTTTATTTTGGCCTGATGAGTCGATTGGAGAGCCCACTGACAGGAGGCGCTGTTTGGGAATTGGTGTTAAGGCGGAACTTTCGTTTAAGAGGCGTCTCACTACCGGCGTAGATGGTGGCTCTGCAGGACCACCGCTGGACCGTTTCAGGGGTCGTGGTTTTGGGAGATGCACCGATGGCGCCCCTACTGGCCTTGGGCAGGCCAGCTGGTTTGCTTTCACTTGGTGGCGTTGTTCTTGGAGTGAAATGTCGGGCGACTGACCCATGAGGCCACCAGCCGTCCCTTGGGCTCGGATCGCCGTTTCCTGGGTAAGCTGTGATTCCCCCCGTGGCTGGCAGTGTCGGGACGACTGTAATTTCCGGTGAATTTGGGTTCAGTAGTCCTTTCTCGCTGCTCCGCGGGCTTGGTGGAAATTCTGCTGTCGGAGTTCCTAAGGAAGCCGCCTTGTCCGGGACACAGTGCTCAATCGCTGGTCTGGAGAGCACTGGACCCTGTTCAGTTGCGGGCCCTGGGACCAGACGAGATTGGAGAGCCGTCTCTTGGGGTACTGGAGGTGGGGCCCGTGGAGGTAGGCTCGGGACTAGGGCGCCCGTTTCCAGACTTGATGCGGGAGGGCGCACAACTTGGCCCCATCCAGTTTTCCTTTGTTTATCCGGGGGTTGGCAAGATTTTATCGCTTCCAAGATTTCTTCATCTGTGAGGTCCTCTTGCCTGGATTTAGAATCTGGAGCAAAGGCCTGAAAGAAGTCTTTTACAAGGCTTGCCATTGAAGGTTTTATTGATTCAGGGTTCCATGTTTTTTTTTCTGCTTGGCAGCCTGTCTTGATTTTCGCGGCCTGAGGATTCATGGCCGATTTCTTTTTGTTTTTCCTTTTTGGAGGCTCTTTTCTAAAGCGTGAACTCAATTTTCTCGTGTCTGGAGACCCCCCGTCGGTTCTGCCTCGTTTTTTTTGCATTCGGTGCCCCACCTTCGTATGCTGGTGCAGAGTTGGTCATTTCTGGGCTGTTCGTGGGGAGGACAATAACGTCGTTCTCTGGGCCCCCACTGTCTGCCCGGGGCCGAAAGGGGGAACAGTCTTGGCTGAGAGGGGCTGATGTAAGTTAAAGTGCACTTGTGCCTTGATTTGCAGTGTATGTTCATTTCTGAGTTGCATCGGGCAAGCCTCTGATCCCTGCCTCGAGAGCTCTTGGACCCGACACTCCTGAGGGTTTGATGACCCCCCTGCCTCCTCATTGGGGGGCGTGAGCACCCTTTTTTCTGGGATTTCCTCCCTCATGACCTCCTCTGCCGAGTGCCGGTGGGCGGGTCCTGGCTCCGCCCCCTGAATGTGTCGCGGCTGTTTCGGCACGAGCGACGCCGTTTGCCCAGCTGTCCCCGCCGAATGCGGGTAGTCGGAGTCGTGCTCTCCGCCTGGAATGGGCCGTCGCTGCTGGATCTCCGGCTGCTCGTTGGCAAGCACCCCCCCCCCCCGCTCACAGGACTCGGGGCCTGGAGCTGTTGGGGGGGGGGGGGGAGCCTGCAGTTGCGAGGGCACGGGCGGGCACAAAGGCGGGTGCGCTGAAGGGTCCTGCGTTTGTAGCCGCTGCGTGGAATCTGGTATGACCTGGTGAGCTCCCTCCACTTCTGCCGTACTTATTCGCTTTGGGCTGATTTGCGTGGCAGCGTTTTCCTCCGTAGAGTGTTGGAGTATGTCTGTACGCCTTGGGCAGGTGTGAGGTGTTTGTAAAGCCACTGCTTTGTTTGCTTTGTACGACGGGGTCAAACCATGCGGGAGCTGGCTTTTCACACCGCGGTTTTGAATTTTTAAGGTGTTTCGAGCAAAGGCACTTCTGAGCAAGCGACCCTCGTCTGCTTCCCTGGGGTCCTGTTCGAAATCCTGTGGGAACCCAATATCCGGCGATTTCGCCATTTCAGCCATGCACAGACTGCCAAAGACTGCACACTCCGCAGCCACACTCCGCGGCCCGCTCCGCGGCCCGCTCCGCGGTATGGAGTGGGTCTTGTAGAACCACAGCAGTGGTAGCACCTCCCAGGAACAGTAGAAAGTGAAGAGTGACTGCCAAAGACTGCACACTCGCAGCCACACTCCGCGGCCCGCTCCGCGGTATGGAGTGGGTCTTGTAGAACCACAGCAGTGGTAGCACCTCCCAGGAACAGTAGAAAGTGAAGAGTGACTGCCAAAGACTGCACACTCGCAGCCACGCTCCGCGGCCCGCTCCGCGGTATGGAGTGGGTCTTGTAGAACCACAGCAGTGGTAGCACCTCCCAGGAACAGTAGAAAGTGAAGAGTGACTGCCAAAGACTGCACACTCGCAGCCACACTCCTTTATTTATAGTTCAGGAAATTGTATTACATCTCCCAAAGGAGTGTCCTATTTAAGTGTTTCGGCTTCACAAGAGCCTTTTTCAAATCGGGGCGTGTATTCCATTCACATATGTCCCATCAGTGTTCATCCTTGATGTAGTGGGGCCTGGTTCATTAATGTTGGCTGTATGTATTCCAGAATCGAGCTGACGCAGGGAGACACGAGTCTTGAAGTGGGATTCTAACCCGTGACCATTAATGAACCGGGACCCAATACATCAAGGAATGAACACTGATGGGACATATGTGAATGCAATACACGCCCTAGCTCCTGTGATGCCCCAACACGTGTCAGATAATAGGGCACTCCTTGGGTAGATGTAATAACATTTTCTGAACTATAAATCAAGGAATTTGAATTCAAACAACTTGTGGTGCAGTTTATTTGTGTGAAAAAACGATCTTATATTGAAGCACTTCCCTCTTTTAGTTTAATGTTACCTTTTGTACATTACGGTATCGTGTTGATTTGCCGACAGGAGTTTTTTTGGTGTAACTTTTGAACGAAAAAATTACTTTGAAAAAACTCATCTAAATATATAGGGGATAAAAGGGGTGGGGGTTGGGGTTGATAATAAAACATAGTGCTGGGGGGTTTCGGGAGATTTCCCCCCTGCCCCCAACCCCAAATATATAAAAGTCAGCACGTTTTTTTTTTCAAAGTAATTTAATCTAAAAAAATGTACTTCGAAAAAACTCCCGTCAGCAAAGGAACATAGAAACCTAAGTTACCTATTTCGTTATTTGTTTTGTCCCTGGTATTTCTTCTTCCCTACTTTCTTTTTTTGCCTTTCATAAACTGGCTCCCCACGTTTTGTGCTATTGTGAAGACACATTCAGGGGAGTGCCTCCGCCATCTGTCAATGTGTTATTCAACTCCTGATATTCAAATTAATTAAAATGCTCCCACATATACAAAGACACTGAACAGCATAAGAACAGCCCTTTCCCATTAAAACCTCTGCTCTGCTTAAGTGTTAACGTAGATTTTACGTGCCCATTATAAAAAGATGCATGCCTTTGTCAAATGGTGAATACAAGCGGATCTGTAGACCATAAGGTCCTTTCTGGGGATGTCTTGAACTTTAAGTCGTAGTAGAGATTTCAGGTGTGAAATCGACCATTCGTAGCTTTTAGCCTCGTATTGTTGCCTTCTGGTAATAGTAGTTAAGCATTTATAAATGTATGTCTTATTGGGCATTTATTTAGTGTTTGCTCCGATTATGTTTGACTGATCAATGTTTTTGTTGTTTTAAGGTTTATTGTAACCACAAATATTTTAATAAAAAATAAAATGTTAAGCATTTATGATGTGTAGAAGATTGAAAAATGCCATGTAATATATATCGTAATAAAAATGTAAAATTATAGAAGATTTACAGAAAGTGTCCACTAGAGCTATTTTTCTGTGTGTGTTTAATGTTAATGGAGAAGGTTTCTAAGAATAGGTGAGATGTGGGCCCTTTTCAGTAAATTCATGACAATACTTGCTGCAGTATTTTGCAAGAATTGCAGGCCATGAATTGAAGTTTTGGTGTCGCCTGCATAGAGCACATTGCAATAAAACCTAAGGCCCAGACATTTTATGTCAACCATATGGGAATTACATCTAGAGATGTTTCAGCATCAGTTTGGAACTCCATTTCTGGACATGTTTGCGAGATGGTTGCAGTGAGCATTCAGTAACCGGAGGGTCCATTATAGGTGTTCTGTCTGCTCCCGATGTTGGTTGTCAAAATTGGCAGGGCACATGATTCTCCTGGTGTCCTCCTGGGCGAGACAGTCAATGTTCCCACTACTGATTGGGGTTGTTAAATCCCCAGTACTTCAGCTCCCATGCACATTGCTTCTGAATCCAGTGCAGCTAATTTCAAGGTCCCACATTTTGGGGGTATGGGGGGGGAAGGGGTCATGGTGAGCGAAAAGGAGGGGTTATCAGACATGGTCTGACTCATGGATTAGCTCGCAGGTTACAGTTTGCGTGGAGACATGCAATTTTAAAGGTGGACGATAGACACTGGGGACACTTGGGTTTGCAGACACTACAGTGTCCAACACCTGTGACTAGGCAGTTTTTGAATGATGGGTTGGGCAATTTCTGTCAGCCATCAGGGCAGTCGGGGTATAGAATGAGAAACGAATCAATACATTATTGGACAGGTTCATTCTAGATCAGGTCAGCTTTTGGGGCTTATGCGTTGGGACTTTGTCTTAGAGGAATTGTAGAAGGCACCCTTCGAGCATCTTAATAGTATTTACTTGAAATATTTAACTTTTGATGGCTGTTTTTGATGTCCATCCCATTGGTTAGAACGCTGGGGGAAATTGGAGCTCCGTTATGCAAGCCACCATACTTGGTGGTACAGGCAAAGGAAATGTTTTTTAAATGTGACCCTGCTTGTCACATGAGATGGTACTTCCTTATCCCCAGAGGATACACAACGGCTGAGTAGTACAGTGCTCATGTACTTGGACAAGACTGCTCTTATCTGTAAGTCGGATAGTTTGTTTGTAACCTTTGGGGGACCTTGAAGCAACGCTACGGTTCCTACTCTAAATCGCTGGATATGGGAAGTAATTAGGCTAACATATGAGACTTTGGGGGTTTTCCCTGCCACAAGGAGTCCAAGAAAGATCCACAAGGGGAATATTGGCATCATGGGCAGAGCTCCAGCGGGTGTCTATACAGGACATTTTTGGGGCAACCACCTGGGCAGACCCTAACCTTTTATGAGACCTTATAGCCTACATTTGCAGACAAAGTGAGAGCTCATTTAGGCAGGGGAGGTCTGCGTTCAGCAATGTTGTGAATGGTGGACTTTGGCTATGCTTAAAGTGGTGTTTTGGTGGGCGTACTGTTTTGGTAGGCGTTCAGCATATCTTCTTGTTTTTTTTTTTTTTTTTCTTTCCCCCAGCCCATTCCACAGGGGCTTGATATGCTTCATTAGTACAGGGAGAAGGAAGAGCAGCATTATTTACTTACTGGTAATATTCATTGCTCCCAGTCCTGCTCTTCTACGTCGCAGTACTTATGTTCCACCTCTCCCGCCACTATGGGATGGAATGGGCTTCAGCCTCTTGGTTGTTAGGGTAAAGAAACAGCTGCATGCTGGATGGTGGGAGTATTATACTCTGACGGGGAGGGGCATTAGAAAAAGGAAAATAAAGGGTTTCTGTCGGGGGAGGATGATGCCTCCATAAATACTGTTACGAGGAAGAGCAGGACAAGGTTTAATGTGGATTATTGATCAGTAATCTGTTAGTTTACAAGGCACTGGATGGAGACAGCTGGAAAATTGTGTGAGTACCTAGGCATTTAAATGCCTATCAAATAGCTACATGTAAGCCAAAACGGCTTTGGTAGCGCTTGTTATTCACAGGACTTCAGTGTGAGGACACATATACTACTTTAAAAATGAAGCAGCTGAAGTTCACACTTGATTTACAGCTGCAATTTAACCAGAAGACTGCTTAGAAACAAAACTTGCAGGGTCTATACCGTACAATGTCTTATGCTGGTTTGGAACTGGCTCACTGTGATCACGGGAGGATGTTTGTCCACGGTCATGTCCATTCAGTGAGTGGGTAAACGACGAATCCCAGCTCCTCTGCTACCCCTGCATTCTACTTGTAACCCCTGGGTACTGAGTTTCCAGCTAGGTTTGTGATTTTATAAACCGCATATGTACAAACACCCACCAGCAGTGTTCAATCTCTTCGTGTCCTATCACTAGTCCAATGTAATACCTTCTGCTTATAGGTGCTGCTAAAGCCACCTTTTAGCCAAAACGATAAATGGCATTCTAAAACCTTTTGGTCCCCGGAGGGTGTCTTGACAAAATAAAACCACCACGAAGTGTATGCGCAATTAAATGGTTTAGGTTGAAATGTGGGAGAGGGGATTTGGAAAATGTATGTATTTTTTATTTATTTTTGTTCTGGAGAAAAAATAAGGCAGCAGAAAAGCACTTCTGCACTTGAAATAACACGTTATTATCTAATATTGTACCTTGCCACCCTCAAGCATATTTAATAACAATTTTTTATATTTTTAGGACCTTCCGCCCCCACCAAATCCCAGCTTTTCACTGTTTTTCAGATTTCCATATTCTTTACTCTCTCCACCAATCTCTTAGGAAAAAATGCCAAAGGAAATGCACCAAGCCCACAGGAAGCGATCCAAAAGCTCAGAGAAACGGAAGAAATCATGATCAAGAAGCAAGAATTCCTAGAGGGGAAGATTCAGCAGGAGCTGGTCACAGCCAAGAAGCATGGCACCAAAAACAAGCGAGGTAGGTGAAATGTCGGGAGGAGAGAAATTGTTGGGACCAGGATGCAAAACTTCCAGCTGCAAGAACTAGCGAGCCATAAAAAGTCACTTGCCACCTCAAATACATAGTACACTACGTATTACTTGCCAAGAGGCAAATTCCACCAGCCAGTGGCAGGTACAAATTGTGCACCCTGGTTCGTCAAAGGGCAAGAAAAAGAGCAAATCCATAGGTTCGGAACTGAATAAGTTTGCTTGGCAGCATTGTCATTAACTTTCTATGCACGTTATGGTTTCACCTGTTCCCACTAAACCTAAAACATTGTTGTTGCAGCTGCAATTCAAGCTCTGAAACGGAAGAAACGATATGAACAGCAGCTGAATCAGATTGACGGCACCCTCTCTACCATAGAGTTCCAGCGTGAGTCTCTCGAGAATGCCACCACCAACACTGAGGTCTTGAAGACCATGTCTGAGGCTGCCAAAGCAATGAAGGTGGCACACCAGCAAATGTGAGTGCTATTGTTCTTATGGGAATTCATTGGAAAGGCTGTGACAGTTTCCCAGAATGAGATTTAAGAAGCAGGGACCAGAATGTGAGAATAGGTGGCAGGAAAGATTTCTCTTTACGGCACCGCTGCCTCCTTTTTAATGGACACTCAAACCTTTTACTTTTTGTTTTTGAATCTGACCTGCTCTTAAAAACAGTGCAATGAAGCCTTCAGCTTCACTACACTGGCTTTGCTCGTTTTTCATCGGGGAAACTGCATGTCCATTAGGCTGTTAGTACTGGGAGACATTGTGTCCATTAGTCTTGTTACATTGCCACTTTTGGTAACATTTTATCATTTTACAATGGGGTAGACGTTTTGTTTTGCCCTAGACCAACGCTCAGGGATTTTTGGTTGCTTTCGGTGTGCCTAAGGGGCAAGCTGGTGTGTGTTTTGTGTTTTTTTTTTTTTTTTTTTAATGGTTTTACATATGAAACCTTTACAAACCTATTTAATCAGTAAAAACACAATTGTTAAAAGAAAGGAAACTGCACGAGTAACAAGATATAAAAATGTAGGATGCAGTAATAGCAGAGATTCAATACATATTCATTATTTTAAAACAGAGTTACATAATTCGTTATATAATTAAAGGATAAGAAATTCAAGGTAGCCCAAATTCATATATATATATATAGTAGTCTGGTTACCAGAGGGAAAAGTAGGAACACCACCCAAGAGGAAAAGGCACCGGCCATGAAAATGACCATCCCGGGCAGTCCAATGCACTCTCGGGGCAATGCAGTGCCCAGTTCTAGAGATTTAATGAAGCCGACTACTGCTAGACCTTCCGACACATTAACTGAAACACATCTAGACCAGAGATAGTCGTCATCACCCAAGAAGGGTGGGGGGCAAGTCCCCATATAGAGTCACTTATGGGGCAGAGGACTGAGCGAAACGGAGCCAAGTGCCGCCACAGGGATCTGGCTCTGAGCGACCAGACCCAGTTCGTATCTAATGGCTACCACCAGGATGCTATTAGGAACCTTCAGAACCTTTCTCCAAATTGTTCCTTCTATGGTGTCCCAGTATGGGTGAATATCCTTGTAGCGTAGCTCCATACCATATAAAAATTTAGGAACAACCTTCCCCTCATAGAAGTGTACCACTGGCTTTGCCGAGAATCTTCCATATTTTCTGTCTAACTTGATCATTTGAATAGCCAGCAGGATCGCCTTATGTCTAATCACCAATTTCAACTCAGAGACTTGACGGTTGGGCTAAGATTGGAAAACCTAGATAAACAATTTTTTGGGCTCTCAGAACAGATTTCCCCTCTATTTATCAATCTAAGTGTTTGGTCTTTTTCCCCTTTTGATGTCGCCAAAATACTGGGTTTGCTGGGATTAGTCTTTAGCCCATTAAGTTCAGCATAATGTTGGAATTTGTCGATAAACCGTTGTAACCCAATTTTAGTATGGTCAAACAAAAGGAAGTCCTCGGCAAAAGCCAACCACGAGTATCTAAAGGCCCCCAATTTGGCACACCAGCCCTGCTTCGCAGAGGAATTCCCCTACGTCTGCCAGGTAGAGATTAAAAAGGCAGGGTGCCAGAGAGCATCCCTGCCGAACCCCTATCCAGGTTTTGATTCTTCTGGATAGATTACCCTCCATATTGAGCCTGACGTGGATACCTGAATTTTCATACATGGCCATTATTGGATTCAAAAGTCCTTCTGGGATACCCCACTTTTTAAGTTTGGCCCAAAGTCGCCCTCTAATGACTGAATCAAAAGCTGTTGACAGGTCAATAGAGGCGACAAAGAGTTCCCCCAAATTTGCTCCAAGTTGAGGACTGGAGGGCCGTCATAATCGGGTCATTTAAGTTTGTAGAGCGGCCCACCCTAAACCCAGTTTGCATTTATTTAGAATTTGGTTCTTTTTAATCCAATCATTGAGATAGGAAAGCAGCAGAGAGGAGAAAAGCTTACAATCGGCATCAATCAATGCAATGGGTCGATCATTTTTGGCCTACTTTCTATCCCCTCTCTTAAACATGGGAACAATATGGGCAGACTGCCAGCTAAGGGGGAATAATGCCAGTAGCAACCACATTATTGTAAAGCTTGGTCAGAATGTGGGCCCACATTTCAGGATGCCCTTTAAAGGTATTATTTGTAAGTCCATTGGGCCCAGGCGCCCTGCAGTTTTTGGCTTTTTGAATGAGTAGGAGTACCTCTTCATATTCTATAATAGGTTCCCAAGGCGTATTCTTGGGCCCTCCCCCTAAATCAAATGCATGGCATTCCTTGTTCACATATTTATAAAGATCAGAGAGAAAGATGACCCAATCAGCCTCAGAAACCCCCTTCAGTAGGTTAACAGACAAAAAACAGAATTTTGTCCATTAATTGTGCTCCAGAAGCCCCACAAGGTCTCTTTTTACCAGGATATTGAGCATCAACTCTGCATCATCTTGTAGCATATGATTTTCTGGGGAAATACAGACATTCTTGTATTTCTGTCTGATCACCTTGCAGAGCACATTAATTTGTGTTTGAACGACCTTAAATTTCCGGACCGTAGCCTGTTCTATGGCCGCTTCTTTGTTGTAGGTATGGGGATGTGATTTCTTATTTGTACCCTTAATTAAGGAGCCCTGGGCTCTACAGAAAAGATCTTTCAGAAAGACATTGTAGCCTAAGCCGGTAAGGGCCGCTAATTTCGATTGTTAGGAGGTGGAGTTCAAGGGCTCCAGCAATTTTCGATTGAGAAGGTTAACATTTGCAGGGGACCAATGAACCCCACTGCCCTGTCCTAAAGTTCATAACTTAGTAGGACCCCCTTGGAGTGTCTCTCCAACAGAGAGAGGGAGAAGAACCCCCTCCCCCCCCCCCCACTGTACCATGATCACTCCAATTAAGTATCACATTCACTTCAGAGGCTAAGGGAGCCCAAGCTTCATCCACAAACAATCTAAGGTTGAGGAGGAAGCTTCCCTCGCCACGTTGGGGGCAAGGGGCGGGTCTGATCATGGTAGGTGTTTAAGCAGGTCAAGTCAACAGATTCTAGGCTGAGGTTCCACACTCTACCCCAGGAGTGTTTGTGGCCCCCTTACTAAGGGGTCCCCTGGAACCTCTCCTAGATCCCCCCCCCCCCTCCTCCAACTCGGAGTTGGAAGAGCAGTCCGAGTTAAGATCTCTTGCAAGAATAACCAACCCAAGGCTATGCCGATTTCTCCATTCCAGGATAATTTCTGTGATTTTTGCTAAGAAATCCTCTAATGGAGCTATTCCTGAATGCCAATAAATATTGACAAGAAGACTAGTAGCTCCTCTTTGTTGAGAGCAACATTAACTGCAAGGATTCCTTATGATCGTATCTGGATGATCGTGGATAAAAATCCTAAAGTTTTATGCCAATAAGCAGGCCAACCCCCCCCCCCCCCCGAGGGTCTCCCCCCTTCACTGGTTTGATGATTTCAAATCCATCCAATGAGGGATTAGAAAGGAGCCATGTTTCTTGGAGGAAGAAACATTCAGTGTTTTTTAGCATAGCGACTGTATCCATATTGCCAAACAGATGGTAGTTCCCTCTAAAATTCCAAGAGGAAGCTCGGGGGAGAGACCTGTGGCGGCGACCTCACAGTAACTGGTCTAACCCCATGGCTAGCGATACCATAACGCATAGGTGACTCTGGCCCAGTCCCTAGTATCCCCATAGTTTCCTCTCGGGAGATGCCTCCGATGGTCTTGTGGCGGTCTTTCTGGGTGATCGACCATTGTCAGGTTTCCCCAGTATTCATTGTCTCTAACAGATTTAGGGGGGGGGGGGGGGTAGGTTCGCCCTTCGCTATTCCAATATTAAATCCCAGTTCTCTCAGCCCAACTTATTGTCCCATAACTAAGTCTAGGACCACTCTTGACTGGAGGACAATATTGGTTTGGTCGGTTCTACCTTTTAATGGGAAAGAATATCCTCTCTAAATCATAAGTGGAAACCAAAGCCAATGCTGGTAAATGACCAAAGATTTTAAGAATGTTCCCACGGTTTAGAGATATTGGCATATCGGCCCCCCGGAGGCTCGTTAGCTGAAGGATATCCACTGTATTAGAGTCCAACATTTGTGGTGGGTTGTCTACCAGGTCTCTATTGGGTAAATCATTCTCTACTTGGTGGGAATCCCGGCCCCTTGCCCCTCTTTATATCGTCCCCTTCTGAAGGTTATCTAGGCCTAAGGTTTGTCTATCTTGGTCAGCAAAGGGTCTCAGAGTTATGGGTTTTTGGTGGGAGTGGTTCAAATTATTTGGGGAATAGAAGTCTCCCATAATCTTAAGACCTATTTGCTGATCTTTTATGTCAGAAGAGCGATCATTTGAGTGTACCCTCGAAATATATCTAACCTGTCCATTTGCCGGACCTGAGTGCATGTCATCCTTGGTCTGGGGAATAGGGCCAGGATTATTTAGGGAGCTTTCCACCGGTGTTGGCTTAGTAGTATATATTTGCTGTAAAAGTTGTTTTGCTGAGACAATATTGATGAGTACAGGTTTGTTACTGGGTAAGGGTTGCAGATTGTCAGTAAGGCCTCAGTTAATAAGGGGTACCTCATTCAGTACCATATCAGGGCAATGGACCTCTGCTACAGGGATGGTATGCTCATGAGAAGCCATAGGTTCCCTCTCTCGAGGGAGGTTCAGTTGTTCACCTGAAGATCCTTTAGTCAGATGATCCATCGTACCCCCGTCTACAAAGGTGTTGGGGGGAGCTTCCTTATTTCCAACTATAGGAATATTCAGGACTGTTTGTATCTCCTCCAAGTTATTGGCGTCTTTGTAGCCTGCCTGCGGTTCCCCCTTATTCTCTAACATGTTAAAAGCCGACCCATCAATGCCATCATCCCGAAGAGGAATTTCCTTCGTGTTCTTCGGGCACTCCACAATATTTATAGGGTGAGGGATTTCCTACACTATAAGTTCCTTTGGGAATACCAACTTCTTAATTAGAATTTATTAGTGATTGAGTTCATTATCCCTTGATTTTTGTTTTTATAATTTGTTTCAAATGCTTTTTACCAATCACATAGACCTTTTTAATCTGGGTCTCTTCTTTAGTAAGATCCAAAACATCGGAGTTATTAGTATTAATTGATAGCCCTCTATGCCCAGGATTATTAGCCTGGTTAAGTACTTTGGAATGCAGTGGGGCTAAAATTGGTACGGGGATAATTATCGGTACGGATGCCTCAGACACCACAGAGTGACAGTGTAGCTGCACAGGAGATCCGTTGGGCACTGAAACGCCAAATTCTTTGAAACAATGTCCTGGGGGACTAACCAAATTACCTATTGGTATGAGAGGAGATACGGGCAAAGAGGAGTGTGGTTTAAGTGGTACGTTTTTCTCCATCATTAACCTCATCTAGTCTTCAGCTCTATCTATACTTTGTAGCTTGGAGTGGATTTCAGATGGCATTTGAGAGTGTGACCTAACTTCTGCCCAGATGTTGTCATATAAGCTGACGAAGGAGCTCGGGACCATATTCAATGCTGACTGTTGGTTGCTTGAGCCTGATCCTTTCGTCAGCTTCCCTTAGCGTATGATGTAGCATGGGCACCCCTAGATTATCGTTAGTACAATCAGGGAGAAGGCCCCTTTCCTTTAACCAATTTTGCTTTGCAGTGTATTCATCAATAAAATTGGTAAGTTCTGAGGGGGATCCCATATGAGAAGCATCGCAGATTTGTTGGGTGACGCCATTAGTTTCTAATACTCTAGAGTCAAGATTACTCTCAGCCAATGCTTTATCAGCACATTCAATGATACTAATATCGATATCATTATGTGAAATTTCCTCAACCTCCAATTTAACCACTTCGGTATAGTGCATATAGTCTAAGCTAGCGACTGCTAGCAAGGGTGGCAATAATCTTATGTCTGTATTGGTTGCAGTTCTATATTCCCAAAGTAGTTAGACATTTTTTTTACCCGGTATTGGCTCTCCGGGTTTATTACTATGGAGCTTATATTTGGAGGTAGTCCGTCTAGATTTCATCATTGGGGTTTTAATAGGGCCATCTACAGGGCCGGGAAGCCAATAAGGGTACCTTTTTGCTGGGAAGGGAGTTCCCCTGGGTTTCTTGTCCCCCTTTAGATGAGGGCCCAGGAGTTCTGTCTAGTTTCTTGGGCAGGGGTAGAACGGGTGCTATATTCTCCTGGGAGGCTAGGGTAGCTATCCGCTTGCCATCACTATCAAGACAGATGGGTGTAGGGTGCATAATTATATCTCCAAGAAGTGGGATATTGATTTTAAAGACACACCTCAGCGGGATAGGTAAAATAGGACCATGCGGCAGGTGGTTAAGGCCATATAGGATAGGTGTACCTTCCTCCCCATCGGGATGAGGTTCCCCATTTACATCCAGCTCGTTGGTCTGGGTCTCACCCTAGTTCTTAGTTAAAGTAGCCACTAAAAGTTCTTCTTGGGCTACAATAGAAGATTTGTTTCCCTTTGTATATACAGTTCACAATCGGGTCCCCTGGGGTAATACTTAAATGTGTCTTTTTTATCAGACTGTCCTGGGAGTAGACTTGCCCCTGGGTTGTGGTGAGTTCTTTAACGGGATCCCCTAATTGTGCTGTAGACTCTTCATATCCACCTTTTGGGTTAATCCTTACATCAGTAACTCGATCATGCTTAAGCACCTTAACAGCATTCTCATCTCGAGAGTCCATACTTATAGAGGCCCCCTCTGACTGCTGGAGCTCTCTAGTAGCCTCCAAGGCTGTCAGACTCTGCAGTCCTTTTCGGGACGTCTAGAAGTACTTCACGTAGTGAAGATTTAAGCAAATGGGCAAGGTGCAAATTGGAGAGTAAAAACCTAGAGTCCCCCCAGATTACCAATGAGTTAACACCCTGACACCAAAATCCCACTCAGCAGTAGACCTAAATGAATCAGTTTTCAATAGATGAAGGGATAATTAAATGTTTTGAATCATCAAGTCATATGCTGCATGTATAAAAATCAATCCACATATGTTGAAACCAGAAAGGAGTATTCAATATAAGCAATCCTAAAGTAGTCCTTAAATGGGGGCAAATCAGGTCGCAACCCCAAAGGTAGAGAGAAGCCATAAGGTGTAAAAAAAAAAAGGAATTGATCCTGGGAAGAGAGAATCTCGCAGCTCCCCCAGGAAAATCAGAAAAGTCACTTTCCAGTATTGTAGACGTTAGATTAATTACTAAGCGATAATCGGGCAATGGGCGAGGCAAGCCCGACAGCTTAAGGAGCTGCCGAGTCCGACTCTTCCCACCCCCTCGCCCAGTAGCCTTAGTTCCACAGAGTATGAGTGCCGAGGTGAGAGGAAATCCTTAGATGGATACTGGCACTAATGCACACCTGTATTCCAATAAGTGTACAAGCCCCACAAGGCGTAACGGGCCAAACTTTGGCTTCTTCCAACAATTCTCCGCAGTACTGCCGGCATCGCCGCCTGTGACTGACTTGAGCAACCTGGATGCCAATGGAAAGAAAGCAGGGCGCCTCCCGCCAAACAGCTAACAGCTGCTCCTCGCCCTTCTCTCCTCAGAGCTTGACGCCGCAAGGGCGGGTGGGCGGGGCTTATATCCGAAAGACCAGCTGCAGATCCAAGCGAGTCCCGACTCGTAAAAGAGACGGCAGTCTCAGTAGTTTATTCGAGGCGGCAGTTTCAGCAGTGCTGCGTTCCAGGAAGGCACACGAATGAAAAATAATTAGCAAAATAAATAGCACTGTATCACGCTCAAGAGCTGCTCCTCGCCCTTCTCTCCTCAGGGCTTGACCAAGCTGGTGTAAGCAGTAACCTTTGCTATTTTTGTTGTTGTGTATTTTGATTTAGCTTTATTGCGTTTTCCGCGCTTGGCAACCTACTGTGGCTAGTGTCCAAACATAGCCATGCCATGAGGTTTTTTTGCTTGTCCCTTGGCCATCTTGTCACTAACCCTTTTTCCTGACCCGTGAGAAATCCTTACACGGATTCCAGTGCCTGGTAAAGCAGAGGCTGTTCGCGGGCTAAGGCAGTGCCATGTGTGTTAGCTGCCAAGAAGTGGGTTGGGACTGTGGTCCCAATACTGTTTCTGAATGGTGTGCATGAGCTGGAGTGTCTGTGTGGGCCAGATCTTTGATTGGCTAGTGGGAGTTTCGGCTTGTACCTGGCTTTTGGATAAGAGGAACCCTTCACCCATTCAAGAGAGATCCTGGAAGAAATCTGAAAGAGCCGCGTATCCTGTCCAGCTGCAAGACGTGGAAGGAGACTGTGCACCTGTTGGAAGAAGGCTTGGCGGCCAACTTCTGCTGCTGTCCTGGAAGATCCCTGTTTTGTAGGTGATCTTCAAAAGTCCCGCAAAGGAGCTTCAATCCTTGGAGTGCAGGGAACATCTGTTTTCAGCGTCATAGTCCTGCGAAGAAGTGCCCCTGGATCACCAGGTTGCTACCCAGCTCCGAGTTTGGGATACTGTGCTGTCTCCATTCCACATTGTGACCTACAACTTTAGGGATCAACAGCGTGTGCTACAAGACTCGTCTCTGACAAATTTCGTGGTTAAAGCATCGAAGGGACCCAAGATACTAAGTCCAACCGCTACAAGTGTGTCCCCCATGCTTCGCTGTGCATCAGTGGCCATTGTGCAAAACCGATTTCCTGCATCTAGTCCTGTGCTGGGGGGGGTCCTACATCAAGTTCTTCTGCATTCTCCATCCTGAAGACCTTGCACCAGCAGTTGCAGCTGACCGGAGAAGAGCTTGAACCTGCAACCCCTGGGCATCAAAGACCATAGCTAAAGGTGGGAAAAGCGATCTTGCACCCGCTTCTGAAGACCTGCCAAGTCCTATGCAGAATCGGAATAGAGGGGGAGGGGGGGATTTGTAATGGTACTTACCTGAACCCCCCCTAACTCCCTTAAAAGTTTTGTAACAGTTTGGCTTTGTCATTGCTTATTGGTGCACATGTTCTGAAAGTGGGGGACACTTTTATTAGCTAGGATAACTTGTCCTCTACCCCTTGGAACTCTTCCTTGGACCCCAGAAACCCTCCACTAACATTTTCACGTCACACAAAACTGTGTGGAACTTGGGTGAACCTTTGGGCACAAGGCACCATGCATCTGAGGGATGCACTTCTAAAGTTAGTGTTGTGTCTCTGTGTACCTGTACTGCTGCACTCTAATACTTCTTCCTTTGCAGGGGCTGGTTATGAATTCTGCCCATCTCCAGGGATTGTATATATGTATATTTTATTTAGTATTTTGTGATATAACATGCTAGTAGTCAATTTTGTATAGTGTTATATGGCCACAAGTAAGTATTTTTATAACTGTCTAGTGTGCTACTTGCTTTTGACTGTGTTCTCACTGAGAACAACCCTTTCTATGATCAACCCTCCTGAGACTTAGCCTTGACCACTCACCTTGCTACCTTATTTATTGGGTATTTATAATGCGCCTATACGCACGTTTTTCAAGGCGCATTATAAGTGTTACCTTGAACTGGTTTCGCTACAACTCCCAGAGTATTAAAAGAAAAATCAGTCCTAACAATTGACATGTTCTTTTGTGAGGCACATGTCAAGTATTCAAGGTTCATCCATGTGCCTTCACAGAACAAGCTCAACCATCAGAGAAAGTGTGTTTTGTGGCAGCACAGGTTATTGTTTGTAGTGCCCCCTCCCCTCCTGTGTAGTGTAGGGGAAGCAGCCTTTCTCCTGCCCCAGGCTTTTTGTTCGTGGCCCAGTCACTGTGTGACGGGGAATTATTGCTCCGGTGCTTCCATTATCTGGGCATACATATATTTTGACTTTCTATAGCGCATCATCCTGGGTGTTCACACTCTTTATTTCTTTACAGGGATGTTGAGAAAGTAGATGACCTCATGGCAGACATTACAGAACAGCAGGAGCTTGCACAGGAGATTTCAGATGCCATATCCCGTCCTATGGGGTTTGCAGACGATGTGGATGAGGTTAGGAGCATCTAAACTTGCCAACACCATGTCACTTTATTGCTTTAGTGTTTATCATATCCTTTCTTTCTCCCTTCGTTTTTGTTGTCCTATCATTCTGTATTTTTGGCACACCCATTCCTCTGCCTCCCATTTAAAATTCTGCTGAGGCCTTGGACTGTCCGTTTTTTTTTTTTCCTTCCATTTCTCTAATCCTGCCTCTGCGCGATTTATTTTTTCCCTTCTTCCTTCTCTCTTAGAAGTCTGTTCTATTCTGTTCACATCCACCTTCTTGTTCCTGTATTCTTTCCTCCCACTTGTGTTGCTCTTTTATATTGCCTTTTGGGTGTTCTTTATCGTTTACTTGTCGCCTTGCAGGACGAGCTGTTGGCTGAGTTGGAGGAGATGGAGCAAGAGGACTTGGAGAAGGAATTGCTAAATGTTGGAGAGGATGAGCCCACCAACCTTCCCAGTGTCCCAGCCGCCCGCATACCAGCGGTGCCAGGTACTGTTTTAGTTGCTTTGTTTGGAGTTGTAGCATTGCAGAAGAGGGTGCTGCCGAGTTGCTTGCTATGATATGGGTTTACTGCCAGAGCTGTATATAAGTGCTGGGGCGATAGATGGTGCTGCAGATTGGCATTGAGGTATGCTTACAGATGTAGATATGTGAAAAAGCAGATATTGGGTTGCTTCCTTCCTTATCTCCTTACTTCTTGCTGGTTCGCCTTCACTGGGTTTTTGCCAGCATCCCTTTGTCCTCAGCCAACTTCAGATTGATGCTTTGCACCATTGCTAAACACCAATTTGGGACAACAGCCCTCCATTCTGCTCAGGAATGTTTTTCCTTTTTTCTTTCTTTTTTTTAACCAATCTTTCTTTGCTTTAATGGCATCATTGCTGTTATATTATCAACAATTGCTGCTTCTACTTGCCTCCCTTTTCAGTGTTGAGCCCTCCCCCCCCCCCCAAATGAGGGAGTGGTATCTCCATTGTGACTGCCTTTTCTGTGGCTGCAGCCCCTTTCTGCAACACTCTTGTCCACTTGTCTCTGCGGCATTCTCTTCAGTAGCTGCTGACTGCTTCCTCATGCTACTGTGGTGGCAGCAACAAGATCTGTCCTTTCCTTTCTGGCTTTACAGAGTAAAATGTCTCTAGGTAATTCACTGTACATCTTGACATATTTGCATGCAGGCTTTGATATTGTAATGGAAGTGATGCTATAGAGTGAGTGGCTTGGGTAGAGCTTTAGAGCAAGTCTCAGGACTGGAGTTAGTGTAATGTGTAATGTCATTTGCATGTTGCTTCCATTGCTGAAAGGCATGGTGCATTGCGCTCCTGGTTGTGGTTTAGATGAACAGACTGGCACGGCTACTTATGGTTCCTGGTACCCGAAATGGCTGGTGGGCTATAAGGACTGAGATGCATGAATAGCAGTCTGCAAGTCCCACACTAGAAAATAAGGTAGTGCAGTAAGTGTCAGACATGGTGTGTGTGTTTGCATAGCTGTGTGTGTATCCCATCACTGGAATAGAAATGGTTCTCACGGTTAGGACTGCAATGTGTGTGTTTGGGTCCTGGTGCTAGAATAGCAGGATGTGCACAGGTAAAGATGTGTGGTGGTATTTTCTTTGAGGCTAATGTCACCATATGCTTTGCTAACTATATCTCGGTATGCAGTAGATCTACCTTGCAGTGTGGAGTTCCCGGCTTTTGTTTCTACACCTACACTGACTTTACAGTATCCACTTGGCTGTGTAATGATTTTGACCAATTTGAATTGTACCCGCTTTCTTACTAGAATACCAACACACTTGCTCTTGTATTTTGTGCAGGAGAAGAATTGGTGTGGGAAATATTTCGTGCTGAGGCTGTGTGTCTTTTCTCACTAGGTGTGTTTCTTGAAGGCATGCTACATCGGTCTGTAGGCGGGAGAGCTCGAGGAAAAGTCTACCTCTCTTTTTGCAAGGAGTTGAGGCTCCTCACATTGTGTGTCAGGACTTTGACTACCTCCAAGATCAGAGTTTAAGCTCAGTTGCACTCTGCTAACCTGTTCTCCCCCCCCCCCCATCGCTCCCCTCATGTATGCTTGTGTCGGTGCTGTGGACATTCCCACGCCTTTCCCTCCCCAGTTTCCCATCCCATCCCACCCAGAGAGCAAGGCGAAAGGCTTTCCACTCTACTCGAAATTCTGAAAGATTTTGACATGGAGTAGAACTACGGCCCTCAAACCGGTGTCTCCGGGGGAGGGACGCTGCCTCATTTAACAGAGGCCTCGTGCAGTAATGCCCTTAGCGAACCTCCAGTGATGGTGAGTGTCATGGCTATGTACCCTGTTCTCCTCCCAAATCAGAAGGGCCGGGCAGTCTTCTGCGCAGGGGGATTCTGCTTGCCTCCTGAAAATCTGTATTTCACTCCTTCCTTCTGGAGCTTGAATGTGACCTGTCGGAAGGCCTGCCTCTTCTGTAAGGTGAGAGCTGCTATATCTTTGAAAATAAGTAGGGATAGACCTTGATAAGAAATGGTGCCCATCTTCCTTGATGCGCATAGGATCTCCTCTTTAGTCCCATATGAGTGGAATTTCCAAATGTCTCTTGGCTGGGCCCTCAGGGTTCTTCTCCTTCTGGGGCACCCCGTATGACGAGATTCTCTGTCGAGGCCCATTTTCCAGGTCTTCTGTGGTCGACACTAGAAGCGACATGCTTGTTTGATGCTTGCAAGGTCTCCCTCCAGGTCAAGGACATCTTTGCACTGATGTTTCTGTGTCCCCCACACATGCATTGAGCTGGTTTGTGTCTCGATTTCTTGAGTTCCTTAGTGCTGGACTTCATTACCGCCCGTATGGACTGCGTGAGTTCTTCCTGTTAGTTCAGCTTTAAGGCTTGTAAGCCGGTCAACTAGGTCCGCTTTGGAGAGCCCTTGCCCCGTCGGAGGAAGTTTACCCAGAGCTCACCGTCAAACCACTCCCCTCTAGCCCCCCCTGCTGCTGCCCCATCTGCAGCCACTTCTATGTGTCGTTTCACTGATGCTGTCTGTCCCGGTGAGGCCAAGAGGGTGTTCAGCGTCTGGTCTTGCTTGCCTCAACGCTTCGATCTGCGTTGCAACATCCACTCTGAGTTCCTTCAGTGGGGACACCTTCCTTCGTAGTTAGCAGGCGCCCCCGGGGACACCATGTGTCGCTGCCAAGTAGTCGCATGCGCCTCCCAGTTTTAGCTACAGCTCTTCCATGTAGCCACTTTAATGTCTTTGTGTCCATTACGTAACATTCCCACTCTGCTGCAGCACAGCGCAAGCTACTGGTCCAGCATCAGTGTATACATGCCACTGATGGACTCTGCAGTGTACGGGGACTCAGTTGCTGGCATGGATTCGCCCTCGACTCACTTCAGATGGATGCTGCACCCTCGCAAACCTTCCAGTGCCCGGGCTGGCAGGGGCACGATTGATGGGTAGTGGTGTGGACTCCTGAGGACCCTTGTGGTCACTCCACTTGGCCACTCTTGGGAGGAAGGTGGTTGCTCTGCCCACTCTTAAAAATAAAGCACCTACAAACCAATAGCAGCCATTGCCCACTCTGTACTAGGGAGAACAGCGGCTTCACAAGTCTTGTTGCCCCTCCCCCCCCAAACACCCCGCAGATCATGTGCTCCTTCACATTGTGGGCGCGCTCCATGGAACAGCAGTACACCAGATGTCAAAACGCGGAAGGTGTTCTCGTGCAGGTGCTAGCCGTGTCCCACTTAGCTCTATGCAAAGTGGTGAAGATTAGCGAGGGCTCGCTCGCGCCTGCCTTCCAAACTGTGGGGGCCAGCCAGATGTTGTGCATGCACCCTCAACAGTCAACCTTGGCCAGGGGCGCCCGCTACAGGCCCTTCTATCGCCAGAGCGGGTCATGCTGCTCCGTTGCGCACAGCCAATCTGGTCTGGGGGCAGTCCAGCTCCGTGCAACAAAGCGGGAAGCGGGACATCGATGCATGGTGTCTGTCACAGATGGTGTAGAAGCCGCCAGCCTCACCACGTCCAGTGCTTCTCGCCTGCATGCAGTGCTGTTGATGTGTACTGCACCTGTAGTCACTGGAGAGCCGGGGCCTATTTGGGTGCAGAGGTTGCTGGGTTACCGATTCCCTGTGTCAGCGTGGCCGATCATGGCTCACTTGCGGCTTTTCCCGGCCAGGATGAACGGGGCTCGCACCACGTTCTCCGCTCTGCCGTGAGCTCACCTCACCAGACTCGCTCCGCAGCTGCCAGAGTGGAACCGCTCTAGCTATTTTATTTTCTGCTTGCATCGGGGCCGGGATGTGCTTCAGATCAGCGCCCCTTCTCTCGTCCACTCTGGAGCGGCTAATTTGGGCTGCCATCTTCGGCTGCCATGCCCCAGGACAGATGTTTGAGCCAGGTGAAAGGTCTTTGCTAGGATTAACCAGCCAGTTGTTGAAATATGGATAAATGTTTACTCCTCGAGTTCCCAAGTGAGCTGTGATCAGACTCCTCAATTTTGTCAACACTTGAGGGGCACCAATCAGACTGAGTACCCAATACTGGAAATGAATGATGACCATCACCACCCTCCCACCCCCCTGTGAAAATTTCAAATTCAAATTGCATGTGCGCTGTTGCCGTAGGAACTTTTCAGGGTCTCTTGGATGTATAGCGCACAGCCAGGGTCTCTTGGATGCATTGCACATAGCCAGTCTCGCTGTCAAGAGCATTTTGGGTTTCAGAAAACAAAGATCCAAGGCTATCCTCCGACCACCTTTTGGTTCTTTGGGACAGTGAAGAGGTGAGCTTAGAATTGGTATCCTCGTCCCAGAAGAGAGACCTCCGATTTATCTTGATCTGAAGCAGTTTGGATACCTACAACAACAGGGTGGCAGAGGCAACCTGAAGAAGTGGGGGGCAAATGAGGTGCAGGTGGAACTAGAGGAATGGGTAAACAGCAGCTGAGAGTGACTGAGCGGACCCAAGAATCCTCTGAAATAGTATGTCAGCTTATTTAAAGTCCATCCCCCTACCATGGATGGATCTGGACGATGGCCTTCCTTGGTTTTATGGGTCAAATGTGATTGAGGTGAAGGAAGGGAAGGACCTTTTTAGTGTAGAACCTCCTGTGTGAGCCTTTGATCGCTGGGTGTCTTGTTGCTTGTTTTTATGAACGGCTTGAAATCAGAATGGTACTCTGTAGGCGAGGGAAACTTCCTTTGGGGTATTTTGGTGAGGACAGTCTCACTGTTTTAAAGCAGAAGTTTTCTTCTTGTTCAACTTCAGTGGATGGGTGGACAAATGCCAGTTCTTTGTATGGAATATCCAGATTCTTATGCTGATCATCGTTATTGAAATGCATAGCTTTGCGCCGTGATGTGTGACGCATGTTTACACCCAGGCAAATAACTCTGGCAGCTGTATCGATATGATGATGATGATCAATAAGACTCATAAATCTTTCACAATGGGTTTTGCTTCTGCCAAGCCAGACTTGAGCAGTTATCTTATTTAAAGGCAAATACTTATGAAAATCAGCAATCTGTTCCATAAATGTTGCAGTGAAGAATGTGTTGGCATTGAGAAGATTCAACTGGATGAATACACTATTTTGCCATTTGAGTCAAATCTTATCCTCCATTGAAAGAGATGGAGACCGAGAAACGAAAGAGGATGTTGAGGATGACGTCCTAGTCTGCCGCTACCACAAAAGACCTGACGTTGAGGGTTAGACTGGCCCAATGAAACCTACTGCAGTCGTTATCTAGCCTTAGGTTTTCATGCTGGTATTTAATGAGTGCAGATTTTTCCTCAGCAAGGACATCTTTTTGAATTGCCACTTCTGACTTGTCAGAATTTGTAAAGAGTACAGCTGACAGAACACATGGTTCCGAGCAGACTTCCTCTGGCAATGGGAGTTCAAGAAAATCTTGCGCTCTCCAAATCTGGCTGTGGAAAGCTTTTGCTGACCACAGGAATTCTTCAACTGCATAATATCTGTTCTTGCCTTTGGGGCCTCAGGTCTGTTGGCGTAGATCCTGATGGAACTTTGGTATGGTAGGAACTGTGGAGCACCCAACCCAGAGTTTGGACCAAACTACGGTAGGTTCAGACACCTAAGTCTGGTTTTTGTCGCAATTGCACACAGAACAGCCATTGCCACAAAGAAGGCTTCTTAGATGTGATATGCTGCCCCATTTAGTTGGGCTGCGCAAGACCTGTTTGTGGAATAACCTCCATAACGAGATTGTTAAAATAATTGACCATCACCTCAGCGAATGATGTGTTGAATAATCAAAAAATCGTCTTCCGGAGACCACCAGGGGGCGCAGGCAAAATGGAAGCCAGACCGCTCACCTCCCATCGGACCTGCACGTAATGGCAGATTTGTAATGCTCTGCCCACCCCGCGAGCAGATCCAACGCGCCGACACGCTCTGGTCTGAAATCCGCTTTCATCTGACCCGTTCCTGAAAGAAACGTGTACGGTATTCCCGAAGAACTAGTCGGCCCACTTTCGAGGCGTCATTGTGCAAGGAAACCCTGCGCTTAAATGCACGTGGTCACCCAACGGTAGAGGAGACGGGCGAGTGCAGCACCTTCGCTCCCTCGCCCTCAATTGTACGCTCCAGCGGCATGCGAACATCAATACCCCTCTGTCCCCCCCCCCCCCCCCCCCCCCCACAAGGAAGAAGATGGCGATCGGCTACCACCGAGGGACCCGAATCCAGGAGCAAGCCTGCAGCATTCCTAGATGCAATAAGGAGCTGCGCTGTGCCATCCTGAGGCGCGGCTCTGGCGACAACAATTCGATCGGCAGCAACTGAGCGGCAAGGAGTGGGACGGGCGGGGGTCGCTGCTAAACACAACTACAGCGCTTGGGATGCCGCCGCACCCCCCTTATGCGACACTTCTTATATTATGCCTTGAATTTAGACGTCTCTACCAGAGCTCTGCCCTTAAGTATACGTGTCCCCAGTCCCTTAACAAACCCTGTCTGGAAGATGTTGCTTGTTTTTGCAGTTTTAATCCACTCCGTAAGGTATCGGCGGATCAAAGATGCGTAGATTTTTCCCCACTACATCCAAAACGGCAATAGGGCGTCCTTTGTTCGATGATTTGGACCTTCTGGGTATCACCTACACTAACTATGCAGATGATACTCGGATTCTCCTCCCACTTTCCGGGGATTGTTACAAAGATTCAGCATTGGTGAATAGAGTGTACCTCATCATCCAGGCATGGATGGCCACACACGGTCTATGCCTGAATAATGACAAGACTGAGTTTATTATCCTGGGTACCCACTATAACCTGAAGAAACTAGGTACTGAATACACCACTTTCACCATTGATGGTCATATCATCAGGGTAGCGAAGGAAGTGAAAACTCTCGGTTTCTATTTGGATTGTACTATGTCCTTCGACAAGCAAGTGAAATCTCTGGCCTCTACCACCTTATACACCTGCAAGCTGATCGGAGCAGGCAGACCCTTCCTCTCGAATGATAGCTGCATGATCCTAGCTAGGGCATTAATACTTTCCAGGCTTGATTACTGCAATGCTCTTTACAGTGGCGCTAATAAAACCATTATCCAGAGGCTACAAACACTCCAAAACAATGCATTGAGCCGCACTAGGTATAAACAAAAGAGAACATGTCTCTTCTACTAGACGCCAACTTAACTGGCTCAACGCCTATAACAAAATTCTTCTAAAAGTAGCCTCCCTCACCCACAAAGCACTAAATAACACTGCCCCGATCTATCTCTCAGATAGAATTCATAGAAAAATGTCCACCAGAGCTAACAATACTCACTGCCTCAATGTTCCTAGATACCGGCTCACTAAGATGGGCAGCAATAGCCCCTGTGAAAGCTGCAAAACTATGGAACTCCCTGCCACATCAGCTTAGAGTTGACCAACCATACCTACTATTCAGAAGAAGGTACATTAACATCCAACTCTCCAGTCCTTTAAATATGTCACTTATTAGACTGACTCAGGTTTCCCGACTCTTAATATCGGCCACTGTATGTGTATCCTATTCCCATACCTTGCCCAATTGCTCCACCTGTATATTTGTGTATACGCGCTATTGTAATTTCTTGTAACTATATATGCCAAATTTATATTATATTTTCAACACTGCGCACCCGTGCATATGCTCCACGCTAAATTCTTGTAACTATATTTTTCTTCTGCATTGTACTATTTCTGTAACTAGAAGTCTTGATTTCACTATGGCTGCGCCCTGTTGGGTTAGGTGCGCATTACAAATTAATAAAAAAACAACCAAACCTTTAGGATCATCCTGACTGGCCTTTTTGAAAATCGGTATAGCTATGGCTGTCTTCCAGGAGGTGGGGATTGTCCTATTCTTCACAACTTGCCCAAAGAGGATTCCTAGGAAATTGGTCCAGAGCTCTGGGCCCTTCTTGAGCATTGCATTAGTCAATCCGTCGGGTTCCAGGGCTCACGGACCACTGGCTCTTATCAACTCTGATATCCCCTTTGTCAAATGGGATGGCCCAAATCCTTGTCCCCTCAAAGTACTCACTACGGGTTAACACCCCCTGGTCGGCAAAAACAAGCAGTGAAATTAATTGTCCAGATACCTCATTCGTTTTGTAGGACGGTCTGTGGGGTATCATTCTGATTGATCAACTGCCATATCTCACCTGATCGATTTTTTTTTTAAAAATTATTTATTTATTTTTACATGGCTTTTTCTGCATCATGCTTTTATGCAAGAGAAGCCAGTTTTGTTCTTCTATTTTCTTGTATTCATATGCAAGAGCAGCCAGTTTTGTACTTCTATTTTCTTGTATTCATGGCTGGGTAAGTGCAACTGGTGTTTACAATTTTTAATTTGTCTCATTCTTTGCTTTTTTGGCACAGTCGGGTCAAAGACATGGCGGTGTTGAAAGGTGCTCCTCCGGCTCCCGTTGTTGGGCTCTACAAAACTCTGCAGTATGGGGGTGTAATCCAGAACACCCCACTACTGTGTTCCCTATTCCAGGATAACAAGTAGTGTACTGTGCAATTAGACTTTGAATTTTGTTTTCGGTCATCCTGAGATGGTTCCTCCCCTGCATCACTTACACTTTAGGGGTGTACCCATTGCCCCGGATTTTATTTTCTCCCGCCCAACAGTTTTAATAGATTATGGTTGCATTTTTGGTGTACACCTGGAGATGATTTATTCGTTTTTATAGATGTTTTTTTTGTTTTCGGAGTTAACTATCAATCAGTCGCCCCTTCCACCTCTCACCTGAATGTTACATGAGTACTGTTTACCATCAGCCAAAAAAGAGAAAGAAATACAGAAGTAAATTCTTCCGACCAAGACCATTTTTGATCAGTATATCAGGCAATGCCCAACAGGCGTAGCCTTTGCAGGCAGTACTGAATGTTCAAGTTTTTATTAAAAAATTTGAGAACAAAGTTCCAGTCTTCTGTGAACATGGCAAGGTCCCCTTGTAAAGAAGATGTCATCCATTCAAGTGATACAAAGTTCCACACTTTTGCATTCCAGTCGGCGAGTTGAGGTGATTCTTTTTGTTTCCAATTCTGGGCGATTACAAGCAATGCTGCTAGTTGAAATACCACAAAAGTCTTCTGGACTGCTTTCTGATGTCTAAAATCATCATCAGTCAAAAGTAACAAGGATGTATATAAGGTGAAAGAGTACGAACAGAAAAGATTTAATAAATACAGGAGTTCACACCCCCAATATCAGACTAAACATGAGCACCTCCACCATACATGTACCCAATCCCCAGTTTGCGCTCAATCCCTCCAGCATTGATCAGATATCGTAGGTTTCATTATTCATAGTCCACTGGAGTATAATGCCACTGCATCATTTAAGCCACAATTCTTTGATCTGCATCGATCTGGTAAGTTTAGGGATTGTACGCCAGAGTTTCTCCCAATCCTGGCCAGTGATCACTTCACCTAGAATAGTTTGCCAATGTGTTCTGTTGGAGATTTTCGTTTTGGGTGAGTCCTCCCCCAGTATCCTTTAGAGATTAGAGATTAAAGCCTTCTGGCCGGGGTTAGATTTCACATACTGTTCAAGTGGTGTCAATGACCTGATGGTTGCTGCTTTGATCGGGGAGGGTGTGGGGGTTGGGGAGGGATAAAATCAAGTGCCACACCTGGAAGTATTGGAACATAGATCTTACCTGAAGTTCCAATTCCTGTTTACATTGCGTGAATGGTTTCACAGTGTCTCCCTCAAACATGTCGCGCAACTTCACACAACAAGCTTTCTTCCATTCCCTAAATGTCTGCGGTTCCAACCCGGGGGTAAATTGTGGGTTAAACGAGAGAGGGATGAGCGATGGGTTGTTGCATTTTTTTTTTAAATTGCCTCATCCCAGGTATTTTCTACCGTGTGCATGATTTAACTCCGGCGTATGCTCTTTGGGCGGCCCCTATTGGCATCCAGAGAACCTCATTTAATCCCCAGCCCCCATCCTCCCAAAGCCAATTCCATTTGTGCCCAACTTTTCTCTCGCCGAGTTCAGGGACCATTCTTTAATAACTGCACCACCCAGAAATATATCAGAAAGTTTGGAAGCCACTGCCCCCCTTTATCTGATGGTAACATTAAAGTGGAGAGCGATTTGGGGGGTATTGTTTTGCCGCACAAAGGCTGAAATGTCCTTATGTATTTTGCGAAAAAAATGATAAAGTAACTCTAATGGGCAGTGCTTTAAATAAAGTACCCTGGGGAGAGTTACAATTTTCAACAAATATATGCGGCCCAACCATGATATAGTGAGTAGATACCACTTTTTTTTGTTGCAATTCTATATCGTTTGCTGTATATAGCCCTGCCAAGGTTGCAGTGATCTTAATCCCCAAGTAAGTGATATGCTCTTGTGCCCAGGCGAGCCGTATCTGTGACTGCACCTGTGACTGCAAGCGAGCAACGTCCGTGGGTGGTAAAGACAAATTTAGAATCTCTGATTTCTGCACGTTAATTTTCAACACCGCCACTGTACCAAATTCCGTTAAGTTCTTTTATGGATTCGGGTATCTTATGGATTCGGGTATCGGTTTCGCCGGATCAGTGGCAATGAGCAACATATCATCGGCTTAAGCCAAAATGTTATGTTTGGTTCCGCCAAACATAACACCTGAAATACTTTCCAATTGTCGAATTCTGGCTAATAACGGCTCCAGATGAAGCACGTATAACAATGGGGAAAGGTGGCACCCCTGTTTCATACCGCGTTGCAAATTAATAGGGGGAGACAATTGGCCATTTATTCGTCTCGCAGAGGGATTTTGATGGTTTCCTCCAACCCATTTTACGTAATTGGGACCAATACCCGTTTTCTCAAGTGTTAAAGAAAAGACCACTCTACGCAGTCAAATGCTTTTTTGGCATCTATAAGAACTGCAGGAATCTGTTTCTCTACTTTCTCCAGTATGACATATCCTACGTACATTGTTGTATGTTTACCTAGATTTAATAAAGCCTGTCTGGTCATTGTGTATTAATGAAGGTAGGTTGTCTACTATACAGTTGGCCAGTACTAAAGGTTTTTGCATCCAGATTGAGTGCAACAGGGCGATAAGATCCGCAATTTGTACGGTCTTGCCTGGTTTAGAAAATACTATTTTGGCTTCTTCCATGGAGGATGATATTTGCCCCACATGCAAAAAGGAATGAAATAGCCTAGTGAGAAAGGGAGATAAAACGCTGCTGTATAATTTATAAAACCTGGCTGGAAATCCATCCGGGCCCGGTGACTTGTTGAGTGGAAGTTCACAGATGCCCCGGAGCACCTGGTCGTTTGTAATACGGTTTTCTAAAATTTTGTGTGTGTGTGAGAGAGTACAAGCGCATGGGAGAGAGCGGGTGGGGGAGTGCATGGAAGGGGGGAGAAGTGGAAAGTGCGGAGCAAAGAAGAAATTTATAAATAATAAAGCCAGCAAACAGTGGTAGTGCAGCCAGCAAGTGGAGGGTTTAAGGCAGCAGACTGGGTAGGTCTGATAAGTGCCGGAAGAAAAGGGGGGGGGGCTGTATGGGTACAGATACAGACCCCAGTGCAAGGGGTGCACCAGAGGCAGTGCGGGAGGGTGGCCAGGTGAATGGTGCTGGGAGGGAACAGATTAAGAGGATGTGGGGGGGCGAAGGCAGAAGCAAAGTGGAAGGTCTTTAGGTGCTTCCGGAGATGGTTCAGTTTTAGATAAGTGATTTGGCCGCGGTAGACACTACCGCGCCCGAACGTTCGTATGAGAAAGGCGCGAACTACCAAAAGTTTGCACCTTTCTCATGCAAACTCACATACATACTCGCACACACACACACGCAACCCACCCATAACACCCCCCCCACCCACACCCTTAGCACACTCCCACCCACACCCCCAACATAAACCCCACTTACCTTCATCTTCACGCTGGGTTCCTGCAGCGCCAGTTCCCTTTCACTTCCGTGATCAGGAACCGGCAACACATGGTCCTTAAACGGAAGGCTGCGGGGGTGTCCGCCCCGCCGCAACCCCCACTCACTATACCAATTTTGCTAGGGGTCATATATGCCCTATGAGTAACATATAACTGGATCTGCTGTAACCTCGCGTTTCGGGACACCACCTTGTGGTACCTTTTTTGAGCTCTATCCCATTGTCCATCCAGCATGGGTTCTCCCACCTCCTCCCAGTCCCGCTTCAGTTGGAGCAACTCCTTGCCCACCCTAGTCATCAATAGTTCATATATACGGATATTTCGGGCCCACCCTCCGAAATATCGTACGTCGTCTCAATGACCGCATCGGGTTGCTCCGCTAGCACTGCCTCAGGCCACCTTTCTGGCACCAGTCTGATAATTCTTGTATAAGTAATATTGTGCACCCTGGTGTCCTCCATTAATCTCGAAGTCTAGTGCCTCCCCCTCCTGCCATACATCTCCGAGGGTCGCAAGGCCCATCGGTTCCCAGTATCTACGGATCCCTTTTATCATTTGCGAGTCCTCCCCACATAGCGCCACCTGCAGGGAGCATGGGGTCGGGTTTTCCACCATTTGCCATGCTTTGCTCCATATTTCCCAGCCCAGTACCAACAGTCTCGCCCTTCCTTGCAGCTTTGATTTAGGCAACCACACCTCCTCTCGGGGCGGTGTCCTTGCACAATAGCCTGGCTTCGGCTGTCCCTTAGGACAACCACCTGGCTACATACTGGAGCTGTCCCGCCAGGACGGTAGATTTATACCCCATTTAACCCCCCCGCCCGCCATATAAAGCCCCTGAATAAGCTGTGGAGTTTCGCAAAAATACATTTGGGGAGCATATACGGGATGTTCGTAAAAAAAAGTGCAGCAATCTCGGCAGGACCACCATCTTGATGAAAGCTGCCCTACCCACCATGGCGAACCCCATGCTTTTCTTAATGCCCTCCACTGCCCTTTCCGTGTTGTATTTGTGTTCCTCCTCGGCAGTATATGTCGATTCCCAAGTATCGGAATGTCCTGGTCTGCCAGGGTATCAACAAGACCGGTAGGTTCCTATTCGGGGCCCACCTGTATCTCCCCAAAGGGAACATGCTTGATTTCTTGGGGTTTACCGCTATGCCCGAAAGGGTGGCATAACGTTCCATCACCTCCAGGACATATTGTAGGTTTTCTTCTGGGTAGCGCAAGTATAGCAGTATGTCATCGGCGTACAATGATATGAGGTGCGATCCTCCCTTAGTGAGGATCCCTATCTCCCCATACTGTTGTCAGAGGCAGATTGCCAGTGGTTCTAGGGCAAGAATGTACAACATGGGCGACCAGGGGCAGCCCTGTCTAGTGCCCCTACTAAGTTGCCATTTGTCTGAGATTATTGTGCCAGTTTTAACCCTGGCGATTGGGGAGCTATATACCATTTTGACCCTCCTCCGGTACCCCGGCCCCATCCCATATTCTTTCAGGGCCGCTAGCAACCACTGCCACCTCACTGAGTCGAAGGCCTTAATGGCATCCAACGAGACTATTACCATGTCGCCAGGGTCCTCCTCTGTCTGTCCAATAATGTGGTGGAGTCTCCTACGATTGTTGGTTATATTCCTGCCTGGAACGTAGCCTGTTTGATCAGGGTGTATCAGTTTGCCAATAACTCTTTTGGGCCTGTTTGCCAGCGTAGCTGTGAGGATTTTGCTGTCTTGGTTGAGCATCGATAGGGGTCTATATGAACCACAATCCGTGCTTGGCTTGCCCGGTTTTAGGAGTGGAATGACCACCGCCTCCCTCAGGGACTCTGGCAGCCTCCCTCGTTCAAACGCCTCGTTCAACATGGCAAGCGGCGGGGGGAGTACCTCCTGCTTGTATGTCTTATAAAATTCACTTGGGAGCCCGTCTGACCCCGTGGCCTTAAACGTGGGTAGGTGCTGGATCACTGTCGCTAATTCTTCTAATGTGATTGGGGCACCCAGGTCCTCCTGTTCCTGGTCGTTTAATTTGGGCAATCCTATGTCTTCCAATGTTTCCTGAATCTCTTGACCCATCTCCTCCCCTGTGTCCTCATAAAGGCGTTTATAGAATCTGAGGAACCCCTCATTGACTCCCTCCTGGGTGTCCCAGGTCTGGCCTTCTTCCCCCTTTATCTCCCTGACCACTGAGGCAGCCTACCCGGTTTGTCTCCCCCTGCATGTTGTCTTTCGATTTATATTTTTTTATAGTTCAGTTTACATAATCTGTCCCAGTGCTCCCTGCTGGTTTGTTGTAACAGCTTCGCCCGTTCGGCATCCTCCTGTGAGGTGCTCCCCCTCTGTATTATTTCTTCCAGCTCCTTCTCTGTCTCCTGTAAATCTTGCTCTATACCCCGGTGGAGCCGTCTGGATTTGGATATGGCTGCAACCCGTACTACCACTTTGAACACCTCCCATAAGGTTCCTTCTGACTGCACACTTGTATTAATGTCAAAGTACTTAATAATCGCCTCCCTTAAATCCTCATGGAATCCCGAGTCCTGCAGGGCCTCGGCTCTGAGCTTCCATGTTGGGATTCTTGCTCTAGGGGGCTGTGCAAGACCAAGGGGGAGTGGTCCGAAAGTACTCTGGCCTTATATTCCGAGCTTCTTATGTCTCCTACCAGCTCCGAGGCAACAAATATATAATCCAGTCTCTTGTGCAGGGTGTGTGTGGGGGGCGCGTAATGAGTACTGCCTGTCTTCCGGGTGTAGCTGTCTCCAAATGTCTTCTAGTCCAAAGTCTCTCAGCAGGGCCTGTAATGCTCTTGCAGCCATGATGCTTCTATCTAGTTTACTGTCTGACCTATCCATGTTGGGGTGTAATGTACAGTTAAAATCCCCTCCCCATATAATCGCGCCGCCCAGTAGGGGGCTAATTTTACCATATAGGGCCCTAAAATAGGGCGCTGTGTCTTGATTAGGGGCGTATCCGTTTATAATGCTCACTTCCCTGTTTTCCAGCATCCCCCGCACCACTATCATTCTACCATCTGGGTCTACTGTAGACTGAAGCAACTAAAATGGTACATGAGGTGCCACCCACGTGACCACCCCCTTTGCATAAGCAGAGTATGTGGCTCCTATGGTGGTCCCTCTCCACTTTCTGTTAACCACCTCCAGTTTCTCCTTAATAAGGTGGGTGTCCTGTAATAATGCTATGTCAACTTTCAGCCTTCTCAAATACATTGTTACTTTATTCCTCTTCAAATAACAGTTGCCTCTCACGTTCCAGGTTACATATCTAAGGCTACCCATTGCCATGCGTGGTTTGTCCCCCTCCACCCCCCTCTGTCGGGTTTCTTCTCCAGTCTAGTTTGACATGAAATTGGGCTCGTACCCCTCCCTCTTCCAACACAAACCCCCCACTAATCCCCCTCCCCTCCTTCCTCAACTATAATACACTGCACACAACGCCTTCCCCCCCCCTCCCTACCCGTCCCCAACTGGTGCTCAGCTCCATCCCTGGATCTCAGGCTCCTCCGCGTTTGGTCCTGCCTCGGGATGCCGAGATCAGGAACCCAGCAGGGTGTCACCGGTCTACCGGTAACCTAACTGGTCTGTTCGTGGAGGTGTGAGGACTAGTTCCGTTAGGCTCCTACTCCTTCTACTAAGTTCCCGTGCTCAAGGATCATATGTATACAGCCTTGGTCGTTCTATTCTGACAGGCTGTATCCTGTCCTATATTCTAGTCCCAGTGTCTGAGACTGCAATACCCTAGGTACCGCAGTCTCCATGCTACTTATCTGCGCCATCTTCCTTCTGGATACCCAATTCCTGGGGACAGCTCTGCGTATCCAGCCATCCTGTCGCATCCTCTGGGGTATCGAAAAAGTGTTCTGTTTTTGTGGAACACGTTCAGTTTTGCATGGTGGATCAGCATGTACTTGTAGCCTGCTTCTCTCAATCTTCTCTTCACTGCAACAAAGTTCATGCGTCGGCGTTGTACCTGCAGGGTGTAATCTGGGTATGCCGTTATGTTTGCCGACGCTCTTTGTATCGTTGCTCCCTTCCGGAAATGCTCTAGGATTTTTTTCCCGATCTCAATAGCTCAGGATCTTGGCAATGACCGGCCTGGGGGGAGGGGGGTGGGGGGGGTTCCCAGTGGTGGCTTCCTCGACAGGGCCCTGTGCGCTCTTTCCACCACGAACCCCTGGGTGAGCACTCCTCCGGTTATCTCTTTCAGCAGCATTGATTCGATGTACTCCGTGGGGTTGGGTCCCTCTGCTCCTTCAGGCAATCCTACGATATGTATATTGTTCCTCCAGGCGTGTCCCTCCGCCCTACTTTCCAGGTTGCCCACGCATTGTTCTAGGACATGGAGCTCGGATTTGTGGGATGCACATGCCGCTGTATTCGGGGCCGTTCTGCTAGCGCTCTGATGCCTTACCGGAGGAGATTCACTTCCTCCTGTACTGCTCCAGTGCCGCCTTCAGTTCGACCATTGCCGATTCCAGTTTGGTTTCCCAAGCCACTTTCAGGTCTGCGATTGCTGCAAGGATCTCCTGCTCTTTGCTCGTGGCATCTGTGCCCACGGTGGGGGCACTCCTTGCTCCTGGCACCTTCTGCCCCCAGCTGTGTTCTGGCATATTCATCAAGCAGGGTTGTTTCCCCTTGGGTTTAGGCAGTTTATTGGCCATCTTAATGTTTCTGGGCTTGTGTGTACGAGCCCCTCAGCGTTTGGTCATTGGCTACCGTCGAGTTGGTCCCCGGTTGGCAACTGGGCCTGAGCGGGATAAATTGGGGGTTTCCTTATGCTGCAGAGTCTGTGCCTGGTGTGGATTGTATCCTCCCACTTAATTATGCACTGGCAGTTCTTATTTCCCTCTGTGTGCCCCCACTCCTGCTGCTCCAGGTTTGTGGCTGCGCCCCCAAGTACCTGTGGGCTTTTCTGGGTGTCGTTGCAGGCTCGGCATTCTTCAGCCGTGAGTGCCGTCAGGTCACGGGTGCAGCCTGCCCATATGTGTAGTATCCTGCGGTGCTCTCCGCTGGGTGTGCCCCCCAACCCCCTTCCTCCCGCCTGGGCCAGAGGGTGTCGTCGCCGCCCTAGCGTGGGTTGTTACCCTTTGCTTTAGCCTGTTTGTTGGCCATCTTAGTGTTGCCATGCTTCAGCCGTGAGTACTGTCTGGTCCGGGGTGTAGCCTGCTTATGGGGGTGTAGTTGCTGGCTCCCCGGGGTGTGCTTGCCGCCCCACCCGTGTTGGGTGCCACTGGCGTGTCTCTCAGGTCTGTTTGCGGCGCTTAGGTGGGGTGTGCGCCTTTCCGGTCTGCTAGGGTCTTGCCACACTCTTCGGAACTAATGCCCCCTGCCAGGTTGATTTGCCGCGGGTGCGCCCGCCTGCGGTGCCCACCATGGCTCCCTCTGGCAAGAAGGCGTTCGGGCTGTCCTTATTCCCCTGCCCCTCAGGCATCCCGGTGTACTCCTGCACGGGGCTCCCAGGCGCTCCACACGCGTCCGCCTCCTCTTCGGGCCGCTCCGCTGCCTGCAGGAATGTTGCTTGAATGTTGTCCAGTGCCAGCACTGGAGCCGTGCAAACCCTGTTGGGTCTCCCCTGCTCAGTGCGTCCGGCCCCTCGACCACCCCAGCGTCAGTAGGCAGCCGTGCCCTGCTGCAGGCGGCCTCGGGGACAGATATTTTCCACCTGTCCTTGTTCCATAAGTCACATGCACTTTCTGGCGTGGAGCTATGTTCTCAGTGCAGCTCCAGTGCGTCTCCTTTCCATCCTTTACGGTGGCAGTGCCGACTGTGACAGTTCAAATTTCCAGCTGTGTTTTGGTGTTTTGTTGTGCTAGCAGTGCCCAGCGCTCTGTGGGGAGATCCTTTGGGTCAACTCGCGTGTACGAGCTCCCTCATCTATGTCTCAGTGGCAATTTGTTGGCTGCAAGTTCTCACCCTGTAATCATGCCTCATTCATGCCCGCTTTGGGCATTGTTGGCATCAGCTTCCAGTCACCATACTAGGGATTCCCGCTCCGCTACCCTAGCAGCAGTGTGCGCCAGGCGTGCTGCTTGTCTTCCGCCCATACTATTATGGGCATGGTGCTGGTGTGTCCTCTTGTCGGATAGCAAAGCCCCTTGTTCTCACTGTGGGGCTGGCCGCCATTTTCCTTTGTTGTGCCCCAGTTCGTGTACCTCAACTTTCTAGTTCAGGGCTTGTGATCTGCAGAATTGCACATTCCTGAACTCTCACTGCCCCCTTCTTTGTGCATTTACCCAGTTCAAACGGCTCCTGGTGTGTGGTGCTACAGACTCCAAATGCCAAGCGCAGCAGGATCAATTACGCATGATACATTTGTATCTACACCGGCCCGCACCCCCTGGACAGATTCAAGGCTAGGTGTGTGCCCGTTTCGGTCCGCCCGCACCGGCTCATGCGCCTCTGGAATCAATGTATCCTCCCGGCCAGGCCCGGCTTCAGTCCCTCCTCACTTCAATCTCTCTTCTGCTTCGGGCAGCCCCCCAGGTGTTGCAAACCTGGGCTACTGTTCCTGGGGCTGCGTCCTCATGCAGGCTACACTGCCCTCAAGCCTCGATCAGGATGTCCACCGCACACTATCTCCGACATACCCGGCCACTGTCCGGTCCGCTCCGGGCACCTACCCCACTCAATGGCTCGGCATGCAGTTCTGGCATGTCTTTTGTTCTTGTAGCCCACCAGGCAGCGGCCATCTTTCTCCTGTTATGATCTCGTCCAGGGATTGTCTTCGGGGTGCGGCAGCGTTATTTCCCTGGTCCAAGTCTCACTACCTCAGTGTGTGCTCCGGAGCTTCCCCTACACGATTCTGTGTTGCAGGGCATTTGTTGCACGGTTTTCTACAGGATAATGTTTGGATCTGCCGGAGCTCAGGCACGGACACGTCCTCCTACATGGCTCCTTAGCCACGCCCCTTCACTCTGAATTGTTGATCAAATCCGTGTCGGGGTACAGCACCCTGTTATCTGGGATGCATTCCCTCCTGAACACTCAATAGCATGGAAGCTGACCCACCATTCAGTGTAGGTCTCTCCGCTTTCCCATTTCTTTTTATTCACAGATGTTAAATAACACCCATATGGTAATAAACGAGAGGCAGCCTCAAGTAGCATTTTGTTTCACCATAGTCTGGCCTATATGCCAAAAAACAAACTCTATCCAGGTGCCTCTTGCTTACAAATTGGACTAGGTTTATATCGCTAGAGCGGATTTGCCTCCGGGTGGGGATACAATGCAGCAGATCTAACGCATGTGTACGGTTTAGAACTAAGGTATCTTGAGTGTCCTCAACCTCTCCAAGAGAAGTATATCCTGATCAGTGGGTTTATTTTCACTCGGACCCCCACTCATTTTTTCCCAAGGATGTTGCAAAGGGCTAGTAAATGTTTCTGTAGTTGGTTGACTTCGGCATTCGCCCATTGATGCCTTTCGGCCAAAGTCAGAAATTTCGGTTCAAGAGCGCCTTGCTCATGTGTAGAGTGAAGGCTAGCCTCTTTATGCAGGTTCCATCATAGCGGAGGCGGTACTACTAGAAGTGTCTTTGGCCTCAACTGTGCATACCGAAAGATCCAAGAGTGGATCCCTCTGTACATCCTCCCCGACCCCCCCCCCCCCCCCCCCTGATTTTTAATTGTCCCTGTCATTTTTCTGTGCGTCGTTTGATCTTGTTTTCTTCCGAATTTGCTTTTTCTTTTCTTGGTTACCTGTTTTCTGGCATGTTTTATCCCAAAATGGGGGTAGGACCTGACCGGTGGTACCGCTGTTACCTTTCGGGGCACTTCAGGTCTCCCCACTTTTCCATGCCTTTCTTCTAACTGTACTTGTGCCAGTTGGTCCTAGTCCTCCGGTGAAAGGGTTGTTTCCAGAGCCTCATCCAATGGGAGCCCCACCAATGTCCCCATTGTGTTTGCTGGTGTTAACCCTGCTGGGCGGCCTTTTTGGTTCTCCCTCCGACTGGCAACCAACACTCAAAAGTGGCGATTTGAATGGCACCCTAATACTTGGGCCCTTTATATCCCTCTTGTTGCCAGTTTCCATCCAGTGAAATGTTCTTTTGAGCATCTCCCACACTTCTCCTGGGTTGTTACCTTTGAAGATATCCTTCCGTGATCTGTTCTTGATGTTGCTTTGGTTCTTAGGGCTATCACAAATCCCTCTAGGAATATCATTTTCGAATGAAGCATTGCCAATAATGTAGCTTGATCTTTAATTGGCTTGTATAGCTTCATAAATGGGGCTAGTGCGATGGTTAATGTTGCCATTATGTTAACATTTTTTGCCATTAGCTGGGATTGAGCTTCTGAATTCCTGAGGCAGCCGTGTTGTCCTAAATTCTAGCTCTGAAAGTGTAGCCTCATGTAGATGGCGACCAAGAGGGTCGCACGGGCGGGATGGCTATTTCTGGAGGTGTCGATTCCATTCCCTATTCCTCTAGTTCTTTCAAGGGCCTCTAACAAGTTCATGGATGCCACCACTCTGGCCATGCCATTGACTGCTTTCACGGTCTGGGTTAAGAGGCCTTAGTCCACCATCTGAATCATCTTTGTTATTCTTTTGATGTCCATGTTCACGCTCTTCTCCATTCTTTGCTCGAGACTCTCCTAAGAAGTAATTCCACCGACCCTGGGGTGCTGGTATATGGTGTCGTCATAAAAGCTCCAATTCGAGGGGTTGCAACCCTAGAGTGCTGTTGCTCTGGGAGCACTCCAGTCCCTTTATCCGGTTTGAGTCTTGTGGTTCGGGGCTGACGAGAGAGGCAACATCTCATTAGTTTGAGTATCCTCAACTAACTGGTCATCCACCCCTCAAATGTCTGCATTGTCACCTCACCACGACCACTAATCCAGTTTTTATTTTGGTCCATTTTCGAGCAGAAATATTTTATTTTAACCTTGTTGTGATATAACTTCAAGGTTTGAAACATCCACTCAAAATGCCCTCCAATTCAGCCTCAGCTTCTTGTACAAACGTTACTTTGTTCAAGGTCCCATCTGCACCACCATCTGAGTCTGCATTCAATGCCCTAATCGTTGATGAATGACTCCATGGCAGACAGCTGCTCATAACCTTTTCATTATTTATTTTTATTTGGTTATTCCCTTCTATGTATAAAGCAGGACACTGCTTGTTCAATAGGTAATTTCTACACCAGGTTTCACGGTTTTCACTCGCCTCATTCCTCTCTACTCTTTGGCGAGCAAGAGTTACGGCGTCAAGTCTTCACTCACAGTTGCAATCGGTATTTCCTACCCTTTTACATGGGCAGCTCCTTTGCGGGATCGGTTGCTCCGCAGACTGTAGCCCTCACCGACTGTGAAGTTAGAGCGCGTCTGTACACCCTGCTGCACTCTTCACTCTTCACTAAGTGAAAAGTGGGAGGAGCAACAAAGTTTCCTCCCTCTTGTCAGTTTCAGCTTTGGCTACTGCGGTTTGGGCTCAGCTGATCAGCACTCAACTGTGTGGCTAACACTCCTTAGACTCCTTGAACAGACGACGATGCGTGCAGGCCGGCACATAGGAAGACAAAAGTAAGTATTTGCCAGTCTCTGCTTTGACAAAGTAATCCGCTGAAGTTTTCACAAATATTCAGGTCCAGGCCTCTGACGGAACTGCATGTCCACTGACGCCTCTACGATGCTGATGCTTGGGCTGGCCACCTTCTAACATGTTGCTCAACCTTCGCCTCCTCAGATGCATGTTCACTGCTCACCAGTACTGCTGGAACTGCATTTCTGCGCTGAGTTCCTGCACACCCACACTCCAATTGATTTAGTATATACCAAATCTATCAGGGTTGACCGCCTCAGGGCAGAATCCTGATGGGTTTTCAGGATAGCTCAGTTTGCATACATTAATAATCATTGTGTGCAAATTGATCTCGTGCATTTATGAGGGGTATCCTGAAAATCCGGCCCTTGAGGCCAAACACTTCTGCTGCGCAGTTCTTGGGCACCCTTGTCTGCACAGCACCCTTTGATTGCAGGTGCTACAGTACAACTCAAACTGCTGCATTAAAGAGGTTAATAACTAGCTTTTATATAAATCATCCTAAGTTTCCTCCTTCACCCACAAGTCATTGACAATCGTCACCCTCCTCGTGTCAAGAATAGACTAAGCAAACAGCCTCTACCTTGGGATGCCAAAATACCTTTTGCAGAAACAACGCATCCAAAATGCAGTAGCCAGACTCCTCCTCAAAATAGCCAGACGAGACCACTTCCCTCCTGCATTAAACACTGCATTGGCTCCCAATCAAACATTGTAGCACATTCAAATCAATGTGCATAACACACAGGGCAATCGGCGGACAGGGCAATCGGCGGACAGGGAGCGGAATTCCTACAAAAGAAAATAACAATGTACAAGCCAACGAGACTCCTCGTATCAAGCAATGAAATCCGCCTGGAACCAAAACCATTTGTCAAGAAAAAACTAGGGGGCTCCTCTTTCTCCCATCTGGCTTCAAAAACCTGGAACATCCCGAAAGAAAAACACCTCCTAAAGTTTAGAAAACTTGTAAAATCATGGCTCTTCAACACCTCAGAACCAAATTGACACAAGTAAACAGGAAAACGCAAAGGACAGATTGACAGAATATATGATGGCACAGACGACGCCCAGAACAGACTAATGGAAACTCCTACAACAACAAGAGAGATGACAGTAGGTGGAATAGAACACAAACGACAACCGCATGAGGACAGAAATTAGCATACATGTCCAACACTACCAACAACCTTACCCAGACCATGATCATTAGTAAGTGCCACACTTAGATCGAATTATGAATGCTGGCAAGTGCCACATTTGGACAGAATTGTGGACGTCAGCCTGCGCCCTACCCAGACAGAATTGTGAATGATAGCAAGTGCTACATTTAATTAGAATTGTAAACATTGACCTGCGTCGCATCTGGGTACGATTGTGAAGGTTAGCAAGTGCCACACTCAAATAAAATTGTGAACCTTAGACTGGATCACATCTACACAGGATTATGAATACCGGCCAGTGCCACATCTAAATGGAATAGCGAATATAGCAATTTGCCAAGTCTAGACTGCAGTTGGAAATATTAACAATGCCATATCATAGAATTGTGAATGTTAGCTTAATTCGCATCTAAACAGGTATTTTTTGAAGGTAGGCTAGTGCCACATCTGGATATAATGGTGTATATTGGAGTGAGTCATATATAGACAGGACTGCAAATATTAGCCAGTGCCAGGTCTAGATAGAAATGCAAAGATATTCACGAGCCACCACTTAGAAAGAACATGGAAATTTAGCACATATAGCCTTTTAGATTGCGATTACAATAACCAACCCACTAACAATCTCACCCCTCTACATACTCCTAAAACTCTAATAACCAAGCACAACAAACCGCACAAACTTTACTACACTGCAACAACAAAACAAACCACACAGCTTCGCACAACAGCACACGACGGCTACCGACTGGAAGAGCACCCCAAGCTCAGCGAACGGTGGTAACCGAACTGAAGCTGCCAACAGCACATCACTGCTCTCTTGCACTTACCCTGCTCGTTCCGACTAACTTCACCCCATTTTCATATCCGCCAGGGTACCACTCTGGTGGTGATAGTACGCAGTACAAATATCCTTTAACATTAACAGTTTAATACTGCCTGTTTTGTAGCACTATTAATACCAATTGGCTCCTGGGCTGGGAGAAGCCACCAATCTGGTTGCTCGGATTGCATGCTGAATGCCAAGCCTGCCATCACCCCTCCACCCACCCCTCCGGTCAGTTTCCTCCCCTCTAACTCTACACACCTTATTGTTTTGGCAGCCTTCAGGGCCGCCATGTAAATGAAAGAGGGGCTCTGTATGGAGCTCTGCCTTCCAGATCCATGGTGGCCATCGGGGGGGGGGGGGGGGGAGGACCCGTTCATTCAAACAAAATATATTGCTGTCAGCACCCTGAGTTTCTGATTTTATAACAGGTGGTGATAATAATAGCAAAAATATCCTCGATCCGGCCTGTGGTAACGTCACCAGGCCCCATCGTTCAGACCGGAGCGCTGTAACTTGGGCCTCAGGCCTTTGGTGGTGTTACCCTGATATCAAAGGATAAAAGCTTGAACTGGCTGTTTTGGTATTTAACCTTGTGACCTAGGGGTTGAATACTCATCCCTGCAATGGGTGCTTAAAGGGGCACTCCTAATAAATGTATTTCTTTTTAATATTAAACATAAAAGGAATTGCCAGTTGAATCTTAGAGACAAGTAGCATGATTGTACATGTATCCTAATTCGTTCCAAAAAGGAGTAATCCAATGTTCTTCTGTGTGGGGTCAGACTCTTATCTAGTGAAGCTCATAATTGTAAATTCTCTCCCCAGACTTCATTTGCAGAAGCCATTTATTTTAGCTCCACTAAGATACTTGTAACAGTATATTCCTTCTTTTTGCATCAGGTCAACTGGTGATTTCTTCAATGTTTATGCATCAATGCCCATTTCTCTCACTGACTTATCAGCTGTACAGTCTTGCTATTCAACGGCAGGTGACATCGGTCATCAGATTAATGTGAATTTTAAGTAATCATTGGTGCACACCATAAATCCTATAAATACCTGCTTGAGATTTTCTGCAACATACATATGAAGGAAATGGGTGGGCTGGAAGGGTTCTTGTAACATGAGTTTCATAATTACTGAGGTATTGTGATTACTGTAAAGCCATATGCATGTGTAATGAATTCCAAAGTCTTGCGTGCCCAAATCCCCTTTTAAAGACTGCACTCTTCCTGAAGGATCTTATTTTCTTTGCAGCATCTAAAGTTGCAGATGATGAAGATGAGGATCTGCGGGAGCTGGAAGCATGGGCATCCTGATTTGCAGGGAGTGCCACCTACTGTGGCATGGCCAGTGGAACTGTTAATCCCAATACCAGAAGCGTGGCCTCAGCTGGGGGACCTTAACTGCTTATGCAGATTGTAAACTCTGTACATACAACATAGACTTTATAGAGAATAACTTTTATAACTGGGGGAAAGCACGACGACAAGAGGGGTAAATGTCTTGGGAAATTAGTCCCCTTGGAAGAAATAGTAAGGGGTGATGGGAACTTAAAGAAAGACCAAGAGGAAGACTTGATGTGGAGAAATTCAAAAGGGAGGTTTGTCCAACACAAGACCAATTGCATGGGAAGAAATGCACTGTTGTGCTGGCAAGGAAATTGTGTAGTTGACAAATACAGGGCAAATCTGGGCCGGACGGACTATTCAAAGCAAGAGATTGAAGAGGAAGGAAGATCTCCTGGGTGAGAAATGGGTCTTTGGTGAAAAGGGGGGGAGGGTCGGAGGGGCATGAGATGGAGGGGGTTATAGTTTACTAACGAGCAGTGCAATGTGTGAGAAGTAAAGGTAAGCGTGGTGGTGCCCAGTGTATAGAGATTTCTCTCCCAGGTAATTGGTTTTGTCCAGGGTGTCAGTCCAGGAAGAGTCTATGCAGGTGAAATAGTATGGGAGGCCTTCAAGCCATGGAGTTGCATTCAGCTGGGCATAGGAAAGGGAATTTGCGCATGGCAGGTGCAATCTGTCCTTCTCGGCTGGGGCACAGGTACTAAAAGGAAGTAAATGTTTGCTTGACCACACACTCCCGAGCTAGACCACCTTCTGTCTTGCTGCGGGGTGATCGAAGTTCAGAGGAAACTGGGACAGTGAGTGAGGCAGAGGTCCCCCTGAAATACGGCCATTCCCTCCCCCACAGCTATGAACTCTCCTGCATCTTCTTAGCTAAGTACAGTGCCCGTGGCAGTAAAATAACAACCTTGTGTGTCTCTTCCTTTTCATCTTATGAGCCTTTAGTCTCGAATCCCGCCCCACCAATTGGAGAGCAAACAGTCTACGGCTGTAGGAATGTCAATGACTTGCATGAGACAGATTTTTCCAAGTGTGTTTCTGGTTCTAGTTCTCGCTTACTCTTGGATGTTTACAGTGCAGTTTCTCGGTACTGCTTGTGCAACGGAGGGGACCCCCCACGCCTCCTTCCAACACGCATCAAGCTTGTGTCCCCCATAGGATCATTATAACACTCTGGCTGGAAGGTTGTTTTTTTCTTCTAGAACACTCCACAATATTTACTCTTCCATCTCCTGCTCCATATCAGTCGCAAACATCACTTTTTCCTCAGTTTCTTTTCGATTCTCAGCCTTGTTGCACCATGGCTTGTGTAACTATCTTACTTGCTACATTTCTTCTTCATTTCAATCACCTATCTGGGCATGTCTTATTTTCAAGTGACTTCTCGATTGTGCCTTTTCATACACAGCCAGAACTGTCTCCAGCAAGTTGGTCATGCACATGTTTTCTATATCCTCGATCTACATATTTTTTCCCTCCTTTGGATCCCTCATTGCTATCTTTTTCACTGCGTTTCATAAACCTCCATATGTTGCCCTGTCTCCTTTGCCCCTTGGGCCCCTCCACACTCCTCCCCCACCCACCTTTTTTGACTCAGTTCTTTGTGTGCTGCTGATGTAAATCACATTTCAGTACGATTTGGAATTCTCTTCCAATAAAATGTGAAGTCTTACATTTTTGGTGTCTTTCTGTGTCAGTTGTGGGAATCTGCTTGTCCGTATTGCACACACAACCTTCATTCCCGTGCTGGATGGTCCTCCAATCCCTCCCACACACTGAAATGAGGCTCTTAAACAGGCCTATGCCCTCATTGACTAGTGCTGAACCTCTTAATCACAGTCACCCCAAACTGCATAAACTGGATCATAAAGATGTGTTTGTAGATATAAATCGACATTCATTTAAAAAAAAAGTGAACACTTTTTTTTTTTTTGTTGCTTTTATCAATTTTATGATTTTGCAAAATGATTTTCCTCTTCTTTCTTCCTTTTTTTTTCCCTTTTGGTTTCTCTTTATTGATTGATTTATCTGTTTTGAGTCCGTTGTTTTTAGGCGTTGGACCTGACTAGTCGGCCAAGCTCAATGTGAGTTGCTCCGTCTCTTTCGCGCATTCGTCCAAGGCGGCTTTTAGGATTTTTGCCGTTGCTAGGGACCATGAAGATTTTGAGCCACTCATTAAACGGGACCACCACACTTCTTCTTCAAACAAAGAGAGTGGTGCAAGTAGAGGGCCGAGGAACGCTCTTCTCCATTTGATAGTCTTGGAGCAGTTTAACAGAAGGTGTTTCACCGACTCCTTTTCTGATGAAACTTTGCACAAGGGACAGTGGTTTGTCGTAGAGAGACCCCTGATGGCCCAAGCTTCATTAGTTGGTAGTTTTCAGCCTTGCCCTTAGGAAAGTTGAGCGAAGAGCTCTGTCCGGAATCTTTTGATGATTTCAGTCGTGGCGTGCAATTTTTTTGCTTGAGGAGGGAGAAGCACCAATTATTTTTTTTTCTGCAATTGTTTGGGTTTCAATCCAGTCTTCTTGGTCCATTTTCTTTTTGACTTTGGTTGGATTTTGTGTCAGTATCTCTTCTGTGCATGCAATGTTAGCCAGGCTTGTTCTTTGTTTGGTCGCCCATGCAGTCAACATCTTGCAGCTATCGTTATTCATTTCCATTTTTATCAGGTTGTATAACGGTGGAGATTCAGACGTGAGAACTTTCCTGAAAAGGGACATTTCTCCTGCCTCTTACTGCTTTCAGGGAGCGTAGGCCCAATTCTCTTCTGATGGCTGCAATCAATTTGGAAATTGGAGAACTTTCTGCCAGAAGTACCCCTCCAATTTTTGCCAGATTGTTGATGGAATCGCGGGCAAAGCTTCGCCTCCGTAGACCAGGCAAGGCACCACTTTCCCTTTTGTAGAATTTTAGCACTGGTAGGAGTGAGAACCGACCATATTTCCTGTCGATGATCGGAGCCTGAGTTGTTAGCTTCCGTGTTTTTTCCCACAGGTGCTTTTGCATTGATACTTCTGTTTTGAACTGTCTATCATCACTCCCAGGTATTTAAAGTTTTTGATTACCTCCAGGGAAGCTTTTTCAATGTGCCAGCTCAAATTTTTTTTTTTTATTTATTTTTTTTTTTTACATCTTTCTGGGTGGTTTTTCCATTATCAAGATTTTCGTGTTCTCCTTGTTTATCTCCAGATTGTTTGCAGATATGTAAGAGGCCAGGTTGTCCAGTTGTATTTGGAGGCCGATTTCTGTCTGGGCGAGGAGGATAATGTCATCAGCATAAAGAAGTCGCGCCAAGGCTATTTGGCCAATTTTTGGCGGGAAAGATCTTATTTGATTTGCACTCTTTGTAATCGCCTAGGAAGGAGATAAACGGGGCTGGAGCAAGGGGACATCCTTGCTTAACTCGCTTTTCTGGGTCAGTTTAACTCTCATTGAGGTTCCGGTGTCAAGGGCTTTGACAGGGTCCAGTATTGTGTTCGGGCAGTTCCAGTTGGCCAATTTTGACCATAGTATCTCCCTGTCAATTTGGTCGAATGCCTGGGTGAGGTCGATAAAAGCAAGGAAAACCTTTCCTGATCTTTCCATGAGTTTGTTCTTTAAAATACTAAGGATCATGATATTCACTGTAGTTCCACAGTTCTTCATGAAGCCCGCTTGGAAAGGGTTGTTGCATTGAGCAGATTTTGCCCATGTTTGAAAGCTCCTTTGTAGGAACGAACCATAGATCTTTCCGATCGTGTCTAGCAAAGTAATTGGGCGGTAGTTTACAGGGACCGCTCTGTCTCCTTTCTTGTATATAGGGGCGACCACGGAGATAGTCCAAGGGCCTGGAATTGTTCTAGACTCGGTGCAGTTTTTGAAAACTTGACTGATAAGAGGCCCATTCTATCGGATGGTTTTTCAAATTGATGTTGGTAATTCCATCGGGTCCGGGTGCACTTGAGGGTTTTAGCCTTTTTATGGCTTTCACAATGCTCAATATCAGAGAAGTCTTCCCAGGTGGTAACTTCGGAGGGTTCTTCCGTAATGACTGAATTCTGCTTGGGGAACTTGAAAGTGGTAGAAAAGTGAGATTTCCAGACGTCCTCCGCGACAGTTAGTTGATTGGACGGTCGAGGGATTGTCATTCTGTCTTATCAATTGCCAAAAAGCTCCAGAGTTTTTGTCTGCCAGTTTCCTTAACATTTCTTCAGCGTCTTGTTGATATAGAGTAAATCTGTGGAATCTTAGCGATGACTTGTATTTTTTTGTTCTTCCAAGAAGATTTTCTCAGCATCGTTTTGTTTTTAAGATAATCGCTTGCCTCTTCAGTTTCCTCAGTTTTTGCCTTTTAATGACCAACTCCCTATTGTACTTGTGAATCGGGTGTGCAGTGACTCTTGCTTTTTTCTGTATATTTGAATAGTAAGGGAGTAGGAGAGGCTGGTAGTCTGATGAGGGCGTTAAGGCTCCTGACTCCCTGTACTGCTGTCTAGTATAGTTTCTTGTACATTCTCTGATCCTTTCAGTCGTCTGAGACGATTTCCTTGGGCTGTGGGTTCCGTAGCCTCGGACGAGTACTCCCTTGGGCTAAACTATTATGGTCACTGGCGGTGGTCCGTAGGACTTCGAATGATGTGATCCGAGTAAGCAGACCCTCTGATGGAAAGATGTAGTCGATGGTCCCCTTTTGAGCACCTTTTTCCCAGGTCGGAATGTAGCATACTGGGGGAAAGGTCTCCTCGATTTTGTGAAGGTTTCTGGTATTCATTAGATTGCCATTTCTGGCCTCGAGACTCTGCCTGGATTTTTGGTCGTGAGTGGTTGGTGGTCTGCCCATTTTTTGGGCATTTAGCGTTTAAGTCGCCACTTATGATGATTAGTGGCTCTAAAATTCCATCAATCTCTGCTTCAATGATTTTAAGGAATTTCTCATCTGTGATAGACTGCAGATTCCAGTACGTTGCAATTTTGGCCAGCCAATTGATCTCCTTTTTTTTTATTCGTTTGTACAGAGGGTCTCGCCCATTCCCCCAACACCGCGAGGTGGTTTTGGGTTGCAGCTAGGCGTTTCTTAATTGTCAGACCAGCTCCGAGCCGGACTGCTACCAGGAGACCGGAGGATGGGCAACCCAGTCGACCTTTGCTGGCTGGTGAGACCATTACTGAGAAACCATCAATTCCTGGTTTGTCGATAAGCCATGTTTCTTGTAGCGTTATGATGTTGTATTCCGCAAGGTTGACTTCGCCTGGACTTGTTAGGTGACTAAATCCCCTTATGTTCCAAGACATCATTTTAAGGACGGAGCTTTCTTGCGTCTTCATGGTTTGAGCGGCTGCTGAAGGTGGTGGTTGAGTCTTTTCTCTCTTTCGCAGACTCCTTGGTGTTAATTGCTATTTTTTCATCGAGTGCGTTGGAGCTTTAGGCAACCACGGTAGCAGTTGTTTGATAGGAGCGAATGTTGACGAGATCTTCTGGGGTGGAAGAGGGGACCTCACTCAGCACTTCATTTGACTTGCTGTTTGCGTTTTAATTGTTGTTTTAGGTGTCCCGTGTGGTACTGGGCTTAGGTTTCTTCTTTCTCTTACCCTGCTTGTGGGATTTTGGTTGCCTTTCCTGTTTGAACGTTTGGCCTCTGCGCCAAGGTCATGGAAAGTGGCTGTCTAATGGCTCGCTGGTTTAGGGTGATCATACGGGCTCATCTGGGCTTCCGCTATGGATGGTTTTGGCTTGGGGTCCATATTCGTTGAGTGTTCAATTTCTTTATCAGTTGAACTTGTCCACTCTGTGATGGTGTATCCACATTTGAGTAGGTCGGATTCGCCTTCTCTGGAACCCTGCTTCACAGCGTGTATTTTAATGTGAAAAAAGGCCTTTGCCTTATGTCCTTTGTGGTATGGCTCGACTAGCGTTAAGTCAGCCGTCGTCAGATGCTTAAAGTCTTTGGAGTGCTTCAGAATTTTCAGGACTGTGCCCCTGTTCAGGGTTATTGCTTCGGAGTTTTGCGGGATCTGTTCTAGTTTAAAGATGATGGGAGACTGGTTGTGCTGAGGCCTGAGGAGACGGGAGGTGTTTTTTTGTCTGCATGGACTTCTTTGCTTTTTTGGACTGGATCCTCTTCGGGGACTGTCTGCGCTTCTTCTGGTTCTTGGCTTTTGGTTCTCACGGGACCTTATGTCGGTTTCTTTTTGATGGTTTTCTGGAGGTGATGAAAGGTTTCTCAGCTTTAGCGGACCTCTTGGATATCTGGAGTTGTTTGCTTGGGTCTCTTCCGTGCGAGGACCACTCATTCGCCTACGTTTTTTAGAGACTGCAGAGACAATCTTGTTACGTTTTGTAGATGTGGTTTGCTTGCCAAAGTGCCAATTTTGGGGGTCGACAGCACTCGTAGGCGATGTATGGAGGGTTAAGTTAATGAGATTTTCATCTCTCATGAAATCCTCTGCTGTGATCAGTGACTTTTTGAAGGGGCCAGGATGATACTTTTCTCTGGTGGAGACCTCTTTGACGTAGGCCTCGAGGATTCACTTTCCTTATGATCTTTCACTTTTGGCCTGATCGAGGGGACTGCTTGTTGAGTCTGTCCTTTTTATTTCCTTTTGGTCGGGTTGATCTGAGGCTTTGTCGGCCTGTAGAGAGGAGTTTGCTTTCTCTGCCCGCTTTGCAGGCGTCTGTGCACCAGACTGGATCTCCGCAGGTTTCAAATTTTCTGACAACTTCGTTGATGGCCATTTTGATTGTGAGAAGGGGCTTGGAGGACCCCGGTTTACTAGTTCCAATTGAGAATAAATTGGATAGGTCAGGGTGACCAGGGTGAGACTGTTTTTTTTGTTTGCTTTGATGGTCAGGACAATTGCCAGGAAGGGACCTTATGTCTGCCGCTAGTGGTTTAGGTACTGACAGTTAAGTTGGTGATTTCCGTTGTATTGGTGATTTCCGTTTGAGAGCCTTGGTCTGTTGAGTCCTTGATAACAATGGTTCTCTGGAATGGAAGCTCTGGTTTTGGCCCAGGTCTCGTAGGGGCCAGCAGAATTTTATTCAACAGTTGAGTGTCATGTTTTTCTTTAGCAGTGATATATCCTTCCAGGAAAATCAGTTTAGTGTGAGTCATTGCCAGTAAAGTTGTTTGGTCCTTAAGTGAGTCGTTTATTGCCTCGTACAGTTTGCCGAACGGGGCAAGGGCAATTGTTATTGCAGACATTAAGGTCGCTAGGTCTAGTCATTTTGGAGGCAAATCTTTGTGTTTCATCATGTAGCTGCTTGCCAGATTTGCTTTTTCTTCTTGGTGTGGTTGGAAGCAGAGTCGGAAGTGGAGGGAGCAGTGGTGCGCTTTTTGTTGGACTTGAGTTCTTAGAAATTGGTGATAAGACTGGTGATGTACCGGGTGCCCTGATGGCGAGCTTGTGTGGTTGACCACTGGATCTGCCTGAATTGGGGAGGCAAGGAAGTCCTCGGACGAAGATTGAGGTCGCCACACTCTCGCCGATGGTGTTGTGTTGGGCGAGCGAGGGTGTGGAAACACCGGTTCTGTAGGGGTTGGTGTTGGCGAGGAGTTAAGTGTTGGGTGAGTGGAATTGACTGGCGCCCGGTCTTGACTCTGAGCGACACCAATGGAATTAGTTGGATGGTAAGTTTGCAGCTGTTGGAGGAAGAATAGGACGAGGAGGCATCTGATTTTCGATACTTGCTCTGGGGTCGCTGAAAGGGCCCTTTACTTTGTTTTGGTCCTTTGTTGCTACTAAGGCGGGTGGACTTTGTATTGGACCTATTGGGTGTTCTACAGACTGCAGCAACTCAACTCAGCTGCCAACTCCGCGGATATTATGGGGTTTTTTGGGTCCTCCCAGGAACACACTGCAACTGAAGAGAGACTCAGGACTCTGTAGAGAAGGAGAGAGTAGACTGCCACAGACTGCAGCAACTCAACTCAGCTGCCAACTCTGCAGCTAACACAACTTTTGTATCAGTGCCTTCACATTGCAGCCTATTCAGAGTTTGGTACCCTTTCCATGCATATACAGTTTTACAATTGTACTCTGCATTAGTGAAACTACACACAAGTAAAGGTATATGTACTGATCACACTGCAACCTAAATAGGGCTGGTGTTACAATAACATAACTCGAGGTGGATGTCCCTGCAGGGGCAGTGGGAGGCACCATTTTGGCCTTCTAAACTAAATTTGGCTCGTGTATATGGGTGATTGGAGCGCCATAATGGCACTGTACCTTTTGGTGGCATAAATTCATTCCTGGGGTTTGCAGTTTAGCCTGCTGTGAATACTTCATGCAGAACAGAATGGGCAAATTTTTATCTACCCCGTTTACAATGAGACACGCTGCCTCGCACGACCTTCAAAATAATTGACTATGCAGACCATGGAAAGAAATGCACATTAACTCTTTATTAGAAAGCAAAGAAGCAACCAAATATACTGTCCCAGCACATGGATCAACAACCCCACTGGATGCAAACCTTCACATTCACAACTGGATTATTTCCGCAATGGACTAGATTGCTGCTAAGAAACATTCCAAAAACAAGTCAAATGGTTCACCCGAGATTCAATTACTTAAATGAAAATGGTGACTTTACTCGAAGCAAAGAAATAATCCAGAGAATTCAAAAACTGTTGCCTAAAATACAACTCCTACACCTATGCAAGAGCTCTGACCTGATCGCTGCACACTTCAACCAAGAGATCCTTGACAAACTGGATCATTGACAAGAAAGGATGTTCTCACGCCACCAACACCTCTACTCTTTTTGCCTGCAGAGAAATGACAAACTACAGTTGACTCATGTAACCCATCAGGAATCTCCTGAGGATTTGTTGTCGTTCCTCCGCCCCGATCTTTACAAATTGAGATTTGAAACCTCTTTGATTTGGTGCCAATCTTCCTATTCCTCCTCAACTACTCCAGCACTGAGGAAGTCCCAGCTCAGTTGAATATCTGCTTACATCAGACCTTGCTTAAAAGGCCTGATGCTGGCCTATATTACCCAGCTGGCTATCTCTGCATCTCAAACACTTTTTTTTGTAACTGTAGTTTTTATTGGCATTTTTTACTTTACAAACAAGTAAGAAATAACTGTGACACCTCTTACCCCCCCCCCCTGCCAACCCGCCCCACCCCTGTGCACCCCCCCCTCCCTCCCCGTGTCCAGTTCAGTGTGTCCGCCATGGGAGACTCACGGTGTTACCTCAGTCTCCCTTATCTCGGAGATGTTGCGATGTGTGGCCGTGTCATCAGTTGACTTGCTGCTGCCGTTTCCTAGGTCTTGGGGTCCCAAGTCTGGTTTACCTGCGTAGCGGGGTTAATCCCGTCATCTCCGGGGCGGGATTCATTCTGTGGGTTCAGTGAACGTCCCATCCCCAGGATTGCTGTACTCCAAACCAGTCTGTGAGGAAAGAGCTAGTATCGTCGTTCACCATGGCTGTCAATGTATCCATCAAAAACATATTTTTCACTTTTTTCAGCCAGTCCTCCTTCGAGGGAGCCTCAGGACTTTTCCATTTCTGGGCCAATGCCACTTTTCCCGCCCTTAGCATGGTTTCCCACATCCTTGGATATCGGTGCAACTCCGTGTCCTCCGGGGGGAGGCCCAACAACATCGTCAGGGGATTAAGTGGTAGACGGTCTTCAGTCACTTCTGCTATCCAGTCCCTCACTTGTTCCCAGTATGTTTGAACCTTCGGACAGTGCCACCACATGTGGCCTCTGGACCCCATCTCCCCGCATCCCCTCGGGCACCTTGGCGACACCCCCGGGAACATCTTTGACAGTTTTACGGGGTCTCTCTGCCACCCCTGTAATATCTTAAAGTTGTGCTCCATGTCTCCGGTGAAAAGGTTTCTGTGAAATGCGATCTTGAATATTCTGGCCCAGTCATCCTCTGAGATTTCCGCACCTGCCAGGTCATCCCAGAACAAGAGGAAGCTCCTCCTGCCTTGAAGGTTGTACGTATTTCGAACCCTGTACATACTTGAAACTGCCCCCTTCCTGGAGGCCGCTGAGTCGAGGAGTTTCTCGAAAGGGGTCAACTGTCTTCTCAGATTGGTGCCCCATGATTGGTCGCAAAGGATGCCCTTTAGGCGGAGGTATTCGAAGATGGATATTGAATCACGACCTAGTGCTTCCCTGAGGTCTTCGTAAGATAGGAATTCGCCGTCCCTGAACATCTGCCCCGCCCATTCCATCCCCATGTTTGACCAGTTCTGGGAGTGTCTGAACCCTCTCCCTCCCAGGTTGATGGGGTGGCCCCAGAGAGATGACATCGGAGACGGCCATGTGGTGAGGTGAGCGGTGTGGGGGCCTTCTTTCCAAATGTCCCATAGGACTCCCAGGGTCGGGTGAGATCGTAAGTGTGTCGGGATCTCCCTGCGAGGCGCCCATAGGAGGTTGCGGACCTTCTGGGGGTGGGCATCCATATCCTCCAGGTAAGACCAATATGTTCTCAGGCCCTCTTTCATGTGCTCCAGGAGGACGCGCAGTTGGGAAGCACAGAAGCAAAGGTGAAAGTCTGGCAGCCCGAATCCCCCCTCCTCCCTTGGTAGGGTCAAGGTGGCCTTTCCAGTTCTCGGGGTCTTCCCTTGCCATACAAAGTCGCGGACCCCATTTTGTAAGTCTCTGAAGTTCTGCACTGGGACTCTGCTCGGGAGTGCCGTGAACAGGTACAGGAGTCGTGGCAGAATGTTCATTTTGACAGCCGTCATTCGGCCATACCACGAGAGGATCATTTTGCCCCATCTCCTCATATCGGAAGTGATTTCCGCCATCATGTGGCCGTAATTGGCGGGGCCCAGATTCGAAATGTCTCTGGTGAGGAGTACCCCCAAGTATTGTATGGCGACCTTCTCCACTTCAATCCCATGGAACCTGCTCAGAGGGTCAAGCACTGGGTTCGCATTGGGAGCAGGACAGATTTTGCCGTGTTTATTTTTAGGCCAGAGAAGCGACTAAATTCTGACACCAGGGTCAGGAGGGGGGGAAGAGAGGAGCCCGGGTCTACCAGGTTGGCCAGAATGTCATCCGCAAACAGGGAAAGCTTGAATTCGATCTCCCCTCTTCTTATTCCCTTAATGTCTGGGTGAGCTCTGACCGCTATTGCCAAAGCTTCCATTGTGAGGACATATATCAGGGGGAAGAGTGGGCACCCCTGCCTCGTCCCTCGGGAGAGGGGGAATGACCCGGACAGCGTCCCGTTCACCTGTACCCTAACCGTGGGAGCTCTGTAGAGTGCAGTTACCCAGCTCATGATGTGTGTCCCAAGGCCCATTCTGTGAAGGAGAAGCTCCATGTAATGCCACTCGACCCTGTCAAAGGCCTTCTCTGAGTCCAGTGAGAGGGCACATGCGTTGAGTTCCGATGTTTGGGCAAGGTGGACCAGGTCCAGTGTTTTGCGGATGTTATCAGACCCCCGTCTTCCGCTTATGAAGCCCACCTGATCCTCATGGATTAACTTCGGCATTATACCTTCCAGCCGCTTCCCCACCACCTTGGCCAAGATCTTAACATCGATGTTTAACAATGATATGGGCCGATAGGAGGAACATTCCGATGGATCCTTTCCCTCTTTGGGCAAGACTACTATCACGGCTCCCATCATGGACTCGGGGAGTATGCCCCCCTCCAATACCCCATTAAAGACCCTCACCAAGTATGGGATCAGGGAGGACCGGAATTTTTTGTAAAAGAAGACTGTGAAGCCATCCTCCCCGGGGGAAGTTCCGACCTTCATTCCACTAATCACCTTGTCCACTTCATCTTCGGTTACCGGGCCCTCTATCCCCTCTGCCATTTCCCTCGAAAGGGATGGGATCTGTATCGAATTAAGGAAGCTTTCTATCTGGGCATCATCCCCATCATATTCAGAGGAGTAGAGGGCTTTATAATATTGGCGGAAAGCCTCGCCGATATGGGGGGGAGTCGTTGCCAAGGAGCCCCTGAGCGTCCCTCACTTCCTTCACCCTCCTGCTTCTCTGAACTGCCCTCATCTTCCAGGCTAAGATCCGATCTGCCCTGTCCCCTTTCTCGTAATATTTTTGTTTAACCATTTGAAGGCTCCTTTCTGTTTTGTGTAAAAGTAGATCTTTTAGCTGTAGCCTGCAGTCTTCCAGAGCGGTCACCCGGTCACGCTCTAATGGATGCCCCGGGGAGCTCACCGGTTGGAGACGGGCTATTCTTTCTCTCAGAGTTTTCTCCTGGATCTCCCTCTCCCTTTGGGCCCCTATTTTTATGAGGACCCCTCGCAGGGTAGCCTTGAAGCGTCCCAGAGCGTGTGAGTGGCGACCTCCAAGTTATCGTTAAGCTCAAAGAACTCTGTTATGGAGTCCAAGACCTCCTGAGCAAGGACCTCCTCTTTTAATAGGCATTGTTACACTTCCAGCGCCCTCTGCATTCTCTGCACCACCCCATCGCTACGGTAACTCTGGCCATGTCGTGATCTGACCAGGGCACTGGGTCTATCCTATAGCCCGACACATATGGTCGGAGTGTATCATCTACCAGGACATAGTCTATTCTGGAGAAAGAGTTGTGTATGGCTGAGTAATAGGTGAAGGATGGGATTCCCACTCTGGGAGAAGGAATTGTATCTGTTAGTCCCAGGTCCTCATTTACAATCTGGAAAGACTGTGCCATGGCTTCTTCTGCCCCCCCCCCCCCCCCCCACCACCTGGGCTCCTTTCCCCTTGCCAAGTGTGTTTCTTGCATGAACAGCAGGTCTAGTTCAGCCCTCCTAAACTCCCTGCAGATCAGGGACCTTTTCGTAGGGGTATTCAGCCCCCGCACATTCAGGGTACCCACTCCCAGGGCCGGCAAGCTATCAGCCATAGTCTGATTCCCATTCTAATGGTCAGCAGCATTGCAACTATTCTCCTTTCTCGCTCTCCATGAATCGACCTTAGGACACTATTATAACGTTTCCCCAACTGACCCCCAAACCTCTTCCCTAACAAACAAAACCCAACTCGTTCCTGCCCCCCCCCCCCCACCCCTGCCCTGGCGTCCAGCCAGATAGTTCAGCCATCTCTGGCACTTTGGCCGGACCACCAGCCTGCCCCCTCTCGGCCAGGCGATCGTTACCAATCACATTATTGAATGTTAGGGAGAAGGGGTAGCCCCATCTATATCACACTCCCTTCTCTTTCAGCAGCTGTGTGAGGGGGCAGCACATCCTGCGTTTAGCCAGGGTGTATGCCGAAAGGTCCTGGAAAATGGGGATTTGGGAGTTGTTATACGTGGTCTCCTGGACTTTCCTGGAGGCCTCCAACACCCGCGTCTTTTCCAGGTAGTAATGGAACCGGACTAGGATCGACCGGGGGCCCCCTGCACGTCCTCCCGCTCTATGCACCCGATCAAATATGAGTTCAGTGGTCATCTCTTCTTCAAAGAGGGGGGTGATTATGTTCCGCACCACTCGGGTCAGCTCTCTCTCCGTCCCCCCCTCCGTCTCCGGGAACCCCAAAAATCCAGAGGTTGTTTCTCCGCTCCCTGTTCTCGAAATCATCCATCTGTCTTGACCTCTCCTCTCTTTTTTCAAGGGCAGCTAGCCTCATGTTTACCTCTACTTCAAGGGTTGCCGATGAAGATTGGTTGGATTCAACCTGAAGGAGTCTGTCCTCAACTTTTGTCGACCCGCTGGTCCATTTTTTCAAACTTTTGGGCAATGTCCGCATGCATATCTCGAATTTCTTGCAAGATGGAAGCAAAGCCCCGCTCCATTGCGGCCGTTGAGGGTGCTGAGGATTCCGGATGGGCCATTACCTCACCGTGGGGCGGTTCTTTTGCGGGGGGGGGGTCCGGGTCTTGCTAACGATATTTTTGCAAATTCCTTTGGCAGTCCATCAGGTTGCCCCCCCCCCGGGCTCTCTGTCAAAGGTACCTCAGATCCTAGTGGGCCACAAGCACACCTCGCGGGTCTGTTGGTGTCTCTTCGGTGGAGGCGCTCTTCAGGGGATAGAGGCGGGAGGCGGTGGCCACCCCCTAACACTTCAACGTGACTGCTGGATCTTGGTAGTTGCCCCCGGGCGGGCACACGCCACACCAGCCTCAAGCGGGGGCCTCATACCCAGGGCGGCGACTGCAGTGCCTCCGGTGCCCCTTTTTATCCTCTGGAATGGGGGAGGGGTGCTTTTGCCACCACGGGGTGGTGGACTGCTGGTCTTTTCACGATGTTGGGGGGGGGGGGCCTCTTGGCAGGGTACACTCCCCCCCCCCCCCCCCCTTCTGCGTGATCCTACTGGATCTTGGTAGTTGCCCCCGGGCGGGCACACGCCCCGCTAGCCTCAAGCGGGGGCCTCACACCCAGGGCAGCGACTGCAGTGTCTCCGGTGCCCCTTTTTATCCACTGGGGTGGGGGAGGGGTGCTTTTTTGCCACCACAGGGTGGTGGACTGCTGGCCTTGATGTGATGTTGGGGGGCCCCTCTTGTCAGGGTACACTTTCCTCCCCCAGGGATAACCCCCCCGCGGTGGTGCTGCCGATCGGGCTCCGGTGGGGGAGGGGAGGGAATGGGCACCTCTCTTGCAGGTGGGGGGGCCTCTCCAGGGAGCGCTCCGGGTTGCGTCTCCTTCCCCAGTGGCGGCGTGTTTCTCCCGCGGCCTGTGCTGGCCTCCGTGGGTGGTGAAGGGAGGCTGCCTTGTCACTCCGCTTCGGCGGGCCCGACCGCCCTCCCTCCGAGTCCTGCACTTGGCGTCCCGCGACCCCGAGTCTGGCCTCCCGGATTCCTCCGGTGATCCTGCTGTGGCGGGGGGGCCTCTCCGGGTGAGCGTCCCCTCCCCCAGTGGCAGTACGCTGTTCCCGCGGCCTGTGCTGCCTTAAGCGGGATGCGAAGGGAGGCCGTTTCCTCCGACAGGCCTGCTTGCTCCTCCCCGAAATCTGCACATTGACATCTCTGGCCAGGCCATATGCATTGCTACGGACATGAGGACAGCCTGGCTTCGGGCTACTAAATTTAACCCAGACGTCCAGGAAGGCATATTGGACCTTCTGTTCGAGGATGGTGACCTCTTCCACTCCACCACCGATGAGGAGTTAGATAAAAAGAAAGACTGTAAGTCTTTATCCTTACGAAGGCCACACCCGAGGTGTACACCCAGTCACATCAGCGCTCTGATGTCTGGAGGGTTCTGTGGCTTCCAAGAGCGGAAGTCCAGGCAGCCTGACCGTTCATGGAGTCAGTCAGCAGGGGGGTGGGTGGGGGGAGCATTATGCTTGCCCATCACACACAGTTTTGGCGTCATTCGTGGACCCCTGGATCCTCTCGGTAGTATCCATGGGGTACTGCTTTCCGATCCTCTCCTCCCACAGATTGGGGCAGCAACTCCGTTGGCGGAGCTTCGGTCGCTCGTTGAGAGCTAGGCAGTGAAAGAAGTTCCAGCCTCCCAGCAAGGCTTGGGCTTCTACTCCAGGATTTTCGCCATACAGAAGAACCAGGCTGGCCTGAGAGCTGTGTTGGACCTGTCCAACCTCTGCCTCCCGCTTCAGAAATTCAAGATGGTTACGCCAGCACTCATTGTGGAGACATTGTGCAGGGGGGACTGGATGTGCTCCCTGGATCTGAAGGACACGTATATACACACACACACACACGTCCCAAGTTGGCAGCCGCATCGTTCCTTCCTGAGGTTCAGGATCATGTACTGCCATTTCTGATACACAGTGCTACCCTTCGGCCTCAATTCGGCTCCCAGGGTGTTTAACAGGCTCATGAATGCAGTGGCAGCCCTCCTCAGGGCCACCATCTCTACCCATACCTGGACGACTGGCTTGTCAGGGCCCAATCTCCAGAGGAGGTGCACCAAACTTGCTCCGCCCTTGTGAGCACACTCCACGACCTGGGGTTTTCCCTCAACCTCAAGAAGACTCAGCTGCAGCCTACAGTGTCTGACTTTCCTGGGCCTCATATGGGACATGAGCTCCGAGAGCATTTTCCCCTCGGAGGACAAGAATGCGGTCCTACTGGCAGTACCCCACACGAGACTCAGGATAAGGAGATTACAGCTGCACTACGGAGCATCTTGGAATCAGGGGCGGGGCTCTCGAGCAGAGTTGGTCAACATTCCTCCTTTTCTCCACTCAGACCTCACATGGTGGTCCAGGGACTGCAACCTGCGGACGGGCAAACTCAGTGGAATCTGGACCCGGCAGGAGCAGGATTCCCATATCAACTTGCTGGAACAGAAGGCCTTCTGGCTAGCGCGCAAAGCTTTCCTCCTGCTTGTTGGGGGAGGGGGCAAGTTTGTCCTCATCCAGACCGACAACTCCACCAGCATGTACTATATATCAACAAGCAGGGTGTGACCAGGTCACCTCCACATTTGACAGATTCGGCAGACTCTACCCGCCCATCAAAAGACCACACCCTGTGTTCAATGTAGTGTTGGGTGCATTGGCGCACAGGCCGTTCGAGCCACTGGTGTCTGCGGACATCAGGCTGGTCACCATTAAAACAGCCCTGTTAGTGGGTCTCACCTCTGCTCGCAGAGTCAGCAAGATCCAGGCTCTAGTGGCCTCAGAGCACTATACTACCTTTCACAACGATAAGGTGGTACTGTGTACACACACCCTGCATTCCTACCTAAGGTACCCGCCGCTTTTCATTTCATTTTCATTTACCTATGTTTTTGTGGACCCTACGGACAAGCCTCGGAGGGTTTTGCACTATCTGGATGTCTGCACTCTGAAATTCTATCTAGACAGGACCAAGGGCTTCAGCAAGTCAGACACACTGTCACCTTTGGGATGGTTTCGGCCTATGAGGGGCAGCACAAGCCACTTCCAGCTAACATGCACGCCCATGTGGTCAGGGCCAAGGCCACGACCATCGCCTTCCAATGGCAGGCCATCAGCCGGGCGGCCACCTGGGCCACCCCTTCTGCTTTCTGTAAGCGCTACTCTTTGGACGCCGGTTCTGATTCAGACACTGCTTTCGGACAGGTGGTTCTAAGGAATCTGTTTTCTTAAGGGAGGGTATCTGCTCCACCCTCGGGCTACATTCAGTTGTAATTGGCCATGCAGTATGGAGGAAATGGGATGGGACGTAAGAGTAATTAGAAGTTACTCACTGCAGTGACAAACTTTCCCTTTCCTCCATACGTCCCACCACCTCACCCCCCCTTAAAATACTAGTGTCATTGGGTAATGTTAAACATTGTCGACGCATCAATGGGGAGTGAGGTGTGGTGCTGGTGGGCGGAGTTAGGGTACGCATGCTCCCAGGGCTGTACCCATGCACGCCTCTAAATTTAAATGGGAAGGTTTTTTTTCTGGTGAAAAGGTTGTCTCCCGTCCCTAGGAAGGGACGCCGATGCAGTATGGAGGAAAGGGTACTAAGGGCTAAGAGTATGTTAGTCACTACAGTGAGTAACTTATAATTAATGACATTTAGTATACAAATCCTAGAGGTCCAATGATTTCTTATTGAAAGATGAGATTTTTTTTAAACCTCAGGGAAGAGTACTCTCCTTTAAAGAAAATTACAAAGGGGAGTGTTGTATGGGTGTCAACAAAAGCTATGATCGGGGGATACTCGCAAGGTTCAAGAAATAGAAAAGAAAATGCGGCCATTGAGCTGAAGCTGAAAAGGGAATTGAAAGATTTGGAGAAACGGAGTGAGGATTTTGAATAGGGGCGGTGTGACGCCTTACCCTGGATATGAAAGGGGAAGTAAAAACACTGCCTTGGGGAGGGGAGGGGGGGGGGGGGGGGTTAAAAAAAGAAGATACAGGAGAGTGGACAAAATAAAGATGGAAATGGGGAGGATTGTCAACACCCCAGTGGAAAGAGGGCTTTGTGAGGGTTTATAAACGTTTATAGATGGAGGAGGGCTGAACCATGATGGAAGACTCTCTCGAATACATAGTAACCCTTCATCTCCTGAGGTTGGAGCATTAGGAGGCCACACGGTTGGACGAACATATAATCATCTGAGGTGTTAATAACAAAATGCTAAATGGTATTGGGGGGGGGAAGGTGCTGGGGGGCGGGGTGAGAGAGACCCGGGAGGAGATGGGTAGTGGTGGCCTGCTACAAGTAATTGGCCACACCCTCAACCAGCACCTCCTCACTGTTCAATGGAATCCTTTTGAAGGGAGACCAACCCCAATCCTTTAGAAATGCAGTGATTGCCGTGATGCCAAAGGAGAGAAAAGAGCCCTTAAAATGCAAATCATACCGCCCGATATCCCTACTAAATGTTGCTGCAAAGATCTTTGCGAGGGTTCTGGCATTCAGGATTGACTCGGTACTCCCGAAACTGGTGGGGACAGACCAGGTGGGGGTTTGTCCGGGCAAGACCAGGTGCAGACGGTATGGAAAAACACTAAACCTAATTGAATATACGGAAAAAGGGGGAAATGAGCCGGCGCTACTCTTTTTAGATGGCAAGAAGGCGGTGAACTGGACTGTCTTGAAACACCTAGGACTACGCCTTAGATGGGCAATGGAGGCGACCTGTCCCCAGGAGTGCAAGTAGTAGTGAACGAAAAGAAAGCTGTGTGGTTTACTGTAGAAAGCAGGACAAGCAAGGGAATGCCCCCTGTCACTCTGGCAGAGTTCCTGCCTGGAAGAGATTAGATTACATCAGAAAATCAAGAGCATAATGGCAGAGGGGGTTTGGTACTTGCTTAAATATGTTTGTTCGCATATGAGATTTTACTACGTTTAACGGACAGACCTACTAGTATCCATCCAGGAGATTTTTAGACGGATTGAGGAATACTGGGCCCTGTCGGGCCTAACTAAACCACCCACAATCGATATTGTTTCCATATAGGAGACCCACGGGACGATTGTATGAATCTAAAAATACCAAAAAAGGGGTTCAGGTACCTGTGGATCACCCTCATTAGAAAGGTGTAAGCCCTATATGAAGCCAACTATCTCCCACTCTTGCGTAAGATCTATGAGGACCTCAACTCGTGGGCCAAGCTCAGTATATCGTGGCTGTGAAGACAATAAAAATGAATAGATTTACTAGAATTGTATTTCTTTTCAAATGCTCCATGTCTAAGTCCCTGCCTCAATGCTGAACGAATTTAAGATGGGACTACTCTGTTTTCTGTGGCTTGGCAAAAAAACGAATAGAGGCTAACGGACCCTGATGCTGCCCAAGAAGGAGTGGGATTCCCTGATGTGGAAAAGTAATATATGGCAAACCAACTGAGGGTGTTATTGGCCCTACTGAGGAACGACCAGGAGAAACTGTGTGAGTGATTTCTCCAGTGGTAGTTGTGGAATGGATATGGGCCCCAAGGGAGACAAACCTGCCAGGATCAGAAACCCCAATATAGTGTGGGAGTTATGGAAGAAAGGCAAAACAAAAAATGGCCCTGAGTCACCCCCGTCCTCTCCTGGTCATATCTGGGCTCCCCCACTCAGGGAGGCTATAACAGAACCACTAAGATTGCAAAGTGTGTTCGAGTTCGGACTGGAAAGGGTAGGGAAGATGTGGAAGGAGGCAATATGCAAGACAACAGCTGGAGGAAGATTTGAGCATAAGAAGACCATCTTCCTTTCTGCTCTTGCAATTAAAAGGTGCCTAGGCAAACCCTAAATGGAGGAACGGGTTTGTGGGTGGCGGGGTCTCGTTTCCCAGCTCTACTGCAGACCAGAAATGGGGTGACGAAGAGACTCAAGCGCAGATGGGGAAAGAGTCTGGCGGTAGAAGTACCTTTTGTACCTCTACTTCGTAATGTAACCAGTAACTATGCACCTGAATTTAACAGGTGCCAAGATACCTGAAGGTTTTGTTGCGCTGTAACAAATGCAAAAATAAGTCTTGGAGAGTTTATGGGTAGCTTAATGTATAAAAGGCCACAAGATCTTGATAGCTTGTCAATACAAGATGCCCGTCTAAAACTACTGCATATGTACCAATATAACCTGGTGAGACTCTCCTTCCGCAAACTCCAAATATTGGAGAAATTGTGAGGGGAGAACTGGTTCCTGGCACATGTGGTGGTTCTGCAATAAAGCTCTGACCTATTGGAAGGAGGTGTTGGGTTGGATTAAGGGCCTTGAAGGTATACTCTGGGAATTGACCCCGAGGGTAATGCTCTTTGCAGTGCAAAAAGAAGAGGCCAAGTGGGTGCGCCTTCCACGCATGGATCACTTTTTATTGCTGGCAGCTAGGGAACGCCTTGCAACTTTTTAGAATAGGGGAAAAACATGCCAACTGAAAAAGAATGGCACTGAAGGGGGGAAAGCAATCGTGGGAATGGCGAAGTTACAGTGGCTACACAATTTGGGGGTATGGAGGCGTCACAAAATAGAATATGAATGCTCAGCCTGCAGAAATAAATACCTAGACTTAAGGCGGGTGATGGGATAGACACAGATCTAGAACAGTGTGTGAGCGACTAAGCTTGGCAAAATAAAACAATGAATGAGTAGTTGCGAAGGTTGGAAGTGAGGTTGTTCGAAGTGAAACTTTTAAGTGGATAATTGAGACAATGTCCAAATGTTTCAATAAATACTAAATGTAAAAAAATATAACTGCTCCACACTGGATCACCTTGCTCGTGGGTAGAACAGAAACTACGATCTTGGGTCCCTACAATTCCCTTCTTTGCCCACTTATCTGCGAAGTACCCCCAAGGATCCACACACTCACCTTTACTTTTAAACATCTACATGACACTCCTATTAGACATGATCAATACATCTGTTATCTCGTGTCAACGATATGGCTGGCACACAAATCTACACGTTTGTGAACCACCCATCACCAAATGCCCCAGGCATTGAAAACTGCCTTACACAGGTGGATGTATGGATGACGGAGAACGGTCTAAAACTCAACCCTAGCAAAATAGAACTGATGCTCTTTTAATTGTACAGGCTCTAACTCCACCATAACCCACTGGCCTGATTTGATGGGCCCTTGCCCAACCAGTCAGCCATAGTAAGGAATCTGGGAATGACAATGGACTACACTCCCTTGATCCACAGGTCTGAGCCATTGTCTGAAGCTATTTCTCCCAGTTGCTCCTGTTACGCTGAATCTTCAACTCATTTAACATTCACCCATAGGGCCATGGCCATAATTTCTCTAACACCATCTAAACTGCCTCCATCCCAGATTACCTAATGAATCTTGAAAGAGTTCAAACTGCAGCAGTACAACCACCTCTCTGAAGGAAGCTACTTGAACATATGACACCAGCATTACATATTCCCCAATAGCTATCAAAAAAGGGTTCATTTCAAGACCCTGTCCAACACCAATTGGTCATACCACTTGGTTCCAGCAATGCTGCACTAGTACTAGGACCCAACGTTAACAAGAAACCGCAAGGTGGGTTCTCCTTTTCAGTTCTGGCAACAAAACTCTGGAGCACCCTACCCAGACCGCTCTGCCTGGAAGTGAACCACCTGACTTTCATGAACCAACTGAAGACTTGGATTTCAAACAACCAGAAATGTAAAAACTTAAAACTATGCACCCGTAATCTATGCTAATTTAGGACAAACCGTTTTTTAAACTCTTGCCACCACCATCTGTGGGCAACCAAGGTGATTCATGGATCCCCTGCTGTGCAACACTGGTCCACATCTTAATCTTAGTGAAATCTGCAACATATACACATACCAGGTGGAAATTATTGGCATCAGTTCACTTCCTAACTTGGACAGGGTCCCACATACCATACATCCATTTGTTTCTTTTGGGATATTGCTGTACTTTTTGTGCTTCACATTTTGAACTTTTTCTGTCCTAATTCTACCATACTCGCCCTAATTGCAACTATTCGAACACTGCAAAACAGCAAGGCCCAAATGTGCAAAAACAGATTAAGAAAATTGAGGCGGGGCAGAGGGGGGGGGGGGCACGTGCATGTTTAAGATGATGGGTTTGACGGTTGTCATAGTGCTAACACCCCATTGAGAATGTCTGCTATACCACTGTTTTTGTTTCTTGAAGCCCTGTACCCAGTGCCCCTTCCCTTCCAGAAGGAAGTGACCTTTCTCATCCCTTGCTGATGCTTCCCTTACAACCTCAGACGCTCACTGGTTCGGAGTCATTGGGGCCAACAAAATTTTGTTCTCTTACTAACCAGCGCTCTCAACGCATTCTCGGACTTGTATGATTATATAAACACACTCCAGTCCTAAAATATGTGGCAAAAGTGCTGGATAATGGAAGAAAAAAATATTGTTTCCCCAACGAATGCTCTGGCAGTCCGGACCTGTCATCCTGCCTCTCTGATATTGACCACTGGATGACGACCAACCACCTCATCCTCAACCCTGGGAAAACTGAAATCCTAGTCTGCGGGAAAACAGCACTCCTCCCCCAACCAATCCTGTGGTCCAAACCACTAGGACACACACACACACTGGCACCCTCTAACGTGGTAAAAAACCTTGGATGCACGTTGGACTCAGACTTATCCCTCACCCAACACCACCAGTGTATCCAAAACCTGCTTCTACCACCTACGGATTCTCAGGCGGATTTCCCCTACCTCTCCTATCCCTACCATTTCTCGGCCATCTATTCCATCATTCTGTCCCGCCTAGACTATGCAAACGGCCTCTACCGAGGAGCCCCGGCATTCCAACTAAGGAAACTCCAAAGAATCCAAAACGTGGCAGCATGCCTGCTCCTTAACGTGCCTGCCAGAGAACACATCAGCCCTACCCTGAAAGTCCTCCACTGGCTCCCAATTGCTCGACGCACCACCTTTAAAGCCATGTGTATCACCCACCATGCAGTCCACAACACCTACCCTTAATTCCTCAGAGACAAAATTGTCCCCTACCAACCTTCCAGGAACCTCGGATCTCTCACAGCATTTCGCCCTGTGATCCCACCCCACAGCTCCACAAGGCTTGGCGGTTCCTCCAAGCGCCAATCTGGAATTCCCTACCACTACATATTTGCAACACTGAACACCACCTGAAATTCAGGAAGGCCCTTAAAAACCTGGCTTTTCCCAATACTCACCTGATCCATTGCGCCTCAAGACTACACCACTAATAAAAACTCCCCCGCATCAACCCCAACACAGTGGCTGGCAGCTCTTGCAGCGGTTTCACCTGACACACCACCACCACTTGCACAACACTCCCACCCGACAAGCACTCTAGGTAAGCCAGCAGCTTTCGCTGTGGCACACCTGCAACATTCTCACTGTGCCACCTGCCCACCAGATCCGTCCACAAGAGAGACCACGAACAATGAGATAAGTAGACCAGGTTGGCCCACACCCATCACTAAGGAATCACTGAAAATGTTAACCTGCATTGCTCACTTAAGGAATTCTCAATATTAGCAATCCCCCACTACAAATGTACTCTCAAATCTAGTCACAACAAACCATCTATGTCTGTGATATTATGGAAACCTACTGTATTATATGGTGAAACTTAGGCCTCTCTCCCACCATACAGGATTCTCAAATCTAGGTGTAGCCTCCATCTTTGTTTATTATATGGTGAGACCTACTGCATTGTGAAACCTGGGCCTCTCTCCCACTATACAGGACTCTCGGATGTAGGTGTAGCATCCATCTTAGTTTATTACATGGCGAAACCTACTGCACTGTGAAACCAAGGCCTTTCTCCCACTATGCAGGATTCTCGAATCTATGTGTAGCCTCATTTCTATGTGTAACCCTATATACAGTACCCCTTAGGTTAATCCTATCCACCCATAACTGCCTTTATACTGTAAAACAATATGTATTTGAAACCTAGGCTTCCCCAATGGTATAGCAGTCTGAAATCTAGGCCAGTTTCCTCAGCTGCACTGGACAAAGATCGCCCCATCCGAACAATTTCAAAGCTTACAGTATGTATATCTCACACCACCAGGGTGGACGCCGGCCGCAGGCATGGCCATGCATCCATATACGGTAGAATGCTGCTATGACTATGCCCATCCGGTCTAGCATCACATATAGCTGTTCAGACTGAAACACCTGATGGACAACACCTCTGCCACTAGCATGCAGTGATTACCATCCGAAAGGAACTCTGTATTGCTGACCACACATTGACTCTCTCAACAATGGCAATCTATCGCAAACCCTCAACAGCGCCCACCCACGTGCCTGGCCTCTCTTTGGGCTGCTTAGTCGCAAATGCCACAGTGAAGCTCTGTAGGGTCTGCCACCGAGACCCCTTTCACTCTAGATCCCACTGTGGCACAATGGAGCAGAATGTCTCACTTCTTTGGCTATCCAGAGCTTTCTGGGAACTACTTTAGGTGGAACTTTTGCTCTCTGTTCAGAATACCCTTTGACCCCACCACCACCTTACTGGAGGAGGCTGACTGCACACTGCCCATGAACTCCCTTTGTTCTACCCTTGTGGCTGTTGTCTAGGGCTTTCCAGGATTGCCTTTATGTCATACCTGTGGTGGCAATAACCATTGTTCTCCCTCTTGGAGCTCCATCACTTCCGGAGAATTCTACATTCCTTACACATGTAGAACCCCTGACCGTCATCCCAGGTGCATGATAGAAGGGGTTGTCTCTCTTCAGAGCTGTCCGACATTGATATGCCGCACTCTCCAACCCACCATAGCTCCCTTTATCCAGCACTGGAGTACTGTATAACTTACGTCAGAGAGGAGTATGTGGTGGCATCTGTGGTTTGTGTATGTTTTACTGACATTTTTTTAATCACGGCAAACTGACCGAAAATGTATTTGCCTGTGTCCCAATTAAAACGCACATGCGTTTTATTTTTGGGGTTTTTTTTTTTGTCCCCTGCCTCCAATTTTAAGGAAGCAGGGGACACCCCTGCATCACCAACATTGCAAAATATCAAACATGGGGAGTGGAGGGAGGTTTTGGGGGGCACCCCCGCAACCGCTGCTCTCCATGGTCGGTATTTTGCAACACATGCAACCAAATTGCCTCGAAGGCCAAATTCCCCATGGAAAATTCGGCCAAATTGGTCATTAGGTCAATTGTTTTAGGTCAAATAGGCTAATACCGACTTCTGTCCATCACAAGAGCTCTAGTCCCACACTCCAGGTAGCTGCCTCTATCTGAGCACCAGGTCTCGGAAAGGTTGCTCTGTGAATGCCCAATGCTGGATGTCTCGACCCTCCCCCAGAACTTCCACTCTTCCACACTGGATAAGCTCACTCCCTCCCTGAGCTGCTTCTTTCCCACTCTGAATGAGTGGTTATACCCCTCTCACACCTGGAGTTCCCTATCCCACACTGGAACACACAGTCTCGTATGAGCTTAATTTATCCTGCACCAATATTGGGAGGGTTCCCCTGTTTCTCAGTGCTCCCTCAGCCCCATTCCAGTTGTTTCTTCTTTGTTGTCTCACCTCTGCAGAGCCCATCCCTCACCCCCTTTCCCTTCTTCTTCCACCTCTATACGTCCATAGGACCCTGCCCTGCTTGACCCAGAGTGGAACGTACTCATTTTCACACTTTTGGGGACTGTCCCTGTTTCATAGGTGCTAATGCTACCCCTATACTGATGGTCCTTTTATCTGTCCCTAGTGTCCAGTACTGTAGCTGTCTTACCCTATTGCTTTAGTTCCATCTATCATACTCTGGGGTTGGGAGTATTGTCTCTCTAAGCCATCTCTATGCACTGATGCATTGCAATGAAAACTCTCAAGTCCAACTCCATGCATCCACTACAATGCAAGGCACCTCAATTAAATGGTTTTGAGGCATTTGACCTCCAGTAATCTCGTAGAATTGTGGGTTTTGTTTTTCTTTCTATCCTGTATTCCATCGTTGATTGCAAAGTGTGTGGGGGGGATCACCCCCCACCTCCCTTATGAACGTCTTCACTGTTTTGTATTTGCTTTTCCTTGTACTGTTTATTAAAACATTATTTTGAAGATGTGTATTTATTTTTAAAGTTTTAACACGCATTCCTTTTTTTATTTATTCATTGCAGTGAGATGTTGCTGAGTTCAAATTGGGTTTCATTGAAATTGTCCAGGGTTGTGTGCTGCCATACGTTAGCCTATTGCTCTCACTGTCCTGCAATGGAGAGCACTTGATTTCCACCTTTGTGTCCGCTGCGGCTGGTCAACTGGGAGTGCCCCTTCCCTTCACTGCCCCTTCTACCGAGCTACCTCTGATCTGCACGCAAGAGATTGGATGAAATCCCCCCCTGACTGTACTTGCAGAGGCGTTAATGGTGGTGGGGGAGGGCGGGGGGCTGAGTGGGCTACAGCCCCGGGTCTTTTGGTTGCAGCCCTGGGTAGATGCTCAGGAGCTACAACCAAAAGGCTAGCTAGCCCCGAGTCCCGACAGTCCCGACATTATCGTAGCCCCAGATCTTTTCCAGAGCTAGCAACACCCCTGTGTGGGGTCTTTCTATCCCACTGATCACCCCAGAGCTGCTTCTGTCCCTCGCTAGAGTGGATTATTGCTACACATAGTTTACTCCACATTGCACTGGATGGTGTGCTGTGCTCTCATACCAGAGATTGTTTTGCTGCAGACCGTTGGGGTTCTTGGCTACCTTGAATGCTACCTCCCTCATCTAGGTGACATGTTCACTACTTGTCGGCCTCAGCCAGTGCCATTCTGTCCCATGTTTGGAGGAGCTTTTTGGATCGCACTAGAAGGACATGTAGCTGTTCTAAATCCTGGATTGTCTGTTTTCTGGGTGTATGAATTGAATAACAGGCCGTAAATGTGTCTTCCCTTTAGGAACTGTGAGACTATTCCAGTTGACACAAGACTTCTAAGTGGGTTCTGTGGCGTAGTGACCAGGCGGAGCTGGCCACATGTGCGAGTACCTGTGCCAACGGCATGCCCAGATCATGGTGGACCGGACTTTGTTTTGTTTGAGGGCATTCTATTGGACCTAGGGGACCCCCAAATAAGTTATAAATGCTAATGGATAACGTTAATCGGCTTCCCTTAATCTTCGAAAATACATTTTAGAGACCTTATTAGAAAATGTCTCATTCCATATAGTTCACCAGTTAGCAAATCTGTTACTGCATGCCAAAAGCTTTGTTACTCAACAACCTACTGTACTGTCTGGCTGTGCATTTACTTCTGTGGTATTATTTGCCTTCATGGGGTGCAAGCGTGCAATGTGTAAAGCAGAATAGAGTGCTTTCACAACACATGCCGATATATTCCCTAAAACAAATCGCCCATCCAAAACAAAACGCAAACAACAATTTGCATATAGTATCCTATCTTGCCCTAAAACTGCCCCGTATTCTAACAGTCACTAGACAGAAACCGTATTTCAAACGGAAATAACGCAATTGGCAAATAATTCCGTCCACTTTGCAACCAATAAACACATTGAGAATCTCCTATTGAACAACTCGCAAACACGAGCCATTGGATTGGGAGGATGAAAGCAAGGAAGTGACGCTTGCAGAAGTTTGTGGGTTGGAAAGTGGGTAACCTTCTGGCTAATTGCCGTATTTTTGCTTTACCGCAGAATGCTGCCCAGTTTGCTAGTAATGTTGTTTCTTTGGGTGGTCTGAGGAGGTGTTAGTGTTGTGACTCCAGCAGCATCAACTGCAATCGCATTTGACAGAATTCTCCTTTTTTGGTCTGCTGATTGCAATTTTCGCTTGATGAAGGGCTGCATCCTGAAACATGCACTGCACCAAATAAATGCCACCTTGTATTTACACAGCCGAACGATATAGTCAATATCACAAAGATTTCGACCTGGAAATACGCTTTGCCAATTAATAGTTGATGTGCCAATGACTGAATTTAGTGTTGCTTTTGAGACTAAGCACTCAAAATGTATTTTCGAATATTACTGGAAGCCTTGTAACGTTTTTCTATTGGCTTTATACGTGTACAGAACCTAATGGTGGCGGGATTCCCAGACTCTATCTTATTACCAGTTCTTGGATTAACTGCACATTCCGTGTATGCTGATTGTGTTGGGTGTTGTCGGAGCAGCTGCTTATCGTTTTTGATAAACGCCATGATGCCCATACGGCTCTCTGGCCTTTCCTAAAACTCGTGTTTCCTATTTTGGTAAGCCTACATCGTCCTTTGCTGGTGAGCCAGGAGTCTAGCCGTCTTATCAGGATGCTTGGCATGTGGTTGCCCACTACGTGTACCGAAACCATATGGTAGGCTTCGTATCGGGTGCTGGGGGCTTATCGCCAGGGCCACTCTGCGCTCATGCGGGTCAGGAGCAATAGTGGGGGGGGGGGGAGGGGAGTCTTTATTTTCAGATACCTACTACCCCCGATACTAACTCATCTATTTGGGGTACAAATGAAATGTGAGGTGCCTCTGCATTATTGAAAAGGGACAGTCATGTTTAATTTCAATCACCCTCACTGTGCCCTCTGGCATAGCCTGCAGGGATGGACTGGTCTGTAGGGAATACAAGAAAAGGCAGCTGAACAGTATCATGCCATGTTCTTTCTAGAGAGGGGAGTCTGCTACCTTTTTTTTTTTTTATTTTTATTATTTTTTTTAAAGGAACTTTGGGTTGGTCAGTTACCTGGGGGAACCCAGACGTGGACCCCTTGCTCACTGTGCTCAGTGAGTCAAAGCTGCACCTCCCTGATGAGGCCCAACAAGGCTGAAACAGTGTCTGGGGTTGCTGTTGGTACTCCTGTTCAAAGGAGGTTTGCCTGGCTTTTCGTGCTGGACTGGCCTTGTGGGTGGGACAAAGACTGATATGTAAATGGATATTCCTCCTTCGTGAATATTACAGTGAGCTAAAAGTGATGGTTGCGGACTCACAAAGTGGGGAAAAAAACACAGAACAGGTCATCATGGCATGTTCTTTCTAGAGACGGGCATCTGCTACCTTTTTTGTATTTGGTATATGGGGAACTCTGGAGATTTCCTGGTAGGCCTCTGCACCCTGGGCCTCTTTTGTGTGGTATTTCTGAATTCCTTCAGAGGAAAAGGATTGGGCTTGCTTAAAATGTGTAATAGGGGGCCAATTTATACTTCCAGGGCCTTTTTTGGTCCCCAGTCCATCCCTATATGGTCATCTTGATACAAGTGAGGTTCCTAACCCAGTTGATTTGTTGCAAGAAGGCTAGACTCACTAAGCTTTTGGGTGCATTGGAAGAAGCAGCTGTGCCCCCAACACGTTCCCTTGGCCAGAGGTAGGACCACTGTTTTTTTAATTGGTTAGCTGTGATGGACGAATCATGAACATTTGAAGTAAGTTTATCATCTGCCGCAGAAAAGGTTGCACCTTGAATTGGCTAAAAGGAACAAACATCTCATTTTTCAGTGGGATGGTGAAATTGCATTCCTTCACCCTCTGTTGCATGAATGCCCCTAGGTGCAATTTTATAATGAAGTCGAGTTATGTTTATTTTAATTCGCCTGTGTGTCAATTTGTGATTGCATAACAGTTTGAAAAGAACTCTGAATGGTACAATTAGGAACTTTATTGTAAAACCCCCACGCTGGGCCTCCCATGACTGCATGTAAGAGCCAGAGATCTCGAACATTCAGAGGTACTTTATCCCTCTCACTGCAGAGCTCCCACTATCCGACACTGGACACCCTTCTTTGTACTGAAGCCAGGGAAAGACTTGCACCAATGGGGAGTTTGGAAAATTAATTGCTGCTTTTATTTAGTGACGATTAGGGTGCCACACGCCTTTTCCGCTCTAACTGTGTTTCTTGAGCCTTTTCTACCTGGAAGGTCTGATTTCTGGGGTAGGCAGAGGTTTCCTTACAGTAGCCATGATTGGTGTAATGGCTGTCTTCCCTATTGTGTCCTCTGCTGCCATGTGGCCTTCTATTGCGGACAAACCTCCCCGGCCATCTTGGGTTGGGACTCAATCCGAGAAGGGCATGTGGTTGCCTGGTCTGTTTTTGAAGAGTTGGTCCCGTCGAGGTTCAGGGGGTCGCAGAAGGCTTCCAGGGCTTTCAGCTCTGCCTCTGGCTTCTCGGGTAGGTATTTCTGCACCCACGCTGACCGCAGCACTGCCAGGACTGTGATCCGACGGGGGGCTTGTTTCAGCATGCCCCACACCAAGGTCTACAACCAAAAAAAAAGAAATATGTTATATACGGCCGCTGCATTCCTAGACATCCAAACCAAGCATTTAGAACCCAAAAGGCAATGAAGGTATTTAAACAGCTTTGTGTGTATATAGCAGTGAGACCCTCGAACATAAGGGCCCAAACAAGCCATTTGACCCTGTGCACAAAATGACACTTCTGGACAATAAAATTCCGTTGTACGACGGTTTTTGTTTTTAATAAGTTACTGACACCTAGGTATATTCTGAAATAGTAGGTACCATAATTTATTGTGCGTTTGCAAGGCGCTTATACATCAAGTAAATTGTGTTTCAAAGCGCCCACCGGGCAGCAGGGAGGGAACATGAAAATGAAAGGCAATTGTAATAACAAAGAAGAGAAAGGAGTAGGAGGTCTTACTAGGCCTTGAGTGTTCAGAGGGTGCAAGTGATGAAGCAACTAACCATTACTCCTCTCTGTGCTGGCTCTCGTCCCCAAGTGGGTGATTTCTTTCGTGGAGAATGATTAGGAGAGACGAGTGGTCGACAATGTCGAAAGCAGCAGATGGGTCCAAAACGATGAGTATAGAAGAGAGTTTAGAGTGGAGAGCATCAGAGAGAAGGTTGGAGACCTGCACGAGTGCAGTCTCAGTGGGGTGTTTTCTATCGAAGCTCGATTGCAGTGGATCTCAGACTACTATCTTCATGATACTTAATCTATTGGCAGACCACCCACTCAAGGACCTTATGAATTATGGTGGAGGAAGGAACTTGGGCGATAGTTTGCGGGGATGTTTGGGGCAGCAGAGTGCTTCTTCTCTAGGGGTAAGACCGGTGCAGATTAGGAGGCAGGGAAGAGTCCAAAGGAGAAAAAGGTTAAAGAGCTCCGTGAAATAAGATCGTGATTGTGACTAAGTCTTTGACCATTTGGGGCGGAAAAGGGATGCTAGGAGAGCAAGATGGGTTGGGGCTATGAAGGATGGGTGCTAATTCAGTAGGAGAGGTAGGGAAGAAGTAGCTGAATGTAGAAGTGGTGGGGGGATGTGGTAGACAGGAGGGTTTGAGAGGGTAATAGAGGGCTGTGAAATTATATATTTTAGAGGAACTATAATGAGCACAGTCATTAACAGAAAGAGTGGAGGTGATGAATATTGGTTTGGGAGATGTGAATGTAGCCTGCAGGGTAGATTAAAGTTTGCATGGGTGATTTTGAAAGGGGAGATTGGGCTTGTGAAGTAGGTGTTTTTGGCAGAGTCCAGTACAGAGGTGAGGGCAGCAAGGGACATTTTGTAGGCTGGGAGTAGAGTAGGGTTCTGTAATTTGCCACAGCAAGGTTACTGACATGTTTGTTTTGAGGGTCTGAATTTTAGAGGTGATCTTGGGAGGATAGCTCAGGGGCAACATGCTCGCCTTGGAAGCAAGACGACACGGAGCAACACGGGTTCGATCCCTGGGTCCGCGCTTAGAAACCTCTGGGTATGCAGGGCGTTATAAATAACCTAGCTTCGAGGGGATTGGGTCCTCCGACGTATTCCATATCTATGACATGTAATCACCACAGCTGTGCTGCTTCAGAAACTTTTTCGGCTCCTGCGTCGATGACGTCGATGCGCCGTCGTCGAGGACCTCGTCCGACGTCATCCGATGTGATAAGTAGGACGCACGACGCCCATAGCCTCAGTTCCGTTTTTTCCGCGAACGTGTTGCTTCGTGTTTCTCGGTTTAAACGCCTCGACTCTTTGGAGTTCTGTTCTTCGAACCTGTTCATTTGTGAAAATCCTTCTGAAGATGTCTACTTCGTCTTCGACCCCGCGTCCGGGTTTCAAGAAGTGCGGGGAGTGTGGGTCCAAGATGTCGGTGACGGACTCGCACGACGCCTGCCTCTGGTGCCTCGGGGAGGCCCACGACACGGATGACTGTATCGACTGCCAGTCGCTCACGTCCAAAGCCTTACGCGAACGTAAGAAGAAGTTGTCGGTAGGTCGGGTGTCCAAGCCCCGGAAGTCGAAGTCTGCGGGGCTTTCGACGGATGATTCGAGGGGTGACTCTCCGTGTCATCGTCGGAAGTCTCGTGGGTCTCCTTCTAGGAGTCGGTCTCGCCACTCCTCTGCCTCTTCGAGGCATTCTCGGAAGCGCCGACATCGGTCGTCTTCCAGGTCCTCTTCGGAGGGCTCTGCCCGGCACGTCGCTTACCCCTCCGGCCGTGCGACGCCGGAGGAATGGGCTTCCTTCGGGAAGATGTTGGCGATTCTTGAGTCGCAGGGTACTCAGCCGTCCGCGCCCCCGAGTGGGGTCGGTCGTGTGAGGTCGAGAGACACCGCTCGCAAGAGTGGTCGGCACGAGTCACGGGAGAGGTCCCGTTCGGACAAGGGGACTCGTTCTCGACGTACCCGTTCCAGGTCCCGGTCCTCGACGCGTTCGAGACCGTGTGCACCTGTGAGGTCTTCGAAGAAGGCATCGACGTCTGTGGCGTCGAGGGCGTCGACAGGCTTTCTCGAGGCTCTGGCTCCGAGGAAGTCGTCGATGCCGTCGACGCTCAGGTCGTCGAGGGACACGCTCGGGGCTCCGGCCTCGAGGGCTGTGTCGACGCCGCCGATTCTGGAGGCGCTGCATCTGACGTCGACGCCGATTTCCTCGACGTCGACGCCGATCCTCTCGGCGCCGATGCCGGTTCTCTCGCCGCTGGCGCCGATTCGCTCGACGCCATCGACGCCTTTCGTGTCGGAGGTACCCCAGGGCACGGGTGGACCCCCTGGGAAGGCTCTGGTTAAGAGCAAGCACTCTCGAGTGCCTTCTTTTCGCCACCTGGACTATATTTCAGAGGCGGATGAGGATTCTGATGGCCTGGTTCCTAGTCAGTTTCCGGATGACATTGTCTCGGGCCATAGTCAGTTTGACGAGTTGAGACAGTCACTGCATGATGCCAGTGGACTGGACACCTCTCCGGAGGTGGAGTTTTGTAGGCCTGAGCTTGGCTCTCATGCTGATTCCTCGTACCGGCGCCTTATGGCTAGGGTTTCTGAGTACTTGGGATGGTCTGCTCCCCCAGGGGAGTTTGTGCAGGATGATCTGACAGACATCCTTGATGTTGGTCCCCCAACTGACCCGGTTCTGCCGTTCCATATGGCTTTACAGAGAAGGGTGGCGGCGGCTTGGACTGCTCCGGAGAGTCTCCCGGCGGTGGGCAGATCCTTGTCGCGGAAATACCGTCCAGCCAGTGGCGACCCCTGCTACTTGACCAGGCACCCCACTCCGGAGAGTTTGGTGGTGCAGGCGGCCACGTCCCCCGCGAAGCAGGCGTCGTACCCTACCATCCCTCCTGATAGGGACGACAAACGTTTTGATGGCTGGGCGAAGAAAGTGTTTTCTTCTGGTGGTATGGCGCTTCAGGCGGCCAACTCCATTTGTGCCTTGTCACGTTTCACGCACACTCTGTGGAACTGTGTTGCGTTAGCGGCTGAACATGTTCCCGAAGGGGATGAACGGGATGGTTTCCTTGCTATGGTCCAGGATGGTAAGGATGCCATGTGTGAGTCCGTTCAGTCGGGTTTGGACTTAGCTGAATGCGTCAGTAGGTCCATGGCGGCGAGCACCGTGATACGCAGGTTTGCGTGGTTGCGGAAGTCGGGGTTTGCGCCTGATGTGCAGTCCCGGCTCCTCAACATGCCCTTTGACGGTGAACACCTTTTTGGCAGCAAGGCTGACGAGAGCCTTGAGAGGTTGCAGACCTCAAAAGCTGCAGCGAAGTCGTTGGGCGCTGCAGTTCGCCAACCTCCGCCTTTTCGTCCTAGGGGACAGCAGTGGAGGGGTGGTTCCTTTCGCTATTACTCATCCTTCAGTAAAGCGAGAGGAGCTGGCAGTCAAAGAGGCCAACGCAGGGGTACCAGAGGTGGACGACAGGGTACCCGTGGTGCCAAGGCCGCTCGGGCAGTTGCCTCTTTGCCCTCAGGTAACGCCGCAGCCGCTCCCACTCTGTCGCCGGTTGGGGGAAGGCTGGCGCAGCATCTTGTAGAGTGGCAAGCCATTACTTCAGATGTGTGGGTTCTGGAGATCATAACCCACGGCACTGTCTTCCTTTTCGGCACAGGCCTCGCGACAATCCACCGGGGATCCTCTCTTTGCAGAGTTCGGATCCGCTCCTTGCGCAGGAAATTCAAGCCCTGCTGGAGAAAGGCGCCATAGAACTGGTGCCTGTAGCGGAGAGGAACAAGGGATGGTATTCCCCTTATTTTTTGATTTCGAAGAAAGACGGGGGATTGAGACCCATCATGGACTTGCGCGGTTTGAACAAACTCCTCAGGAAGGACAAGTTCAAGATGGTTACTCTCTCTCAAGTCCTCCAGGCCCTTCAGCTTCAGGACTGGTTGGTGTCACTCGACCTCAAGGATGCTTACTTCCATGATGCCGATCCATCCCAAGCACAAGAAGTACCTGAGGTTCGCGGTTGGCGACTCGCACTTTCAGTTTCGGGTCCTGCCGTTCGGATTGACCTCCGCCCCGAGGGTTTTCACCAAGCTCATGGTGGTGGTGGCAGCGCATCTCGGGCAAGGGGGGATTCACGTCTACCCCTACCTGGACGATTGGTTGATCAGGGGGAGCTCTCCCGAGCAGGTCCTGGATCATCTATCGGTCACCTGTCGCTCCCTTCACAGGCTGGGCTTCTCCCTCAATTTAAAGAAGTCCCATTTGACGCCAACACAGCGGCTCCAGTACATCGGAGCAGTGCTCGACACTTCCCTGGGGCAGTGTTTTCCTCCCCAGGTGAGGGCTCTTCACATTCAGCAGATGGTGCACAAGTTTCAGCATGCCCAGACGCTCCCAGCGTTCGAGTTCTTGAGGTTGCTCGGCCTCATGGCATCCTGCATTCTTCTGGTGCCAGAGGCTCGCCTGCGGATGAGATCTTTGCAGTGGGCACTCAAGACGCAATGGTCGCAGTCCTCCGGCAGGATGTCGGACTCGATTCAGGTGCCGTCCTCGGTCGCCCGGGACCTTCTGTGGTGGGCCGTCGAAGGCAACTTGATGAAGGGGGCTCCGTTTTGGCTTCCCTGGCCGGAGGTGACGATCGTGACGGATGCATCCCTCACGGGATGGGGAGCTCATGCCAACGGGCTGACAGTCAGCGGTCGTTGGTCTCCGTCGGAGTCCAGACTCCATATCAATCGGTTGGAGCTGAGGGCCATCGGGCTAGCCCTGAAGGCTTTTCTGCCGTCTGTGCGAGGGAAGAATGTCCTGATCCTGACGGACAACACAGTGGCCATGCACTACCTCAACAAAAAGGGGGGGGGGCAGGGTCACTTCCTCTGTGCAGGGAGGCGATGCAGCTCGAGTTCTGGGCCATCCAGCAGGAAGTTTCGATCTCGGCAGTTCATCTGGCCGGAGCCGAAAACGTGACGGCGGACGCTCTGAGCAGGCACAGCGCGATCTCTCACGAGTGGGAGTTGGCTCAGGAGATTCTCCTGGAGATCTTCGCCCTTTGGGGGACCTCTCAAGTGGATCTCTTCGCCTCCAGTGTCAACCGGAAGTGCGATTTTGCTCGCGGGAATTTCCACCAAAAGGAGCCTTAGGAGACGCGTTCGTGGTGGAGTGGTCATTCCCGCTGCTGTACGCGTTTCCTCCAGTCCCCGTCATCCCGCAAGTGCTGCGGAGGTTACGGAAGTTCGGTTCCCGGATGATCCTCATTGCCCCGGCGTGGGCTCGGAGGACGTGGTACCCGGACCTTCTCGACTTATCCATCTGCCCTCCACGTCGTCTTCCCTACCGAGACGATCTGCTCTCACGGGAGGGGGTCAGGTTCTCCATCCAGAGGTCAGATCCCTCAACCTTCACGCTTGGCTTCTGAAAGGTTGAGGTATAAGGATTGGGACCTCCCTGAGGACGTGATGGAGGTGTTGCTTTCGGCCCGAAGGCCAGCAACAAAGTCTCTGTACCGTTCTGCGACTGGTGCAGAGTTCAGAATGTGGATCCTTTTGCATGTGACATCCCCATGGTTCTGTCCTTTTTACTTTCTTTGGCCCACAGGGGCTTGCAAGTGGGTACCGTTAAGGGTTACCTGGCGGCGCTGTCCATCTTTAAGTGCTCGTCTGAAGAATGTTCTTACTTTAAAATCCCTTTGATTTCACAGTTCCTGAAAGGGCTCACTAATGTGTTCCCTCCGTCACCTTTCCTGGTGCCCGGTTGGGATTTAAACCTTGTTCTTAAGTTTCTTATGGGTGCTCCGTTTGAGCCTTTACATTCTTGCCCTTTGAGGCTGTTAACTCTGAACACTGTGTTTTTAGTTGCGGTTACTTCCGCTCGCAGAGTGAGTGAGTTACAGGCACTTTCAGTTAAGCCTCCCTTCACTGTATTTCACAAGGATAGGGTTGTCCTTAGAGTTCGTCCTTCTTTTCTTCCGAAGGTAGTGACGGAATTTCATTTGGCCCAGAAGGTTGTTCTTCCGGCATTCTATCCTCCTCCGCATCCTGGTAAGGAAGAGGAGAGGCTCCATAGGCTTGATCCTAGGAGAGCTTTGAGCTTTTATGTTTCACGCATGTCCCGGGTCAGAGTGGATGATCAACTCTTTATTGGTTACGCTGGGAAGCGTTTGGGACAAGCTGTGACGAAACAGACTTTGTCTCGCTGGATTATTTTGGCCATCTCGGAGTGCTACCGCTTGGCGGGTAAGGACCCACCGGCTGGCTTGCGGGCCCATTCTACCAGGGGTATGGCTGTGTCTACTGCCCTGCAGAGGGGTGTTCCTATTCGCAACATCTGTGATGCAGCCACCTGGGCTTCAGTACATACATTTGTACGTCACTATTCCCTCGATTCCATCCGAGCACAGGATCTGGCCTTTGGCAAGGCGGTCCTTTGCTCTGCTATTTGATTGGCTATTCTAAATTTTGATATAAATTCTTTCCCTCCTCCTTGCTTTTGGTACTGCTTTGGGAGTCTGTCATAGATATCAAATACGTCGGAGGACCCAATCCCCTCGAAGAAAAAGTTACTTTCTTACCTGGTAACGTTCTTTCGATGGGATGGTCCGACGACGTATTCCATATCGCTCCCGCCCTGCCTTCCCCGCTGCAGAATTTCTTTTGCGATTGCAGCTTACGTTCCGCAAGGCTTTGTGTCTGACTGGCAGTTGACTTATGTGTCACGTTCTGGGGGATAAAACTGCAACTGAGGCTATGGGCGTCGTGCGTCCTACTTATCACATCGGATGACGTCGGAGGAGGTCCTCGACGACGGCGCATCGACGTCATCGACGCAGGACGCAGACGCCGAAAAAGTTTCCGAAGCAGCACAGCTGTGGTGATTACATGTCATAGATATGGAATACGTCGTCGGACCATCCCATCGAAAGAACGTTACCAGGTAAGAAAGTAACTTGTTCATCTCATTATATATCTGAGGCTGATGTCTGGGACGGGAAGATGTGAATGTGCGAGCAGGTTCATGTTGGTCAAATTGAGTCCCAAGGCATGAAAAGGGGAGGGACACAGGAGAGGGGTCCACACATCAAGGGAAGGGTCAAGAGTCCTCCCTGAATTTCCTCTTAGTCATTTAGGAGGGGAGAAGAGTAGAAGGTGGAGGGACTGAGTTGTTAAAGTAAACAATTAAGTGATCACTGGATGAGGGGTCAATGGAGTGGTCAAAAGAGGAGAGTGAATTGTAGCGAGAGGCAAGGTCAAGATAGTTCACACCATACTGGGTGGGCTTGTCATAGGCAGTGGTCATGTAGGAGCAAGTTCTTTTCATGGCAGGTGGCTTCAGAGGGCCTGAGACGGTTGAAGTCCCCCAGTATGACAATGTGGATGTCAGTAGGTAGTGGCTCAAGGAGAAGATTCAGATCAGGGGAAGAGTAGTTGCGAGGACCAGGAGGTCTATGCAGAACTGGAATAGGAGGATCGAGGAATATATTGGCATGTTCAAAAGCAGAAAAGGTGGTCAGGTGAGGAGGAGCAGTATTGAGGACCTTACTGTTAAGGAACCTTACACTGCCCCCCTTCCGAACAAGTCGGGGAGAGTGGGAGAAGGTAGCATATGCTGTGAGGAGAACTGCTTGTGCGGCAGTCTCATGAGTGGCGATCCAGGTTTCTGCGATTGCAAGTAGTGAATGTGGAGGGTGATGTGTGGTCAGTGATGTAGGCAGACTTGTTGCAGATTGTGCATTGCAGAGGCCAGGTAAAAGAGGTGGTGGAAGGTGAGCCAGTTGTTTTGTGCTAGCAGGGGGTGGGAAATAGATATGGTTGGAGGGACTGGGAGAACAGGAGTGTCTTATTTTAGAGATGTAGGTGCATGGTGGAAAGAGGGAGATGGGAGTGGCGGGGGTGGAGAGTGTTGCTGAAGCTAGACCCAGTTGAGGTTGAAGACTATGGGAAAAGGGAATCGGAAAAGCGAGTAGGAGGAGGAATATAGCAATGTCAAAGTGCATGATGATGGGTAGGAGAAAAAGGCAAGCGAAGACATTGAAGGAAGGGTTTAGCCCAAGAGAGACAGTGAGTAGATGGGTGAGCAGAAAGGGAAGAAGGGATGGTTGGCTGAGAAGAAGTATGTTTTAAGTTCGCTGGTATGGGGTTATAGCTTGCCAAAGACCATTAACCGGCCCAAAATAGGACTTTCCCTTGCTCCAATGAGTTAACGGAAGCTGCGCCGTGCATGAATAGTCAATGGGTGGAAGCAAGAGTCTGGTAAAAGGTGATCTCTGCAAAGTCCTGGCTTGCGCAAGGGTTCTGGTCCTAGGCCCTTTCTGATCCATACAGGTCCAGATGGGGAGCTGCCCTGCCTGCAGACGCCTGAGCTGGATGCCCATAGGGAGACTGAATAAACGAAAGTAGTGTCGCATGACCCCTGGTAGCCAATCGCAGTGCTCCACATGACTTCCAGACAGGTTCCCGGGTGTTGTAGGCTCTGGGAGCTTTGTTTTGCAGGCAGTCCTCTCATGTGGTATACAGAGGCCTCAAACAAATCTGGATATGGCCATTAAAGAAAGGTCCCACACCACCAGACTGTTGCATGATCCTCTAGCAGCCAATTGCAGTGCTCCAGATGGCTTCCAGACATGCAAGCATTTGATAATTTGCAAGTTATGGGACTTCTCTTGGTGTTCACACGGTGAAGGTAGAGCTTTCAGCATGGCTTCTCTCCACAAGGAACTTGTTGGAAGATATTTTGCTGATGGACACATGAATAGTTAGAGAGTTGCCTTCCTGGTTCATGAGGGGAACCCAAGAAGTTATTAAAACAAAAAGTTTGCCTAAGAGAAATTACGTGGTTTCAGGGTATAGAGCAAATGGTCAAGGGCGTGAACACAGTTGTATTTGATAGTGATTGCCCAATGCTGGTTCTGCAAATCGTTAGAGGGAGGAGTACATGTGCATCTTCTGTAACAAAGGCAGTGGGTTGTAAGGAATCCAGTTGTTTTGTGATGAAACTTGTATCCTGCAGGCATTTATCGTAACCTCTTCCTATTTGTAAATAAAATATATTTTCAGCCAATACTTTATTCAGATTAAAAAATGATCCATGAAAGTTCATACATATTAAAAAAGATCTCAAACTAAGTTGTATACAAATCACATTAAAATGATCTGAAACAAAATAACTGTAAACCATTCATCCACAGCTCTTTTGGTCTCAAGGCACGTCACAAATGAGTTGGCAAAGCACAGGCTACCAAACCGGAGTTGGCATAAAACCAACAATAACGCTGGTCTGCATATTCTAATAGATGATTGTTTAAGAAGGGGATTTAGTGTTGACTTTCTAATCCCTGAATATGCTGGGCCAAAAAAAAGAAAATGGGTCAAATCTTTGAGGGCATTACAACAAACAAACCTCTTGATTGCCATAAGCCTGTAACCGTCCTTGGGGGCAACAGGTTGAACCTGGCCCAAGTAAAGGACATCCGTTCTTTCTTGTAATTAGTCCATACCAGATACTTGGAAATCTTATTAGTGGTTAATGTTATGAAGGCATGGTTTGTTGTCTTTGCCAATTCTATCTGCTTTTGTTTTCTTTCTAAAACGGTTTTAAATTCATCATGTTATTTGTTAAAAGTTCGAGCAATTATCATCATAGGATTGTCAAAGTTTCCAGAAGCATTTATCGAGGCCAAAGATTTCTTTGTATGACGCCCACAGAATTAAGACGGCCAGCTTCCTGTGTGGGTACATATTTAATTTTGTCTTCAAGGTTTTTTTGCTCCAAAATTTAATTTTATTGGCATTTCAAACAATACACTATCAACAATGTTCCCCTCTAACCCCAAAGTACCCTTCATCACCCCTCCATCGTCTCCCCTTGACCCTCGCCTCCACCTACCTCCCCCATGCAGTGGTTTGTATTCAAGTTACATATGTTCATGCCTTAAGCTCCAGCACCCCGTGAGGAACATACCTCTCCCATGCCTCTAGGGCCCCTTATCCGTAGGGGCCTGCAGTGCAATACCCCCAGGCAGCTACCCTGGCCCCCCATAGTAACTTGCCACCCCACCTGTCTTCGCCAACCTCACCCTGTCCGGGCCATTCCTCTTGCCCAATGCACTCAACACCCATACTTTTAGAAGAAGGGCACCCACTGGGCTTCAATGTTGGACTGGGACTATTCCAATAGATGTCAGAAACACAATGCAATAATTGGTGCAGACCTTTTCCACCGGCATGCGTCGCCTCTTCCCATTTTACAATCTAGGAGCAGGTGAGTGTGCGACCCCTTTCTTCTGTTTTATTGCATTAGAAGTGCCCCCAGGCTCTGTGTCCCCCGCGCTGCCCAGCCGCCCCTTCCTGGTTTTCCCCTCGCCTTCCCGCCCCCCACCCCTGATTAGTCCCAACGAGAAGGTCCCCCCTCTCTTTGCTAGTCCACCCAGGGCAGCCCTCTGCCCAGCAGCCCATCGGCTAAGGACCAGAGGCAAAGGACGGCTACTACAGGGACGGCACCAGATCGTATCTGCAGGTATCCGCAGGAGAAGCAAGAAGCCAACAATAAGTAAGTGGCGAAAGGGTGAGGCAAGAAGCAATTACTTCACGCTATATTACCCTACCACTCATCTAACAAAGCATCATCACTCTAAATTCGTTAGATCTGTAATATATTTGCATTTGAAAACTCTGTCCTATGCATGTGAAGGTTGAATTTAGAAGTGTGCCCAATAGCCCCTCCGTGAATTTAGAAGTGTGCCCAATAGCCCCTCTGTGTGAAACTGTGAATTTAGAAGTGTGCCCAATAGCCCCTCTGTGAAATGGTGACTTTAGAAGTGTGCCCAAAAGCCCCTCTGTGAAAAGTTGAATTTTGAAGTGTGCCCAATAGCCCCTCTGAATTTAGAAGTGCGCCCAATAGCCCCTCTATGAAAGTTGTATTTAGAAGTGCGCCCAATAGCACCTCGGTGAAAAGTTGAATTTAGAAGTGTGCCCAATAGCCCCTCTGTGAAACTGTGAATCTAGAAGTGTGCCCAATAGCCCCTCTGTGAAAGTTGAATTTAGAAGTGCATTTAGAAGTCGAATTTAAAAGTGTACCCGATAGACTCTCGGCGAAAGTTGAACTTAGAAGTGTGCCCAATAGCCCCTCTGTGTAACTGTGAATTTATAAGTGTGCCCAATAGCCCCTCTGTGAAAAGTTGAATTTAGAAGTGTGCTCAATAGCCCCTCTGTGAAACTGTGAATTTAGAAGTGTCCCCAATAGCCCCTCTGGGAATTTAGAAGTGTGCCCAACAGTCCCTCTGTGAAAAGTTGAATTTTGAAGTGTGCCCAATAGCCCCTCTGTGAAAGTTGAATTTAGAAGTGCATTTTGAAGTCGAATTTAAAAGTGTACCCGATAGACTCTCGGTGAAAGTTGAATTTAGAAGTGTGCCCAATACCCGCACATTGAAAGTTGAATTTAAAAGTGTGCCCAATACCCCCTCTGTGAAAGTTGAATTTAGAAGCGTGCCCAATAGCCGCTCATGGAAAGTTGTATTTAGAAGTGCACCCAAGTGCCTCTCTATGAAAGCTGATTTTAGAAGTGTGCCCAATAGCTGCTAGGTAAAGTTGAATTTAGAAGTGCATTTAATAGCTGAATCTAGAAGTGTGCCCAATAACCTCTCTGTGAATTTAGAAGTGTCCCCAATAGCACCTCTACGAAAGTTGAATTTAGAAGTGGGCCCAATAGCCCCTCTGTGAAAGTTGTATTTAGAAGTGGGCCCAATAGCCCCTCTGTGAAAGTTGTATTTAGAAGTGTGCCCAATAGCCCCCTTGTGAAAATTGAATTTAGAAGCGTGCCCAATAGCTGCTCATGGAAAGTTGTATTGTATTTAGAAGTGTGCCCAATAGCCTCTCTGTGAAAGTTGAATTAGCATATCTAAGGTCTAGCAACACTTCAAAACGGCCTAATATCTGCAAGCTAGTACAAATACTACACTAAAACCTAGAATAGGTGAATAATATCATCCAGCTTCGTGGAACCCTGAAATCAAGATTACTGTCAGCCAGTGATATAGCCGAACTTATAAAGTCCAATAAACTGTAAATTGCACTTGAAACTACACCTAACAGCTCGTACCAAGCATTAATGCACCCACTCCACCAGAGTTTGTCGGAAACGAACACCGTGGACCGTCCCCACTTCCCGAACTGCCTCCCGTCCCCCCCTTCCCAAATCATCCCACCCTCCTTCGCATTCTCTACCATTCCCCTCTCCAAACACCAAGCCAGAGGGGCACGATGGCGAGCCAACCACCCTAAGACCACTCCTCCCCCAAACCCCACCACCGACCAGCCAACGTTAACCATGCCCGCTCCTCTCACTATCCTACCGGGCACGCCTTGCCCACAAACCCTTGCCACCTTCCCCCAGACCGCTCCCGTTCCCCTCCCTAAAAACTGCACGCCTAGCCCCAGCAAGAACCGAAGCCGCATCCCTCTCCCCCTCTGATCCCCCCTACCCTCTCTCACACTCCAATCGCAACAAAGATACTAAAGAGGAAACATGCCTAGTCCCCCTCAATCTCTCAGCACTCTTCGCCTCCCCTGTCTCGACCCACCACCTCCTTCCCCCATGGCTTCACCGTTCCTGAAACCCCTCTCCCTCGATTTCTTATCAACTGAAACTCCTAACCGCCCACACCCCACCTTCAAATCCCCCGAGCCAAACCTGATCATCCTAACACACGCAGCCACCCAAGGCCCGCCAATTTTTCTGCTCGCTCACTATTCCCATCGATCATCACCCACCCTAACCCTCTCCCGCTCCAGATTCCACTCTCTCCGCCACCACCCCCTTCTGCTCCAGCTCCGAGACCAACCTCGCCTGCCGATGTGAACTGCATCCTATTTAATGCCCGATCCGTAGCAAAAAGCAGACGCTGCATCTTTGACCTCCTCGCCTCTGACAAACCAGACCTGGTTTTCATCACTGAAATTTGGTTCTCTGACGACTTTGCCCCAATCGCTAATGAAGCCTTCCCCGCAGACTACTCCCTCATCCCACTGAACCGTCCCTCTAGAGGAGGGGGAATAGCATTCGTCTTCAAGTCTCTCTTCCACGCCTCAATCATAGACAACCGACCTTCCATTCCTTCATGCGAATCTCCCCTCGTTAAACTATCCCTCTCCCCGTCGCTCTCGCACAGCTTCCTAATAATCTACAGGCCCCCTGGCTACGATAGACAATTCGCAAACAACCTCTGCGACTCTATTGCCACCCCTTCAACTAAACCATCCCAACCTCACCCTTCTTGGAGATTTCAACATATGGCTCGACATCCCCACCAACACTATGACACACTCTCTGGTTGACGGTTTAGACGCAATTAACCTCCAATCCCACATAAATGGCCTGACTCACTATAAAGGACACACTCTTGATGCCATCTTTAGCTCCAACACCCGGATTCACTTAAACCCCACCCACCCCTATCATCTGGTCCGATCACTTCATTGTCTCTTTTGCCATTCGCTCACCTGACCCCTTCCCGTACTCGAATCTGAACCTCTGAATCTACGCAGATGCTGGAAAAAACTAATAATCGTCCCGGGCCTAGTCAACGCACTCCTCCAGTCTCCACCACCTACCTGCCAACTCAATAAACAACTAACCCCTCACGCCTTTGACTCATGGCTCAACGCATCTCTGATGCGGCTCACACCCCCTTGCAAACGATCAACCTGCCGTGGCCTCTTCCCCAGATGGTTCACTCTTGAGTTGAAGACCACTAAACAACTATATAAATACCTCGAACGCAAATGGCAGAAAGACAAAACCTAGGACAGCAGGGCCACCTTGGCCCGACAACTTTATCAGTACAAGGCCGAAATCCGGAAAGCAAACAAAGTCCACTACAACTCCCGAATCCTAAACTGCAAAAACCCAAGCAAAGAACTCCACAAAATCATCTCCGAATTCACCAATCCGGCTTGCACCACGACCGTCCCAACCCCCTCACAATCTCTGTGCGACTCACTCTCCCTCCACTTTTACACCACGGCTCTCGAAAGAACAAATACTCTAGCCACCAAACTGGCTCTCTTACATCCGCAAGGCAATGCCCCCCCCCATACCGGCCAGCCCACCAGCTGTGACCACTACACAACGAACGTTTGAATCCTTTAGTCCAATATCACCAGAGCAATTTCTCAAACTTCTATCTGCCCGCAAACCATCTGGCTCTCCGCTGGACCCTTGCCCAGCCACAACCCTCAAAGAAATGTTCGCTTCCACCAGCGCAGGAGAACACGCAAGATCCATCATAAATGCATCCCTTTCCTCTGGTATCTTTCCCGATGCATTCAAAACGGTTCATGTCAAATCTCTAATTAAAGAACCTTCCCTCGACCCTCTCGAGCCCAAAAACTACTGCCCCATCTCAAACACCATGTTCCTTGCCTAACTCATTGACCGAACCGCCTACTCCCAACTAAATGCCTTTTTTCGAAGCCAACAATCTCCTAGACCCCGCACAGTCGGGTTTCAGAGCCCGTCACGGAACTGAAACCACCCTAACCTCAATTTGGGATGACCTTAAAATGACGGCAGACCCCGCGGATGCACCGCACTAATCCTTCTTGACCTATCCGCGGCCTTTGACACAATCAATCACTCAATCCTCCTAGACCGCCTCCACTCCCTAGGAATTCGTGGAACCGCTCGTAAATGGATAGCTTCATTCCTCAAAGATAGGTACCAAATAACAATACTCCATCTATACCTCCCAAGCCCGACCAGTCGACACGGGAGTCCCACAAGGAGCATGCCTATCCGCCCTTCTGTTCAATCTCTACTTGATCACCCTCCCACCAATAATTTGTACGCACAACATCCTGTGTTACAACTACGCCGACGACACTCGACTAATTCTAAAACTCCTGAACTCAAAACCCAACTCCCGACCTGACCTGGCCTCCTGCCTCCTTGACATAGAACTCTGGATGACCCAAAGCCACCTCTTGTTAAACCCCTCCAAAACGGAAATCATGGTATGTGGCAACTCCAAACTTCTTCCGCACCCACTACCCTGGCCATCCGCCATGGGCAACACACCGACCCCCTCCAACTCAGTGAAAAATCTTGGATGCACCCTTGACTCTGACCTAACACTCTCGCCCCAAGTCAACAACGTCTCAAAGTCCTGCTGCTATCACCTTAAAACGCTTAGGTGCATCTTTCCGTATCTCTCCTTTCCCAACAGACTCTCCGCGGTCCAATCGTTATATCAAGACTGGACTATGCAAATCCCCTATAACTCGGAGTCCACGCGTACCAACTGAATAAACTCAAAAGGGCACAAAACGCGGAAGCCTGTTACGCTCACCTGGCTCCCACAGGGGCGTCGATCGGACCCGGACAGCTGCGACCTCCTCCAACGTGAAGCGTAGTGCAGAGATGACAGACTGGACTGGACCGCCTAATCTCGTCTGCTTGACCCATAGAAATATTCTCCTGCAAGTGGAGAAAGGGATTCAGCCACCCATGGATTTTAGTAATGGCACCCCACTGTTCTCCCCACTAATCAACACCAATATTCACTTTCTGTAAAATCACCTTATGTTTATAAATGATGAGCTCTCCATCCTGCGTGGAATGCAGGGGCGCGTAGATACCAGTTACTTCACTGGTTTGAGGGCGTTGGAAGAGTTCCGAATGAATATTGACTCTGAGGTTCCAGGCGAGAACCCGTAAGTATAAAGTTCAAAGAGTTCAATATGTCCAATGTTCACTCTTGTACATTCCTTTCTTGTGTTGCAGCTGGGTCCAAGGGAAGATTGTCTTGTGGCAGCTGATGGTGTTGAGGTAAGAGTCTGTATTACCCAACACTGTCCGGCAAAAGATGCGTGTGTTTAAATTGCTGGTTTCTCTCTCCTTGCGTGCGGCGTAAGAAGTTGCGGTTTGTTACAGAATAATGCCTCCGGTTGTTAATCGGGTAAGTCTATGTTGGAGAGGTTGTATTTGTTGGCTCTCTCGGCTCACCTTATGTTTCTTTTGTCCCCTAGATGGTGGAATTTGGCGGAGAAAATGATGGAGGCTGCGCCGGATCGAAAAATGCTATGAGGACTGGTGAGTATGGCGTGGCGCTGCAGCTGGCGATGCGACGCGTGTAGAATAATGTCCTTTTCAAGTTCGAAGACGTGATGGATCTGGAATTCAGGTAAGGATTGAAATAGTATCTGTTTTCTAACCTTTCCTCCTTCTTTCTTCTATTGCTAGGAGCTCTGGATTTGAGACGGGCGTGGCTGAAACTGGATGCTGACTGCAGGCACGGTGAGCATTACGCTGCTGGATGCAGAATAACACAAAGCATGTGCTGCTGCTATTCGGGCGTGGTTTAAATGGCCTCCAAAGTAGTTCCAGGTAAGAAGTCCCTAGAACCACACCTGAGTAAAAAATAGTCCCTGTAGAAAAATAGTCCCATCCAGGCCTCACGTTGGCTTGGATTCATTTGCATCATGGTCTGCATGAGGTAAGTAAAGTCTATGAGCCTGGCGCCAGGACTGATTTCTATTATGAGCCTGGCGCCTATGGCGCCAGGACTGAACCCAGACAGCCCCCAGCCGGGGCTGCTGGGGTTTTATTAAATACCTGGATGCCTGCTCCCGGGGCTGATGGGCTTGATCCGGATGCCCGGGGGTAGGCATCATGACAGAGCCAAAATGCTACTTGCGCTCGGCCCAAGAGACCACATCTCCCCAGCCCTTAAGACACTGCACTGGCTTCCAGTAGCCCGAAGGGTGACTTTCAAAACCTTATGCATCTCCCATCGCGCACTGCAAAAATCGGGACCTCAATATCTGCAAGACAAGCTAAAAAAAACCCTATCACCCCGCATGCACCCTAAGATCAAGCTCAGCCGGCCTCCTAGTCATACCTAAGACAAACTGAGTCAGGTTAGGCGGATCATCATTCTCAGCCTTGGCCCCCACGCTGTGGAACTCTCCCACCCCACATCCGCCTAACTGAGGATTTAACGTCTTTCCGCAAACTGCTGAAAACCTGGTTCTTCCCCTAAAACCAACCCGTACCAAACTAACCCAAACAGACCAACAGCATCTCAATGACACCAATCCAACAAACTACCTGATGCGAGAAACTGACAGCTAATAACCCCTAATATAAACTAGAAGGACAAACGGAATAAACAAGTAAAGTAGATCAAAGCAGGGAAGTGGTTAATAAGAATAAATCATAGGGAAACAGTAAAGAAATTTAAACTCCTGAAATGGACATAATGCATGAGGAGTGAAAGAAGTGAATGGCGTGGATGAAATAATTAGAATGGATGAAGCGTGTGGAACAGATGAATGCACTAAGTGGAAGAACGCATGAGTGGAAGAAAAGATTACTATATAGTTCGAATGAGTGTGCAAATCGAATGAGTACGTAGATCGGACGAGTGTATAGAATGGATGAACATGTTGAGCGGATGAGTGTGTATAGCGGTTGGGTGTGTAGAGCGGACGAGCCTGTAGAGCGGATGAGTGCGTAAATAACAGAGAAGCGAGTAGAACGCAGGAGTGCTTAGAACAGATGAATCTGCAGAACGGATGAGCATAAAGCTGATGAGTGTAGAACAGTTGAGTATGTAGAGCAGATGAGTATGTAGAACGCAGGAGTGTGGATAACGGATGAGTACAGAAGTGCGGAGAGTGTGTGGATCGCTGGAGCAGATGAATGTATAGAGCGGATGACTGTGTATAGAGCGGATGGGAGTGAGTGTGGTGGAAAGGAGGGCATGCGTGGGGCAGACTGGAGCGCACAGCGCAGACGGGAGTACATGAGTGCGTTGAGTGGACCGGAGTGTGTGGAGCAGACTGCAATGCATGGAGTTGATAGGAATGCATGGAACCGACTGGAGCGCATAGAATTGCGTGAGGTATATAGTATGGTTTGGAATGCAGAGAACATTTGAAAGAGCATATAACCCATCATATCACACCTCACGCTTACGCTCTCCTTTACACCACCACTCAACTAGAACACAGAGATACTATGACACCATTCGGTATAACTGTTCTCATACCAACATCCGCCGCACACTCCCCATTATTCTAAGTAAACACTGCTGGTTACACACCCCCAGCCAGGCGTTCTCCTCAGGCCTAATGCAGCCACGTTCGGTCTGGATAAATCCTGCCAGAATGAACACATACTCCTGATCTCTCAACCACCACACCTATTGCTAAGAAGCAGCTATTACACGAATACCGCACCAGCTGCTCACATACCCGGTGCTCACACGCACCTTTGACTCGCTCTACTGATCTGAACTTCGGTTCCCAAGGGCCTTCAACCTACCACCGCCTTCAGACCATACCAATGGTATATAAGGCGCTACATAAATGCAAAATAACATAACATAACTGGGCCAGACAACATCTAGCTGCTACCAGCATAACCTGCACCATATGCCCATTTTCCTCCTCCCCCTCCTGCACCCCAAAAAGGAGGAACCATGGTGAGAAAACCCACTGTGTATCCCGTCGAATACTCTAACTCACGATAGGATGTCTCTCCAGTAGGCTTGAACCTTGTGGCAGCCCCACTACATATGACTGTAGTCCTCTCTCGCCCGCTTACACTTCCAACACTGCAGATCCTGCCACCTGCCCATCTTTGCCAGCACCTATGACAAGTAGTGCCATCTGTGCAACATCTTCAGGGCCTGGTGTCTATACTGGAGGGATGCCGTGGTGTGAGTGGCCTTCCTGCACATCAGTACCAACACAATGACCCTGGATAACCACGCAATAAGCCCATCCGAGTCAGCAGGAGCTGCTCAAAGTTTGCCAACCCACTGGCCCACCTGCCAACACCCCTTTCAGCTGGAGGTACCCGAACAAAGAGTTTTCCCACACCCCCAGACACTCCTCCAATCTGTCCAGGGCCATGAATAACCTCCCCCCCCCCACATTTGACCAGCAAGACTCAACCCTGCCTCCCAGAGTCACTCCCCCAAGGAGACTGGGGCCAGGACCACGTTGTCCATCAGCACCAATTGCTTGTTGGTGTGTGGGTTCAAGTGGTCCACATTATGCAAAGCTGGGTGGCCCTGTAGTAAGTGTAGGGATCCGGAAACCCCAATCCCCCCCGCCTTGTTCGGCAGCATCAGTGTCCCGTGGGCAGTCCTATGTTTAGACCCCGCCAGGAGGAATTTTAATAAGGCTGTCTTGACTTTCTCAAAGAAGGACTTTGGAACCTTCACCGGGAGCATTTGAAATAAGGATAGAAATGTGGGCAATATTACCATTTTAATACAATTTAATCGTGCCATCCATGTAAGTTTTAACCTTACCCACCGCTCCATATCCTTTCGTACTGCTGCCCATAGTGGAAGGAAATTCCTGGGGAAGAGCTCTCCATACTGGCATGACACCTGAACCCCTAAGTACCGAAAGGAGTCTTCCTGCGTCCAGAAGGGCAAGCCCCCTATTTAGTCCCTCTACGCCCTCGGTAAATCCCCAACTACGCAAGCCAATGATTTCCCTAGGTTGACTCTGAAGCCAGATAGCTCCCCATACCTTACTATCCCCTCAAGTATGACGGGACAGACTGAGCAGGCTTAGTAATGTAGAGCAGGGCATTGTCTGCAAAAAGGCTGACCTTAAATGATAACCCCATATACCGTCATCCTTCATCAACCCGCAGCCCATGGCTCCATCACTAGTGCATAAAGCAACAGGGAGAGTGGACGGCCCTGCCTTGTCCCCCGTCGTAAGGGGAAGGCCTGCGACATGTGTTCAACTTTCGGAAATTCCTAATCCCCTGCACATCACCTGTCAGCTTCCAACTTCTTCATGAGCATCTCCATTCCGTTCGCCCACCAGTTCTGCCGTAGCGTGCCTCACCTCTCCTTCTGTGACCAGGTGGAACTTATCCCCTTGCCATTCAAACATCAGTGCAAAGGGGTGGCCTCATCTGTACCATGCCTCTTTCTCTTGGAGACACTTGGTTAGGGGCATGCATTTCTTGCATCTTGACAGCGTTTGGGCTGAAAGTCTTAGAAAACGGCCACTCTGGACTCCCCAAATTCCATGTCTCCGAGGCGCTGTGCCTTTTTTGAGTCTCTTCACCTTGTCGCCATAATAGTGCATCCGGGCCAAGACACTTCTTGGTTCTCTGCTTCCTCCTCAGGCCCTGTGCACTCTGTCAGTAGTTACCTTCTTGCCTTCCTTGGACCCCTTGATCATTCCAATTATTTCTTGTATTTTGCATTCCAGGCCCCCGGGGGACTCCACTTCCCTTAGCCCAAAAAAACGGAGGTTGTTGCGTCCCTCCCAGTTTTCAATGTCTTCTATCTTAAGATGTAACTCCTCTTCCCTTTTCTGTAGTTCTGTACGGCGTGCCTCTGTTTGTACCTCTGCAATCCGCCTCGAGGCCTGGTTAGCTTCCACCCCGTCCAGTGTTACCATCCTTGCTGAGAAGTCTGCCACTTTTGCTCCTATGTCTGTTCCTATTCTCCTACTCTCTTCCGAATGGCTTGGATATCGCTTTTAATTGTCCTGATCTCCGCTGTACATGTGTGGGGTCTCTCTTTGCCCTTTGTGCCATCATCTCCTTGTCTTGATAGCGATACTGTGTGAGTTCCTATTCTGCTTATTCGCTTGCACCCTCCCGCCCACCAGCAATTATGGGCCCCTCTGGATCCTGCAGACGGTCACCTTTCCCTCCATCAGTCTCCCTGCCTCACCACAGTTAGGGTAGAGCGGCTGGCCTGGGTCACCGCCGTCCAGCCAGCCCACCTCCAGTGGGCCCTGCTTGAGATGTGGCCCCCAGCACTCTCCGTCCATTCCTTCCCACTCTACCCCGTATCCATAGTGGGAGCTCCCCGCTCCCCTTGCCGCAGAGTAATGTTTTCCCCTCCTGGGCTACGGTGGTTGTTCTCCCGCCCACCTCCACTTTCCCCATACAGTCCTCGAGCCCCCCCCCCCCCCCCCCCCCCCCCGGGAGGCAGAGCACACACTGTTAGGGCCCCAGCTGCAGGTCTGGCCCCTCCTTGGTTGTCTTTGGTTCCGTTGGGCTTGGGGCTCCACTGTGTTCTATGGGCGCACACAGCCACTCCGGATGCTGGCTCTCACGTGCCTTCCACTGGGAATGTGCTCACCTGCGGAGCACTCTGCCTCCCGCTGGGGGCTCTTTGGCCTCAGTACTGCCGGGGATGGCCACCCTGTGACCATCCACTCTGTCCCGGCCCCTCACCTCGCATTTGGGCCTGGGGACCACTTCTGGGCCACTACGTGGATGTTGCAGCGTCTACTGGTCTGGAGCGGGTGCCTCTGCTCTGGATTCAACAATGGCAGTTCTCCTCACTGGCTGGCTCTTCAGTCGGGGGCAGAGCGGCCTCCCTCGACTCACGAGGCCTCCTTGTTACACAGCAGCTCTCCGGCAGCCTTATGACACTCTGGCAACCTCCCACGTGTCCCTCTCCGGCTTGGCTGCCTCAGCCGCGACTTCTCTCCTACACAGGCCATGGCACAGTCTGAGACGGGCTTTGCCTTCTGGTTCACTGCCTCTGCTCGGGCTCCTCCCCACTGCCCAGGCCACTTGTCACTGCTGATGCACTCTGTGGGTGAGAGCCTATGTAGAACTTCCCTGGCCCCTTGCTGGCACTGGTCTCGCTTCCGGCTGGGTGGGTCTCCTTCTGGACGATCCACAGCAAGTCGTCTGCTTTCATTGGAGGTGGGCTTTCCACTCCTTCCCCGCCTTGAGCAGCGCCGTTACCAGCGTTGCAGGCCTCAGTCACCCGTTAAGCCCCACTCTGAGGGATTAACCACACAAATCTCAGACCACTGCTACAACCCCTCGTCGCACATTCGGGGGTCCCTTCCTGGGGGGGGTCCTGGGTGTACAACTCCACCAGAATCTCCACAATTAACCAGGGCAGTGACGGAGCCTCGCGCTTAGATGTCCTTGTTGCCCGCGCTCCTGGGTGGCCTTCGTGCGTATACATTTTAAAAATAAATTGGATAAAATAGACTTCTCATTAGCCCATGTTTTGAGCCACAGCTTAACCGGCTCCATGTGCAATTTGTCTACAAGGTATGTCATTCCTAATTATTGTGTATCGAATAATTAGGAGCTGTAGCTGGTAGGCCAAACAGGTTCTTAAAAAAAGAAACATTTGAGTTTTCAGCGACCTGTAAACTTGAGAATCTTCATTGACCAGCTCCATATGTAATTATGGCTTTTGATTTTGCTGTGTATATGGAGTCTATCAGCTGAGCTTTCAATTATTTGGCAAATCTAGTGTGTCCATTTGCCATATGCTTATTCATCAGGGGTTACAAGTAAGGCTTAGATACTCATATGATGTGCAAGGATTTATTCAAGCAATAGAACCTGAGAGAGGGGGGGGGGCATTACCTGACTGGTTATGCCCTCCCTCCAAGGGTTCTTTTGCTAGAAGTGCCCGGGCTCGTTGTACCGGGGTACTAATAGTATTTTTTCTCAAGTTGAAAAATGGCGTTGAAACAGTTTCTCAATTCGAAAAAATGTTTTGTTCAAAAAATGCCCGCCAGGGGTTGGCGACCATGGGGGTCATGGAAAATATAGAACAAAAGTAAACGAAATGGCAGTCATGGAAGGGGGCAAAGTCCCTTCTCCATTTCCATGGCGGCCATGGAAAAAAGGAAACAAAAAAGATGGCCGCCATGGACGTGGGAGTTGGGACTAAACAGTCCCTTTTCCCTTTGCATAGCAGCCAGGACTTTGAGCAACTGGCCCAACAAAGGCTTTGTTGGGCTGTTCACGACCTGGTGAGGGCCAATGAGCCTGCTCGTTACAAGGTCATTGACCCTTGCCAGGTATTAATATTTCATCGCTCATCTTAGAAACTGGAAGTGTAATGCTTTTCTGCCCAGCTTGATATACCATAATAGCTGATTTTTAAGCATTAATGTCTAGGGCTAGGTTATGTAGGAAAGCCCCTAGACGCTCACACCAGAAGAAATACAACCCTCTAGGGAAAAAGGCCCAATACACCTCTTGCAAAGATAACCAGGTTTATTTCCAAACACAAGTGGGAAACGCCAACAAAGAACTTCAGAAGGTACATCGCGTCATCGGTGACATCATTACATAAGGTAAAAACCTGTGCGGCTGGTTGGCAAGACCCTATACATAGGCTGCCTGCTCCATAGGGGATGCCAGGCCATTGGTCCCAGCCCCTACTGTCCAGCTTCTTCCACGTGGGTGATGCTGCAGTTGTCATCGGTCATGAGGTGGCAGTTAACTAGCAATTATGTAAAAAAAAATACATCTTTCTATGTAGCAGTGCACCTGGTACAAACAGACAGGGGCCCGAGAGAAAAGCCAAGGTCATCCTAACTCACAAACTTTGCTCGATCCCACACAGGCCGGCATCTCTCTGAGGTCTCCCACCCTCGTTCTGTGCTGTAATTTTATCCCTCGCTGCGCCTCGCAGCACAAATCATGTGACCCAGGAGAGAAGGCAGAAAGTCCTGCTTTTTGATCTTTCTTGATCGATCGGCGGTCTAACAGGTTTATGATCCGTGGTCTGGAGATGACTGGTACCTTGGAATTCAGGGGTCATAAGGCTGGGGCATTTGGGTGCTGTGACTTAGAATTGGGACTAGTGGGGGTCGGAGGCCCGTGCCCTCCTCCTCGTGGTATTGTATTACAAAAAGGCGCTCAACCCTCCTCCCATTGCCTTGCATGGCACATTCCTCCCAGAGCACGAAGACTGGCAACATTTAAGACAACTTTTAAGACAATGAAGGGTTTATGCATCTCTGTGGCTCTGGCCTTTCTCATCAGTGCCCGGTACACAACCTATTCTTTTTCTCACGCCTGCGGCCTAGGCTGGGGATGCTAGCTGATGCACTGCGTTTCAGCCTTATGCTCCAATATGCTGCTATTATCTTAGATGGTGTTTGCTCCTGCATGTGCACTAAATCTACGAAGCATGCAATAATGTGATTGTGTAGAGGTCTTTATATCTCACTGTCTTTGCCTTATTGTAAACCGCGTGGGGTGTGCGGAAAGAACGTCTTTCTTTCCCAACCTATCCATATAATCAACGTACCCAGTTATTTGTTTATGTAGGGGTAAGGGAGTTCTTGTTATCAGAACATTGTCATCTGTGCAGGTTAACACAGGAATGGGAATTTTGCAAATGCTTCTAACATCCACACAACAAGGGGGGCGTGGCTTGGACGCCATGTGAAAGGACGTGCCTGAACGGGAGCTCCCGCTGATCCGAACATTATCCGGCTGAATCCGCGCAACGGCCGCTACGATGTGGCATAGACGGTGATGACTGTAAATGCGAAGCTCGGCTGCACATGTGGATGCATTCTCATACGGGATTGTGCAGCGCTTGTGTACTCAGGAGCCGCGTGAAGTTTTTGGGCCGGAGCTTCGCCGGCAGACAAAATGGCTGCCGTCGCTTGATGTTGGGACAAAGGATCGGGGACCGGCGATTCCCTCAGTTCACGTTCAGCGCGATCCAGCGAGAGCAAGCTTGACTGGAGGTAGCCGAAACTGTGTGGCGACGGGGGGACATAGTGCCCCCAGGCCTGGGGCCCTAAGCGAGATCGAAGGGACGCTCCTGATCGAAGATATGACGAGCAAGCTCCTGAGGGCGAAGAATAAACGGCCCACGCTCGACGAATTTGCCAAGACATCGCCTGGCACCGAGGGGACCAGGAGCAAAGAGAAGGCCCAGCCCAAGGGGATGGCCGCAGGAGGAACGAACCAGGAGGTCCTGGCAGCGATCGCAGATCTGAAGGCGACATGGGAGACCAAACTCCAACTTGCGGTGGCCGAACTGAAAACTGCGATGGAACTTCAGGTCGGGGCGGTGCAGGAGGACGTGAACCTCCTGAGGCAAGATGTGCGAACCCTGGCCGAGCGCACAGAGACCCTGGAGAAGGAGATGGGCCCGACTGTGGCGGAATGCACCGCGCACAAACGAGAGATCCATGCCCTGGTGCAGAGGGTAGGCAACCTGGAAAGCAGGGCTGAAGAGGCAGAAGGTCGGGCCCGCAGAAACAACATCCGGATTGTGGGCCTACCGGAGGGAGCTGAGGGCCAGAATCCCACAGATTTTATTGAGACTTTGCTGCTGCAGGAGATCACCGGAGGTGCCCTAACGCAGGGATTTGCAGTGGAGAGGGCACATAGGGCCCTGATCAGAAGGCCACCGCCGGGTAATCCGCCCAGGCCCGTGATCGCTAAGATCCTCAACTACAAAGACCGGGAGAAGATTCTGGAACATTTTCGTAAAGGGGGCACCATACGGCGAGGGGAGGCAACCATCACTGCTTACCCCGACTACACTCTACAAGTGCAGCGCAGTCGGATGAACTTTGGGGCGGTCAAAAGGCGCCTGCGGACGGCCGGTTTCAAGTATATGTTACTCTACCCAGCCAAACTTAAGGTCTTCTTCAAGGCTAAGACGCTGTTTTTCGACACCCCTGAGGAGGCCATGGAATGGCTCGATGCGCAGAACTGCCCTCAGGAGCCTGATGAGCAGATGGCGGACGGAGCAGGGAGAGTTAAGTGAAACAGTGGGCCCGGCGGACTTTGAACATTTGGACTGTAATATAGTCTTTGCCACTTTGTGATGGGGATGCACTTTTTAACTGTTTCGAACATGGTCCGCGAGCGCGGATATAAATGTGTAGGGGGCATCCGAGGGCCGTTTTATTCGTACCCCAGTGTGTTGTTAGGTTAGTCACTGTGTGGGGTGTGACACCCTGTCGGGTTCTCTACGGGGGCTTCCGTAGAGAACCGAACACGGGGATGCCGGAGATCCAGGGATGGAGCTGGGCGGTTGGTTGGGTTAGGGGGTGGGGGGTGTTAGTTGTTATGTGAGCCTGGGGAAGAAACTGAGAAGGGATGTAGTCGGGACTGGGGGGAGGCGATCGGACCAGAGGGGGAAGTGGGAGCTACGGATAAATCATGGGAGACCTTAAGGTATTGACATGGAATGTTAGAGGGTTGAATAGCTACCTGAAGCGTAATAAGGTCATGTTGTATTTGAAGAGGCAGAGAATAGACGTGGCCTTGTTACAGGAGACGCATTTGACACGGGATAAACTTGAAATGGTGCGGAGAAAATGGAGGGGGACAGTGGTTGGATCCACATTCTCTGCGTATGCCAGGGGTGTGCTGGTTTGGGTTGCACCACATGTCCCGTTCAAGCTCTTGGGGGAGGTTGTGGTGTCGGACGGGCGGCTGGCCATGGTTCGGGGGATTGTGGAAGGTAGAGTTGTCTGTATCATAAACACTTATGCGCCCAACCAGGACACAGCGACTTACTTCAAGACACTGTGCGCGAGACTCGGTGAAGGGATGGGGAGCACAGTAATCTGGGGTGGAGACTTTAATTGTGTGCTTAACCCCAGGGAGGACAGGTCGGATGACAAAATGGTTAGGCCCAGCCCAGCGGCCAAGGTGTTGCAGTCGCTGCTAGCGGATCTAGGCCTGGTAGACGTGTGGAGAGCGAGACACCCGGGTGGGAGGCAGTATTCGCACTATTCGGCTCCGCACCAACTGCACACGAGGCTCGACTACTTTTTTGCCACTCCAGACATTCTTAAGGAGTGTGAACAGATTGACTACAGGGCGAGGGTCCTCTCGGACCACTCGCCCCTAATCATGCATTGGCGGCTGCGCCCCCCACGTGCACGGATTCCAACATGGCGCCTTCGGGCGGAAGCGCTACGGGATCCGGTATTCAAGGAGGACATGAGGGAGGAGATAGTTGCGTACTTTGAGTCGAACACAGGGAGTGTCAAATCGGCTGGAACTTTGTGGGAGGCTTTTAAGGTGGTGATGAGGGGAGTTGCTATCGCGAAGTCCAAGGGATTAATGGGCGGAATCCTGACCGACCTGCGAGAGGCCGAGATCGAGCTGGAAAAAGAATTGGAGAAGGGTGGGACCGATATGGAAGTAGTTACTGAGCTGCAGCAGCGGTGCTCTGGGCATTGGGACAGACTTTGTAACCTGAATTATACGAAGTACATTGAGAGGTTGCATGCGGGTGGGGACAAGACAGGCAGGCTCCTCGCTTGGCTATATAAGAGCGAAACCCCTAGGGCTCCGATCCGATCGGTCATCACCGAAGGGGGTGCGGAGATCGATACGCAAGAAGGGGTAAATGGGGCATTCGCAGAATACTACCAAACATTGTATGAAGATCGGGAAGGGGGGAGCCGAGAGGAGATAGAAGAAGTACTCGGGGATATAGGCCTGCCCAGAATCAGCGATGAAGAGCGAGAGGAGATGGATGCTCCGATCACTCTGGAAGAGCTCAGAGAAATAGTGCGACAGCTGCCCACTTGCAAGGCCCCGGGGGCGGACGGGTTCCCCAGCAAGTTTTATAAGGCGTATGGGGAGGAGGTACTCCCACCGATGCTGGACATGTTTAATGAGGCGTTTGAGCTGGGACAGCTACCAGAATCACTCAGGGAAGCGGTCATAGTGCCACTCCCCAAACACAATACACCGGGACACGGTTGCGGCTCCTATCGACCCTTGTCAATGCTGAACCAGGACAGCAAGATCCTAACAGCTGTCTTGGCGGCTAGAATGAGGAGAGTGATAGGTAAGCTGATTCACCCTGACCAGACGGGCTATGTCCCGGACAGGAACATTACCCACAACCATAGACGCCTACACAGAGTGGTCGAATGGGGATGTAGCAAAGACGGCGAAATGGCGATAGTGGCGCTGGATGCGGTCAAGGCGTTCGACTCTGTTCGTTGGCCGTGGCTGTTGGCGGCACTGGATCACTTCGGAATGGGGCCAGGGTACAGGAGGTGGGCCGAATTATTATATAGCGCGCCTCTAGCCAGAGTTCGTACGGGGGCAGTAGTGTCGGATAGGTGGCAGTTAGGTAGAGGCACCAGGCAGGGATGCCCTTGGTCCCCAATGTTGTACATCCTGGCCCTTGAGCCCTTGGCAATTTACCTCCGGCAACAGTATGACCCGGTGGGCATAGAGGTGGGGGGGGGGGGGAAAGCCATCTGATATCCCTGTATGCCGACGATATGCTGTTGTACCTCCAATACCCTGAAGAGAACTTGCAATATGTCTTGGAGGTGATGGAGAGGTTTGCTTGGCTTTCTGGTATAGCGGTCAACCCTCGGAAATCCACCCTGTTCCCGCTGGGCGGCTATGTGGGGATACCGGCTGAGAGGTTGCCAGTATTGCGAATCCCATGGGCGACAAGCACCTTTCGGTACCTTGGCATAGACGTATATCACACGACCGGGGAGGAACACAGGCACAATACTGAATTGGCAGTGGGGAGGATCGAGAAGTGCATGAGGTTTTGGGAGAAACTACCCTTAGCGATGATGGGCCGGGGTGCTATGCTTAAGATGGTCGTGCTACCTAGGCTGCTGCATTATTTCAATAACATTCCATACATGATACCCAAGGGGTTTTTTGCTAGACTACATAGGGTATGTAGAGATTTCTTATGGCAGGGCACGCGTAACAGGGTCGCATTGTGGAAATTGCAGAAGGCTTATGAGAAAGGCGGCGTGAGGCTGCCGAACTTTGAGGCCTACTACGTGGCAGCACAGCTGCAGTACGTGGCCAAGTGGCTTTCGGACGACGAAACCCCGGAACATAGACTGTTGGGAAAGGACTGCTCCCCCTTCTACCTGCGAGAGATTATTTGGGTATCCAGCACATGGATGAGGGGGCGTCCTAAGATGCTAGCGTTGGGCAGGAACATGTGGCGAAGAGCCTGCCGGATGATGGGGGATCCCCTGCCGTGCATGCCGCAGCTGCCGCTGGTGGCCTTGGCAGGGGAAGACGGACAGCTTAGGGCCATCCTGCGAACATACTGGGAGTCAGTGGGGCTGGTCACGTTGGGGGACATTTGGCAGGATGGGGCCTTGGCGGAGTTCGCAGATCTAGAGGCGGGGGCGGGGCTGCATGCGGGGCAATACATAACGTTCCACAGAGTGGTCAGGGAGGTCCGGAGCACTTGGCCCGAGACCGTATTCGCTGACGAGCCGGATGCGACGCTGGAGATTATGTATGACGCATCCGAGGGCGGGCATGAGGTCTCCAGGCTGTACGAGATGCTGATGGCAAAGGTTGGGAAGGATTTGGGGTACCTGAGGTTGGAATGGGAAACAGAGATGGGGGCCCCGATGGCGGATGGGCAGTGGGAGCGCGCCCTGGGGTACCACAAAAAAGTATCGAGGAATGCCAGGTTTAAACAGTTACAATTATATATCACGCATAGGGCATATATGACCCCCCTGAGAATTTCCATATTTCGAGACGCTGGGCGCCAGGCGTGTCCCAAGTGTAACACTGAGAACGCTGATATGATTCACATGTTCTGGGCCTGCCCTGTGATTGCAACCTACTGGAGTGAAGTGGCGCAGAAGCTGGCAGGGAGGGGCATTGTACTTAAGATAGATTCGGCCTGGGCCTGTTTGCTTGGAGGGTACCCCAGGGCGCGCAAGCTTCGGCACGTGGAGAAGCTTAAAGATTTGGCTTATACACTTGCCAAACGCAGAATAGCCATGGGATGGAAGAATTGTCAGAGGCCACGGGTGGAGGTATGGTGGCGTGACCTCCAGAAATGGGCTGCCGCCGAGACGACAGCATGGTGGGAGGCCAGCAGGGCGGGAGGGGAGGAAGAGGTGAGCTCCCTCACGGCATGGAAGGTGCTATTGGCTGAACTGTTTAGTACGGGGTCGACCTCGGCTGGATCTGAGAGCGACGGAACCCCACCACACGGAACGGACAATGATGGTGGACACCCTACAGGCTCATAGGGGGGAGGGAAGGGGATTGTTAAGTTAATTCTGTTCTGTTTTTTCTTTCTTTTCTTTTTCATATCTGTTGTTTGGCCTTTGTTGTGGCTTGATGTGTTCTATTTATGTTCTGTTGCACTGTGTGGTTGTTATAACATAAAATATATTTAAAAAAAAAAAAAACATCCACACAACAATTGACCAAAAGATCATATAGGTATAGAGTGTGAACAAGAGGGGGTGACCACACAACCTCATGGGACACTTGTTTTAACTGTGAAACCTTTAGTGCAATGATGTTTGTCCGGCACGCACAGAAACCACATTGTCTTGGTGAAGAAATTACAGAACTTTAATAAGATTGTTTTGCTAGGGCACACACAGGAACGTAATGTAAATTGATTCATCTGCCCAATGTCCCATGAACGTAATAGGGGCAGTGAATATAAAACTAAAGAATCTCTTTTAGGGCAAAACCTAACGATTAGAGGTACACTTTAACCAACACCAAGCCCGTTTGACCTGGTATGCATCATGATAAAGAGGGTTCCCCCATAGTTTATAATGATGTAGGTGTTTCAACTGTTTTAGAGGTCTGTATATTATCATGAAAGATTGCAGGGTTGACTAAAAACCTGTGCAATGACGCTTGGTATAATTTTAGCAGACATCAACATTTTATTTATTTGCAGGAGACCTTGGCTAACTCTGAAATACACATGCAGATATGCCACCTTTGCAATTCCAGCTATAAAAGGGAAATAAGGCAGATATATATCCGGACTGGCTAACTTGTAATTAGGGCTTAACGGTGCTGGTAAAACTGCACCGGCACTGTTTTCCGGACCGGCTAACTACAAGTTCTGAGGCTTTGTGGTGTTACACCGGCTAGGTCTGACCTGGTGGGCATAATGCCACCGGACGCAGAAACACCTGCGCCATTACCACATGGTGCCGGTATTTCCACTTCCCCGTGGAGTCGCATGGGATTCACAGAATGCCGGCTCTGGAATTGCTGGATCACCGGGACTGTAATGCCCCAGTAATTCCCTATGGGATCCGGCGGCAGCCTACCGGTTTTACCAGCACGGCTACCGCCAGACTCGTGATGAGGGCTACAGTGTTAGCTTGATATTCTGAGTCAATGCAAGTCTAAAGACCTCAAAAGTAAGCAAAGAAAATGACAGCCAAGATATCCAGGAGCTCCAGATACAATTTCATAATGGGAATGAGCTATAGGCACCTGGGATAGGTATGAAGATTTTTCTTATTGCGGAGGAAAGTATAGGCCCTACTAACCCTTGCTTCATTATCGTAGACGATGTGAACATCCATTTTGAACCCCTAGAACAAATAGGCGGCCCATTAGATGAGGAAGATGAGACCTGGGACATCCCTGAATTGTGTGCTGGTAAACCCAGGAGACATAAGAATGCCCTGCAGATGGCACATATCTAGGCATCAGTACTGGCATGCAATGGTAGGATGAATGGTGATAAACCTGCAAAAACCACATTTAAAAGCAGAATTCACACTAGTTCTGTTGATTATGTGCTAGTCAACCTGGTGCTCTAGCCATTAATAAGAACATGTGCAGTAATTACGAGAACTGATGACCATCGCTCAGCCACAGAAACCCTTCACATGAATCATAGGGGGTCTAGGAATGTACTAACTAGTACTGCAGGAATGGCCAGATGTTCCATTAGATGGGGGATGCTTCAATATATCGGAGATTATACCCAAACTATATAAGGTATGCTTACCATCTATCGGATTAGTTTGTGGAAATAATGGGACCCCAAATGATAAAATCCTAGCATCATACGTCGAAGCCATGGATCCTATCTAGCATCTGGTTACCAAGTCGTGCAACATAAGACACCATTTGATTGAAAAGACCCCATGGTTTGTCAAGGACTGCAGGGAAATCAAAAATCCCCTAACTGAATTAGTTGAAAGTTTCGATTGTAGGAAAAGATAGTTTTAGCGGGACTGAGAAGAGAATACAAAAAGGCCTTGGCATACAAAAAGAGGGACTACGAGAATATGGGTTGAGTAAAGATGGTGCCAAATTCTGGCGATTGATTAGCTCCAATCAGCCTAATAAAACTTAGCAGTATCTGGTATACCCACTTTAATAATCTTTACAGTGAAGCTAATCACTTTTATTTATTTATTACATTTATTTTACGCCCAACCCGGAGGTACCACGGCGTAGTTTACAGAATACTTACTCTTAAGGTTTACATAATTAGTAGAGTACTGTTTACAGATACATACAGAGTACCTGTGTACAAGCATATATACAATGCTTGGCACACCCACAGCAGTAAAATTCACACATGTTGGTCTTGGGCAAGTTACACAGTGGAAAGCTTGATGCAGGCATGTGACTAATGGGTGGTACAGTTATCAATGTGAAGGCAATAGCCGGTGGGGTCATGTTGGATCAGATGGTGGAGGCGATGATGAAGGTATATCGTGGGGTAAGTATTTGTTAAAGAGCCATGTTTTCAATAATTTCTTGAATTTATTGAGTGTGAGCTTGTTATTAATGTTTGGGGGGGGGAGTGCGTTCCAAATTCCAGGTACCGCTGTTGGATTTGCCTGTTCTGGTGCTCTTAAAGCGAGGCATGAATAAGTGGAGATGGGTATTAGATCTGAGTGTGCGATTAGTTGTGTTCTGGCTTATGCAGTGGTTGAGGTAACTTGGTGCCTTACCAGTGATACATTTGTGAGCCAGGGTGAGCTTTTTATGTAATATTCTTGCTTCGATAAGGAGCCAGTGGGCGTCTCTTCTGTGGTGTGATATGTGTTCTCTTTTTTTTGTTGCCTAAAGCTGCCCTTAGTTCTGAATGAGTTGCATTTTGTTTGTTTTGTTTGGAGGTGCCTAATAGCAGTATGTTACAATAATCGATCGTGGATAATATGAGCGCTCTAGCAAGGGTAATGCAATGGTGTTGTGTGAGGAATGGTCTGCTTAATGAGATAAGTTTGGCTGTTTATGAAGTGGATGATGCAAGGGCATTAACGTGTTTGTTCGTGGTGAGGCTGGAGTCTAGATAGACTACTAAGGTTTTTACTTGTTTGGAGGTGGTAATGGGGGTGCCGTCGATGTTTATTATTGTGTATTGTGGGGCGAGTTTAGCTAATTGAGAGGGAGAGCCTACAATGAGGATCTGTTTTTTCTCCATTTAGGCATAGACTATTTACTGCCATCCAATTCTGGATGATGGCGTAGATTTAGTTTATCTGGATGGTATCTTGTTCTACGTTCCCTGATATGGGGATAAGTATTTGGGTGTCGCCAGAACTGGACTGGGAACCAAAAGCGGCCCTGGAAATGTATTTTGAAGTGGCCCCAGATGAAGATATGCTGGAAGCTTTGTAGCCTATTACTTACTTCAACCCACTCAAGAGGCCCAGGGTGCACAGCTCCCCCCAACCCTTGGAAATCACCAGCGTTCCATGTAGGCCAGTCCACCCCTGCTGTTACACTACCCAGGTCCCCAGAGTTAAACAGTTGCGTTCTTTGGGTAGCCTACAATGTAAAGGTGCATTCTCAGGGTACCCATGTACATAGAGTAACATGTACATATTGTTAGATGTACAGACCCCGAGCATCCAGGTACACACAGTTACATCTCCTTGGAAATGAAAAGCTTCATGTGCCTTGACATACACGTTTACATTCCCAAAGTATCACAGACTACAGTTACATTCCTTGTGTGCATTTATTGGGTGCCATATAGTTGCCCTAGCGCTCCCTGTCTGGCCAGACATGTACAGCTAGACTCCTAGGTATAGGGGTGCTCAGCTACATTCCTTGGGTAACTCAGCCAATAGTTTACATTCAATTTGCACCTTGCCATATAGTTATATATTACCAAGGCAATTGAAAGTACATTTCATTGGAATTCCATCATCTACATTTACATTCCTTGGCTATCCTGACATCCAATAGGTACATCTACAGCTACACTCCGAAGTATAGGGGTACTCGCGGTTACACCCCTTCTATAAAATCAGCCTATGGTTCTATTCAGTTTGCACCTGGACATATACAGTTATACATTCACAAGGCAACTACAGCACACGGTCTAGGAATCCAGGCATATAGAGTTACGTTCCATGGGCACCCAGTCCTCTACAGTTACATTCCTTGGGTAGTCTGGCACGAGCAGGTACACCCCCCTAGGCTTTCAGACGTGCACAGTGAAACCCCTTGGGCATGCAGGCATCTACAATTGCATCCTGGAAAACATCCTGCAATCTACACTTACATTCCCTGGGCATGCAGACCTCTACAGTTACATTCCTTGGGAGTGTACATTGCCATCCTATGGGTAGGGACTTGCCCCAGTAGGCACTGGGAATTGCTAACAAGGTACGTCTCTTTAAGGAGCAGCAGGGTGTACTCTGATCAGCTGTTGCATGTCGACCAGCGAATGCATACAACCAGAAGCAAGGTGGGAAACAGGAGGAGAAGGAAAACAGGAGGAGCAATATCAGGAGGCAGTGGCTGGACAGCATGGGGAGATGGTGAGATATCGGGAAGCAGTGCTGAGATGGCAAAAAAAAGACAGAGGAGACAGTAACGTGACAGCAAGAGGAGGCAGTGGCAAGAGATAAGGATGAGGCCTGAGACATCAACAGAAAGTGGTGGTGATAGACCCGGAACGGGAGGTGGTGTAGATACCGCGGAGCAGGTGGAGAGGATTAATAGCCTGGAAAGCCTGAGACAGAGAGGGAAGCTACCGCATGTACACTATATGCCTAATGGAGCAGAGCAGTGACAGCAGGAGGTACGAGCATGTGGTGAGGAGGTAACGGGAGTTCAGAGTGAGGCTCCATGTAGCAGCAGCGGAGATGGGGGAGCACAGGGGCTCCCAGAGGAATGGAATTGTTGCAGAGGCAGGGGGATCTGGGTGGTGTAAGGGACTAGAGCCTCCCTCCAGCCCAGATAAGCGGCCAAAGCCCAGCCAAGGGCCTCCAGGCCTAAGCTTGATGACTGTCAGCCTTGTGCCACTGATCGCGGCAATGTGCCATGTGACCCCTACTGAGGGGGGGAAGGAGAACCAATGGCAATCAGGCACCTGGAAAGAAGTGCAGGGAACACTAAAATCACCCAAAAGTGTGTGACTGAAAACCACCACAGGATTACAGGATGGGAGCCAAGACTGTGTAAAGCCCAGGAACTTTCTTTTGGTTTGTTTTGGGATACAAATCATAAGCCACCAGAATATTTGTTTTCTAATTTGATACCTTTTATTTGTGTTAAGCAAAATAAACTCCAATGTCTGGCACATGTCTTTGATCATCACTCGGCTTTGCGACAGGAAGATAAGATTGCACAAAGCATGGCGGGAGGACGAAGGGTTGCATGGAGAAGCAGAGACAAGATCACACAGAAGATGGGAGGGGAAGAGACAAGATCACACAGAGCACGGAGGGGCAGAGACAAGATCACACAGAGCACAGGAGGGGCAGATACAAGATCACACAAAGCATGGGGGGAGGGAGAGAGACACGATCATATAGTTTGGTGAAGGGAGAAAAGATCAGTACCTTATTACCCAGTAGGCAAACGAGGCAAGTGCCTGTTATAAAAGGGCCCCAAGTTGAGAGGGTCGCTGTAAATTCCAGCCTGTAACAGTCCGGTTTTCTCATGGGGTGTGTCGTCATTGCAGTTACTTGTTGGCAATTTGTTTTTCTCCCCAGTGCGTCAGAAGAAAAACAAAGTGCAGCAATATTTCTTTTGACCTCCCCTCCAGGGCCAGCGGCGCCATAATGTCTCCCGTCCCAGGACACTGTGGCCTGCTGCCTCCATGCATCTGCATTGCAAGGCACTTGAACCAACCCTGAGCGGAATGTGCAGGAGGAGGCTGGGTGCACCGAATTCCACTTTCTTTCTAACACATTATTCACAGATCAGAGCTGGGCTGCTTGACACGAGGGCTTGAGGGGGAACAGAAGTGATCAGGACCCCACCTGCAAATTGGGAATCCAAGCCTGTTTCAGTGGGAGGGGTGAAACGCTGTTAACAAGCACTTGCAACTTACCAGAGGTGCTCGTTGAAGAACATACATCAGTTGTATAGAGCCTGGCTGGGACTTCGGGGAGAAATGGGATGTGGGGGGTCGCACCATGGAGGAGGGGGGGGGGGGGTGGGCACTGCCTAGGGAGTGCAGGCTGGCATGAGAGTACTTTGAAAAAATGTTGGAGGGGAAGCCTTATCTGCGAATGGCTTTTAGAAGAGTTACTTCCATATGAACGGAGGGGGTTTGACCAGGGAGATGACGCACAATGCCCCGAAACGTGCCCCCCGTCCATGAAGAGGAGCCTCACAGAAGAGGTTACAGCGCCTCGAGGCGATTTTGCCCACAGTGGACGTTCAACAAGATGACGGCACTTAACAGCGGGCGTGATTTTTGCTTGGGACCCACAGCATTCTCAGATAGTGCCCCCACCCCAAAGAGATCCTCTCCTCTTACGAGACAACGTGGGGGTAGGAGTTTACCCCCCCCCCCCCCCACCGCCATACGCGCCCGTTCATTCCAGATAAATCAAGTGGCGCAAAGATAGTTACCAGGGATATGCAGATAAAAAGCAGCAAGTAAGCTTCCCACCCAGGGGACACACTCGACATACGCTTTAGGAAAGCCTGGTTTACCGTTCACGGCCACAGTTGCCCCTTCATGGCAGTGGGTATCCAGCTCCCGAGGCAGGAGCGGGTGTTGGCTCAGAGGGAATTCAGGTCCAGAAAGGCAGTTACTTGCATAAAAGGGGGCTACGGGTGTCCCTGATAAATGCCTTTCATCTCACAGGTTAAAGGAAGGGAAGCAGTGAGCGGGACAAAGTTAAAACTAGCAGCTGCGCAGAGGAGGAAAGGCTGAGTGGGGAAAGGACAGGTGTTAAAATATACTTTGCACAAATGCCTTCGGCATGCTGCAAAGTGTAACTTTGTAGGGAATAAATATTTGGAGAAAAGCCTTGCCTCAAACGTGCAGTGAAACCTGCCATGATGCCCGTAGCTTGCCAAAGTTAGAAATTGCTCTTCGCACAGCTTCTGGGAGCACAGAAGAGGGAAGAATGACTCGGGCGCGGGCCCAGCCCGGCTACTGGAAAAAAAAGCATTGCTGCGCCTGCCTCGGCTCGGTCGGTGGTGGCGGCCAATTCAAGGTAAACCACTGAAGCGGAGCCGAGGCGAAATCACGCGATGAGAGCTTAATGTTATGTGCATGTGTCCTTGAACTGAAAAAGAGGCCCTACCAGCCAGAGGCCTACCGGGGGATGTCCCGGTCTCCCTGTGGGGCAGTCCAGCCCTGGGTGTCGCCAACGAAGTTGGTGTAAATTAGTCCCATTGCATCTAGCGCTGCAAAGAGTTATTTAGTATAGGCAGTGTATAGCGTTGGGGAGAGGCACAAGTCTTGGGGAACTCCGAAGGGGACTGGTATGGGGTCTGCTGCTAAATCTTCTATGGCTACTCTGGAGGTGCGGTCTGAGAGGAATGACTTTATCCAGGAAGTGGCGTCCTTGGAGAATCTGAAATTGTTTGACAATGTTTGGCAGAGTTTTTGATGATCTACTAAATCAAATGCCACAGACAGGTCGAGTAATAGTAGTACGCATAATTGACCTGATTCTCTGACTGCGTCCATCTGGTTTTTTAGGTCCAACAGAGCCGTCTGTGCTATGGCCTGGACGGAATCCGGACTATCTTTCTCCTAGTAGGTGGTTGTTTTCGAGGTGGGCTTGGACTTGGGTATAAGAAATTTTATCTGACTTTGAGAAGGAAGGGGACGGTGGTGATGGGGCGGTAGTTAGTCGGGATGGTGGGGTCTAAGGTGGGTTTTTTGAGGTGTGGGGTAACCCAAGCTTCTTTGATGTTGGGCGGGATAGTATTAATGCTGAAGGAGGCATCAACAAAGTTGGTAATGGTTGTTGCTAGTATGGGAGTGCAGTCCTTGACAAATTTAGCATGGAAAGAGTCTCCTTTACAATTCAATGGTTTTAGTGACGTTATGGTTTATAGTGCTAGTTCAGTGGTTACTGTGGTGAAGTGGAATTCCGGCGTATCCGTGACATGGTCTACTGTGGGTAAGTTCATAGAATTTGATGTAGTAGCTAGTGTTTCTTTTTGTAAATTCATTTTGTTTTGCAAGGTGGTTATTTTAGCGGCTAGCGCATCCTGAATAGTAGTACACTAGGCTTTATTCGCTGTGACTATACTTGGTGGGTGGACCAGGGTTTCTAATTCTTTTATGATGGCGAATAATTCTTTGCTACTTGAGGAGGCATTGGTGATTTGCGAGTTGAGGGAATTAGCTTTCTGGGTGAACACTTCTTGTTTGTATAATTTAGAGAGTCGCTGCAATTCCTTTTTGTTATTGCTAGTGGGTTTTTTTCTATATAGATGTTCTTGTGCTCTTTTGCTGCTTCTGAGTTCTCTAAGGTCGTCATTAAACCATGTTTTGCTTCTTTTAGGCTTAGGTTGTTTGAGTTTGAGCGAGGCTACTTCGTCAATAGCTGTTTTTAGGCATTCATGGTAATGGTTTCTGGTTCATGGGCTATTGGTTGAAGAGTGTTCATTCGTTTGTTTAAAATTGGTGTTAGGTTTTCCTGGGTTAGTTTCCTAGAGTCACGCATAAGAGTGGGTGGTGTGGTGGCTGCCGGAAGGGGGGGTGGGGTCCATCATTGTGGTGATATTGAATTTAATGAGCCGTTGGTCAATCCAGGTCATTTCTATTGAGTCTTATATCTGGATTGTGGAATTCAGCATTAGAATCCAATCTAGGATACGGCCTTTAGAATGTGTTTGGGTATGGACCACTTGTTTAAATTGCATTTCTGGGAAGGCATTATGGAGTGCTGTGGCTTTATCGTCCGATTGGTCGTTAAAACCGAGGTTGATATCACCTAGAAGTATGAATTTAGTATTGGATTTGAGTATGGGAGCAATGATCAGTGGCAGATCTATGTCTGGGTGAGTACTAGTGCTGGGGGCTCTGTACACTAGTAGCACACTGAATGCGGTTTTAGGATTGGCGGTTAGCTTGAGAGTGAGGAGTCCGTAGCCTGCTAGCCTTTCGGCATTCCATTTTCTAAACAGGACGGTGGATTTTGCTATGACAGCGACTCCACCTCCGCTGGTCTCTTGGTGATCAGATCTGAACAGAGTGTAGTTAGGAGGTAGTGCTAATGAGATTAATGGACCTGAAGCTGTGTGAAGCCCGGTTTCTGTTAGCGCTATGAAGTCAGATTATGTTCCAAAATGAGGTCATGTATATCGATGGCATGTGCGCCTAGTGATCTGCCATTAAGTAAGGCTCCTTTAAGGGGTTTTGGGTCTGGCTGGAGGAGGCTGTTGTGGGTAGTTGGCTGGGGTATCAATCCTGGGGTTTTCTGCTGGTTGCATTTGGTTTTGCTTTTGTGATTGGTGTATTGTGAGTTAGGATGATGATGCGGTATAGTGGGTGGGCCCAAAGGTAGATTGGGTTTTTGGTGTCTCGCTGCTGTTGTGTGGGAGAGGGTTTTGGCTGTGTTTTTAGTGGTACGGGACGAAAGTCTTATTCTGTTCTTCCAAGTTGTGGCTCCAATGAGGGCACAGTAAAGAAAAAAAGGTATGCGACTGCAATACCTGCAGTACCTACTGGAAATGGTACTGCTTCACGGATGGGGGCAGCTAGCACTGAATGTGCTGGAAATGCCCAGCGTGGGCTTCACAATTTAGCAGCGTGGTCAGGGTGGTGTCGGGGTGCGCTGCTCCTGCGGCGCACCGGATGTTGAGTGCCTGCCTCGGCACACAATGCTGGAATGAGGGGCACGGCCCGGACAGGCGCCTTTGGTGTCTGCCTTCGGGGGATGCCGGCTCATTTGAGTAATATAATAGACCAGGAAGTGAAATATAATGTTTTGATCCCCAATCCTCCCAATGTGTACTGTTAAACAAATTTGTAAGGCCATTTAAGCTTAAAAGTTGAATAAAGCAACCGGGCTTGATAAGATCCAGATGGATTTGTTTAAACTGGAACCTGGAGTTTGGGCACCCTATCTAATGCCACAACTCTTGGTAAATAGAGTTCCAAAATCCTGAACACATGCTGAAATAGTCCCCATTTACTAGAAGGGGGGACAAAAGGATCCCTCCAATTATCAACCTATCTTCTTGTTGGAATCGGGAGAAAAGCTTTTTTCCAGAGCTGTCTTGGAACGTTTGGAAACATGGATACAAGAGAAGGGATGTATAAATTGCCTGCAAGCAGGATTCCAAACTGGAATCAGTACTGTTGATCAATGCTTGAGGTTTAAGTTGATAATGGAAAAATACACGCTACTTAGTAAAATTAACATCAATGTAACCTTTATTGACTTAAAAACCATGTTCGATTGTGTTCCTCTGGCAAAGCTTTTGAATCGATTGATAGACCTAGGCATGCTTCCTTCCCCCTCTACTATCATCAATTTTATTATTATATAGCAACAATAAAGGCTTCAATTTGCTGGGGGCTAGGTGGAGAGGCCTCACAGATAACCGATATACAGAAAGGAGTGTGCCAAGGGTGGGTGCTCGCCTCCAAACATTTCTGCCTGTTTATAAATAAGGTAATAGTTCATCTCCTTTCCACGCCAACTGATGCCCCTACATTGGGCAGAGATAAACAATAGATTTTAATGTTCGCAGATAATGCAGCACTTTTATCATTATCACTAGCGGGTATGAGAAACCAGTTCTTGATATTTAAAAACGTTTGCAAAGAGACCAACTTACAAATTAATTCCTCAAAAACCAGCACCATGGTAATCATGAAAAAAGGAAAAGGTAGGCTATTAATTTGTCAACTTTAAATGGTGATCTAATCAAACAAATTGGCTCATGATTATTTGGGATTCAGAATTATACCCAATGGTACCTGACCAAAACATGTGGAGAAAGCAGGTGCAGCTTTACAAAGATATAGTGGTGGCGATTTCACACTTGGAAAAAACGCATGGAGATGGATTGCTGAAAGTATCTATTGAGGCTTTTGTATTACAAGGTAGGCAGGCCACTCTTTATGCAGCGGAAATAAGGGGCCATGTCTGTAATAGAATTTGTTTCTTTTAAAGTATTATAGGTCTCCCAGCCTCTTCTCCTATGATCCCTCTGCTTCTAGAAACTAACTTAACAAGCATTAGTTAAGTAGCTAAACTAAAACCACTATTATACTGGGTTAAAGCTTGGAGAACTTGGAAAATACTGTGAAGGATGTATTAGCACAGGTGGGGCAGGACATCCCTACCATGGTACATACACATTGAAAACCTGTTTATAACATTATGAATTTTAGTGATTCTTGGTCCACTCTTGAACTAATAAATCTAATTACTAAAAGCACCATTAAAAGATCTTACGATGTGATGGAGGATTCAGTGCTGCAGCAAAAACAATTCAGGCTTCAGCTACTTTAGGCATTTACTGAACAAAAAATTACAAATGGGATATGCGATGCATCTAGATGTTCTGAAACCCACATTTCTGAGGCTAATATATCTTTTATATTTGGTATTTTACTGTTGGCTGTTCGATTAGGTGAGTAGGATCAGAAGGCCAATGATAGGTGTGGATATGGCATATCGGTTACTGAAACGGACATACACTTTATGCTAATCTGCCCATTATGCCTGAATTTAAGGAGGCTCTATTTTGAAGGCACGATTTCTACTGCATAGGATTTATAGAGTAGTTTATGCATCATTACACTGTAGCAGAACGAAAGACAAAACTACGCTATATGATGTAGCCAAATATCTGCTATGAGCATGGTTGAGATTAAAATAAAATTTAACTCTGGCTGGTATTGGTGTGATGAACTATAGGTAATCAGACCATTTAATGAATCATTTTATTATATTTTGACCAAGTAATCTATTTATACTCTTATGTTGTAGATTCATGTGTATCTGAGGTACATATGTCGATATGATAAAGAAAAAAGATTTGCAAGACTGCTCGTGCATTGCAATTTTTGCCATAATTAAGATCTATGTACCCAATTAAATGCAACTCTTAAGTCCTTGAAAGCAACATATTATTTCCTTCTTCTGGTAAATAGCATTGGCAATGATTAAGCACACATTTAAGGCCTGCTCTTATGTGCCCAGTCCCTCGCAGAAGCCCAACTGTGTCTTTGCCAGAATACTCTCCTTATAAACCCAGTCCTGTAATCTTTGCAGAACTGCCCTCATAAATATTTAAGAGGTTGAATCCAAAAGGGAAATGGGGCGATACGACTTGGGTGATTCCCTCAGGCAATTTTTGTATACGTAGGGCAAATAGTAGCCGATGTCCAAAATCTGGGTACAAGACCGGTTTGAGAATAGAGTTAAAACTCATAGTTACCAATGGGGTCCAAAGTTCTGAAAAGGCTTCTAAAGCGGTCAGCCTGGATTCCATCAGGGACTGGGCTCTCATTCAAGGCATGTTTGAGTATTGCATTCAATATTTCGTAAACAGGAAATATTGGCAATTCTGCTCTCATTGCTGCCACATGATGAAACATCCCCAAGGGAGCTAATCTCAATGGCATATAAGTGAGAGAAGTGCATAACCCAGCAGTGTCCTTATCATTTGTTACAACCATGGCTGTATGTTTACAATAGCTAGTTCACTAATTGCCATTTTTAAAAAATAGAATTTACATAATTTGCTGCAGTGGAAAACTCTTCCCAAGCAAGGGCATCCAATTCTGCTGTTTGTGTGGGCACCGTTTTGTCTTGCACTGCTCTCGCTCTTACAATCTCATCCCTATCTTTGATGGTATACTTCAGGGCTGTTACCAGCCTGTTCTTTGCGCAATCACACTTCTCATTAAACCAAGAGTGCTTTTGGGGTTATAAGCGTTTCTTGCACATGTTAAAAAAGAAATCAAGACAAGATCAGCTTCATCAAAGTGTTCTAGCTACTCCACAGGATGATTCTAATATTAAGTAATTAGGAAAGGTATTCTTTTTGCCTCTGTAGCCACTGCCAGAAATCCATTTGATCTTAAGAAGGATCCCATAATGGTCAATGTAAATCCCAGATAGAACTTCAAAGTCGCCAATAGACGCCCACCTGCTAATGGAGGTGTAGAAGTAGTCTATTGTTGAGCTACCATGATGATTTGTAAATATTAGGCCTCCAGGAATATCTAAACTAAATTTGCTATTGACTGATCTCAGGCCAGTCTATTCTCCATTAATGCATCCTAAGACCTGCCATGTTAAATTATCTTTGAATCTGTACTTTGAGTCACATGGTTTGCTGATCTGCAACACATTGAATACTGGACCAGAGCTCAGGATGTCATCCCAAAGCTTCAGAGGACTTTAGATAGCTGCAACATTCCACAATGCCAGAAAACAGACAACTGACTGCCATTCCAAGGCAGATACTTAGAAGAGACGGTCAACAATATCTTCAAATAGGTTTCGGCCAAAATGATCGAATCTAAAGGACCTACACCACCAAAAGTTCTAAAATAGATACCACTAAATGTCCTACTGACTAAATGTTTGTAAGACATTTAGTAGTATCTATTTGGTGGTGTTCGTAAAAAAATAAAAAGGCTGCGGGGGCTGCAATAGTGAGCAGGATGTTGCGGAAGGACACCCCTGCACCTGACCCGACCAAAAAAAAAAAAAAAAAGGACCCTGTGGCGCTGGTTCCCGATCACGAAAGTGAAAGGGAACTGGCGTCGCAGGGACACAGCGCGTCAGAATGAAAGGTAAGTGGGGGTCTGGGGGTTAGTGTTTCTATAGATTTGGGGTTGTTTTACCGTGGATGTTCAAAATGGAAATGTACGTACAATTTTGTTTAACGTACATTTCTCATGCAGTCATTTCAGTCGTAGACATTTCATCTGCAGTAAAACAACCCCAAATCTTCAAATACTGTGTCCAAAGCATGCTTGTATCAGCCTGCACTGAACAAAAGAAAATGGCAATGTGGAAAGTGTTAAGTAATGTTGCTGAGGCCATCATGGATGTGAGGTATAGCAGTCTCTGTGCTGTGGCCAGGTTGAGAGCTAGATTTAAGTTTTGTATGGTGATGTGTTGTTGCAGTTAGGTTGTGACGAAGCATTCCTTGATTCTGGCGAGGCATTTTATTTTATTGGATATTTGTAAGGCACCTACACAACAAAATGGTGTTTCAAGGTGCCACAAGACAACAAAAAAAAGGGGGGTGGCGGAGACAAGGGAGAAGGATAACAATAACAGTCCTATTAGGCTTTGTGACATTCGGATCGTACTATTGCAGTAACAAGTAGGGAACAACCAATGGTGTTTCAAGGTGCCACAAGGTGTTTGTATGCTTCATTTGTGTAATGTTTGTAGTACCCAGGGACAAACAAGGGATTAGAGGGGACAACGAATGACAAAGAAAAAAGATAATTGCAGGAGCCCTTAGCTCTGACTTCCCTTAACAGGAGACAAAGAATGACAGAGAAAAAAGATTGCTCTATCTGCCCTTTGCGGTGGATGCCTGGGCGAGTGGACGTCTAGAGAAAGTTCTTAAATTCCAAATGTAACCCAGAGGTAGCTCAACATGAAACCAATATAACCTGGCAACAGGAACTCAGTCCTCTTTTGACAGTGAAAGCAACAGCAAGATCACTGAATGCAGGTTAGGAACTGGTGGGAGGGCTCAGGAAGACGCGGGGGACGAGGGCGCAGCTGTCAAAATCTACCGCAGAGGAAGAAGGAATGCGCATGCAGTGTCCTATAAGTTTAGACCCACATTGTCACAACTTGCTGGAATCACTGGGGCACAAGCGAGTGATAAGGGCAGGGGGCAAAGCCCCAAACCTGTTGCCAAACAAGTGCTGTTTTTTGACGTGATGGGCAAAGGCCAAGAAAGCCCTGTTTTGCACATCACATTTGCAAGGTAGTATGAGGCATCGGGTTGCTCTCTACTACCAATTGCCCACAGAGAAAGTAGAAATATGGGACTGCTTTACCATTTCCCACACAGCCCTTTCTGTCAACTTAAATGGCCATGCTTCCAGAACTCAAAGCAAGATTCGGAAATGAGGCAGGGGTCGGGATGAGAGGCAGAAAGAGAACAAACACATATGCACTGTCATCCCATATGCAATGCTTTGCTCCGCTATGTTGTGCTATGGTATATTTTATTATGCCAGGCCATGTTTACATCTCTTAGCAATAGTTGCAAAGTTTTTTGTAACATCATGGTATGTCTCCGATTTTGTGATTTTAAAATGTTATTTTAGAAATTATAGTCAGATGAGACTTTTTTTTATCAATACAGAAATAAAAGCACCAAAGTTAGTAGATCCACAATACCAAATAACAAAAATAACAGTTCATTACATATGTGTCACTAAAAATCAGTTATTTAGAACATCACATACATACATCCACAATCTGGTGATGTGATAGATCATATTGTAAAATAGTCTTTTTTGAAAGAGCGTATTGTAACTACTGCTAAGTTAGATTGAAACTGTCACTTTCTGTGACTTTAGCTTTGAACAGACATAGCGTGCTTTGAAATTGAAACCAGAAACTACTAGGATTGAAGTCTGGCATTCTTACCAATAATTGTGACTGAGCCGACTTGAATTGAAACTGGAACTGCTTTTTGTTATTGTACATAATCAAGGTTGCCACTGTGGTGTGCGGCTCCTATCACCAAGTGGAACCTTTGTTTGTTACTGTGAACTACTGCAATTACCTTTGTGCATTACGTAGGCACACTTGACAGGAACTACAGTTACCAGAGTGCTCACTTGTCGCCTTAAGGAAACGTCAGGCGCTTCAGCGCCGGCGCTTCCGTGACGAAGCCGGTCTACGCCGGTCCACGGCGTCACACGGCACTAAACTCTGCCAGATTTACTTCCAACAATTTTGTCATCTAAAACACAGGTATGGGGTTCATAAAACTTTGTCAACTGATGAACCAGGCCACCAAATTACAGCCGCTAGGCTAGTCCAGGACTATATAGGCTCCAGACCAGATTCCCCCAAAACCAGCTCATCGCCAAATGACTGCACATTACCAGCACCTGTTCACCAGACAAAACAAACATCAGAAACTACCAAACCAAAAGCCCCAGAGACCTCAAAACTAAAAATTGCTCTACTAAACACCAGGTCTCTGACCAAGCATGCACAGGAGATCCATGATTACATCATAGACGATAAGCTGGACATCTTATGTCTAACTGAGACATGGCTACAGGAACCAATAGGTCCTACCATAGACACTGCAGTGCCAACCGACTACAATATATACTTCAAAAACAGAGAAACTGGAAAAGGTGGAGGAGTGGCATTAATTGCCAGACAAAACCTCAAATTCTTTGCCGCACCCATACAGTGTACTGGCTGCGAGATTATACACCTCAAACTAGGCCACCATCCCTAATCTCAGAATTCAATGATGAAGTGATCACCATCCTAAACAACCTCACATCACCTAATACTGAGACTATTCTACTAGGTGACATTAACAGATGGAGGGGTAACCATAAAGACCCCAAGGCTATCAGCTTAGAGGAAGAACTAGAGAACTGTGCCTTCACAATAGTCAATAAAGGCCCCACGGCGGTCACAGGGAACCAACTCGACTGGATAATCAAAAACAAATCCGACATCACACTACTAGGAACCTACCCATGTATCTGGACAGACCACTACAAAATCGAAGTCTTAATTACCCTAAAACAAGAAATGGCTAAAACAAATAACCCACCCAAAACCGTACTTGATAGGAACTTGAAAAAAATCACTAGCATTATGCTATCAGAAGGAGTAAAGGAAATTATGTCTAACACTACTGATGACGACTCATGTGAAAATATTATACTAGCATACAATCAACACCTAAAAACCATGGTAGACCTCCATGCCCCTTTAAAAAATAAACAAGTCAGGCCCAACGTAAACCACCAAAAATGGTTAAATTCCGAAGCCATTGAACTAAAGAAAGAGAAACGAAGCTTAGAAAGGAAATGGTTAAAAGAACCTTCAGAAATAAATAAAACAAACTGGAACAACGCTGATTGTAGGTACAAAACCAAACTTATAGAAATTAAGAAGGATCATTACAATGATGCAAGGCATCCAACTCTACCGGCAAACACTTCCAAATCCTTAAAGCCACGGATAAACCTAAAGCACTCGCGCCGCCATTCCAACCAACTGAACTAGATTGTCAAAGTCCAAATGGCCTTACATAACAAAATCATTAAGGCCAGACAAGCCATTATAACCTGCCAGAACAATAGCCTATTTACTCCAGAGACACCAAGTAAAATCGGGCCTGAACCTATTATTCCTAAATTCCATTTCACACCAATAACACTTGATGAGATGAAGAAAACACTTTCTAACACAAGATGCACCTCATGCACAGAAAATGTGTTACCACCAAAACCTATACTTGAAAACATCGATATATTCTCTCCCTTCTTTAGAAGAATGGCAAATGTGTCATTTAGGGATCAGACTATACCCACACTAATCAAAATAGTCACGGTTACACCATTACCGAAGAAACCAGAACTAGACCAACAGGACCCTGCAAACCTTAGACCAATAACAAACTGCAACTTTTTGTTGAAAATACTGGATAAGGTTGCCACTGAACAACTCCAGGACTATGCAGACACAAACAACCTTCTGCACCCCCAACAATCGGGTTTCAGAACAGCCCACAGTACTGAATCGGCACTGTTAGATCTGCAGACCGAGATGTTAGGTATACTGGACAGGAGCAAATCAGGCCTTCTGATCTTGTTGGACCGCTCAGCAGCTTTCGATCTGCTTGATCACATGAAGCTCCGAGAGGCCTTAGAACTCTCAGGAAACTGTTCACAAGAAGCAACTGAGTGGATATCCTCATTCTTACAAGACAGACAATCTAGGATAGCTTGGGGAAACCAGGCCTCTAAAACCAAACCAGTGGACTGTGGAGTTCGACAGGGAAACAGTTTTTCGCCCTTGCTGTTCAACCTATATATGCGCTGTCTCTGTAGCATGCTGACACAACTAGGCATATTCTTCACTAATTCCGCCGACGATACCCAATTGGTATTCGAGCTAAGTGGCGACTACAAACAAGATAGCGATAAATTAACATCTATATACAATATCATCGAAGGTTGGATGAAGGAAAACTGGATGTGCCTTAATGGTACCAAAACGGAACTTATGATTTTTGGATCAGCACATGCCAGAAAAAAACTTGACCCATCATACTCCTCCTTCAGTATTAAAAACGTCCAAATACCAATATCAGATAAAGTAAAGACACTTGGAGTTTACTTGCAGGCCTCATTAGGAGCTGAGGCCCATACAACTTACCTGAAAAACTGCCAGTACTACCAAAAATTACTTTAAAAAATCAGACCCCTACTTAACCAGAAAAATAGTGCCACTATAGCCAGAGCTACAATACTCTCCAGACTTGACTATGGCAATTCCCTGCTCCTGGGAGCAAGTAGCAAATGCCTGAAACAGTGTCAGGTGATACAAAACAATGCCATCAGGGCTATCACGGGAAATCAAGAAGGGAGTACATTACGAGTGACAGGAAAGATCTGCACTGGTTGGCAGTTGAGGAGAGAATCACAAACAAGTCCCTCACCATGGTCCATCGATGCCTATATGGTAAAGCCCCAGCATATCTAAAGAAACAATTCAATCGGCATGAACCAATCAGAAAACTAAGATCAGCTAATAAAGACCTCCTACAAACTATTCCACCCAAAAAGCAGAATGGCCTTGGCAAGGCTTTCTCGAGCAGAAACATCCTTAAATGGAACGAACTACCTGCGACACTGAAATTGGAACCAAACTACATACAATTCAGAAAGAAACTAAAAACCCTGTTATTCAAATAAGCACCCGACCAGACCACAAACTCAAGCACATCACAGAACTGATTTATATTTGTGTATTGTTGTCTCGTCTTTTGTCTGTTTAGGTCCTGTCTCTTTGGCAAGCGCTCTGATGCCCACAGGCTTTAGCGCTATACAAACAAATAAAAAAAATAATAAATAAATATTAAAATCGTTGTCTGCCATAAATCGATCCCAAACGCTGGCAGGGTCCAGATTGTTCATTTCTAGCTTGCCATAGGCCTTTTTATGGTGTACGTCCCTCAAACATTCACAGTAAATTAGTAAAGGCTAGGATGTTTCCATAAACTGCTCACCACAAAGTCTATGTGAACTCCGGAGGCCTGTGATCCACCAGAAGTACGGAAATGTGCAGATTTGAATTACAACCGTGCAGGAAGGAAAGAACCAGAAGACAGGCCTTCTATGTCTACGCTCCAAGACTCTAGAACCTCCTCCGCGTCAACATCAGACTTGCCCCACCACTTCTTTTTTTTAAACAATTTTATTTTATTCAGTTGCAAATATGGGGTGAACAGTACAGTATTACATGCATGGCATTGGTCACTCAGAACAAATTATGAAGGTCCCTTCTTCTCAGAAAATTGCCGTCCCCCTACCCCGTCCTCCCCAAGTCTTGACAGGAACCTGCCGGTGAGTGCCATTTTTGATTGTTGTCAGGTAAGAACAGGCTTGGCAGCCATGGTTTGTACGTTAATGCTAGAAAGTTTCAATCATATTCCAGAATTGGGGCAATGGACCCTCTTTGGTTGCTGTGACCTTCTCCACCAGCAGCATGTCCCATGTTTTGATCCACCATAAGGATATTAGCATGCCCTCGGGTTTTCAAAGTGCGGGCCATCGTTATCCTTCCTGCAAGGAGAAGCTGAGTGTTAAGTTTGGCTGTGGCCCCTGATTTTGGGTAGTCCCCCTGAACTGGGGTGCTCAGGAGGATCACTTTGGGTTTTCTCAAGAGTCTGACTTGGGTGATGGCCTTGATCGCTGAGAGTACTTCCCTCTCCACCCCTCCCGAAGGCTTGAGTGATGGGGCAGTCCCACCACATGTGTAGGTATGTGCCTTGCAACCCAGTCTTTCACCAGCAATGCAGGTCCAATGAGTTCTGGATGGTGTGGAGCCGTACTGGGGGTATAGTACCAACGAAAAAGCAATTTAAGGGCACATTCTCTGTTGATGATGCAGATCGATGAGGAATAGCTTCTCGTCCAGATGTCTACCCAAGTGCGGTCGTCGATCGGGTGTCCCAGGTCTGTTTCCCATTGAGTCATATGGGGGGCGAAGGGCAAGCATGTACTCCTGCAGCAACTTTTATAGTTTGGACGTGTTCCCCACAGTTAGCCCCTCTTGCAAGGTGCGTTCAATGGGACCCAAGTTACGTGTGGCTCTTTGTCGAACTAGCGGATGCATGTACCAGTGACAGAGTTTGGTATAGGAGAATCCGTCTGTTTGTCTGTCTGTCCTGGTCAGCTGAAATGTCCCCTTGCAACTTTCAAATGTACGTGGCTGACCGTTGACCAATCACTTCTACAGTTCAGGAAAGAGCTCAAGACCTTCGTCTTCAAGCAATGGCTCCTCCTTAACATCTAGGTCCACACACTATGCACCCCCTAGCCTACCTGAGTCTCAGTGATCTGCTCCCCACTGTTTTCCCCATGCAGCCAATTGCCCACCCTCCCCTGTTAGCTCCCTGCGTCTTTTTTTCCTCCGCTTCCCTCACTGTGTTCTTCCCCCTATGATTGTAAAGTTTTTTGTTGCTTCCCAAAGCTAGGTCAGCGTTCAATAAATAACAATAATAATAAAATGTTCCTCTCGAGGAATTATCTACTATTCACCAACTTTCTCATATGTGCTAACCATGTTAAATCTAATTCTTAAGTAGTTCAATTTGAGGTGCTTTTTGGTGTTACCCTTAGATTTGTACTCTTGCGACCGATACTTTTCCTCCAAATCTGTTTGGAAATTTGAAGTTTTGAATTGGAGATTCTGTTTTGTTAACCTTCAGTTTGTCGCACAGGTGTATGCAAACATGGAGACCATGAGCTCCTCAACTCCGTTAGTAAAAATAGAAAACATTTTTGGTTTTGCGTGCACCTTTCTTTGCGCCAGTATTTCCTGTCTTCACATATATGACTTATCCTATTCCCAACGAATAAATGAAAGCATTCAAGTCCGTCTGCGTGTAGATTTTTTTTTATTTTTGTGAGAATTCTAGGCCCTTTTGGATGACGCGTGTTTCGGCATTAAACTTTGCCTTTCTCAAATCCGGGCATTTCTTTGACAAAAAATATGAAATAGAAATAAATAAAAACTGTGAAATCATGTCATAGAACTTAAAGATATTTGCATATTCATTTCCCTATTCAAAAATGTGTGAGTGAGTGAATACATGAAGTAAAAAACACAAATTTAACCTTATACCAATTTGTGCAACATAAACCTACAGAGAAAGCATGCGTTAGAATGGAGTCTTACATGCCCCTTCATACTGTTATAGTAACCCGTGGGATTACTTGGTGATGAGAAAGTGAAAAAAAAAATTGACATATACATACAATTACTTTTTAGCAATTTCAGCCCCATTTATCATTCTAATGTCTGTTTCATCTTGTCCCCTACTTCGTCCTGGTAAGTATTTTCCTAAAGTTTCCTCCCACTCATTCCCTTTCACAGAAAAGAAAACCTAACTGGTGTCATTGTTTGTTGTTTTGTTTAAAAAATACATATGCGTGAAACATTTAGTTGCAATGAATGGGCTTTGTTACCCTAAAGTATTGCGGTCCCGATAGTCTGCTTTGTTGCAGTCCAGTTAGTAATTGGGGTCAAATCCCATCTGCTAGAAAAGTAAACAAATTTAGGATGACCCTGGTTTAAGGCTTAGATCCTAGTTTCATGCAGTGCAGTGCGAGTTCGTTCATTTGCAATTTCCTTCTTATAGTATGTTACGAATTCCACAGTAGAGAAAAATAAAATATAATTTCAGTCCCTCTAAAAAGACGGTTTGACTATGAGGCATCCTCATGGTAGTGTTCATTACACTTTGATAACTTTTAGCTATGTTGCGTCGTGTTAAGGTTCTAAAAAGCATGTTTACCAAGCTCATTTAAAAACAGCATGTTCCCAAATGAGTAGCACCTGCATTGATTGCTTCCAGTGTGGGGTGGGCTTGTGAGAGGACCCTAGGGCTTACCTGAAAAACGTCCAATTCGTGCTCCAAGCGTCGAATCAGTTAGACTGCCTCTTGGTTGATAAAAGAAGGACGAGATATGACGACACTGCCTGTGAGGCAGAGTAGTCCTACCTGCATTTCCATCGGATTTCTGATGGCGGCCATGTTTTGGGCTAAGTTAGTCATGTGCATATTGCTATAGGGTGTTTGAACCCAAATTCATTTTAAATCCAAGTATGTTAAATGTTAAAAGTTAAAGGTATTTGTACCGTGCACCGTCACCAACAGAATTGGTCCCCGGGCGCTCTGGCGGATCTGTAAATGATAAGGTGGCATGGGTTAGTAAGGTGAAGAGGGAGTAGGATAGTGTGAGGAGTGGTGTTCTGTTGGCAGCTTCAGCTCGGTATACACCAGATACTGAGCTTTGGTGCGGGTATTGGATCGGTGACAGTCCGCGTGTGCTGTTGCTCCGGTTTATGTGTTGTTGCAGTGTTGTGAAGTGCATGCGGCTTGTTGTGCGAGAGATGGTTGTGTTCGTTTTTTGAGTGAGATAAGTATGGAGAGTTTGAGCTTATATTGGTTAGTGGGTTACCTGACCTTTAAGATGCTAACATTCACAGTTCTATCCAAGTCTGGACCTGCTAGTATTCACAATTCCGTCTAAGTGTGGACATGCTAATATTCACAATTCTATCCACGTGTGGGCATGCTAATATGCACAATTCTATCTAAGTCTGGACATGCTTGTATTCACAGTTCTATCCAAGTCTGGACATGCTAATATTTACAATTCTATCTAAGTCTGGACATGCTAGTGTTCACAATTCTAAGTCTGGACATGCTAATATTCAAAGTCCTATCTAGATGTGACGCAGGTTAATATTCACAACTCTATCCAAGTGTGGACATGCTAATATTCACCATTCTATCTAGGTGTGGCCATGCTAACATTCATGTTTCAACTGAGTGAGGGCATGCTAACATTCAAAGTCCACAGGTCAATGTTCACAATTCTATCCAAGTGTGGACTTAGATGCCAATATTCACAGATCCTATCCAAGTTTGGACAAGCCAATAATCACAATTCTATCTAAGTCTGAACATGCTAACATCCAAAGTCCTATCCAGATGCGACGCAGGCCAACATTCACAACTCTGTCCAAGTGTGGACATACCAATATTCACAATTCTATCTAAGTGTGGATATGCTAATATTTACAATTCTATCTAAGTCTGGACATGCTAATATTCACAGCTCTATCCAAATCTAGGCATGCTAGTATTCACAATTCTATCTAAGTCTGGACATGCTAATATTCACAATTCTATCTAAGTGTGGACATGCGATCTACGTGCGGACATGCTAGTATTCACAATTCTAAGTGTGGACATGCCAATAATCACAATTCTAAGTGTGGGCGTGCTAATATTGAAATTTCATCTAAGTGTTGACCATGACAAGTAAGTTAGTATGTAATGCGAGGCAACTTTGACAATCCTGTCATGAATAAGTTCTGTCTGGTGGTCACAAATCTTTCTGAGTGTACCTGATGTGAGTCTATGGCAGTTTATGTTAATGGGAGGTAAGATAGAGTGGCAGGGGTTTTCTGGAGTAGAGTGATTGCTCCACTCCCCACCCATGCCACACTCACTGTTTTTGTTGGTGTCTGTTGACTGCTGGCTTCACTGGCTTCCCCTGCGGACACCTGCAGACACATCTTGGAGCCGCCAATATCAGAGCCGCCCTTTGCCTTGAGGCCCTTAGCCGAGGAGGCTGCCGGGCAGTGGGATGCCCAAGATAGGCCGGGGATAAAGGTGGAATTGGCCAATAGGGGCCGGTGGGAGGGCACGGGAGGCGGGAATAGGAAGCAGCGTTGGGGAATCGCGGACCGCAGGGCTGCCATGGGTGAAAGGAACACAAATTGCAAACATGCTCTGAGAGGGGCAGAGGCTCCACGAAGAAGTGTTAATTCGGTAATAGATATCTAATGTCTTTTGTTTTTTCAGAGGCCTGATGTAATTAGATGCTTTAGTATTTTTTTAACTTGTTGTTGGCCACGTTTGTCAATGCGCTAAGGCATATTTTGCTCGCATTTCCAATGTACGGTACGTCGGGCATTCTGGTCATTTGAGTCCAAATTCTAAAATCTTGGTTTGCACTCTATTTTAACTTATAATTTAAAGCGCAAAGAATGTTTTTCAAACAGCATTTTTTGTTACTGAAATAGTAATCTGTCTAATTAAAGCACGTGAATATCTTGATTCTAAATGGTTTTCATTTCCACCATTTCTACTGCTAAGCATTCTGGCAGTGGTAGTTCTTCTCTGCCTTTTAAATATTCATGTATTGATAGATTAAAAACCTAGATTGACAAGCTCAATACTAACATAGGTGGAATTCTTGATTAGAGGTGGTTTCAAATTGCTGAATTTCAAACGCTAGGCATTCTGGTAGTTGTGGTTTATATCTAACCTTTCCATTTTCTATTTAGATACATGAGAGACTAGGTCAGTAATTCCGATGCTGAAAATGGATGCTATTTAGATTTATAAGAAAATATAGGTTGCTAAACTTTTTCTGGTCCTATAGAGTCCAAATTCAAAATTCTGGGTTTGCACTCTACTTAAAGTTTAAGTTGAAGCATAGAGAACGTTTTTCATACACCATTTTTTGTTGTTAGTGGAAATAGGAATCTGTCTGTGAATATCTTAATTCTAATTGGTTTTGGGTTTCGCAATTACTACCGCTAAGCATTCTGGTAGTGGTAGTTCTTCCCTGCCTTTAAATATTCATGTGTTGATAGATTGAAACCTAGATTGGCATTCTCAATACTAACATGGGTGGAATGCTTGATTTGAAGTATTTTCAAATTGCGATATATATATATATATATTTATTTTTTTAACCACTTTATTTGTTGTTTTGAGCAACATACAAAAGACAGAAAAGCAATACAATCTTAACACTGCAACCATATTGCAAAAATCAGAACATTTTCAAGAGATATACAGTACTATACTCAACTTCATGAACACAAAGAAATTAATAGCAATCACAAAGTGCCAATTTACAACCTGTTTATCAACTTTTGACGCTTCATAAACAAGACAAGACAACATCGACGTGCACAACAGACAACTCCAAATAACCATTAAACCAACCCCCCAAATGATGTAACCAGACTAATATAATATAAGTGGTATTAGACCTTCAACTGTACAATTCATCAAAAGACCCCCAAAGTCGGGAATAAGAACCCTCCCTACCCTGTTTCAAAAACATGACTTTTTCATAGTGTGACAGGGTTTGTACATCCAATAACCGTTCTTCCACTTTTGGTTTCTTTCTTGACTTCCAGACACGTAATATTTGTTTTGCCGCTATTACCAAAACTCTATTGATCCAGTCTCTTTGTTCCCTAGCCCTACCCCCCCCTTCCTCTATTTGATAACAAAATTGTCGAAGAGAAAGTACGTGGAAGTTGCTCCCCCACCACAATGTCCAATCTATCTAATACATCAGACCAAAAGTCAGACACTCTTGAGCATACCCACATCATATGCAACAAAGTACCACCGCCACATCCACAACAAGAATCAGTTTCCAAAAGACCCAATCTCGCCATCCTAGACGGCATCCAATACAACCTGTAAAGAATCCTCTGCCTAATGTATCGTAGTCCCAGATCCATTTTCGCCCGTACCCCCGCGTGAATCAGATATTCCTACTCCTTCATAGGGATAACTATGTCAAGATCCTCCATCCAAGCCTGGCGAAGCTTGTCCCAGGCCTCCACTTCCGACCTATCCATCGGCATCAAATTAGTATACGTGGATACAGTATACGGGGCAGAGCGAACAATCTCACACATCAGGGGTCTTTCAGTCATAGCTTCCTCCAACAACCCCGTTCTTTCAATCAAAAGGGTTTTTAAAGTCCTATAACATTCCCTCTCTCTACCCCCAATCCCATAGGTTACTCTCAACTGGTCAAACGGAATCATACGACCATTCTGCCACACATCCTGAATCATAAGTATGCCCTTACTGATCCAACTTTTCCAGCATAAAGATTTATTCATCCTTTGCAACCCCACATTATGCCACAAAGACGCGTCATAATGCATCCAGATACTGTTCCTGTTGCTTTTCATAAAACTTTGTAACGCCTCTCTGGTAGCGCATGTAGTAGGCAATTTCACCTTCAAATTTGGCATTCTAGACATGGAGTATACCTCGCTCAGTGCATAAGGTGAAAATTGAGTATGCTCAATAATATGCCAATTTGGAACATAATTAGTGATTTCAGAGAAATAAGAAGTTGATTTTTTTAAAGACAAAACCAGTGCAGTAATTCCTCAGGTTCGGATATCCAAATCCTCCCTCCTTCACAGGACGCATCAAAATGTATTTGGGTACTTTTGGTCTACTACCTTCCCCCCAAAAGAATCCCTGGAAAACCTTATCAATAGAGGAGATCACCTTTTTCGTAAATTTCAAAGGATTTGACTGTATAATGTAAAGTATCTTTGGCAAAAGTACCATTTTAATAGCATTAACTTTAGCCCATAATCCCATCTTCAGCTGGCCCCATTTTAATATGTCCCTTTTAACAGTCTCCAATACTTTCGATATATTGAATTCAGCCAGTCTTCTCAAATCACGAATCATGTAAACACCCAAATAGTTCATTGCACCCACTTCCCAGCGACAATCCTAGGATCCCAAAACATTTCGTGGTAGACTAACATCCAGAGGGAAAACCACTGTTTTTCCCCAATTTATCTTGTGGCCTGATAACTGACCCACCTCATCAAACATATATTTGTCGTTCGCAACCCTCCTCTGGATTAGACAAAACAATAGTCATGTCATCAGCATAACATAAAACCTTCACCTCACTATTATCAAATCGAAGGCCATGGAGACACTGTTCTTGTTTTAGGTATACAATGAGAGGCTCCAATGCCAAATTAAACAAGTATGGTGACAATGGGCATCCCTGTCTGGTCCCCCTAGATAGTAAAAATGAAGAAGACATCACTCCATTTACCCAAACCTTGGCATTAATGTCAGAGTTTATTGACCTAATGGTGTTTATGAACATGTCTCCAAAACCCATTCTTCGAAGGGTATGATATAAAAAAGATCAATTAACCCTATCGAAGGCCTTTTCCGTATCCATAAAAATCAACAAAGTATCTCGGATTCTCTCCTTCGGCAGTCCCATTATATCAATCAACGTTCTAATGTGGTCATATCCATACCTACCCCTCATAAATCCAACCTGAGAGCTACCAATCAGTTTACCAATACATGCATCCAGTCTGTTAGTCAATATTCTTGTAAAGATTTTTAGGTCTACATTCAAGAGCGAAACCGGCCTGTAATTTTCACACTTTTTACAATCCTTCCCTGGTTTTTGAAGGACCACAACACATGCTTCTCTCATTGTGGGACAAATCACTCAATTTCTCATAAAACCATTATACAAAGTGCACAAGAATGACACCAACACCCCACTCAAAGCCTGGTTAAATTCAACAGGGAGGCCATCCAGGCCTGGTGATTTACCTTTATTGAGTTGTTTCATTGCTACCAACAATTCCTCTTCCGTGACGGGACTATCCATCATTCCTGACTGATCCTCATTTAACTTTGGCAGAGTAATTTTATCAAAAGGAATTCATGGCATCCAATGATGGAAACTGTTCTTCCTGGTTTAAAGAATTATAGAACCCTCTAAAGCATTCACATATTTCACCCTTTCTGGTCTTATATTCACCGTTATCACCATCCAATCGTTGGACAAAGGAACTTTCTGTAAGGCCACGCAGTCTGTTTGCCAATAGCTTACCATTCTTATCCCCTTGTTCCCAAAACTTTTGCCTCATAAAAAACACACCTTTTTCATGTCGAATATCCATTTCCTGTCTGTCTTTCCCTCTGTCTTCCTACCACTATCTTGTCCCCATCATTTTTTGATAATGCATATTTTTTCTGAGCCGCATCCAACTCATCTTCTAACTTCTTAAGATCAACCATACCTTTTTTCCTTACACGGGATATAATATTCATTAGTTCCCCCCTTATAGCTGCCTTATAACAGTCCCATACCATAACCTCAGAAGCAGAACCTACATTATTTTCAAAGAACTCTTTTGTGAATCCCTCCAGAGAATCAACCACTCCCTGTTCTTGTAAAACATAAGTTTTCAATCTCCACTTGGAAAACCCCAAACTCTCCTGACCCAAACACATCTGTATAGTCATCAGTGAATGATCCGATATTCCCCTTTCCTTAATGGTCACACCATGGGTCTTGTCTGCCAACCTATCGGAAACCAAGAAGTAATCAATCCTTGAGTGGGAGTCATGAACCTGCAAATAAAAGGTGAACTCCTTCTCCTTTGGGTGATAAAACCTCCAAGCATCCACTAAATCTAAGCTATCTAAAAACTCACTAAATGCCCGACTGGCGTTCATAGCAGTATATCTGCACTGCGCTGAACGGTCCATTTTTCCATCAATCACACAATTAAAGTCACCCCCTAAAATTGTGTGTTCCCCATTCATTTCCCGCAAGAGTGATGACAGTTCCCTAAAGAAAGTGCCACTACCAGCACATGGTCCATAAACAGAACCTATTGTAATCAGTTTCTCCTCATATTTAACAACAATTAAAACTATCCTCCCATCCTCGTCCATCACTACTTTTTCCATCTGCAAAAGTAGCCCTTTGCGTAATAATATACCTACACCCCTCGATTTGGTACCATAACAGTTCAAGATTATCTTAGTATACCATTTATTCTTAAAAAGATGTTTTGAATCATCTAGGAAATGAGTTTCTTGAAAAAGGGCGACATCTATCTTTTCCCTCCTCAGCCTGCTCAGTACCTCCTTCCTCTTCCTAGGAATGTTAAGACCTTTAACATTCCACGAGCATACCCTCAATTCATCCATTGACAGTCACACCCGGAATGCAGGTAACCACTCAGTCCATAATCCACTCCTTACACCAGGGGTTGCAGCTAGCATGAGTTGTACAGGAGCCACAAGACAACATATAACAAAGACAAGTACAAATAAACCATAACAAATACATAACATCACACCTTGCATCATATCAAGGTGATATTGAGTGCCAATATATACAAAAACTCCAAGGTCTCGAACCGTAATTACCCCAAAGCCCACACCCAATTTCTAATTCCAATAAATACGATGTAGTAATCATCCCTACTCTAACCCTTATATCATTCTATAGAGGTCCTTTAAACATTTCAATAATACTCAAACTACACCTCCCTCCTTTCTCCTAACTGTATCCTATATAACCGTAAGGTAACAACAACAACATTACCCTATAAACAGTAATAGAAACCTAAAATAAATAGCAGCCAATTTTTCTCTTCCTTTTTTTTTTTTACAACCAAAACTCCACATGATTATCAGTTATTTTTTTTTTAACCACTAGGCATTCTGGTAATCAGATTATAAGAAAATAGGGCGCAAAACTTTTCCACTGAGTGATTTTGGTGGTTGTAGTTCTCGTCCTACTTTTCATATTTCGATTTGTGTTGGTGTACCTTACAACAAATGGTCTACCTGTACATATCCATGCCCTGTATCATAAAACCGACACCATTTCATTGTCGGAATTTAGGCCCCGTTCTACAGCTTTGAAGTGACAGATAAGTCTTGCTTCTTCCTGGCAAAGTTGTAATTCCTGGTTTCCTCCTCGTCTACCCAGCTGAATATTTTTAAGTCCAACAAATTTGATTTCTCTTTTGTCCTGTAGTTGATAGTGGGTTTGCCAATGTTCTGATAGTGGCAAGTTCCTGTCTTGACTTCTGATTGCTTATATGTGTTCTCTGATTCGTGTTCTTAGTTCATAGATTGTGCTCCCAATGTATATATCAGTTTGCAAACACATATGATGGCATAAATGACGAATTTAGAGCACAGTTTATTTGTTCACTGATAAATGTTTGTGTTCCATTTTTGTCCTTGGAAAAGGTTTGTGTTTGGTATTACATGTTCACATATTGAACAGAAACCACATTTCCTGAATCCAAAAGTTGGTTGTTTTAACCAATTTGATGATCTTATATCCTCTTTCTACGGTAGTAGTGCTTAGGCTGCTTTTCAATGTTTTTGCTCTTCTGTAGATTAGGGTCGGTTTATCTTTGATGTATTTTCCGATATGGGGATCAAGTTTTAGTAAGTACCAGTTCTTTTTTTGTCTTTTCTTGATTTCACGATTGTTTGCACAGTAGGTGGTAATGAATTGAACTTTGTTGTCCTTTGTTGTTTCTTTAATGGTTTGGGTTAGTGTTTCTGATGTTTTCATTTTGTGCGCTTTGTTCCATGCTGTTGTGATTCATTTTTCAGGGTACCTTCTAGCAGAGAATCTTGTGGGTAATAATTTGCATTCTTTATTGAAAGTATCTTTGTCCACACAGTTTCATCTTGCTCGTATGAATTCCCCCTTGGGGATGTTTCTGATGACAGGTGGGTAATGACAACTCGTGGCAAAAAGTGTAGTTTACTTCTGTTTCTTTCCTATAGGTTTTGGTTTTGAGCTGGTTCCCCGATACATAGATTGTTAGATCTAAAAAGTTGATTGCTGTTGTGCTACTTATTCCAGTAAATTCTAGCCTGTATTGGTTATCGTTGACTTGATATTGAAAGTCTTTTAGTTCCTGTGTTGTTCCATTCCATATGAGAAGAACATCATCGATAAGCCTGATCCATTTCACTACTTTTGTTTGATTATGTTTCAAGTTGGTAGATGAAAAGATCCTCAATCATGCCCATGACCAAATTGGCCAGGGCTGGGGCGTATTTTACTCCCATGGCAACACCTCTTATTTGTTTGGAAAACAATATTTTTATTTTCAATAATGAATATTTCAATGTTGTCATTAGCATTTCTTTATGCATGCAGACATAATTGTAGTGTGATGCTGATTTGTCTTTGAATACATAGTCCATTGTTTCCAGGGCTAAGTTGTATCCAATCGATGTATAAAGTGCTTTTAAATCCCAAGTTGCTAATAGGTAGTCTTGTTCCCAGTGTATGTCTTCCAAAATGTTTTATTGCTGCTGTAGTGTCTTTCAAATAAGCTTTGACTTTGTACACTTTAGGTCTTAAGATGTTATCAATGTATTCCGCAAGTGGTTCCGTGGCCTAGCCTATGCCACTTATGATTGGCCTTCCTTCTGGAATTCTCTCAAAACTCTTATGTACTTTAGCAAGAAAGTAAATTGTAGGTAGTATTGGCTTAGGAACAAATAGGTGTAGTTTTTCATCGTCTGTGATTAGCCCTTGGAAAGGCCAGGCTTCTATCAGGTGTTTCAAATCTTGTACAATCAGTTTGGTTGGACAGCAATTTCTCATAACAATTGGGGGTGGCTAAATGATTGTTTGCCATTTTGATATAGTCAGACCTGTTGAGTATGATGATGCCCCCCCCCTTTGTCTGCTTCTTTGATCACTAGCTCGTCGTTTTTCTTTAAGTTTTTGAGCGCTGTTCTCTCTTGTGGTGTGAGAATGTATTGGGAGTACTTTCTCGTGATATTGGTTTCGTGAATTTATTATATTTCTCTTGGAAGGTGTATACTTTATCGTCCTGATAATCTCTGTCATCACGATAGAATTTTCTCAGTTTCCGTAATTTGATATCATCTTGATATTCTTTCAAGATTTCATACATTTTGAGGTAGTTTTTTTCCTTTGTAACATCCAGTGCATTAGATATCTACTACCGAATTAACGCTTACAACATACTTGGATTTAAAATGAATTTGGGTTCAAACACCCTAGAGCAATATGCACATGACTAACTTAGCCCAAAACATGGCCGCCATCAGAAATCCGATGGAAATGAAGGTAGGACTACTGCCTCACGGCAGTGTCATATCTAATCCTTCTATCATCCAAGAGGCAGTCTAACTGACTAGACGCTTGGAGCACGAATTGGACTTTTTCCAGGTAAGCCCTAGGGTCCTCTCACAAGCCCACCCCAAACTGGGACCAATCAATGCAAGTGCCGCTCATTTGGGAACATGCTGTTTTTAAATGAGCTTGGTCAACATGCTTTGTAGAACCTTAACACGACGCAACAAAGCTAAAAGTTATCAAAGTTTAATGAACACTACCATGAGGATGCCTCATAGTCAAACCGTCTTTTTAGAGAGACTGAAATTATACTATTTTATTTTTCTCTACTCTGGAATTCGTAACATACTATAAGAAGGAAATTGTAAATTAACAAACTCGCACTGCACTACATGAAACTAGGATCTAAGCCTTAAACCAGGGTCATCCTAAATTTGTTTACTTTTTCTAGCAGATGAGATTTTACCCCAATTACTAACTGGACTGCAATAAAGCAGACTATGGGGACCGCAATACTTAGGGTAAGAAAGCCCATTAATTGCAACCAAATGTTTCACGCATATGCATTTTTTAAACAAAACAACAAACGATGACAACTGTTAGGTTTTCTTTTCTGTGAAAGGGAATGAGTGGGAGGAAACTTTAGGAAAATACTTACCAGGACGAAGTAGGGGACAAGATGAAACCGACATTAGAATGATAAATGGGGCTGAAATTGCTAAAAAGTAATTGGATGTATATGTCAATTTTCTTTTCACTTTCTCATCACCAAGTAATCCCACGGGTTACTATAACAGTATGAAGGGGCATTTTAGACCCCATGCTAACGTATGCTTTCTCTGTAGCTTTATGTTGCACAAATTTGTTGTGTTTTTTACTTCATGTATTCACTCTCTCATACATTTTTGAACAGGGAAATGAATATGCAAATATCTTTAAGTTCTATGACATGATTTCACATTTTTTTTATTTTTTTTATTGATTGATTCAGCTGTAAAAACAACTTTTTCAATATACAAATGATATTTAGTACAGTCATCATGACAATGAACTTTAAACAATTATGTTACAACGTACAAGGATTTTTTTCTTTAAAACTGTCAGTAGAAAAAACGGACAATAAGATATAAGATACCCCAAACATTATAGAAAGGACAAAAGACAAGAAATGAAGAATAAAACAACGAGATACGGCATAACGGCCATCTAAGAATGATTAACGGTCTCCAATTTTAGCGCTTGAATGAAGGTCGTTAATGCGATCTGTAAGGGGTATTGATTGGCACAAAGCAGAAAAGACCACCGCAATTCCTGGGCAACCGCTGCCATAGACGACAGCAGGTGCTTGAAGTGCGTTGATCTCAATACAGCTAACTGTGGGCAATAGCAAACTAAGTGTTCAAGAGATTCAGTAGTATTGCTTCGCATGCAAAAACGACAACCACTTAACGTGGTAGATCTTAATTTCCTCCGTACCTGAACCTGATAGGTTGGCCATAGATCAAAACGGGCCCTTAAATACCCTGCTCTTAATATGGGTGAGGGAAATTTTAATAAATATGGTTCAGGACATTTCATCAATTTTGGCCAAAAACGAAATTTACAAGGTTGACAATAGGTGTTACATTTGTCAATAGTGTTTGACCAATCAAGGTTATAAAGTAATTTTTTGGACCTTGCCGGGTTGTTTATGAGATTGGGGATGGAAATATTTGCTGATGCTAGGGCTTCTAAGCAAAAGTTTATCCATGAGTTTGTGAAGTTCTTCTCTGCTGTCAGCATGTATTCAGCAATTACCTTTAGGAGGTAGGTGTTATGATTTGCCATAAGGCACTTGCGGAATAACATGCAACATCGCCAGGTGTAGATTGCGTACAAGGAGGTCAAGCCCAGTTCATACCGCAACCACGAACACGGCACACACTGGGGGAGGGATAATACTGACCTCCAGTACTTTCCTTCCAGCCTCGTCAGGAATTGCATATTGCAGTTCAATAGGGTTTCTGTCCCATATAATATCGCTGGTATGGCTTTCATGGACCAGAAAATAAGGGCAGGTTGAATGGTGAATTTTCCAAATTTAAACAGGATGATTTTGGCTTGTGAGATTGCAGTATTTAGTTTGGTATCCATTCGTTCTATTTGACTGGTGGGTTTGACTTCACCAGTAAATTCAATACCCAAATAGGTATAATTTTTTACTATTGTGATGGGGGAATTGTTGATCGACCATGTCAGGTTATATTTATGTAGCCGCTTTGCCTTATAAACCACAATCTGAGTTTTATTTAAATTAACTACCAACTCGTTCGCAGTAAGATATTGATTAAATGCATCGATTAAGTTCTGGAGACCGACATGTCCCCTCAAAAATATCGCCATGCAAAAATGTTGCAGAAAAATTGCCATTTTTGTGGGGACATTATTGCATGGAACATGCGGGGGACACCCCTGCAACCCCCAAACCCTTTTTTTTTTTTTTTGCTGCCCCTATCCCCATATATATGGTCACCCATATAATATCGCCACAACCTTTTCCCGGCGATATTATGTACGGCGACCATATATATATGGGGATAATATTACCTGATACCCCAGCAAGTTGTCTCACTTTCAACTTGATATTGTGTAATTGTGAGCGCCAATTACGCTTCTGGTGAATAATTATGCCAAAAGGTTTCAGGGTGAGTCCATTAAGAAACCATTTGGAAAGCCGTAACCTTGGACTTATCCGTATTCATCTTTAGCCCGTTCATACTAGCAAAGGAACTAATAGAGTTCAGTTGATGTAGCCCAATAGGTGTATAGTCCATGATGACTAGGTCGTCTGCATTGCAAAGGTTCATCACCAACGTTAGACAGACAAGCTCTCTTAGTATACAGAGCTTCAGTCAAATCAGCCAAGCAAAGATTAAAAAAGAGTAGGGGCCAAGATGCATCCCTTTTTAAGACCCATCTTTGTTGTTATCCAGTCAGTAACCTCACTGTATTGGTTGAGTCAGAGATTGGTGGTGTTGTGAAGAGCAACAATCATGGTTAACGATCCCATAGGGATGTCCATTCCTTAAGTTTTCGCCAGAGTCTATTCCTCACAATTGTGTCAAACGCTGAAATTGAAATCAATATATGCAACATAAACTGACTTTTTTTTTTGCTTTCAAGGATGTTTCAATGATCGAAACTAAAGCCAAAATATTGTCAATGGTGCCATGGTTCTTCTGGAAGCATGTTTGGTTTTTAGGGATGATTCCAGTTTCTTGAATCCAAGCATTCAATTCGTCAAGCAGTACATGAGTAAACATGTTTGCAGGCGTGTCCAGCAAGGCAAGGATCAGATAATTAGCAGGATTGTGGCCTGCACCTTTTTTTTTATATACGAGCACAATTATGCTTTCAGTCTAAGTGGAAGGCAAATTTCCCAAATGGCTGATCACATGAAAGAGACTACGCAGTCCAGATAGTACGATACTTCTTAAGTAAAAGATTGCAGGTACCGTCTGGAGCGGGTGCTGTACAAGTTTTGCATGTTTTTATGATCATCTCTAATAGAGTTAGTGAATGGGAGTATGTCCAATTATGTTCACCTAGGATAGTAACCTCACACTCATCATGCTCTGATCTAATGGTGTTAGCAATATGACTAACCCAGGCTTCTTGTTAAACTCCACTAATTAGTGGAGGGCCGTGCTGTACACCATTCACAACAGTCCTAAAAGAATTGAGATCATGATTATAAGCATATTCAGCCAGGGAACGCCAAAGGGCCTGATCAAGCTGCTTGAAGTGGCGTCAAAGCCATTTTTGATGTTTACCTTTAAGCTCACAAGTTTTAATAATCACGGTTCACGCTAGCCCATAGTTGTTTTTTTAATTAGCAGAATGTATGTTTCTGCCAAATCTTCAGGCATGACCAGGGTTGGAATTAGGAAGTGTGCCCACTTTCACACTACAGGCAGCATTGTTGGTAATCGCAGTTACTGCTCACTCATACTGTCTAATCAATGCATTCGATCCAGGCGCAAACCCATATAGATGATTCACTGCGTCATAAACCCTCAAAGAGCTTCTACAGAGATGTTTCAACAATGTTGCCAACCATTTCAAGTTTCTGTGTGTTCCATACAATGTGATTTTTGGCAGTATTGAAAGTACCGGGCCCAATGCCATCAATTAAAGGAAGAGAACAGCCATAATGAGTAGTCATGAGAAGTGGAAAATGGTCGCCATCATCTCTAGTGTCAGCCATCATATCGGCAACATAGGGATACAAGGCTGCGTGCACAAATGCATAGTCAAGGATGGATCCACTTTTGCAGGCCACTAATGTTAGGTGGGCAATCACCTTGACATGTCCATTCAGCAGGACAACGCCATGATAATTTGCCATATTCGCCCAAAGCCTCCCCCTGTATTCAGTGCATTTAACAATGGGGGTACACAACAAGGGATCCGATATCTGATGGTTAAAATCGAAAGGAATAGCCTAGTTAAAGTCACCACAGATAAATGTGGGAAATTGGCCGAATTTCGAAATTATCAAGCCTACCTCTGTAAATATGGCGGGATGGCACTAGGCATACAGTGGAGCACAGATGTTAATCAAAAACAAATGTCTAGGAGTGCCTTTTATATTAGTCCACCTCAATACCCCTGCCAAAACACCTTCACCAGCGGAATCTATGGCTGTTATATTAATATTCTCGCTTACGCTTCTTATTAGTCCACCTTTTGGTCGTCCTTTACAGAGGGAGACTGAATAGTTTGTCTATCATCCACCTCCATTTTTTCCAGCATCCAGGTCTCTTGCAGAGCAATCACACTATACCTCGCCATACAGGCAAACAATCCCCCTTCACCCCCTCAGAGTTGTAATGAGTGTGACCTTGTGTAGTCCAGAAGAGGAAATTAAGAGAAAACTATGCTAGGGAAGCTGTATAAGCTGTGGTTGCAGTACCAATGGAAGCCAATTCCAGTCAGCAATAAAGTCTCATCAGCTTGAACTGGCAGAGTTTTCACTGTAATCTGTCTGGTTCCCCCCTGGAATCAAGATTGATAGTCAACTGGGCATAATCATTCCTGCTAGTAAACACAGGACCACTACCATGCCTCCCCACCCCAAGCACGGGAAACCCCAGGACGACTGTCTACAGGCAGTGAGCCCATGTGTTGGGGGGATACTTTGGTAGGGTGCTCCAGATATACCTCAACAATGGTACTGTCTTAGCCCTTTTTACGCAGTTCCATATGGTGCGAGTGTACTGTGATGATTCAGTCACTTCTCCCCACAGGGGAGCCTTTCCTTTTAAGGCTAGGGAGGGGAGCCTGCAACACAATAATCCTTTTAGGGGTAGTGGTATGCGGGACCGCACAGGGAGAGGCTCCTCTCTGGGGGACAAGTACTCCCGTTCCGCGGAAAAACTCCCTAGAGCCCCCTCTTTTGGAACAACAGTCACATCAGAGCTTCAGAGACATCCATCAAACTAAGCCACAGTTTGTTATTGTGACTCAAGAGCCAAACTGAGGAACAAGATAGTAAAAATACTGTGAAGAATAATGGTGGGAGAGTAATATTGATTACTCAGTGGTTAGGAACCAACACTACTGCGACAAAGAAGGATGAATAAATAATGAATAGTGCTCAACTAAAAGAGACAACAGACTATATTCCTCCACTGGGGAGGGCCCATCAACCTATCATAAAAAGGGAAGGTGGCCTACTGACCATGAGAAGTGAAACCAGGGAGTTTCAAACCAGCCAAGACGGAAGAGCTGAGGAAGACCGCGAGATCTTCTGTCGGGAGGAAACCACAAGGTGCCGTGGGCACGATTCTGCGAGCAAGCAGAACGCAGAATAGAGAGGGGGAAGAAACTCTCAGGAGAGGGAACCAGTCAAGGATGGTAGCGTGACCCTGGAAATGATATGTCATTTATAACGCACCTGTACACAAGTGTTTCTAGGTGTGACAAGGGAGGGAAGACAGAGAGGACAGAACAAACAATCTTACTAAGCCTTGTGTCATTCAGATTATGCAAGTGAGAGAACGAGAAAGGGGTGGTGGGAGTACAAGGGAGAGGGGAGGGGGAAACAGGGTAGCAATGCTCTGATAAGTGCAGCCAGGACAGCGTGGCTCTGGGTAGTGCAAGGAGAACTAGGGACTGTAGGGTTACAGTTACAGCCCCTAAGTGCGTGGTAGGCCCGGAGGCAGTGCAAGGGTGAATGCTCAAGAAAGAGCCTCGTGCCCAGTGAGATTTCAAGTAACCCGTCGGTACATCAGACAGATCGGCCAGGTAGGTCAGCAGGGGAGGGAGAGAGAGAAAGCAGAGGAAAAGAGGAATGATTTGAGCTGCTTCTGGAACTTCAGGAGGGTCCGACTCAAGTTTGAGAGGGGCGAGGAGGCCATTCCAGAGGAGAGAGATCTAACCCCACTCTGCATGGAGAAGCGTCTAACCCTTAGATAGTTGGAGGTAGCTGAGAGAAGGGCTTGAGAAGCAAGGTATTATGGAAGAGAGTGTTGGATGTAGTGCAGGCCTCAGCCCCAGAAAGCCTTGTGGACAATGCAAAGGGTCTTGAACTTGATCCTTGCAGCCACTAGGAACCAGTGGAGAGATTTTGTGGCTGGATAAATACGGTGCCTGGGCTTGAGGCCAAGGAAAATTCTTGCAGTCCTTTTCTGGATTAGAAGCAGGGGGCATAGAGTAGAGGTAGGCAGATTGAGAAAGAGGCTGTTGCAGTAGTCTAGCCGAGGGAGAACCAGGGCTCTAGAGACAGTGAGCTTCTTAACTCTAAGGATCGAAAGAGAGATTGCCAAAAACTGGGCTGTCTCCTTCTGACCTACCATATTACAAATTCAAGTGATGATTCAAATGTACGATATGCCGTGGAACAGCTGACGTATGGCAGACCCATTCAAACATTGGGTCAAACAAAATAGACTTGGGGCCTCATTACGAGTTTGGAGGTAGCCATAGTGCTAAAAGTGCCATGGCTGCCTCCAAACCCGTGTCTGGGTCCGGGTAGTCGAAATGGGGATTTACCGGGTCATTCCAACCTTGTAAGTGCCCATTCTGAAAACCATTCCCCATTCCAATTCGAGCCCCAAAAGGGCTCAATGGAAATGGGGAAGGAGCTAATAACGGGCCCCCAAATAGTGGGCCCGTTATTAGCTCCCTGGTCCCTTAGCGGCTCCCGCTAAGGGCGGCTGGTAAAACTAGCCACCCTTAGCGAGACCTGCTAAGGGACCTCGGAATGCGGCGGTAGGGGGTTAACGGCACCGGCATCCTTACCAGTGCCGTTAATCCCCTACCGCCGTACTCGTAATGAGGCCCTTAGTATCTTTAATGCATATGGTATATAGTCCCAGAAGAGTGACTGGGCGGGTCAAATAGATGAAGAACTAGTGGGGATTCCGATGTTTTTACCAAAAAAGAGCTAATATCTAGCAGAACTAACCATATTATAAATACTTGCTGTTACGACTGTATGGGGGCATCTGCACCTCTGCTCACTATAAAGTTGGGTTAGAGTCAGGGAGCACCCCAGCCAAGGCTCTCAATTGTTCGCTTTGGGCGAGCAGCCAGGCTGTGACTCAAGGGAGGTGATGCTGGCTGCTTCTTAGGTATAGTGAATCCCCAGGCTCCCCACAATGGAATGTCCACACACTTATGTTGGTTGATAACACAGTCCTTTTATTAAAGGATAAAAGTCAGGTAGATAAGCGCAAATAAATTAGACTCACTTTGTACTAGAAATCTAAACAGGCAACTTAACTTTATATGTGTATATATACAGTTCTATGTGGTACCACTGTGCCAAAACTGTGATATCCGCACTCTCAACCCAACCACGGAAGCCGCAAGTACACAACCCTCTTGCTTTGGTTGTCAGAATAAATATATATACTAGAAATGCAATCAGGTAACTTAATATACATATATACAGTTCTATGTGGTACCATTGTTGCCTTTAAATTAATTTGTAATGCACCAACTGCTGACAGTTATTAAAACGCATTTACATTATTAAGCAAGGGTTAACTTCATAAAACATTACTGTAGATAGGCAGGTAATAATTAGAACATAGGCAGAATGCTTTCTTTAGTGTAAAAATGCAATACTGTGTGAGGATATAAGTTAGTTAATAGTCTGTTTCCCTTTCTACAGATCCCACTAACCCAAAGTAACACAGAAGCCACAGGAGAACAGGATCAGAGACGAATCTGGGACTCCTGGATGAATCCTGAGGATGGAAGTTACTCTTCCTAGTCACAGTACCTTCGGTGCCTTGGCAGGTGAAGCGGTGGAGTTTCTTGGCTTTACCCAAAGAGACCGCTGGAGGATGGCCCTCCGTCCCTGGAAGAAGGAGATGCTGGGATGTTAATGTCGAGAAGAAGAGAACCAAGCAGTGTCGGAAAGGCAGCAATGCAGGTCTGTCTCTGATGTTGGGTTGCTACGCCGGCTGTGGATGTCCCACGAAGATCAAACTTGCTGTGGACCTCAGCAAGGCTTGGCTGAAGAAGATAAGATACTTGGAGGGTGTGGATGACTTTCGGTGGTGACGGGTGCAGTGGCAGAATTAGGTGTCAGGTTCCGGGATTTCGTGGTTTACCCCCTCTAGGTTCTTTGTTGCTGTAGCCGCAGCACAGACCTCAGGATGGCTTCTGGCAACCCAGACACAACCACTGGCCTGGACTGCAGACCCTCACCAAGTCTGGACCCTCTGGACATCTTCAGATATTGGTGGAGGGAAAGCCACCGGCAGACACTCCTCTGCAGACAGCGACCCAGGAACCTCACTAGCATGGAAAAGTGGAAAGATGCCGTGGCAGGAATGACCCTTGAAGCTTTCTTTGAATGATTGGATCATTGGCACCTCTGGGTGTTGGGTGGCGCTATGCCAGGGTACTCCCTCCCCTCTTCTGGGCGATACTCGGCAGCTTAGCTTCCTTCCAGCAGTCACGAACACTCCTCCGGACCCTGGGCGACACAGATGGACTTCTTGGCTTCAAGATGTTCAGGCACTCCTCTTCTGGACACACAAAAATCCCTTCTCTAGAAGGCAGGCACAATGGATTGGCTTCCAGGACTCTTTGGGTGAAGAGCAGCAGTTGCACGATGTTCCCTCGTAGCTACAGGAAGAGGTCGCATATCCAGGTCCTCTCTGGTACAGTCCTTGAGTCAGTACAGTAGTGTGAGGCCCCCTGTTATATGAAACACCCCCCATTCAATCAGGCTGAGCCAGGCTCATGCAGCCAATCACACACAAGTGCAATCATGCAGGCAGCACCAATCTGGCTCACGGCCATTCAGGCCATTCGCCAGAAACCAGACATCTACAACACAGGATGTGGATTGGGGCTACTCCCCAGCCTTTCAGTGCACCGTACTGCATTCATTCCACTTTCAGTCTGGGCTCACTGAGGCTTTGCATCACACAACCAAAACCAGACACCCACAACACAGAATGCATATTGGCTACTCTCACCATTCATGCAAGCTCCACCCCAAGGATGTACCCACAACAAGCAGCCATTAAGAAGGCTCCAGCCAGTTTGGCAGGAGGCAGACCCAGATCCATATATGGTCCTTCCACCCAACAGCCAGTCAGGGGAAGGGAACAGGGTCAGGGCTTCTCAGGACTTTGAGAAACAAGGGGTAAAGGCAAAGACAACCAAGAGGCCACGAGTAGCCATCTGGTCTTTGTGTAGGAATCTATCGATTCCTATGGCAGGGTCTGGGTATCCCAAAAATGGAGGGTACTCAGAGCCACTGTCGGGTCAGCATGCAGCTGCCACTACATTGCTCTGTGGGCAACATACATGTACCCAAAACCATACGCTAGGGGTACAAGGGTGACCCCTACCTGTGGGTGCCTTAAGGTTATCCTATGGGTACTGTTCACCAAAAGGTAACCATGAAGGCACTGCCAGGGGTCCAAACTGGACTCCTGTGCAGAAAAACTCACAAAAACACCAACAGAGAAGTCGTAGGAATAGGAAGAGGATGCCCTGTCCCTCCAAAAATAATCTACAGAATCACAGTCGGCAGGCTGATGGACAACCTGAGCAGTTTGGGGTTTTCACCCTCCTTCTGCATGAGCCACTTTTAGGTGATTATGGTCAGATTGGACCTTGATGGTAGACCCAGTAAGGTAAGGTCTAATACTCTGAAGACTGCAAACTATACTAAAAAAATAATTGTCAACAGCAGCCCACCTAAGTTCTCTACCTTTTAGTTGCCTACTGATGAAGATTATGGGATGCTCTCTCCCTTTGTCATCCAACTGGGACAAGACGTCTCAAATTGCTGTGTCACTGGCATCGGTTTATACAATAAAGGGGTTGCTGTAGTCAGGAGCACTGTCACGACCCACATCCAGAAACCCCCCTGGCAAGCCCATGGGCCAGGAGGGGTCTTAGCTCGGGTCTACAACAAACTTCGGCATCTTTTGCCTAGGCCCTCTTGGGGCCAGTCCTGGCGCCTTTGGCGCCAGGCTCATACTTAGTAAAGACTTGTGTTTAGGGAACTACTTTATTTCAAGTGCCAGCCAACATGGAGGCATCCACATTGCTTGGCTCCTTGGAACCAAGCTATGCGGTATAGTGTTTTGGATGTGGTAGCCTAGGAACTACTTTACCTGGACTACTTTCTTGAAGCTATTTAAACCACACCCGACTTGGATAACACGCTTCACGTTACTTTGCAATCCTGCAACATGACGCTCATCGTGTTCAGCTGTACCCGCGAACCCCGGAAGAACAGCATTTGTAAAGAGACAAAAGGACATCGTTAACAGCAGCAGCTTACCTGTAATTTCATCGTTAGCTGCCCACAGCTCCTGCGAACAGCATCCTAGGATTAGCGCCTCTCCTAGACCGGAAGATCTGCAAAAAAGGAAGAAACAAGACATTAGACACTTTAACAACATAACGAATTGTGCCGAAAAGCTTACCTCGCAAGTCGCCCCTCCACCAGCATCGCCTCGGCATTTCATACACCGGGTGAGCACTGCAATCTATGGGAAATCAAAGACAACAGGTTAGCAAAGGCAAGGCATCATAGCACTGTGCATAGTGCCTACTTACCGCATCAAGGCGCTCTTAATACGCCATCATTTACCGGCGAGACCCAATTCAGCCAATGCATCACATTGGACTTCTGCGCACCTAAGGAAGAGAAAAAGACACTATTTAAACCGAGAAAGGCAGGCAAGAATAACAACAATATACAACAGCAATAAGACCTACCTGAAAGACTCAAAACGGGCCGGCATCAGTGAAGTAACTAGATCGCATTCGCCCACAAAGGACAACGCGCACCTGCCAAGAAGGCAGGAAGGAGAGCACACCTGAATTAACAACAAGGTGAGGAGAGGTACAGAGGGGCTGCGGGCATACGGGGTGGTGGGGCGTTGCTTACCCCAGTTGCCCAGTCTTGAACATTGCCTACCTGTATTTCAGGCAGAACTTCCCCGCTGGTCACACCTGGGAACCGCAGAGAAGGATACCAGAGTCCCTACGGCTAGGTGGCGTCCCCGTGGATACCAGGTGAGCGTAACAAACACACAACAAAGATACCCTACACAGACTTTCCTTCAATCCATCAAAGGTCTTCTGACAGTCTTCAGTCCAATGAACCTTCCTAGGTTGCGTGGGTAATATCAGAGCTGTCAGAGGGGCAGCTATGGTGCCATAGTCTGCCATGACATTTCTGTAGTACCCAGTGAGGCCCAACAAAGCTCTCACCTGGGTTTGAGTAGTGGGAGTCTCCCATTTCTGTACATCTTGTACCTTACTAGGGAGAGTTTGGATATGACCTCCTCCTACCTCATGATTAAGGTAAGTGGTCTTCCCCTGAGCTATCTGGCACTTGGTGGCATTGATTGTGAGGTTGTCCCTGTTTATGGCCTGCAACACCATATCCAAATGAGTCAAGTGGAACTGCAGACCGCAATGTCATCTACATAGGCCACACAGAGGGCCTATACTCCACACAGAGGGCCTATACTCCACTAAGGGTATGATTGACTAACCTTTGGAAGATGGCAGGGGCATTCTGTAACCCAAAAGGCAGACTCTAAACTGCTACAGACCCTCATGGGCTGAGAAAGCTGTTTTATCTTTGGCCTGGTCAGTTAGAGCTATTTGCCAAAAGCCTGATGTGAGGTCAAAGGTGCTTACAAACATGGCAGCACCTAGGGTGTACACAAGCTTATCAGCCCTGGGTAATGGGTGAGCATCCGTCTTGGTGACTGCATTGACACCTCTGTAGTCCACAGAGAACCTCCAATCTTTGGTACCTGCCTGGGAACTGGCCTTGGGAACAAGGACCACATAGCTGAACCGTGGACTAGTTGCGAGTTCAATTACACCCAAATCCAACATCTTTGCGATCTCATCCTGGATAAGTATCTTTACAGTGTCCGACATCCTGTAGCATCTTCTTTTGACAAGTACACTGTCACCAGTGTCAATTTCATGCCTGCACCATGGGGTGAGGCCTGGTGCCGCAGAAAACAGAGGGGCATACTGCTGGAGCAAAGTCCAGCAGGCCCTCTGCTCCTCTGATGTCAGATCTGGTGAGAGGTGAACTCCCTCTACTGAGCCATCATGTGGGTTGCTATGCAGCAAGTCAGCAAGGGGCTCACTCTCATCCTCTTGCAGTGAAGCTAACGGAAGGCATGAAACATCCTTTCTTCTGTGGTATGGCTTGAGCCTGTTAACATGGAAGACCTGAGGGTCTACCCCAGGGGTACCTATATAAACGAGATAGTTGACCTTGCCCATCTTGGAGATTATCCTGAAGGGTCCAGTCCACTTGTCTGCCAAAGCTCAAGGCTGGGTGAGCTCCACTACAAGGCTCTCCTGGCCAGGAGTCCAGTCCACATGTGAGGCTTTAAAGTCATTCCAGTACTTGTTCAGTTCTTCGCTGGCCTTGAGATTTGCTGATGCCTGGCCCATTATTTATTCCATCCTCGTTCTGAGGCCTAATACATAGTCCCCCATTTGCTTTGCAGGACCTGGATGTGTGGCTTCCAAGCCTTCTTTAATTAAGGCAAGTTGGGCCCTCACTGGCTGTCCAAATAGGAGCTTGAAGGGCTGAAACCAACACCCTCCTGAGCCCCTTCTCTAACAGCAGGCATGGTAATAGAAGGTCCCACTTCCTCCTCGGGGCTCTTCCAAAGCACCCAACATGCCTTTGAGAGTTTTGTTAAATATGTACACTAGACCGTTGTTCTGGGTGGTAGGATGTAGAGAACTTCTATGTAAGTTACACCACACTCCTTCCACATTCGTGCCTTGAAACACTTGTGTATAGGTGCGTTATAAATGCCATATCATATCATGCATGTAACTAGACATGAAGTTGGATCCCCAGTCAGAGACTACATCTTATGGGAAGCCCACTCTGGCAAAAAGGCAGAGGAGAGCCCTGACAACCACCTTGGCAGTTATGGTCAGAAAGGGTATAGCCTCAGGGTACCTGGTCGCATGATCACCCAGTGTCAGGATGAATCTGTGCCCACCTGATGTACGCGGGTTGAAGGCACCGACCGTGTCAATGCCTACCCTCTCACATGGTGTGCCAACCAATGGCAAACACTGCGGTGAGGCAATGGCACTGCCTCCAGTCTTGCCAGACAACTGACAAGTGGGGCAGGTCTCGCAGTGGGCTTCCACTTTTACTCCCATCCTGGGCCAGTAAAAGTGGACTGAGAGTCTTTGCTTGGTCTTCTTAGTGCCAACCAGCCAGGGGCACTTGTGCTAACTGCAGAAGGAAGGGCCTGTGGATCTTGGGTACAACCAACCGTTTAACTGTACCAGGTACTGGCTTGCTAGGCTCACTATAAAGGAGCTCACCCACCTTATAAATCAGAAAAGACCTATGCACTTCACCTTGTGCCTGGGCCTGTCTTCCCAGACCTTCAAGAGAGTGGCATTCTCTTAGCCCCTTAGAAAAGCCCTGCTAGAGGGCCCACCTTCAGCCAGCAGGCATTGAAGGTCAGGGTGATCGTCTGAGTCGAGTGTCTCTTCCTGAGGTGGGTCTCTGGCTCTTCTCCCTCAGAGGTTGAGTCCTTCCAGAGCGTGGCCCACAGTGGGCGCTGCTAAAGCAGCAGGTAGATAAGGTGCCCCCTTCTCAGAGGTGGCCTTCTTGCTCTTCCTGGGCAGGCACATTGTCTTGTACAATTACAGGCAGTTTGACTGTCTTGTCCTCAATGTGGATGGTGACTAAGGCTACAGGGGCAAGTTTGGGATGCCCACCAGCTAACCTGGTGGTTCTCAGAGGAGCACTTGCATAGTCCTCTGCCCTGAACAGGATCCTGTCCACCACTGCCATGCTAGACCCAGTGTCTCTCAAAGCATTGGTAGGCTGGCCATTAATGAGGACACTTTCAAACAATCTCTGGGTATTCAATGGGATAGTACTCAGCACTTCTGAGTACTGATTCCAGGCCCCAAGGGAAACTAAGGTAATCTCTGAAGGAGCACCAAAGATGATTCCTAGGGAAGAGGTGAGGACAGTGGCATAGGTTAATGGTAGATAAGGCTAAAAGCCTGGACTCCAAGTACCTTACCTTTACACTTGGACTCACCCTTGCTGTGGTTCTTGTCCCCACATTCCCATCAAGTGGCAGGTATGTGAGGAACTGATTTAGGATCACTGGGAGTCTGCTTCACAGCAGGAGGACCACTACTCCTACTCGTACCCCCATTACACCTATCCTCATTAGACCTTTGGAACTTAGGAGAGGGAGGTTTTGCTTTATGTGACTGTGGATGCTTGTTGAACTCCTCCGATTTCTGAGAGGTCCCGTTTTCTTTGTCCATCACATTGGGATACTCATGGCACACCCTGTGGGAGACCCACCTTTTAGGCAGCCTGTCCAACTTAAAGGAATCTAAAATGTTCTGTTCAGCAATGTTCTGACGCAGCTCTGGCTAACAAGCTTCAGAAAAATGCCCAAAAACAAGAGTTGAGGTAATTCAACAAATGTTGTTACCCTGTATCCATCAAGCCACCCATTATGTTCAAATGGGCAGCAGTCAACCCAAGACACATTCTCTCTCTTTTTATGTTCTCTGAATCTTTTAGTGTACAGGGTGGGTGTCTTGCCAAACCTGGAAATCACAGCAGCGTTCTCATTCAGGCCTCTTTCTGCCACACTCAACTTCAGAATACAGTCATGACCAGTCTGAGATACTTCACTCAATAAACACTTAATCCAATCCCTATGGTCAACATCATGGATATCACAAGCTATTTCAAATGCCTCTTACCATTGCAGAATATCAGAAGCCTCTGCATACACACCAACCAAATCTTTCTTAAACTTGGTAGCAGGAGACCCGACACTCTCAACTGGTTTAGCCAAAGTGTTCACCTTCTCCAGCTGAAGTCCTTGATGTACAGTGTCTCTGTCTTTAAGTATTACTTGTTGTGGCAATTTCTCTGTTTTCAACTTGGATTCTGTTTCACAATTTTTGTTCTGAAAGGCTAATATTTGTCTTTGTACCTCCAATTTCACAATCCGTCTGGTAAACCACAGGGACAGCTATACGCTCTGCCCTAGATTTATCAAAATGTAACTATCTTTCTTCATAAGCATTCTGTAGAGCCTCTACGCTCACGCTAGTCAAATTAGCATTAGGTTCCATTGTTTGTAGTGATGTCTTCAGTATACATCACTAAGTGTAGATATTGTGCAAGTAGCAAGGTCCTAAAACCAGTTATCCCACCAATGCCACTGGAGTAAAGACTGGAGGGGAGGGGGGTATCTGTACCTCTGCCCACTATATTGTTGAGGTAGTAGCACAGAGCATCCCAGCAAATGCTCTTAATTGGTAACATTGGGCGAACAGCCATGCTTAGACTCAAGGGAGGTGATACAGGCTTGTTCTTAGGTACATTGAATCCCCAAGCTCCCCACAATGGAATGTCGACACACTTATGTTAGGTAATAAAACACTCCTTTTATTAAAGGATAAAAGTCAAGTAGATATACACAAATAAATAAGACTCACTTTGTATGGTTCCATATGTTAATATCCCTGCAAAAATATTGTGATACAATAATATAGCCATATTTTTGCGCCGATATTGACCCATGGACCGTGCGGGGGACACCCCTGCAACCCATGCATTATTTTATTTTCAAATGTGCGGGGGACACCCCCGCAACCCCTGCTTGCACAAAATATCCTCCCCAAAAATATTGCCTATGGCGAGACAAACGGCCATATGTATGGCGATATTTTTGGTGGGGATATTTTGTAGGGATACCTTTTGTACTAGAAATCTAAACAAGCAACTCAACTTTATATGTGTATATATATACAGTTCTATGTGGTACCACTGTGTCACACTGCGATATCCGCACTCTCAACCCAACCACGGAAGCCGCAAGTACACGACCTTCCTGCTTTGGTTGTCAGAAGATGCCTACTTTGAATATACGGCCATCTCCAGGCAACCAAAGGGGGGGTGTGGGATTAGTTAGAGGTTGCGGATAGGTATTGGGTAGTTAGGGTTACCGGAAAGAGGATTAGGAACATGAAATAGATAGGTAGGGGAAGCACAGGGGTACAGAGGTATAGGGGTACACCAACCCATAACGTATATTCTCACTTATTTCGAGAACTTCCTGTCACCCTGCCCACTCTACTCCTGTCGTAGTTGTCCTATAACTAATTCTTAATCATGTAACCTCACTTCAGATAAAACATATTACCACAACATGTTCATGTCGCCCAACTCCGACCAGCACACTGTTCACAGCATACTGTCATGTGTTCTACACATTTCTCAATTACTACATGCACCCTAAATCACACTTGTGCCCCATGTTCATCAAGTGCCCAATATTCAATTAATCAAAGCACAGTTTTGCACTCCATGTGTGCAATTCATTTTACATACAGTTCTTTGGAGGCATTCTCTGCAAGAAGAAACCAAAACAGGGTTGTAATAATTGGCCCTTTACAACATAAATCAAATGGATAATACAATGTTCCAGAACACTTAACTGAATCCCCTAAACCCGCAAGCGAGTTCAGGGGCATGGACAAACTCAAAGATTGACTGGGATGGCTGTTGCAGTGCTCTGCCCTCCGCGCCCCAGCCACCGTGTCTGAGACCCGATCGTGGAAATCACTGCAAAATTGTCACCTACGCAGTACCGGGCTCTCCCCTGCTTGTCTGCACTTGAGAACGCCTAGACAGTGTTCAGTTTAAGACTCCCCATGGCCTGTGTGCTTAAGGTGCTAATCAAAAGCGCTGACTGAAGCACGCTGCCCACTTTTGAGGGCATGTCGCGCGTGACTTCTGCCTCAAGGCCTCTGGGAATTGTAGTATTGCGCTGGAGCCTCCCCTTTCCCTTGCACCACTTCACTGCGGCGTGGGCTATTCCCACTCGTTTTCTTTGATGAAATGGTTTGACTTAAATAGAGCATGCACATTTGTGGCAGGTTCCCATGACCTATCCTCTGGCCCATAACCCACCCAATCCACATAATACCACAATGTCTTCCCCGTTTCTGGGAGTCCAAAATACATTTTACCTCCTACTCCTCTTGTTCATCAACATCACCAACAGATAGCTCTTGTGTTGCCATTTCGGCCTCAGACGTCTTTAATACCAAAACATGAAATATGGGATGTACTTTTCATAGCCTTTGCCAATTCTAAACGTATCACATTGGGTTTTAACACTTCTACCACCTCAAATGGTCCTACAAATCGTCACTGAAATTTCCAGGCTCCTTTCAGCCTCAAATATTTTGATGCCAACCATGCTTTATCCCCCACCTTATATTGAGTAGGTGGCTGCCTCTTTCCGTCAGCATACTTCTTATTCACTTCCTTGGCCCTCTCCAAATTTTGTTGAGCCTTCTGCCACCCCAACTTGTACGGGTGGGACCGTATTAACTACCGGCAATTTATCCAGGAACACTGGTGGATGGTATTCATACCAACAAAAGAAAGGAGACATCTGCAAAGACATATGATCAGAGATGTTGTAACATAACTATGCTAGCCATAATGCCTCCAACCATTTACTTCCTTGTTGAGTCACCAGGCAGCAGAAAAACTGTTCCATTGACTGATTCACCCGCTCCGCCTGCCCATCTGTCTGCGGATGATAACTAGTGGGCAACTTTACTAGAATGCCCAATTGGCTGCAAAAGGCGTTCCAAAAATATTGAAGTCAACTGTGACCCCGTGTCTGAGACCACTCAAGATGGTAAACCATGCAACTTTACCACATTCTGAACAAACATTTCTGCCAACCCCCCTGCTGTCGGCATTCCCTTGCAGGGCACACAATGCGCCATTTTAGTTAAATAGTCCACTTCCACCCAAATGGTATCATAGCCTTAGACAACTCAGTTACAAAATCCATAGAAATATCGTCTCGCAGCTTATTTTTTAAATGTTATTTATTTATTTCTAAAGTACCAAAGCCAGCAGGCATCAGAGCACACAAAAAGACAGAGGACAGAACATGAAGCAGAAGATACAGCTAACAGGGGCGTAGGCTTCTAGAATTGATGTAAACAGGAGACTTTACTTATTTGGCGTAGGCAAAGTTTCCAGTAATCCCTTTGCATTTGATGCAATGCCTTATTTTGGGCGCACACTTCCCAATCCATTGCTGAACCCTTTGCGACCACTGTGGCCACCAAAAATATCTTTGATTCTGTTGCACCGTCTTCCTGATTCCTGCATGTCCTGTTGTCACACGCTGCTTGCGTGCACTATTACTTACTGCGTTGGGTCCCTTGCGTTTCTATTCGGCATGGAAGCCCCATCTGCCTGTACGACCCCAGCATTTCAGTGAGTGGACCGCAGTATGTAAACAATGTGATCTACAATAATTAGAAAAGCTAAGTGAGTCTTGTGGCAATGGAGTATACTCCCAGCATCTCCTTTACAAATGTGCTCTGTTGCCTAGCGTTTGCTCTCCCGAGCTGTGTCAATCGAGGTCGCTGCTGCTGGGTGCCAAGAGAAAGCATCACAGAACATCCGACATTAAGAAACTACTAATATTCAAGAACCACAAGGAAAATGGCATCCATCCCATCCAGCGGCTCGCTCGTTGCAACCCACGACTACTACAGAAGACGTCTGGGTTCTACTTCCCGTAACAGCTCCTGTGGTAGTGTTGAGTACTCTGGTGAAGTGACCCCACCCCCAAAACCCAGGTCTACCCAAAGCGGACACTGGTCACTGGTGGGCTAGCTTCTTCTTCGGGAAACCAACACATCTGGTAATGACAACCATATCAGAGACCCCAGAGAATTCAGGAACATTCCGGGTGACCAATGGCGTGATCTCGTGCGATCTGGCTCAAGAGGTGATGAGAAAGCGCTATGCAAGTGAGCCCAGCAGACCATCTGGGCCCCCGACGTGAACGGACCCCAGTGCATTCCCACACCGAAGTCTGGTCGCAACTTTCAAGAATAACGCTAGGAGACAGCGCCCATTGTCCATTCCCTCCCCCATCCCCCACACTCCCACCCCTACCCTACCCTCCCCCCCTCCTGTCTCTTATTTTCATGGCTGCTTGACATGTAGGAGTAGTGTTGACAACCCATTTTGAAACCCCATTTCTTTTTCTTTTTTTTTTGGTACCATTAAAGTAACACATCCTTATTTTTTCTACTTTGGCCTGAGGGGCCTTTGATTTATATGCGTTACAGACTAATAAATGTAAGCAGTCAAAAAAACAAAAAAAACAATGCAATCCACATCATTCCTTGTACGTGAGCACATAAAAGGAGACGCAGCATAGCAATTACTGCATCTCAACGCTCCCCAGTTTCCTGCTAACTTTCTAGCCTCGATCCTTCTTGTTCTACTTTGACCTGCCTGCTGCCTTGCCCCTGACTTCTTGTCAACTGGGGTCCTTTTCTTGGCTGCCTTCTGTTTCCTTCCTGTTATTTTGACTAGTACTTCTGGTTATTCTTCTCCTTGGGTCCAGCCTGACTCCCTGGACCCTGGTTCACTAACTCCCTTGTGGATCCCTATGTGTGCTGTTACGCCCCTCAGTTCAGTGCTTGCACTGCCTACTCACCATGCTAATACTGGGAGGTGAGTCTGTGGTTTTGAGGGTCTGGTTCAGCTTGTCTCCCGTGTTCCATTTCATGGAGGGGATACTGGACTGGACCTCTGGCATACACTTTACTACACCCTGGATTATTCCATAGAAAGAGCTGTATCTGACCATTCCAAAGACCAGCACCAAACAAGACCTGTTTCTACAACACCAAGGATATCGGGTACACCGTGCTCACGAGACGCTGTGCTTGACACCAGCCAACAGTCCCTCATGAACCCATTCTATAATCTGATCTTGCACCTTTTCAACTGGAACACATATTTGAACTTCTTGATACATTAACCCCTCCTGTAAATACCTGCAGGGATCTTGCATACACCACTCCTCCTTCATCTCCTTAGTCCAACACTGCCCGATCTCCGTCAACCACCCACCCTCCACCATTCCCATCACTCACTCTGGTGGAATTATAGCGTGTATCTCTCTCTCTCTCTCCACCTGTTCCTCCTCCTGTTGTCTAGATAAAGTATCTGCCTTACCATTCTTCTTCCCTGGATGATAAGTGATAAGATAATCAAACTCCCAAAGTACTATGACCAGCGCAATTGTCATGCACTCACTGTTTTAGCAGTTTTCAAAAATTTCAAATTCCTATGGTCTGTAGAAATTGTAATAGTATGCCTGGCACCCAACAGATAATGTCTCCATTCCCCCAACACTTCCTTAATGGCCAACACTTCCCTATCTGCCACTACATCATTTCTCTCACAAGGCGTTAATTTCAGTTAGAAATATGCCACTGGATGCATGATGCATGCTTCATCCAGTTGGGATAATATGGCTCCTGCTGCATCTGTTTCCACATGAAATGGTTTAACCTTATCAGGATGTCTTATGATCAGTGTCGTGGTAAAAGCTTGTTTCAAAAGCTCAAATGCCTTACCCACCTGCTCATCCCACTCAAATTTAACTCATTTCTTTAACAGTCTCATAATGGGAGTCACTATGTCTGAGAAATTGGGAATAAACCTGTGATAGAAATTGGCAAATCCCAAAAAGATTGTTCATCCTTGATTTTCTTAGGCTCAGGCCACTCCACCAGTACCCCACTTTAACCGGTTCCATCTCAATTAATTCGGGTTTCAATACATAACCCTAAAAGGTCACTGTAGTTGTTTCAAACACACACTTCTCCAACTTAACATACAGTTGATTTTCTCTCAACTGCTGCAATACCTTCATCACATGTTCTAAATGCTCTTCTTTAGACTCTGAATATATGAAGACATAATATAAACCACAACAAATACATCCATGAACTCACTCAAATGTTGCTGAATGAAAAACTTAAATGCTGCTGGGGTATTGCACAGCCCAAAAGGCATCATCAGATACTCAAACAACTCAAATTTGGTTCTGAATGCTGTCTTCCGTTCACCCTCTTTTTTTATTGTATTTGGTTTAATCAAAATTTTAAACCTTTACAAAATCAAAAAGTGCATGATAAAACATTAAGACTGAAGTGATCAATAATTAAGACAGTTAACATCCAACAAAACGAATCATTGAATAAAATCCAATATATAAAAGGAAAAATGTGATAGTTCTAACTTGTTAAAAAATAAACAAATTAGAACTTTGATGTAGCATAAAAGAATAATATAACAATACAAGTATAAGATAAAGCCTAAAGCAAGAACAACATTTTTTGACAAATTCAATTTTTCAATAACACCTACAATTTGAAAATAAAGATCATGAGTTCTTCAAATTAACCACACACAAAAGATCTGAATAACCGATTCAATACTGTCAAACAAAAACACACACAAAAGAATAAAGATAATTCACGTAGCCCAGACTATCAATAATAAATCATGTAACTTGGGTTCAATGATTGCAAGAAAATCAATCCATTTAAAAATAAGTCATTGGGCCTCATTACGAATCAGGCGTTAAGGGGTTAACGGTGCCGTAAACGGCGCCGACCCTTAACGCCTGATTACAAGGTCCGTTAGCGCCATGGTGATATTAACGCCTGCTTTTTGCAGGCGTTAAAATCCATGGCGCTAAGGGACCATGGTGCTAATTACGCCACCGTAATTTACGGTGGCGTAATTAGCGCCTTCCCCACTCCCATTATGCCCTATGGGGCAAAAATGGGAATGGGGAAGGGTAAAATGGGAAATGGGGATTTACCGCCCCACTCACCTTGGAATGGGGCGGTAAATCCGCCATCCACCATGGTGTAAACTTACCGCCTTGGTCGTAATGAGGCCCATTGACTATTGCCCCGATGCAACGTTTCCACAATGATTCCATGGTAATGTATGATTGCAAGAGGGGATCCAACTCAAAAATTCGAGCCCGAGAAACTGCAAAATATGTACAATAAATTACCAGAAGTTTAATGGTTTCACTTTCTTCATCAGGGCCACAAAAGCGGCACCAGCCAGAGCCAATAATTCCATGTGATTTATATCAATGTTTGGTTCTTGCGTATGTGGGTAATTGGTTTAACCTTAAAGGAAGGTACGTTTTTCTTGCAACTGAGGAGGGAAATTGAATTAGGTTTTTTGGGCGATCTCCCCATTTTTTACAAAAGGAATTATATTCATAGTAGGATGAGTAGGTTCCGATCATGTCTGACATAAGACACCAATGAAAAATTTCGTATTTTCTCTTTTGCCCAGCAAGACACATAGACATTGACTCGGGGGTTTCATTGATCAATTTGAGAATTGACTTCAGTTTTGCAGATAATTTTTTTAATGAGCAAATAGTAGGATTATCCAGAATTTTGAGCTCAGCATATAGAGTATTTTTAGGTGGATTGGCCATTTTTATATAATTTTTTATGTTTCTCCAGTTTCTCTTTACAGAGAGAGGGAGTAATTGATCTCATGGCATATAAGAGCGTTCGGAATAGATTGAGCTAACCCCAGAACAGTCTTCCACAATTTGCCTTGGAGGGCATCAAGAATCACATCAATTTCATGAGTACAGATATCAAGGGAAAGAAGAATCGGTTCAACTTTTAATAAATAAAACTGAATAAGAGGAACTAAGGAGAAGCTACAGTATTTGTAATGAATAATTTTCATCTGTGAAGTGAGAATTTTGATTTTATTGTTTAAATAGGTTTTCCACATAGTTAAAGAATAGGTGTCATAGTTAATAACAGTCCCATGACCAGCGGTATCTAATAGGTTTGCATCTGTCAAATTTTAAAATGAATGATTTAACTGGGTTAACTGTTAAATTGTGTGCCGATACAAAGTCAGCAAAGAGATTACGTTTTTTTGCAGACCATACGGGGGTCTATCAAAAAATAAAAGGTCATCAGCAAAGCCTATCCAGTCCAACTTAATAGTACCTAGTCTAGCAGGGAAAACTATTTGATCATGCCAGAGCAGATCTATGCCATGAAGGTACAAATTAAATAGGACTGCCGCCATGTTGCATCACTGCTTGACTCCTATTTCAGTAGGAATTGGATTACCAAGTGCCCCATTGCAATTTAAACGTATACGATAGGTGGTCTGTTGATGCAGTAAAGCAATTAGGGTAACCAAAGTAAGGGAAATGTCAAGTTGTATCATTTTAGCCCATAAGACCTCACAAATCATGCTATCAAAAGCGGCAGTAAGGTCTAGACTGGCCATATAAACTGGCCCCATGTTTGAGAAGGAAGTTTGTGCCTGGAGATGAGCTAAAATAGTGGCATTGAGCGAACAGCCAATACATTTACGAAATCCCACCTGGTAAAGAGACAGTAGGGCATGTTTATTGATGAAAGCTTGTAGTTCGTGTAGCAGAAGTAAAGAGAACATTTTGGAGGAGGCGTCAGTTAATGCAATGGGGCAATAATTATTGGGAACATCAGGGGGAGCCTGTTTGTAAATGGGAATGATGTGAGCAGAACGCCATGACGGTGGAATAATACCGGTCTGAAGGATCAGGTCAAAACGAATCTTTAGGATATGTGCCCAGAAGAGGGGGGCAGATTTCTAAACACAGGGAGGCAGCCCATCAGGGCCAGGAGCCTTGGAATTATTTTAATTTCTTATAGCATTGATGATGCCGTCAATAGACCACCTTGATTGCATGCCTAGAACTAATTTGGGTTGGCCACCCTTAAGAAAGACAAAGCGTTCCGACATCTGGTATTTTTGCTTAATAAAACTAGTCCAAACATCTGCAGAAATAACAGTTTGAATTTCTGAATTAAAGTCAGAATTCAAGGTGCGCAAAGTAGACCACACCTGTCTGGTGTCATGTTTTAATAGATGGTAAAATAGTTTTTGGTTGTCAGCTATGTATAATGAGGTTTTCATCCTTATTATTTTATTTTTGTAAGTCTGCTTAATTTTCCTTACATGTTCTAAGAAGACATCCAAGTGAAAATTAGATCTTAATAACTGTTTAATATGCTGATTTTTTTTTCTTTCTTTAAATCAGCAAGAAGTAATTGTATGTATGAGCATGACTGGCAAAATAGGAGACTTGCAACTTGTTTTCTAAGGTCAACTTGTCTAAATGAATTTGAATGCGGAACACATATCTTGCTTCAATATTCAGCAAGGAAAGGCGACCCGTACCAATTCTAGTTATAATTTTGTAATCAGCTGTAATATATTTCAGGAACTTTTGACAAAGTTTAAAATTCCAACGTACGGACAATGACTGTCGATCCGGGTCAAGCAAAGTTAAGCTGAGGTTCTCTGAAAAACGGGCAAATGGTAAACTTAGCTCCAATTTGATGATCATATGATCACCCAAACCCGGGTTAAGAACAGTGACAGGGGAGATAAATGGATAAAGACTAGAGGAAATGAAAATAAAAAAATCAATAATTGATTTATGAATACCCCTATGCCAGGTGTAATTGTAAGGCGCCAGGATAGTAGGTGGAGATTGAATGTCCCATTCCAAAAAAAGTCTAACCAAATTTGCCAGTTTGTTTTTTGACAATTCGGATTGGTTTGGTACCCTAACATTAAAGTGAAGCAAGACATCATAGCAAAGCGAATTGAAATCACCACCAACAATTATTTTTACAGATGGATTAGCTGCAATTGCTGTCTCTAGCATAAGATTCAATTCATCAAGAATAACATGTAAGGCAATAGATAACTTATTCCAATAGATACAGACTAATAAAACAACAACAGAGGGGTTTTCGTCAGATATTAGTTGAATAGCCAAAAGTGCCGGTGACCTACTAATCAGTACTGAAGAACACTTACATGCTGTATTTATCAAAATGGCCAACCCACCCGAGGGTCTTCCCATTTGACCCCGTTTTTCCTCCTGAGTCTGCGTGAAGAAACCCTCAATAGTAAAGGGTAATTGGCACATAGTTTCCTGTAGGAATACAACATCAGGAAAGGGGCAGTAAGTATTCTTGTACCAAGTTCTGAAGTTGTTTAAACCACAGGAGTTCCACGAGATGATATAAAAATCAGCGTAGCTATGAATCTCCTAACAAATCGACTTGCAAATGTGGTTGAGCAATGGATGAATCCATCAATTGGAGTCCCTTGAGTGCAGACACAAAGGCCATCAATTGTTTTAATGTATTGTCATCAATTTCTGAGGCAATTCCCTGAGCAGTCAGGTTGAGGAGATTTGCTCTGTTGGAATAGGAGTGTTGACATATGATTCAGCATCATCAATAGAGGCAAACAATGAGGGTATTAAGCCAATAGACTTCAAGTCGTCCCTCTCTTCCCAAATGAGTTTCATTATGAGTTGGGAATTGAATCTACAAATCATTTTGTTATTGTTAACAGAGGCCAACTTCACCCATTCAATATCATTAGATCTTATAGTTCGTAGTGCTGGAATCTCTTGTAAGATGGCTATAAGAAATGATTAATTCAGCCTTGCTTTACCGTGACGATTAGGGTCGCTTTCCCAACCCATCACTATAGCCGATTTAAGCTCATTAGTAGAACAGGGAGCCACAAAATGAGTTGGCTCTTTGTGGGGGGGACGCAAATCAGAAGCCAAAGAAGCTGTCAAAGGTGAGCCTTTTTTGATATCTTGTGCTGGAAACACTGCATGGGACACCTCACCTCTTTTTTCATGGTTGTCTCCTTTTTTTGCCAAACAATCAGTGGGTAGTGGTATATGCCCACTTTCTTTCAATCTTGAGGGTTTCCATAAACCTTCAGAGCCTTGATCATTGCCAAGACCAATAATTACTTTGTCAGTTTTCTTAAGGGTCAGCACAGGATAATAATTTGATAAGACAGATTGTTTGGGGGCATGCACTGAATTGTCCACGGAAGGCAGACAAGTCAGGATTTGTTTCTCTTTGGGGACACACATAGCCCCTTTGTTTGTTTTATTGGTTTCCTTTTTCATGTCTTTGCCTGAGTTCAAAATAGATTTTCTTAGCATACACTTGGGATCGATAGAGGTTTTCGGATCAATAGCAGGCTTTATTAAAGACAGAGCCAATGGAGTGGGCTCAGATAAATTAAGCACTGCTTTTGACTCTTCATTTAGTTGGTTAAAGTCAATGATGGCATTGCCACCAGATAAGTTGCATATTTCTTTAATGTTGGTATTATGTCGATCAAGTTGGGCTGACGCTTGTTTTTTTTGTTTTTTTTTTTCTTCTATTTTTAGCTTCATTCTTTTGTCAAAAAGCTTTCGTTTCTCCATTCTAGCGTGAGCTCTTTTTTGTTTTCTAGTGAGTACAACAGGAGGCATCACGTCAGAATAAGAGACAGCGTTAAGCTCCTCAGAAGTTGCCTTCGACTTAATATCATCATCAGATAAGTCAATGAGATCAATAAGAGCAGAGGGGCTATCTGGGGTTGCACTTTTAGAAGGATCATGGTGAGAAGATAGATCTACATCATTTCGACATGGTTGAACCATAGGTCTAGTTGTGACAGCAAGCAAAATTTCTGCAATATTTGCAGCACTGCGTGCCACTAATTGCGGAAGTGTTAATTCGAGGGCTGTCACCTCCCGAGACATTGTTTTGGGGCTTCAGCTACTGTCTTAGTGAAGGTTTTTGTCTGAGTGGCCATATTGTTAGTTAATGGCGTCACCTTGCGATTTGTGTTAGCATTGAAATCGCTTTACAAGTAAAGAGCAGCCCTTCTATTTTGCTTAATTTAGCAGACAAATCTGTGATTTGCAGGTGGAGGAATCTTACTTCCTCATGAGTTTGTTCATGGCCCTTATCCAATAGGTTCGAAATCTTAGTGATTATTGGTAAGGCCTCCGGACTAAATGGAGGTCAGTTGTAGGGAAAGCTTTCGCTGAGCCCGTATTAATGGCTATAGGACTCGAAGTGGGAATCTGGGCCGAGGGAGAGCATTCTTGTGAATTGATAGTTGGAGAAAAATGTGTATCAGACTTTTCAGAAATGGGAGAACTATTGTGTTGCACATGTTGTGTAGCCATAGAAGATATGCTTGGAGTAAATATACTCCCAATTTTGCAATCATCTCTAGGTGCGGTGTAGCGGTAGGGTACAGAGTATGAATAGTTTGGTACATTATTGAAAAGAAATACATTTTCAACACAATATTTTCTTTGTGTGTCTGGGGTAGATGGCTCATTCGAAAGTCTGATTCGCCTGCCCAATTCCGATTCAATAACAGGGGGTAGCATTGAGAAGTCAGCAAGATGATGAGTAAAACATTCAACACCCATTTTTTTCCTAATTTCGTCCTTATCGAGACTATCATCAATATTGTCACAGTCATCCAACCATCCTCTTGGCAAGATAGTATTCGCCTCTTTTATAGTTAAAGAGCCCAGATGTAATGCTTGAGGGGGCAATTCAGTAGGCAGACCAGCAGATTAAGTCACAGCAACAGAGGATAAATTGTCTAATGGAGAATTAGCGGTGAAATTATCTTTTATACAGGAATTAATATCAAGAGGCGAAGAAATGGTCTGTGTGTCTAAATCACCAGGCCCCTCATAAATGGGATCTGTACCAGAGGACATTGGCTGGTTAGGCGCTAGCATGAAATTATTAATAGCACCCAAGGAGATAGGAGCTACTGAAATGGTATCCATGGTACCCCAGATTTCAGGTGCAGAGCTTGTATCATTTTCTTTAGTTACAGAACAAAAAGCAGCATCAATGGAGTCATTAATTGGTATTCCCTCTGTACACTCCATGAGAGATGAATTAATGGGTGTACAGCAGTTCACGGTATCCAGTTTGGTAGTGGTAAGCTTGCTCCCACTACGCAAGCCGTTAACCATAGCTGAGGAACGTTGAAAAAGGTCTGGGGCAGAGCCTATGCACTGAATGGCAAAGGCAAGAATTAACAATAATGAGAAAAAAGAGCTTTAGACGCCAAACGCAGAGGAATACCCAGAACTCACTTCAAATGTATACTTTAAAAATTGCAATGAAAAACTGAAAAACAATAGAATAGAGTGGGCCACTCACCCGCAACCTAACAGCCCAACAGCCACGTTGAAGCCCACTTCCGATGCGCGAGCATCAATCTTAATATAGGAAGTGATGTGGGGCCAGGGAGGGCGGGCGGCGGAGCCAGTAGGCAGGATGAGCTGCAGAAAAAAAATAACAATAACGCTCAGGAAAGCTAACAATGGAGAGTGTATGGAAGATACAGTGAGCCACAGTAAAGCCGCGGCGCACTATATAATAATGAATCAAAACGGGCACAGTGTCTCAAGGTCCAATTACTTGGCTAGTGTTCCCAGGGGGGGGGTCGTGTTGCGCCAGCAGCAGTGCTTCCTCTTGCAGACGCCGAGTCAAAAACAGTCCACAGCAATGCACAGATCCACGGCCAGCTGCAGCCCAACAGCCACTTTCAAGCCCACTTCCGATGTCACCCTCTTTTACTCTTACCAAATGCTACGCACCCCTCAAACTCAACTTTGTGAACACTTGTGCTGACCGTATCTGATCTAATAAGACTGATACCTTGTTCATTGCCCAACAGTCTATGCAGGTCCGCAATGTTCCCTCCTTTTTTGGAATACAAAATAAAGGAGAGGAAACAGGTGCCTGAGAGGGCCTGATAAATTTTACTCGGGCTTCAGGATCTTAAAGTGGTGTAACCACTCTCCATTCATTCAGGAAACAACAATCACAATGCGGAAATTGGGTCTTGAGGTCGATGATGAAATAACACTTCTAAATGTTTACTGGAATCATCAGAAAGCAGACAGACAGACTGTAATTTATAGAGAAAATCGCTGAAACTCTGGACGTCCTGGACGAGGGGAAGGCAAGGGCGAATATCTTGATATGTGGGGCCCTGAACATCGATCTCTTTAAACTTGTAACAGAAGACAAAAAGGCGCTTGAAAATGACTGGCTCGAAGAAATGGAAATAAGGCAACTGCAAATGCTGAACGGGAACACAATTGGGGACATTCCACCCGCCTTAACGTGGCAGCGTGCGGATTCAGCATCAATAATCGAGTATGTCTTTGTGTCAACTTATTTGCACGCCCGAATAAAATCCTTCGAGATCAAGAAGCAAACAAACAGTGATCACAACATGTTAATAACAAATCTTATTTCAACAAAAGGAAGGAACACACAACAATCAATATCAAACAGTAAATATACCCTCAGGTAGCAGTTTCTCAAAACAGCCACTTAGCAAATATGGGCTGCATTCTTTGTTCTTAATGATCATCAAAAAACAATGTTACCAAAAAATATCATTTTTAATATATTAATCTCTTTTCAGCACAAGTAATACAGACAATTGTTTAAAAAACATATACACATCACATAGTCATATACATGTGAAAATCATTCCACCTCACAGTATCAGAAAAAATGCCAAATATTTGATCAGCAAAAAAACACAACAATGGCAACTCAATTATTCTCATTTCCCATTGTGTGAACAAGCCCAACTTATATAAGTTTCTGTCCTCTGTGTTATAAGTAACTGGACATTCATCAGGGGCAGAAGTAGTCCTGTGCTTCAGGTAGATTCCTCCTATTCGTACACCAGATTGCTATATCTAAGGGTAAAAAGGCAATAACGTCTCACTAATATGGGCATTATAGGTTTAATTAATCACCATAGCCAATCCCTAATCACCAATAGGGTATCAAGTATACAATATATCATATACCTAATCCAAAGGTCAGAAGAAGTGTAGGTCTTCGACCTAAAAAACCAAACCAATTCTAGCTCTTCACTACTTTCGCAGATAGAATTCAATTTGAGTACCTAGAACCGTTTACAAAAGACTACAATATAGTCTATCCAATTCCTTGTTGATGCCCTTATCCCTAAACACATGGGTTTTAAGCATGCCCATAACCAGTAAAACCAGAAACAAAGAGTACAGCTCACCCTAGGATATCAGTGCTGTTCTTCTCCTGGAATTTGACTAGATCACAATAGCAGTCTCAACAATGTCTCCCTTTCAACTTCCTGCGGGCCTTCTGATGCCTAAAATACGGGGAGGTAGCGGTAAGTTCCAATACTCTAAGGTATACATAATGTACCCCTATTTTTAACCAAACCCGAGGGCCCTTATCTCTCTCAGGCTATTCCCATCCATCCACCACGTACTCAAATGGATGCACGCCAGGATGGAGCCTCCTCCTTCTACGGGATGTTGCGCCTCTTGCTCTGCAAGTGAAAATCACTAAGTGAGCAAGATCGGATCACTGGGAGAGTTCCCACATGTTGGAACTCTGTTAATGCAGAAAAAAAAAAAAACCATAATCAGGCCCTTACCTAATCTTGGGTAGATGTTATTCTGAAGGGAAGCATAGTACTAAGACTTGGACCCGGGAAACAGCGGAAACACTCACTGTCGCCACGGTAAAACACCGTTCGAAAATCCCTGTTACGCGACACTGGTGTAACGTGATGACGTCATCACGCTAAGCGGTGCGTGGTGACGTCATACGTCGCCATGTCCGCTACTGTCCGAAAAAAGCTCCCCATCATAGCGCGGTTGCTAAGCAACAAATAAGGACCAAGGAATTGCGGCAGCAACACCGAGTTAGCAGGGCAAATAGTGTGTCATAGGGAAAATATTGGTTCCCTGCCCGGAGCCCAAAAAAAATAAAAAAAAATGATTTCTAAGGGAACTCAATGGGCTCTATTATTAAGAGACCCAAGCCAAATGTGCACAGTGACACTACCAGCCCCTGATCATGTCCAAAGAATGTGGCAACAAAGCAGGACACACCTCACAATGTCTGTTCTTCCAATTTCAGGATCAAGCAAAGGTGAAACATACCCATACTTGAAATTGTACATCACCTATATTACAGCAACATGCTTCGTTATTCATCATGTTCCATAGTTCCATATTTCAAAACATCGAAGTTGATATTGTCCCTCAGTGGGTAACAACAGTAAGTGCAACACTCCAATGACCTCAGAGCACTATACCAAAACTGGTGGCGTACTTATCTAATATTATGCCACTCGATATTCTCATTCAGTCTAGTAATGTGGCTATTAGTAAGAAAGATAATCTTCTGTTCCAGATTGATCAATTTCCTATTGATTTCAACTTGGGATTACAATTTTTGAGCACCCACAGGAGGCCAGAGACCGAACTGTCGGGTGAGGTTCAGGAACACATCATATAGTTCTAGTGAGGAAGGAGGTGCACCGGGTGAGGACGAAGAAACCAATGGTGCAGGACAAAGAGGGAGAAAGAAGAATACCTCTCTGCAAAGGGGCCGTAATACAGGAGCAAGGAATGGGTTGAGACGCCCACCTTTTTTAGGCAGAGGGAACAGTCGGCAGGAATGGCCAACAGATCGCATGCAGACACGCAGCTACCGGGGTTGGTAGTGAATTTATCTAGTGAAATCTTAACTAAGGACGAAGAACGGTGTTTGAACAAAGGCCTTAATTTTGTGGTATCTAAATATCACGACCCTTTTGAATCCAGGTTAGAGTTTAGTGCATTTATGCGCAAGATACATCTGAGAGAATTCTTTGAAGATCAACCAGTCAGCTTGCATACTAATTTTAGTGGTCTTAGAAATCCCTCTACTTGGTGCCCACCGCATCACACGTACTCTCCTGAATCTGTGGTTTTTGAAAAGAAGGTCTTACAAGAAGTGAGAAAACTTGAAACCAAAGGCATCCCCAAGAACTCCAATTTGAGTCAGCAAGAAATTGCCTTATTGCGAGGTTTGGGTAAAAATGAGACAATTGTCATCCGCCAGGCCGATAAAGGAGGGGCGATTGTCCTTTTGAACAAGGACTACATTGAAGAATGTCACAGACTATTGGCAGACAACATCAGTTATCGTAAGATTGATCAGGATCCTAGTCCTGCACTTATGAAAATGATAAAGGAGAAAGTTGACAAAGCGGTCGATTTACAATAGATCAGCAAACAGGAAGGAGATTACCTAGCAAGAGAGACAGCGAGAACTCCTATTTTTTACATCCTGCCTACAATCCATAAAGATCTGGTGAGACCCCCTGGAAGACCTATTTTGTCTGGTGTCAATTCCATTCTGAACCCCTATCTAAATTTGTGGACTTTTATTTACGTCCCTTTGTAATGAAAATGAAAAGCTATGTACAAGATACCAGAGATGCCATTAGGAAAATTGAAGGGTTGACTTTTGATCACAACAAAGATCAATCTTATTTGCCTGGATATACAATCTCTATACATGAATATCCCACAACGAGCCACTCTGGAAGTGGTGGAGGAAACATTGCTACAACGTGAGGATAATCATCCTGTGAGTAACGCCTTCATCCTATGGTGCGCTGAAACAGCTTTGACAAATAATTTTTTCCAATTTTTGGGCCAATTCTATCTACAGGTTGAAGGCACAGCCATGGGTGCTGCCATGGCTCCAAATTTGGCCAATTTATATGTAGATATTGTGGAACAAACAGTGATCTATTCGGAAATCAATCCTTTCAAACAACAAATAATACAATGGCTAAGATACATCGACGACGTGTTCATGTTATGGCATGGCTCGATGGATGAAGCCAACAACTTCCTGGTTTGGTTAAATAATCAGAATAGATACCTGAAATTTACAGTTACCAAGAGTACCATAGAGGTGAACTATTTAGATCTGACAATTTACCATCAGAATACCCAATTATGGGTGAAACCGCTTGTCAAAATTACCGACAAAAATGCGCTTCTTCATTATAAAAGCCATCACGCTAAACATGTCTGGGACAACTTGCCCTTTGGACAATTTTTACGGTTGAAACATAATAGCAGTACCAAACATGATTATGAAGTAGGTGCCAACATACTAATGGACAAATTGATTGACAGAGGCTACCCTACCAAGGTCGTCAGGCAATCTGCTAAACGAGCTTTTAATAACAACCGGGTAGCTCTTTTTGATAAGACAAAGAAAGATACTGCTAATCATGATACCCCTTTGGTTTTTGTCAACACCTTTAGTAATATGTCTTATAAAGTGAAGAACATCATTTGTAAAAATTGGAAAAAGACTATGAATAGCCCACTACCCTTGATAGCTTTCAAAAAGAGCACGAATATTCGCAATCTCGTCATAAAGAATGACATGCACAAGATGGTTAGTCAAGTGGGAGCACAAAGTACATTGTGGGGTCTACCCCGAGTGGTGGGTCATCACCCTTGTGGAGAATGTGTTGTGTCCATTTACAAAGAAAGTGACCTCTGTGGATTTGGGTCTAAATTCAGAATGGACACTAAAAGAACATACAAATTGCAAAACAGAAAATGTAATTTATATGATTAAATGTCCATGTAATTTAATTTATATAGGCAAAACAAACAGAAAGTGCAAGACTCACATGATCGAGCAAGGGAGCTGTTTGAAAAATCATATTGATAAAGCTTCTCTAGTAAAACATTTTGAAGATAAAGGACATACATTCTTGGACTTTGAGTGGTGTATCTTAAAAAAGATCAAAGGTAGATCCCAAGATGAAATCAATAGGAAATTGATCAATCTGGAACAGAAGCTTATCTTTCTTACTAATAGCCACATTACTGGACTAAATGAGAATATCGAGTGGCATAATATTAGATAAGCACGCCACCAGTTTTGGTATAGTGCTCTGAGGTCATTGGAGTGTTGCACTTACTGTTGTTACCCACTGAGGGACAATATCAACTTCGATGTTTTGAAATATGCAACCATGGAACATGATGAATAACGAAGCGTGTTGCTGTAATATAGGTGATGTACAATTTCAAGTATGGGTATGTTTCACCTTTGCTTGATCCTGAAATTGGAAGGACAGACATTGTGAGGTGTGTCCTGCTTTGTTGCCACATTCCTTGAACATGATCAGGGGCTGGTAGTGTCACTGTGCACATTTGGCTTGGGTCTCTTAATAATAGAGCCCATTGAGTTCCCTTAGAAATCTTTTTTTTTTTTTTTTTTGGGCTCCGGGCAGGGAACCAATATTTTCCCTATGACACACTATTTGCCCTGCTAACTCGGTGTTGCTGCCGCAATTCCTTGGTCCTTATTTGTTGCTTAGCAACCGCGCTATGATGGGGAGCTTTTTTCGGACAGTAGCGGACATGGCGACGTATGACGTCACCACGCAACGCTTAGCGTGATGACGTCATCACGTTACACCAGTGTCGCGTAACAGGGATTTTCGAACGGTGTTTTACCGCGGCGACAGCGAGTGTTTCCGCTGTTTCCCGGGTCCAAGTCTTAGTACCCTGCTTCCCTTCAGGATAATATCTACCCAAGATTAGGTAAGAGCCTGATTATGGGTTTATATCTGCATTTACAGAGTTCCAACATGTGGGAACTCTCCCAGTGATCCGATCTTGGTCACTTAGTGATTTTCACTTGCAGAGCGAGAAGCGCAACATCCCGTAGAAGGAGGAGGCTCCATCCTGGCGTGCATCCATTTGAGTAGGTGGTGGATGGATGGGAATAGCCTGAGAGAGGTAAGGGCCCTCGGGTTTGGTTAAAAATAGGGGTACATTATGTTTATTTATTTATTCATTTACATTTATATAGCGCACAAGCAGCCCAGGGGCATTGAGGCGCTGTTACTTGCAATTAACTTAGTTACATGGTACAGGTAAAATAGCAGATGTTGACACATTGTCAATGTTGCAGGATGACGTACTGATGTTACAAGTAATGCTTTTGAACATATGATACGATATACATGGGATAATCATGCTGGAGTGTCTAGCCTTAAGTGAACAGGGTAGTCTTCAGCATTTTGCGGAAGGTGGTGAGGGAGGCCTCTCTACGGATAGTGTGTGGTAGGGCATTCCAGTGCGAGGGCGCAAGGTAAGGGAAGCTGGATCCGCCCGCTTTTACTTTTTTTACTAGGGGTACTGAGAGCATGTTGGTGTAGGGTGATCTGGTTGGCCTGGTGGAGGAGACAGGGTGTATCCTTTGTGAGAGGTATGCAGGTGCATTGAGGTGGATGCACTTGTGGGTCAGTGTATGTATACCTCGGAGTAATGGAACTTACCGCTACCTCCCCGTATTTTAGGCATCAGAAGGCCCGCAGGAAGTTGAAAGGGAGACATTGTTGAGACTGCTATTGTGATCTATTCAAATTCCAGGAGAAGAACAGCACTGACATCCCAGGGTGAGCTGTACTCTTTGTTTCTGGTTTTACTGGTTATGGGCATGCTTAAAACCCATGTGTTTAGGCATAAGGGCATCAACAAGGAATTGGATAGACTATATTGTAGTCTTTTGTAAACGGTTCTAGGTACTCAAATTGAATTCTATCTGCAAAAGTAGTGAAGAACTAGAATTGGTTTGGCTTTTTAGGTCGAAGACATGCACTTCTTCTGACCTTTGGATTAGGTATATGATATATTGTATACTTGATACCCTATTGGTGATTAGGGATTGGCTATGGTGATTAATTAAACTTATAATGCCCGTATTAGTGATACGTTCTTGTCTTTTTACCCTTCGATATAGCAATCTGGTGTACGAATAGGAGGAATCTACCTGAAGCACAGGACTACTTCTGCCCCTGATGAATGTCCAGTTACTTATAACACAGAGGACAGAAACTTATATAAGTTGGGCTTGTTCACACAATGGGAAAATGAGAATAATTGAGTTGCGATTGTTGTGTTTTTTTGCTGATCAAATATTTGGCATTTTTTCTGATACTGTGAGGTGAAATGATTTTAACATGTATATGACTATGTGATGTGTATGTTTTTTAAACAATTGTCTGTATTACTTGTGCTGAAAAGAGATTAATATATTAAAAATGATATTTTTTGGTAACATTGTTTTTTGATGATCATTTAGAACACAGAATGCAGCCCATATTTGCTAAGTGGCTGTTTTGAGAAACTGCTATCTGAAGGTATATTTACTGTTTGATATTGATTGTTGTGTGTTCCTTCCTTTTGTTGAAATACATATTACATATCCTCACTTAGTAGGAGGGAATATCACCAGAGTGTGGGGTTACCCCTGTAGAATATTATCTCTCAATAACACATCTAATAACATCATTAGAGGAAGGCCCTCTGAGGTGGCAACACACCATCTCGGTTGCAGAGAATAGGGAGAGACTTCATCTAGAAGAACAAGAGGTCGCCCAGCTTGCAACAGCTTACTGTCAGGACAGTACCCAATTAGAATACGACCAGCTACTTTTTCAATTCAAGTTCAAGAGCGTGGGGCTGAAAAATGTAAACTTGGTTTGAAAACATTGGTTTGACCCTGAAATACAGAATCACAAACAGCAGTTGCGACAGACCATCCGACAGGCCCGCTCATTAGACTTGAATGCTAGAAAGATGCAAACTAGAGTAGCTAAACAGTCATACAAGAATTGGATGAAGGCCCATGTACACCTGACTCTTCAGAACGACGCAGAGATAATGCTATCCATATTAAAGAACAAAAACACAAGAGAGTTTTGGAGGATTATAAATAATATGCAGGTGCTGCAAACGTGTCTGGTGACAGAAACAGAGTGGACCTCTCATTTCGAGGACTTATACAGGGGTAACGAAATTGTAGGTGATGAGACCAAATTAACATTTTCATCTCAAAGCCTCACATACTGCAAAGATGATATTGTGGCAATAATAACGAGGGACAATAACTCAAAAGCTCCTGGCCCGGACGGCCTAACGAATTACACCATAAAACAACATCCTGAGATTTGGGCTAAGATATGCTTAGCACTATTAGAAAGAATAAATAACTCAGGCAAATCTCCCAAATCATGGAAAACGGCGATCATTGTACCAATTTTCAAAAAAGGGGACAGATCAAACCCAAAAAACTATCGACCGGTGGCACTGTTGGATGTTCTGGGCAAGGTTTATGCCACCACCCTTCAACAAAAGTTGGTTCAGTGGGCTATAAATACGGGACACGTTGATGCCAGACAGGCTGGTTTTGTCAAACAAGTTGGCTGTTCCCTAAATGTACTACTCCTTAATTTGGCAAAAATGGAGGCTATAAAAACTAATACCGCAGTATACTTGGCGTTTATTGATTTTTTGAGCGCCTTTGACACTGTTGACCGGGACCTTCTGTGGGCAAAACTGCGGTGGTGGGGTTGCCTGGAAGATCTCGTATCTGCTATCCAGGAGCTCCATACGGAACCATCTATCAAGATTCGCTTGGATCAAGCTGGAACATTGTCAACAGCAGTAGTAACAGGCAAGGGTGTAAAGCAAGGTTTCCCGCTTACTTCAGCCATATTTAGCTTGTTCATATCGGACATTGGCATCTCGATAGATGCAGTAAACTCATTCCCGCCAAAAATAAATAAATCACACATAAGTTGGCTGTTTTACGCCAACGATCTTGTCGTGATAGATTTAACACCCATCGGCTTACAAAGAAAACTCGACGCCATTCAGGGATATGTAAGCGAGAATCAGCTGCTGATTAACCCAAGTAAAAGCGAAATCTTAACATTTAAGAACTTGAAAGGAGGGTCCTCGAAAACAGCAAAAAAAAAAGTTTAGAAGGACCCTGGGGGGAGCACCACTGAAGACATCACAAAGTGTGAAATATCTGGGAATGGTACTAAGCTCTTGCATCAACGATGGTCCCTGGATAGCTGACACTAAAAGGAAATGTGTTCAGCTAGCCAGCCAAGCCTTAATTATGAAAAAGAAATTCGGGAAGTTCTCTCTTGAACCACTGAGGTTGTTTTATCAACAGAAAGTCACTCCAGCATTGACCTATGGGGCTGAAAACGCTCTGGGCTGTACTCCCGAAGTATGGTCCTCTTTAGAGAATCAATTCTGGACGAAAGTACTGGGCCTTCCAAGAGGAGCGAGGTCATCATGCATTAGATACAAACTATCCCTTATTTCACTTCAGGCTAGAATCACTTGGAACTTGTTATCCTTGTTTCGAAAGACCCGTGCCCAAGAAAACATCCTCCAGTTTGAAATTCTCCATAGTGCAATGAACAAAGGTCAGAACGTAGTGGCAATGTGGATGCAAAGATGTGAAAGCTTATTAGTAGAATTTGATATCAAGATCAACATGCTCCACGAAAATCCAAACGCTGCAAAAATAAAAATCAGGCGCATAGACTGGGAGAGAACCTGCGCTCAAAGAGCCGTAACGAAATTGATGACAGATGTACCAGCTGAAGCCCGTGCCTTTAACACGGCACAACGTTATATTAGTCTTTTCCCAGACCCCAGCGCACGGAGATGCTTCAAGTTATTTCGCATGAACTTATTTAAAACCAAAGAGCGAATACAAATGTGGAAAGGCAACAAAAATATAAACCTTATGTGTAGATTCTGCACAAGGGAACCAGAAACATTGAAGCACTGAGTTCTGTTTTGCAATAACCTTTGCAATGAAAGAACCTTGCACTTGGGTCTGTGGAGTGCAAGCCCTCCCTCCTTGTGCTCGAATGATTGGTGGGGCCATATGTTTAATGGAACCGATTCGAAACTGTTAAAGAACAATTGAAGTGCGGTTAAGTCTGGTTGCTGCTGTCTAGAAAGCAAGCAACGACTAAAAGAAGCGTTGGGGTAAACGGACGTTGGAGGGATTAGGAGGATTGGAGGAATATGTGGAATTATGTAAAATGATGTATGTTACATGTTGTATGTCGATGTGTTTGTAAAAGATTTTAAAGGTTTGTACAAACCGAATAAAATTAAAAAAATAAAAAACGATAAATACTATTTCAAGCATTTGGTCTAAATAATCCCATAAATGCACATTTTCTGCCTCTATTAATGCACAGATATGACTACAAGGCAAACTCGCATTTGGCTCTAATTCGATGACACAATCATAGGGCTTATGAGGAGGAAGCATCTCATCCTTTTATTTGTCAAATACTTCTCCATAGTCCTAACACCGCAATGGTATTTTGGTGTTGATGAAAAATACATGATGAGCAGAACTCACAATCGCTACCAACCCTACAACCAGCTTCCCAATGTCTTCACAATGCCAAGGCATAAGCAGTGGTAGGTTTGCTAATTAAATTGACATTTGTGTAGAAATGCTATCTATTTGTTACCCAGTTCAATGAAAGCACAGCTCACACTGCTTCCCTCAAGGGTCTCTCCACCCTCTTTTCTCTGTCCACTGCAAGTACAAAGGGGCTAATGGAGAGAGAGTGCAGTAGTAATCCTCGCCTCCATACTTAAATGCCAAAGGCCTGTGGGAGTTCTCTGCAAGAATGTTTTTCTTTTTCAAATAATTGGAAATCAGAAGTAATCTGGATAATACTTGTATCAAGCTAACTATATCAATGAATCAACTTTATTTCGGCATTTCCCCTATAAAAGCACATACACACATAATACAACTTCATGGAATATCACATAAAAAGACATTCAAATACAAAATAACATTACCTAGCTAAAAACAACAAGCCAATAAAATAATAATTAAAACATTTCTTAATGAGAATTTGCATTGAATTCAGAGGACAGTCACTAAAATAATAATTTTAAAGGACCATGTGCGAGTGAATGAACATGTAAATGCTGTGTAGAGCAAAATATCCATCAACAAGATACACGTGCATAACAGTGCAAAATGTCACAGGACCACTATGTGCTGTCTGGCAAAGACCAGTATGTGTTATGTAAGAGTGCAGAAGTACAAGTCTTGACACAGTTGTGGTAGATTGGTTGGCATAGACCTATTTACAATAATAAAGGAAAAAGAAAATCCTACCTCGCCCTACTTTCTATGAGGGGTTGTCCTACCTCAACAAAAAAACAAAGGACCCAGTCAGGATGTCTGTAAAGTAAATGTCCACTGTCCTGGGTCAAAACCTATTTCCTTCCCTTATACTTACAAACGAACACATGAAAACTGGGTGTTTCATTAACCCAGGAAGAGTGCCCTCTCACTCTGGATGTAGACGCCAAGGCACAGTTATTTGTGAAAATAATATGTAGATAACTGTTCACTGTTTGAAGGTTCTACCCAAGTTAAAGAACACAGTTCCTCACTTTCCTGGGAAAAACATATTCCTCAGTTCTTGATTACGCTTATAAACAAAACATAGGTCACCCCTATAATGGAGAGAGCCTCTTGAACAAAACAAACAGTACACAGTTCCTCAGTCTTCTGGAGGGAACTTCTCTTGAACAAAGCACCATTTGAAAACAATACACAGTTCTCCCCTCTCCTGGGTGGAACCTGTCTTGGACAAAACACAGTTTGAAAACAATACACAGTTCCCCAGTCTTCTGAGTTGTGAATCACAGTTGAACCTTCTCAGTCTTTTATCAGGCCTGCTTCACTAACCGGCCAGACCTGACCATAGACTTTCCCTAATGGTGTCCCAAGTCAGGTTCACTAGCCTGCCCGACTCAGTTTCATAGTGTTTAAGTCCCAAAGATCTTGGCTCTTCCACTGGTTTCCGTATTTTATCTCAGTGTCAACTATATTTCATTTAGTTGGGTAAGATGCATCACACTGACGAGTAAACACTTTTGAAAATGTGCATGATTACATGGCCAAATGCTAATGATGGCAAACCTAGTTCTGTGACCTGCTGATTGCATACATCTGTGTAACTGGCGTTCAACATGTGAGCTGATCCCATACTGCTTAACATTCCATTTTATCACCCTGTTGCTTTATATGAGTTACCCTGAAAGCGAGATGGCAGAGAATTACACTATTCCACCTAGTTTTCCCAGATCTCTGCCTGCTAGCCATCTATTCTGCTTCGTCTTACTTTCGTTTCCTCTTAAATAATGAATACACAAAGTTAACTCGATGTTTATGCAAAGCTGTGATCAATAGTTCCATTTGCTCTGTACATCTGCAGATCTACTGCAATACCATGCACTGAAGTTAGCCTCCAGAGCTGGCTTTGCTCTTTGATTATGATCACATTATATGTTAGCACCTGCAGGAGAAAGCTGGCCAGACTGTTTTTAGAGTCTTTTCATCATACTTATATATATTTATTTGTGTCCATTAATGCAGCTAACCTTTTACATTTTACAGGCACTCATCCATGGCTTGCAAAGACTACTCACCCACTCACATAGTCGAGTAGATTTTATGAAAGGATTGCACTATTTGCAGGGGATGTTTGAAACTTTTATGTAACATTTACTTTGTTTGCAAAACATGTCAAGTAAACGTTTCACTGTGCACATCTGGCCTCTGGGTGACCGCAGTGTGCCACACAAAAAGTGGGTTTGTGGCGACATGCCATGCAAAAAAAGTTGGATGTACTCATCCAACTAAGTCTGGCGCTCTCCGTGAGAGCTCTCGTGGAGTTTATTCGTTGATTCTAGTACAAGTTTGTGCAAACTTAATCAGAGTTTTTATCAAACTTTAAATCTATATGTATATTCAAAAGGTTGATGTTCAGATGAAATTCAAAAAGATTTCAGAAAAAATTCTGAATATGCAACTAATAAACCGCTAGGTGTCTTCAAGCAAGAAGCAGACTTATTTGGTTTTTCGTATGGTTGTTTTAATGCCAATGCATTTCGGACCGAATCTCCTTCTTCAGGGCGTTAACCACACTACTAAATTCAACTAATTCATCAGTTAGAAATAATCAATGTGATGGGTAAACAAATCAAAGGATTCAACAAAGGATACATTGGTCCCATATAAGGGAAATCACAAGTCAAATGTGGTACAAAAAAGGTTCAGATTGTTACACAAGTCCATATGTATTAATTCCACAATCCGCCATTTTGGAGATAATGAATCAATATGTAAACAAAATAATTAGATAGAAGTGTACATACCCATTAATGGTAATTCCCAAAAGTCAGAAGAGATGGTTATGGGGAAGAAAACAACAACATGGCATCCTCATTAGACAAGTGTTACTCTAAAGTTGTGTGAATGAGCATAAAGTTCACAGTGCTATGCATGTCTGGAATAAGATCAAATTACCTTTGTAATTTCTTGTGGTGCCTAGCACCATTTTACAGAAAGCACATTTAATTTTGTTGTCATCCGTTGGCATTTGTTGAATGCATTTCTCTTAGGTCGAGTAGGTAAACTAAGTTACTTGACCTGCAGGTCTAGCAAAATTTTCAAGAATTTGCAAGGCCTGATTCATCTCACTATTGTCTTAATTCAGCGGTGCACAAAACTGATGTATTAATGCTTATTTTAGATCTTGTACACAATTATCTTCTGGTGACATTAAAACTATTAGTACAACATTGCTAATCAAATGGGTTTGTTTGCTAAACAAGAACATTATTTTAGCTTTATTAAAGCACTTGGTACAGGCCAAAACATAGACATAGTGATGGTGACATCAAATCCATAAACATAAGTAAATGAACATTTGGGCACAGACAGAGTGGCGAGAGGCAACAAGAAGATATACAATCAGTAGTATGTACCTGCACAGGTGTGGCCCCACAAGGGCTAAAGCTAGAGAAGTGGTGGGAGGTGCCATCACACTTATAATCAGTCTGGCTGGGGATCGCCCTGCGTGTGCGCCAAAAACACTCTAAAGGGTTACCATATGTCCTTTGAGACTCCATTGGCAGCATAGAAACCCATTGTTCTTCCGTGTCACAGGCCCAAGCAACAGCACGTAACTATTGTTTGGTTGATGGTGAAGTGGGCTTTGACCAGTACATCAATAGACACTGCATTGCAAGTATCGGGCATAAATTAACGAGCTTATGCGCCCACCCCACCCGTTTCTCATATACATGGAACAGACAGTGCATAGGAGTAGCATCCAGCTTACTACCAATAATATCAGTGAGAACAGAACAAACATCCGACCAGTACCCGTCCAGGTTAGTGCAACTCCACACCATATGAAAATACCCAGCATCATCTTCCCCACACCTAGGGCAGCGGCCTGTTTATGTTTGGGTAAAGAGCTTCAATCGGGCTGGTGTGTAAAGGTATCTATTTTTTTTATTTTTGTATTTATATGTTTATATGGCACCGGAGCCCGCAGGCATTGGGGCGCTACAAAACAAGAACATAAAACAAAATACAAGACATATACATACATCATATAAATCCATTTAAACGATAAAACGGGAAAGTCAACCATTATTCAGTCAGAAACTCAATCAAAAATCAGTCTTGATTTTGAAAATCTAAGCAACATCAAGACGCATAACAATGTATATTGCAGAGGAAAGGCAGAAAACGACAATTTCTGCTGGGTCAGAATTACCATGCTATAGCAGAAAGTACTAAATTCAAGTCCGATGAAGCTCTATAAAAGTAATCACAAAGAGATAAAAAAGACAGCAGATTGCTTTTACCACACCCCACCAGAATACAATCTCTAACAGTCTAGGAGCACCATTGTTCAATCTTAACCCTTCTGATAAACTTAAGGTCGGAAATTAAAACACCACCAGGTCCAGTCTTCTGGCGAAACCATGCAAGCACCTTATTATTCCTCAAGAAATCCAGAGGTTTGCGACCGACTGGGATCTCCACATTAGTGATAACCACATTTCTATGGTCCATCACGATCTTTCTCACAGCATCATTATCAATTGGGGGCATGGAGGTTTTAACAATACATAGATATCTGGGAGGGCAATGATAGAAATTTGTAATATGCTGTTGGGTGGAATGTACCAAGGCCTGAGTCGATTTTCCTGACTTAGCCGGCGAGGTTGACATAGACTCTTGTACTTGCTGATCATTTGTGATAGAAGAAGTGGAGGGTATAACTTGCAAATTGGATGAAACTTTTTGAGGTTTCGAAGATTCGCCGGTTAGAGACTGTAACCTGTTTCTTGACCCACAACCCTTCTGACCAGAAGTAACCCTAATGTCCCCTGAGTTCATTCCCTTTCCCCCCATGTCCCCATAGATCATGCCCTTCTCCTCCAAAGGAGGCTGATTAGGTCCTATAGGGGAAAAACAGCTCGCATCACATTGGGTTGTTTGGGCTCTATGAAAAATTACACTTTGAGAACTATGGTTTTTCTCATCACTAATCTGATCACATTGACATGATTGGTCTATTTTTTAGGCCGAAATTGCACTCCAATATTATCTGTGCCATCTAACCAAGAGAGGAAATCTGAGAGATTTCTACATAAGTTCAGTTCCCTAATTATTCTTTCCTTCATTTGAGACCATTGCACTGCACTAATCTAGATCAGTTGATGGGGTTGATTGTCTCTTTGTTCTGGAAGCCCTGGAGGAAACTGCAAGGGAAGTTCAGCAGAAACTAACAGAATATTATCCAATGTCAGTGCTCCAGGGGTTGAGCCATCGCTATTGGCTGTAGAAACATTGAAAGCATTCAAAGATGACATTGAAATGTCAGACCGATGGACACGACTTTACAGAAGAATATAGAGAAGTACCCCAGATCTCCAGTACGAGCAGGCAGCTCAGCAGCTGAGTTCCCAATAGTAGATGATGGAACTTTCATAGGGCCGAGGTCGTCTTCGTCATCAGGAGAACAAACTCTCCTGTCTTGCAGACACCACTTCCTTCGAGCACTTAAGACTAGTACTTCCGATAAGCGTCTGTTTCCAGGCATGGGAGTAGTGCCTAAGGCAGTTGATGCTGTAGGCATATTCCAGGTTTGAGCTCTAGTAGTAGTCATAGAACAAACTCTCCTGTCTTGCAGACACCACTTCCTTCGAGCACTTAAGACTAGTACTTCCGATAAGCGTTTGTTTCCAGGCATGGGAGTAGTGCCTAAGGCAGTTGATGCTGTAGGCATATTCCAGGTTTGAGCTCTAGTAGTAGTCATATTGCGCAGGTAAGACCAGCACATAATTAGCAGGGTAGTTCAAATAACAGCAAGGCGACGGTCCTACAGTGCTAGCGATGCCTAGGGCTGGGTCCCTAATCCGGCTTGTATCCGGGCCAAAGAAGTATTACATCCCTCAAGCTCACAGCCCAGGTCAAAACCCTTGCCCTTAGAAACACCCTTGCCTCTCACTCAATTTGTCTCATTTCGTCTCACCATACGACCGAGAGATGCTCAAAGAGAAAATCCACCTTCCATTGGGCACGTACAGGGAAAATCACAGCATGGAACATGGGAAGCAGAGCCGAATGTCGCACACTGAGGGCTTCCTGATTAGTGGGAAGAACCCTAAGGCGTAACGGCCGTGCTCAAATCAGCCCCGTCAAGCCGCAGTGTCAGCTACACAGTAGCTGCAGTCGCTTCCGACAGAATCTAGCAGAGAAATAGAAGCAAACCTTGCATCAATAGACACTGCATTGCAAGTATCGGGCATAAATTCACACGCTTATGTGCCCACCCCACCCGTTTCTCATATACATGGAAAAGACAGTGCATGGGAGTAGCACCCAGCTTGCTACCAATAATATCAGTGAGCACAGAACAAACATCCGACCATACCCGCTCAGGTTAGTGCAACTCCACACCATATGAAAGTACCCAGCATCGTCTTCCCCATACCTAGTGCAGCAGCCCACATTTGTTTGGGTAAAGAGCTTTAAATCGGGCCGGCGTGGTATGGTATCTATGCAGGACTTTGAGCTGTATTAGGCGGAATTGGGAGTTGTAGGAGACTTCCTGAGTCTGTGCCCACATATCCCCCCAGATCTCATCCGTAATCTTTATATTCATGTCTGATACCCATCTGGAACACAGTTTGGTTAGGGGGACAACACTTGCCCTTGGATTAAATTATACAGAGAAGATGCAATGCCCGGAGAGCCATATGTGTCCATAATATACTCCAGCATGGAGTCCCCCTCGGGTTCAACCAGGAAGCTCGCTAACCGTCCCCTGAACATCCTGTCAATGCTGATGTATTGAAGCCATTATGAAGAGTTGTATTACATAAGTGTGGGGATGTCATTTGCAGAGTTCCCATCGAGATACATATTCCCTAGTACGCTAAATCTATTCTGGGACCACCAGCGCTCAGTAACCGCATCTACCTTGGAGAGAGCCGGGATACAGTTCCACAACGGGAAGTTCCCATGATAGGGATGAGTCACCCCCATTTGTTTTAACGCCTTACTCCAGGCTAGGGCCGTGACAATCGCAGGGTCGTAAGGGCAGGGCTCTGCAAAAAAATTATAAGTTACTCACCGTAGTGACTAACATACTCTTAGTCCATAGTCCCTTTTCCTCCATACTGTATGGGCGTCCCTTCCAGGGGACGGGAGACTGAACTTTTTTTACCAGAAAAAATCTTCTTCCCCTTTAAATTTAGAGGCGCGCTGGGGCGCAGCCCAGGGAGCATGCGCTGCCCTGACTCCGCCCTCCGGCGCCACACCTGTCCCCATTGACGCGTCGACAGTAGATTTAACATTGCCTAATGACACAAGTATTATAAGGGGGGAGGATGGTGGGACATATGGAAGAAAGGGGACTATGGACAAAGAGTATGTTAGTCACTACAGTGAGTAACTTATAATTACTCTTACGTCCCGTCCCCCTTCCGCCATACTGTATGGGCGATTACAACTGATTGTAGCCCCAGGGTGAAGAGGAGACCCTCCTTAAGCAAATAGGTTCCTGAAAACCACCTGTCAGAAAGACGCATCAGATCTAGAGCCGGCATCCAAACAGTAATGCTTGAAAACAGCCGAGTGAGAGGCCCAAGTGGCCGCCCTGCTTATGACTTGCCAAGGGACATGGGGCTGGAAAGCGATGGCTGTTGCCTGACTGCGTGGGCATGCATGTTGGCCGGGAGTGGCTTGTTCTGGCCCCCGTACGCTTCCTTGGCTAGAAATGCCGGGTGGGTCTGCATGCCTACCTTGTCCCTGTGAAAGGTGGTATATGGTTCAGAGGCGACCAGCGCCTGAATCTCACTCACTATGCGAGCCGATGTAAGACCGACAAGTAAGGCCATCTTGATGGTGACCAGCCTAATGTCCACGGATGCCGTTGGCTCGAATGTTTTGTGCGCCAGTGCGCCCAAGACTATATTCAGGTCCCACACTGGGTGCAGTCTCTTGATGGGCGGGTAGAGCCTCGCAAAACTGGTCATGGGTTTCTTGACAATAGGGTTGGAGGAGGAAAAAAAGGCCTTCCTCCGAGTTCCTGTAAGCCCCAATGGCTGCGAGGCATGTACGGCAGGTGTCGACCTGTACGCCTGAATGAGTGAGGTGTGCCGAAAAGGAGAGCACGTCATCCAGATTGCAGGCCAAAGGGTCAATTCCCTTGGAGTCCGCCCAGAGGCAGAACATGGTCCATTTGCTCTTGTACTGGGCCCTGGTGGCTTTGCTGCTGGCACCCTGCATGATCTCCAGATGGGCCTGTGAGAGGCTAAGGTGCCGAAGCGTTACCTGCTCAGGTACCACGCTGTGAGGGCTAGATTCCCTGGCACGGGGTGGATGATCCTGCCCCACTGCTGCGCCAGAAGATGTGCTGGGCCCATCGGGTGGTGTATCGGGGGCACCTCCGAGAGGCTGAGGAGCTCCGAAAACCATGGTCTGGCCGGCCACCATGGAGCAATCAGAATGATGCGGAGCCGGTGCGACTCCTTGATCTTGCAAAGTACTCTGTGGATCAGGGGAGTGGGCTGAAAGGCCTAGGCCTTCATGCCGGTCCACTGGAGGTAAAATGCATCGCCCAGAGAGCCCTGACCCTGCCAGGATGTGAACTGGGGGCTCTTCTTGTTGTGCCAGGTGGCAAAGAGATCCACTTGGGGGGGACCCCCACCTGTTGAAGATCTCCTGAATAACGAGGTCGTTTAGCTGCCACTCGTAATTGTCCGCTCCCAGCCTGCTGAGCCTGTCCGCCTCCAGGTTGGATTCCCCCGGGAGGTGGACTGCTGAGAGGTAAATTTTGTTTTCCAAGGCCCATTCCTACATGCTGATTGCCAGTCTGCACAGAGGAGGGGTTCTGGTGCCTCCCTGCTTGTTGACGTAGTACATGCTGGTCGAGTTGTCTGTCTGGATGAGGACAACCTTGCCCTTGAGAAGTGGTAGGAATGCTCTGAGCGCTAGCCATATGGCGTTCAGCTCCAACCAATTGATGTGGTATTCCTGCTCCTGTCGAGTCCAGGTGCCGTGGACCAAGAGATCGTCCAGGGTGGCTCCCCAGCCCTCGAATGAGGAGTCTGTGGTGATGGTGGCCTGCGGAGAAGGTGGCCGGAAGGGCTTGCCCGTCCTTAGGTTGCAGTCCCTGGACCACCAAGTCAGGTCGGGGTGGAGAGATGTAGGAACGTTGATCATTTCGGATTGAGAGCCCCACTCCTGACTCCATGAGGCCGGGAAGTGCAGCTGAATCCTCCTCATCCTTAGTCTCATGTGCAGGATGGCTTGAAGCACCGCCACTATTCGACCCAGGCGATGTTGATACCACCAAGCCGAGGTCACCTCTTTGCTGAGGAAGTGGACGGTGGCCATCTTAATGGCCGAGATCTTGTGCGCCAACGGGGAGACCTTCTCGGAGCACGTGTCCCAAATGAGAGCCAGGAACGTCAGAGTCTGCGTAGGGAGCAGCTGTGACTTCTTGAGGTTGAGCGAGAAGCCCAGGTCGTGCAGTGTGTTCATAAGGGTATGGGAGGAGATGTAGCCCTGACGAGCCAGTCGTTGAGGTATGGATAGATGTGGAGGCCCTGTTTCCTGAGGAGGGCCGCTATCGCGTTCATGAGTCTGGTAAAGACCCTCAGGGCCGAGTTGAGGCCAAACGGGAGGACCTTGTATTGGAAATGGTAGCCCATGATTCTGAACCATAGGAAAGAACGATGGGGCTGCCAAATCGGGACGTGTAAGTACGCGTCCTTCAGGTCTAGGGAGCACATCCAGTCTTCCTTGTCCAATGTCTCTGCTATAAAAGCTGGCGTAACCATCTTGAACTTTTGCAGGGGTAAGGAGAGGTTGAGGGTGGAAAGGTCCAGCACAACTCTCAGGCCCACCTGGTTCTTCTTCTGAATGGTCGAAAATCCTGGAGTAGAAGCCAAAGCCTCGCTGGGAGGCTGGGACTTCCTCCACTGCCTGGCTCTCTACGAGCGACCGGATCTCTGCCAAAAGAGTTGCTGTCCCAACCTGTGGGAGTGGAGTGGAGTGGAGGGGGGGAGGGAGCAGAGGCTGGGATGGGTAGACGGTACCCCGTGGATACTACACAGAGGATCCAGGGGGCCGCGAAATACTGGCACCAGAAATTTGCATGGAGGGCAAGCCTGTCCCCCACCGGAGACACATGGACCCGAAGGGGCGTGTCATGCCTTCTTTCCCTCGAAGGCTGAGGAGGGGGACTGAAAAAAGCCTTTACTCCCCCCCCCCCCTTTTTGTTGTTTGTGCCGGCTCTGAGACGGTGAGCGGTCCGGCTGCCTGGATCTGCGTTCCTGGGCGTGGTCTTTGTAAGAATGGATAAAGACCTTGCCATTTGTGAGCTGTTCTTTTTGTCCAGCTCTTCATCCGTAGAGGAGTGGAAGAGGCCCCCCCACCTCGAACGGTAGATCTAAAATGCGCTCCTGGACTTCTGGGTTGAATTTCATCACCCGGAGCCAGGCTGTGCGCCTCATGTCTGTGGCAATGCAGATGGCTCGGCCCGAGGTATCGATATGTGCCACCGTGGATTCCATGAGATCGTGTGCTATGAGCTTGGCCTTTGCTAGCCCCGCCTTCAAGCGTGATTGGCATTGGGAGGGGAGTTCTGTGAGGAAGTCTGCAATTTCCTGCCATAATCGTTGGTTGGCGGCAGCCAGCATGGCATCTGCGTTGGTCTGACGCAGGTGCAAGGAGGCGTTGGATTAGATCTTCGTGCCATAAGCCTCCAAGATCTTCTCCTCCTTGCCTAGCAGTGCCGCAGAGGAGGAGGCTGAGGACGACTGAGGCTTGGAATAAAGTGATGTCGCAGCGATCACCGAGGAGTCTGGCTGAGGATGGGTCGAGAGCAAGAGTGTGTCCCCCTCCATCTGCCTGTACTTGGCATTCAGGTGTCGGTTGGCCGGCTGGACTGAGTGAGGCTTGAGTCAACCCTTCTTGGCCAGGGAGACTACAGAGGTTTGTAGTGGATTCCATGTGTTGGCAGAGGGGCGTCTTGTGAGGACTTCAGCCAGAACCCCCTCTGCCGGCTGTTCGACCTTGGGCTGAGGGAGGCCTAGGTACTCCGCCAGGCCAGCAAGATGTTCATGGAAGGCCCTGGCTGAGGATGGCGTGTCCGGATCCTCCTCCTCGTCTGTGTCCTGCGGATCTGGAGGATCTTGTGGAGGAGGAGGGGTAGATGGCGCCGGAGGCTGGGGTACAGAGACCGCAGCCGGAGGCTGAGGAGGCGGCGGAGATTGCAGAGTTGGCTGTGGAGCCAGAAGAGGCGGCTGCACCGGGGTCCGGGAGCCCGATGGAGGCGTCTGTGGTGCCGCTAGCATGGCAGGCAGGACTTCCCTGACTGCATCCTTGATGATAACCCCCATCTGAGGAGACCTCATGAGGCCGAGGAATTTATCGAAGAGCACCTCCTCGCTGGCCGAAGAGGTGGAAGGGGGTAGCGGGCGACTGCTGGAGCCGCTGCGTACCCAGTCCGTATGGACGCATGGGAAAGTTGCCCTGCACATATGAAGGGTAGACTGCAGGCCACGTACCTGGTTTCTACCAGTCCCACCTTGACACTCGTTCTTCGCCGAATTCGTGGAATGGCGTCGGACGGGTGCTCCTGTCTGGTGCGGTAGCCATCTTGTCGAGCTGCCTGCCACGGGCCTGCGACGTGTTGCCCAGCCCGCTGAGTCCGGCCTTGTCCAAGACTCTCGCTTGTGGATCACGAGACCTACCATGCTCCATGGGTCTCGTGCCGGTAGGTGACACACCCTCAACCCGGAGGTCGGTAGAGCTGCGTTTAGGTGTCCCCTCGGATGTATTGCCGATATTAGGGCGTAGCCTCTCGGATGTACTGCCGGTGTCAGGGCGTAGCCCCTCGGCCATTGCGCCGGTAAAAAGGCATAGCCCCACAGGTGTAGACCCAGTACCAGAGCCTTCCAGTCCCTCGACACTGCGTCCAGGAGGATCCGAGGACCCCTCGACCCAAAGGCCGGTAGCTGTAGGAGCCTCGGTGCACGTGCCGCTGGAAGGACCTGGTCGATCCCTCCCACGCGGGAGAGTCCCTGGGAAGGAGTCTCCCTTGCGGGGTGCGCTGGAAAATATCGGCCCTACCTTGGACCTGGGACAATGCTTCACGAAGTTCTTGAGATCCTCTGGAGGCGACTTCTGGAAGAGCTCCCTCCACCTGGCTAGTCTGTTCTTCAGCGCCTTTGAGGACAGCAAGTCACACGCCGGACATGATTGCCAACCATGGTCTGGGCCAAGCCAACTTAGGCAGAGGGCGTGGGGGTCTGAAGTTGGGAAGAGCCTGTTGCAGGATGGACACCTGCTGAACCCTATAGAAGTCGACATGTGCCCAGGAGGAGCGTGACGCTGAGGACTGAGTACCTGAGTGATGGAAAAGACAAAAAAGACAAAGAGAAGAAGTATCCATGCGTGGAATTACATGACTGAAGCCAAACCCAGGAGCGCTGGTGAATTTGGCCCGTTCCCGCCAACGCGGAAAAGGGGCCTGGGGTGTGGCGCCAGAGGGCGGAGTCAGGGCAGCGCATGCTCCCTGGTCCACGCCCCTGCGCGCCTCTAAATTTAAAGGGGAAGAAGATTTTTTCTGGTGAAAAAGGTTCCGTCTCCCGTCCCTTGGAAGGGACGCCCATACAGAATGGAGGAAGGGAACGGGACGTAAGAGTAAGGAGGTACCAACATAGATCGGATATCTCGCTCACCCGCTGAGCATATTTGGAGCTTGTTGTGTGGGATAGCAATCTCTCCCGCAAACCAGAAGGCAAACAAGAAGGTTGCATATTGATCCTGTGCCGCCAGCCAATACAGCTTAATGTCAGGAGCAGCAACCCCCCCCCCTTGAGGCATGGTAAGGGTATCCCACTTGAGGCGCACCGCACCCCGAGTGCTACAGGTTGCCATTTATGACACCTTACAGGTCTTTGAAAAATTTGACGCCCGGCCATAGCAGTATGTTTTGAAAAAAGTAAAGCAATTTTGGAAGAACTACCATCTTGAGTATCACTTTTTTACCTGCAATGGTTAGTGGCAGCCACGCCCATGCTGCAAGCTGGGTTTTGTGATGTTCTAATTATTTAGTATAATTATAGTCTAATAGGTCTTTGGAATGCCTGGATATAGTAATCCCCAAGTACCGTATTTCAGTGGGGGCCCACGAGAAACCAATTTAATTGTGAGGCTTGGGCACTGCATCCGTAAGGGGGAAGATCTCAGACTTGCTACAATTTACCCGAAGACCAGACACCTCCCCGAAGGCAGCGACATCTTGCATGGTAATGCTCAAGTGGGTTTGTGGATCTCATACATAAAGTATTGCGTCTGCATAGAGGGATGTAATTTTGGGCTCCCCAGTCAACCAGATGCCCCTATGTCTGTGCCTTTGCCTAATAAGGTCAGCCAGCGGTCCTATGGCTATAGCAAACAACAAGGGTGACAGGGGACACCCCGTTAGTGCAAACTCTGGCAACCGGAGAAGTATAAAGCAATCTTACATAGGAGATAAAAGTAGGGCCAAATCGACATTTCTCCAGGACCGTATACATGAAGCACCACAATAATGAGTCAAAGGTCTTCTGTATATCCAGCGTGGATGCCACGGCCTGGCCTTCCGGACCAATATGGGCAAGAATATGAAATAGCTGGCGCAGATTGAGCGCAGTAAAAAGCCCAGGTATAAAGCCTGACTGGTCAGGATGGATGATGTGGGGCCTGTAAGGTGTCAGGCAGGTATCTAGAATCTTAATGTCTCTGTTTATTAGCGATAGAGGGCGGTACGAGCTGCAGTGGTCAGGTGACTTGTTTGGCTTTAGCAGTACTGAAATAACTGCATCTGTCATGATGCTGGGGAGCGTGCGGGCCACCAGTGCCTCCCCCCACACTTTATAAAGATGAGGCATCAGAGAAGAACTGCAGTGCTTGTAAAGTTCAGCAGTGAGGTCAACTGGCCCTGGTGCCTTCTCAGTAGGTTAGGATTCAATCGCCCAAAAAATGTCCTCTTGGGGAATGGGAAGGTCCAGCTTCGCACTGGCCTCCAACGATAACTGGGTCAATGGAAGGCTCTCCAGGAACCTGTCAATTATCAGCATCAGGACAAGCGTTCCTATCCATATACAGCTCCGAATAGAAACTCTCAAATCCTTTATTGACCCCAGTCAGTGTACGGACTAGGGGACCAGCTTTGTCCCTGATGAGTGGGATGCAGTGGCCACCCCTCTTCTAGCGGATTGCATGAGCAAGCAGTCTGCCTGGACGCTCACACTAGTCATATATCCATGGCACCATTGGCACATGTAAAAATGTCAGTCCACTCAGCGCATTTTTTCTAAATTTGTCCAGCGTCTCTTTGACATGCGAAAGGGCGGCGGAGGTAGGGGCAAGCAGAGTACTGCTGCTCCAGGCGGCAGAGATCTTCCTTGCTACCCTTAATAATCTGTCTAACGGTTTTGAGGACCCCAGACTTTGGACATTGCGATACCACAAATGTAGAGCTTGAAGGCCTCCTACAAGGTGCGCACTGAGGCGACTGACCCCACATTTGTCTCAAAATAGAGGGTTACGTGTTCAAGGTTGGTTTCAAAAGCGATGTTTGTCAATGCCTGTGATTTAAATCGCCAGCGAGTAAGGGATAAAAGGAGTTCCTCAAGATGAAGAGTAACTAATACCGGGGAGTGAATCGAATATGTTCTGGGCAGTATGCTCACACTGCTAACCCCACTTAATAGGACATCCGAAACAAGCCAAAAACCTTTGTGAGAGGAGGAGTTGTGCACAGAAGAATAGAATGAGTAGGCACTGACCGCAGGATTAAGGTTCCTCCACACATCCACCATGCGTAGATCAGCCATTCTCTCCTGTATTGTTTGTGAAGCCCTAGTGAGTGTCCTATATGCCTGGCCCGACCTGTCAAGGTTTACATCTAAGATGGCGTTAGTCACCTCCCCACAATATGGGTACCGAAAGGTAGAGGGTCAGCAAATCAGCAAGTTCAGTATAGAACAAGGGCTCATCCACATTAGGACCATACTCATTTAGCAATACCACTTCCCTCCCTGCAAGCATCCCATAGACCAGAACATAACCCTGAGAGTCTAAGCAGATTCTTTTATGCTGGCAAGGCAGAGTTATGGAGTAGGATCATCATCCCCTAGATTGCGTGGAGTATGTGGTGTAATATCAGCAGCTAATGCATGGGTCTCCTGCAAAAATAAGAGTTTGACCTTATGGCATTCCGCATAAAGCATAAGTTTCCTTTGCTTGAACGGGTTTCCAAGCCCAAACACATTCCAACTCATACATGCAAGTTCAACCATCTTCCCAGAGCAACACCAACATTCTCATCAATCCATGTTTCACACTCCTGGGGGCACCTCGCGGGCATTTTTCTCCACACTGACTGCACCATAACAATATCACCACATCATCACCAAGTGCCATTTGAATACCCAACAACACTCCACCACCCTCATTCTCCCCCCCAATGAGAAGATCACTCCCCCAAGAGAACTACCAACCAAACTCTGCAACATTGCATTGGGAGGCCAGGGTGCGGTCGTCGGCCCGGGTCCCACAACAGCCATTGAAATATGCAATAACAATCATAAATATGTTTCCAGTGTCAAAGAACAAGGAGAGAAATGGGAGAGATACCGCCCAACTACACAATTGGTACAGCCACATCAATTCAGTGCGGGCTCACATACCCACTCTAATCATAGCTGCTGTGCTCCAGAAAACAGAAATAGCTTGGCAAACAGGGATATGGAATGGAGGAACCTCATGGCACAGTGGAGCATTCATCTAGAAACTTCATGGTGAAAAAGTATGTTCGGCTGCTATATTCAGTGCGTAGCTTGGCAGGGTATGCGCCATGATGCCTCTGGGCGACCGTGCGCTCTATAAGTTCAGGTAACATAACATAACGGGGTACAACAATGCATATTAAGTCTTTTCTTTACATCCAGAAATGTTTTTCCTCTCTTGCTGTACGCCACCCGACAAATCCGGATAAATATGTAGCCTAGTGGAGCCTAGAAAGAGATCACATTTCTCGCAAGCGGCCCTCAGAATGGTGTGTCTGTCACAGTAGTCTAATAGACTGGGAATTATCGGACGAGGCGGCGCTCCAGGTTTCGGCTTGGGTGCCGGGAAATGATGGGGATATTCAACCACATATTGCGGCGATAGTTTAGGCGTATCAAGCAAAGAGAGGATGGTACGTTCCACAAAGTCCATAATATAGCCCACCAGGTTGTTTTCTGGAAATCTGATTATCCGAATGTTGTTGCAACGTGATCTGGACTCTAGGTCGTCATTGTTTCTGGTGACCGACTGGATCTGTTTATTCAAGGCGGCCACATCAGCCTTCAGCAAGGAGACATCGTCTTCCACCACACCTACTCTGCTTTCTGCCCGAGTGGGGTGCAAGTCCGCCTTCTCCAGCCTCGATTTGATGGAGCTTATCGTGCCATTGATGTCGTCCAGCTTACTGTGGATAGCAGAAAAGCCTCCCCGCATGCAGGCTATCATATGTTGTGTCTCAGTGAGCTCAGCCGGCTCTGCAGTATTTTCTGTAGGTGTATTGCCAGATGCTGCAGCCAAGGTCTTCGGGGGAAGACTTAGCGTTCATGTTTATAGAGCTCTGTTTTTCCCCAACTCCCTTAGTCATTACTGGTTTCTTGTCTATGCCGACAGTGCAACCACAGAGGGGCGCAGATCCCTGTTACCGGAAAACCCAGGAGGCACCAGGTTTCGGAGGCGGCAACCAGCGAAACAGACCACAATGTCAAGCAGAGCGGGACAAAACTCCAACAAGGATATGCAGGGATGTAGCTACAGCAAGGATATACGGTAGTGTGGTCCTCTGACGTAGTTGGTAATGACACAGGGTATTTAACTTACCTTACTTTAACTTTAAGCAGTGAAGTTAACTTTAACTTAACTTCACTGCTCTTAACCGGTGGCCTCGGGATAACACGGCTCTCTATGTGCCTGGAGCTTCTTGGGGTGCAGTGTATAGATTGATATAGGCTGTATCGCGTGCCCTCCACACAGGGTGCCTCCGGAGCAGTGTTGATGACGGACCCCCTGCACATCTGAAGCCAAGTGTCCTAGAGTGCCTGCAGTATTGCCAATCTAGTTCAATGATAGACTTAGCCTGAACAGGGATTTTCAACTTCTGCGTGTCATTCAAATCAATAAAATGACATCTTGCCTCTGAATCTATCATAGCAGCTGTGGTGATCGTATGTTCTCCAAATGCTAACGTCACAAAAATTGAAATATGAGGTTCTCCCGGAGCTGCTTGTGAGCACGTATATGTCGGAGCCTGCAACCTCCCTCCTAACCCTGCATCACCACCTCCACTTCCACTTTCTTTAGGTGTGTTAGGACAATCTCTCAAGAAGTGCCCACAATATAGACACCGATTGTTTCTTCACCTCCTCTCCTTTTCTTCAGTACTCAAAGGCCCCCATACACCAGCAATTTGCATAGGCTCAACTTCATTACCTTTTACCTCTTTTACTTTATCTAGATGCACCATCATTGTATATTCCTTTCACCTCTCCCATTTCTCTCCGCGAAGCGATGATCCATCTTTAACACCAGATCAATTAGCTCTGTACAAGACTGGGGTTGCAGTTCTACCTGTAGGATGGCATCCTTCAAATCATCCCTCAACCTCTGATAAAATAACACCTGTCTCTTCTCAACTGGCCACTCTGCCTCAATGACCAACCGATTAAACCAAGTGATATATGTGATAAAGTCTTTTGTACCCTGCTTCAACAATAGCAACTCCTCATCTGCCGCTAATGAAATGATCCGTCTGTCAAAAACCCTCCCAAACTCCTGTTTAAACAAGCCCCAATCATACAATATCGGGTCATCCTAGCTGACCAATGAAATAGCCCAAGCTGCAGCGTCTCCAATAAAATACAAAATCACAAATGCCGTCCGAGCTTGCATCGTTTGAAACGCTGATAGTTTACACAAAAATGCAACTGACATTGCATTATGAACATTTGAAACATTTCTGGTAGTGCCAAAGGGACTTGCCCTGAAGGGGCCACCATCACCGTAGGGGCTCCCTCTCCACCTGAGGATGAACTTGCCGCCCCGACCTGTAAAGGGTTAGCCTGTGCAGTCAATGGGGGTCATTATAAGGTGGGCGGTAATCGATATCGGGCACCGGTAAAGAGACCGGTACCGGTAATCACTTTCCGCCCTATTCCAAGGTCCCTTGGCAGGGACCGTAAGGAACGTGTGGTCTGACCACATGCCCCTTACGGGTCCCGCTAAGGGACCAGGGCGCTAATATTGAGCTTGCAAGTCGCGAGCCCATTATTAGCGCCCTCACCATTCCCATTGAGCCCTATGGGTGCTCAAATGGGAATGGGGAATGGTTTGTGCAATGGGGACTTGCCGGTCCCGCCAGGGTCGGGCTACACCAGTAAGTCCCCATTGCACAACACCGGTGCTGGACCCGTTATTGGTGGCAGTCATGGCGTAAATAGTGCCATGACTACCACCAATCTCGGAATGAGGCCCAAAGTCTGTACTTAAACTCACATTGCCACAGTCTCGGTCATAGACTTATCCAACTCCCTCTGCATATCATGTAATACCTTCATCATATAGGCCAAGGTGGAAGCTGTCATGTCCATGCTGGCTCAGGTGGTGAAAGAACGCGGGCTTGTGATTTTGTCAAAACTGTGATATCTGCACTCTCAACCCAACCACAGAAGCCACAAGCACACGGCCCTCCCACCTTGATTGACAGGAGATGCCTACTTTGAATACATAGGCCACATCCAGGCAACCAATGGGGAGAAGAGGGTTAAGTAGAGATTGTGGGTAGTGTTTGAAACCAGAAGGTGTCTCACCCACTAGTACCGGGGATCTGTCATGCAGGTGGCCAGGTGGCCAGGACACATCTATCAATTTTGGATCCAGTTCCTGGGGGTGGACCAGTGTGGGAGGATCACCTGGGTGAGGAGTGGGAGTGGGACACCAGATGATGAGACGTGGTATCCTCTTCCTTGTAACACCTTTACCCCATCCTACCCGGTAGGATATTTAGGAACTCTACCCCTTTCCCCCTTCTACAACACAAACCCTTTCTCACTGACAGCCCACGCTAAGGGAAAACAGACTAACACCCGAGCTGTGCACCTGACATGTCCCAATACCATAATCAGGCAATTATCGACAATCACTCACACCTGACTTCCATTACATTTCCTCACATGGATAAAAGGCGAAGCACAAGATCACACCCTCAGCAAGGCAAAACACACCAGGAAACAGCACTTTCAAGATGGCAGTTTAACGAGGAAGAAAGATGGCGAAACGGAAAGGGATCGCAAGGAGGGAAGTACCCTTGTCCTTTTTGACAAGGAACCATTGCTTTCATGAGTTCTCGAGATTGGAAAACATAAGACCATTAAAACAGGCTGAAGAATCCTGCATTATGTGTTGGAGATACCCGCGGCCCTCCCATGTCAATAATCAAGGCAGGGAAAATCACCAGCTAGTGTGGTACTGTCCTTGGCTCAAGGAACAAAGCTGCTTCAGTGAAAACACAGCCGGTGAGTTAGGGAGACCGATGCAAGACCGGTCTGTGTTGAAGTCGAGGTTGCAAGCAACAACATTGTATGGGCAGTGATGGAACGAACATTGTTAAAAAGTGTGTGATAAGAGACGCGAGCGAGTGAAGTTAAACTGCTGATGCGTGATTGAAGTTTTAAGCAAGCTACAATACCTTTGACAGAGTGATCCAGCACCGTGTGAGTGCTCAATCGAATGTCTATGTAAGGTATCCAGCTGAGGAGTCACAAAAGTAGATACATTTGATCCAAGCCCAGAGGAGGGAGATCATTTGAAAGTGAACTAATAAATGTGAATCGAAGTGGTCCTGCGACGAGGCAAGCAAAATCCTGCACACAGTCGAAAGTCTTCGATTTTGATGAAAAGGAGTACGTTTGGAAAATTACATGAATCTGGTCTGAGTACGGAGGGCTACCCGGCGTGAATCGAAAATCCCCCAAGAAGTTGTACATGAAAATCCTGAGGAAAAAGGAACTTTTGACTGTTTGTTTGCTGTATCAGGCCATCTGAAGTAAGAGACTTTGAATGGCAAAAATACTTTTTTACAGAAGCCCATGGTACTGAGATTTGAACTACATCCTCGACTTAGAGAAGCCAGAGACTGTGCTAAGCTTGAGTGTGCTACCTTGTCCTGTGCTGAAAACGTGCAGAAGGAAAGCCACGTCTTGAATATCATGACATATCATTTCTTTAACACTTTTCTTTGGCATAACATAGTTTCCCACACTATTTGTATTTAGAAGTAAGTATTGGCAATAGGTTTATTAGTATAGGCCCTTTTATTTTGACAAGACAACACTAGGACTCAGTTATTATTATTTGATGTTTGTAGCTTGCTCCCAGATTTAGGTGTTTTTTTAAACCCAGTTGAAGTTCAATAAACACCTTTGAACTGTGATCACTTGTGTCTGTCTTACTGTTTGATACCATGTCTTCCTTACAATAGGTATGGGGGAGACAGGAGTATGGATAGGTAGGGGAAGCACAGGGTAAATATACCAACCCATAACAGATATTCTCACTGATTTCCAGAACCTCTTGTCACTCTGGCCACTCTACTCCTGCCGTAGTTCTCTTAGCTTTGATTCTTAATAATGTAACCTCACTTTAGGTAAAACATATTACCACAACATGTCCATGTCACCCACCTCCTACCAGCACAATATTCACAGCATGCTGTCATGTGTTCTACACATTTCCCAATGACTACATGCACCCTAAATCACACTAGTGCCCCCGTTTTATCAAGTGCCCAATATTCAATTAGCCACAGCGCAATGTTGCACTCTTTGTGTGCAATTCATTGTAAATACAGTCCTTTGGAGGCATTCTATGCAAGATGAAATGAAAACAAGGCTGTAATAATTGGCCCTTTAAAACATAAATCAAATGGAACATGAAATGTGCCCTGCGAAATGAAATGGTTGACACCGATGTGGCCCAGTAAATAGTCACTGCCGCAGTACCAGGCTCTCCCCTACTTGCCTAGACTCCTCGTGGCGGCGTGTAGCGTAGCGTGCGTGCTTCAGGTGCTAATCACAAGCACCCAGTGAAGCACGCCGCCCACTTATGATTGCATGATGAGCGTGATCTCTGCCTCGAGGCCTCTGGGAATTGTAGTCCTGCTCCGAAGCCTCCACTTTCCCTTGCACCACTTCACTGTGGTGTGGGCTACTTCCACTCTTTTCCTGACACACTTATCTTTAAATTCAATTGTAATGCACCAACTGCTGACAGTTATTAAAAACCATTTCAATTATTAGGCAAGGGTTAAATCATAAAACTTTACTGTAGGTAGGCAGGTAATAATTAGAACATAGGCAGAATGCTTTCCTTAGTGTAAAAATGCAATACTGTGTTGAGGATCCCTCCCCACCTGGGCAACCTGTAAGGAAAAGTGATGGTGTACTTTATTTTGTATATTACAGCCCAGCCGAAATATGTTCAGTAATAGTCTGTTTCTCCTTCTACAGATCCTACTACCCCAATACTACCCCAAAGCACCTGCGAAGCCACTGGATAAATCCTGAAGATGGAAGATGCTCTTCCTCGCCACAGTACCTTGGGTGCCTTGGCAGGCGAAGGGGTGTTTTTTTCTGTTGCTTTACTCGACAAGACCTCTCGAAGATGGACCCCCCCTCGGAAGAAGGAGTTGCTGGGATGTTGTTGTCGAGAAGAAGAAGGAAACCAAGCGGTGTCGGAAAGGCAGCAATGCAGGTCTGACGCGGTGGTCGCCGATGTCTGGTTGGTACGCTGGCAGTGGATGTCCCACGAAGATGAAACTTGCTGTAAAACTCAACAAGGCTTGGCTGAAGAAGATAAGACCCTTGGCGGCTGTGGATGACTTTTGCTGGCGACGGGTGCAAGTGGCAGAAGTAGCTGTCGGGATTTCACGGTTTACCGCCTTTAGGTTCTTCGCAGCTGGAGCTGCAGCACGGACCTCAGGATGGCTTTTGATGACCTGGACACAACCACTGGATTGAACTGCGGACCCTCACCAAGTCTGGACCCTCGTCACGTCGTTTTTGGATTTTGGTGGCAGGAAACCCATTGGCGGACACTCCTCTGCAGACAGCGCCCCTGGACCTTCTGCGGCATGGAAAAGTGGAAATATGTCATGGCAGGGATACCCCTTGAGGATTTCTTTGGATGGATGGTACTTTGGCAGCTCCAGGTGTCAGGCAGCACTATGCCAGGTGTAAGGAAGGCATGGTATCAAACAGTGAAGACAGACGCAAGTGATCACAGTTCAAGGGTGTTTATTGAACTTCAATTGAATAGGGTTGGTTAAATGCCTATCTAATCCTAAATTTAAGATGGGAGTAAGCTACGACCATCAAATAATAATAACGCAGTCCTAGTGGAGTCTGTCAAAATAAAAGGGCCTATACTAATAAACCTATTTCCAATCCTTACTTCTAAATAAAAATGGTGTGGGATAACAATGTACGTAAAAGAAAAGTGTTCAAGGAATGAGATGTCAGGATAGTTGAGCAGTTAGCTTCCCTTACCCACTCTAGCTTCTTGGCCATGAGGTAACAGTTCCACACATAGGCATCAGGGCCTTCTGCCAAAAGCCTCTCATGCAATGACAGTCTCATAATCCAGAGGGCCTGATGCAGCAAACAAAACACAAAAGTTCCTTTGACGAGGTTGCACTTTGACAAGTTCAAGACTGGTCTCCCTGCTTCGGGCTCGGACCACGGGTCCCCCTCGTCCGGGCTCAGACCCCTTTTCCACAATGTTCACAGTTTGGTTTCCCTTGTCCGGGCTCAGACCATGGATCCCCCTCGTATGGGCATAGATCCCTACTTGATTCCTTTCTCGTCTGGATTTTCATATGCACAATTTCTCAGGTGATTCACTGTTCACCCCGGGTCCCCATCCGCCGGGCTCAGACCGACCTTAATACAATGTTCTGTACAATTTCTCAGGTGTCATTCGATCTGGTTACGGTTCAAAAACAGTTCATTTCTTCTTTACGTATTTCTCACACTCATCAGTTCCCCTCAGTTGGACTCGAACTCTGTGCAAAAAGAAGTTCACCACATTTCCCTCATTCTGGCTCAAACCTTGTGCATTAAAGTTCACTATGTTTCCCCTCATTCGGGCTCAAACGCAACAAAAGCGGGGCTCCCTATGCCTTACTTTCTCGGCGCCCCTCGATCAAGCTCACATCAATTATATCCTTTGTTGTCAAAGACTTTCGATTGTACGAGGCTTTCACACTCACCTCAGTATGACCACTTTGACTTTTCTTAACAGCCTTTTCCAAGGCCTCTTGGTACTCATAGTTTATCAAACAAAATGTTCCTTTCACTTTCATGTATTTCACAACAGTCTTTTATGGTTCACAGAGACTTTCGAGAAGGCAACCGCATGTTGGCGGACCACTCCGCTACCATTTATTTCTTGCTTGGCAATTTTTACAATGTCTCTGCTTCTCTCGCGGTTTCATGGCACACGTGCAGCCTTTCGAATCGTTACTGTATCTTTCATACTTTTACGCAAACAGGCCTTTTTGTGTCACTCTTCACTCACCGGTTGCCTAGGATACTTTTCTTCGGCATTTCTTTTGAAGTCAAGGCTGATGTATCAACTGTATCCGACTCTTTCCAACTCAGTCATATACCCGAAAGAGGAGTTGCTCATCCCTGAACACGGGCAAGGAGTGTGTCTCCCTTTTCTTTAACTCTACTATGCGACCTTCGATATATACTGCTGATATGGCCACAACCTCCCTTGCGATGTCTGGCCGTCCAGTTTCTGCATTCAGGGTTGTCTATGCCAGAAGGGAATGGTCCTGCGCCGCCTTGCTCCGAGTGTACTCCTGTGCTCCTCCTTTTAACCGTATGGGGCGAGGTAATAGGGGTCAGGTGTGTACAATTACAATTAAGTGCCTGACCCTGCCTGATCTCATTAGCGGTACAACATGAGGATGATTGGTGATAGTCTTTCCTCTGTGTCGTAAGGTGTTTTATATGGGTAATCTTTACAACTCCCAGTCGTCTCTTCATCTTCACAGTACTATGTGAAAATGGGGAGGGGGAGATGGTGTGTGTTAGGAAATGTGCCAAAATGATAGAGGGGTTGTGGGATTGTGGGTAACTGCAAGAAGGGGGATACCGCGTCTCACCATCATGTGTCTCTGCCCCACTCCCTGAGGGCCTCTCACTCAGGTGATCCTTCTGCACTTGTCCACCCGCAGGGTCTGGATCCAAAGGCAATGGCCGTGGCCCTGGCCACCTGAGCAAAGGATTCCCATGGTTTGGGCAGTAAAACACCTTCTGGTTTTTCACACAGGGTAACCCCCTCTTCCGGGCGATACTCACAAACACTCCTCCGGACCCTGGGCGACACAGATGGATGTCATGGCTTCAAGATGTCCAAGCACTCCTCTTCTCGACTCAAGAAGATCCCTTCTCCAGACAGCAAGCACGCAAGGCTGGCTTACAGGACACTTCAGGTGAAGAGAAGCAGTTGAACAATGATCCCTCTAGCTACAGGAAGAGGTCACCTATCCATATGTTCTCTCTGCTGGTTCAGTCCTTTAGTCAGCACAGCAGCTTTTGTAATACCTGAAGATTTGCAGCCGCAGACTTCTTTCTCCAGAAGGACTCCAGGAAACAAGCTTAAGATGACTTCAGCTTCTGCTTCAGGTTACTTGTTTTATCTTCTGACAAGGAGGCGGGTGTGAGGCCCCCTGTCATACAAAACGCTCCCCATTCACTCCAGCTGAGATAGACTCAGCCAGCCAATCATACAAAAGTGCATTCATGCAGACAGCACACAATCGGGCTCAAGGGCATTCAGGCAATTCACCAGAAACCAGACACCCACAACACAAGATGTGGATTGGGGGCTACTCCCCAGCCTTTCAGTGCACCACACTGCATTCATTCCAGTTTCAGTCAGGGCTGGGTCAGACATTGTGTCACAAAACCAAAACCAAACACCCCAAACAAAGAATGCACATGGGCTTCTCATTCCATTCATGCAGGCTCCACCGCAAGGGTGTAGCCACAATAAGCAGCCCCTGGGAAGGCACCAGCCAGTCTGGCTGGAGGCAGCCCCAGGGCCATATATGGTCCTTCCCTCCAACAGCCAGCCAGGCTAAAGGAACGGAGCCAGGGCTTCTCAGGACTTTGAGAAACAAGGTGGAAAGGCAAAGGAAATAAAGAGGCCACCTGTCGCCATCTTGCCTTTGTGTTGGAATCCATTGATTCCTATGGCAGGGTCTGGCTATCCCAAAAATGGGGGATGCCTAGAGCCACTGTCAAGTCAGCATGCAGCTGCCACCAGCCCATACCCTGCTTTGTGGGCAACATGCATGTGCTTAAACACATACGCTAGGGGCACAAGGGTGTACCCTATACCTATGGGTGCCCTAAGGGTATCCCATGGGTACTGTTCACCAAAAGGTAACAATACAGAGCTGCACTGCCAGGGGAATACTGGACTCCTGTGCAGAAAAACACAAAGAAAACACCAACAGAGAAGTGGTAGGAGAAGGACGGGTAGGCCATGTCCCTCCAAAATGCATTTCCAGCATCACACCCACCTTATTAATAATCAGGTCACTAGCCAATGTACCAGCAACAATCTGTCTCAACCTTCTTCTTTGATCTTTTAACCTTCTTGTTAGGGCCAAGATGACTATCAATACGATTCTGGGCAAAAGTCAAACTCAATTTCTTCTGTTTTTCCTGGCTTCTGTTATTGTATTACTATTGTATTACTATCCACTTTTGTGTTTGTTGTGATTTGTATAGCTTTATTCTTTGAATAACAAATAACTACACATATTTGGGTGTCAGTTTTGAAGCAACTCCTTTTTTTCTAGCTATTTCCATTCTGGTGTTTACTGAATAAAAACACCAATTTCTGGGTGACCATTGCTTTAACTTTATTGATGTCTAGAGAGCACACTTTCCCTACAGGGAGAAGTCTGATAGGCCTTTGAGGGTCTGGTGGCTTTTAAGAAAGGTCAGTTTAAAGACTTAAAGTCCCTTGGTGGGAGACCATGCTGCTAGTGCTCTATGTGGTATTGCACCAAAATATCATATCAAACATGACAAATGCACGCTTTCTGCACATTCGGCATAGTTGATAATGACGAATCCCCAAATGCCGAACTAGGTGAGTGGGGGTGTGGGGGTGTGCCCCACCCGCCTAGTTCGGTATTATGGGCTTCGAGGGTTGCAGGGGTGTCCCCTGCATACATTAAAAGGCAAAGCGGGGGAAAATTAGCACATTCCCAAAAGCTTGGGTTTCAAAATGCAACCAAGCCGGCTTCGCAATTTTGAAACTCAAACTTTACGGAATGTGTTTTTTAACGCATATCCGCTCTATGCACCTTGTCTATGAATTAACCACTGTTTTAAATCTCAGAAGCTGGTGCTGATGTTGGTGCTTGTCTTCATTTTAGCGGTCTGTAAGTGCTGTTTGGAGTGAACATCTCCTCTTGTGTTTACTGCTGCATTGGCTGCTTAAAAACACAAATGGGTGCATTTTAGAATAACAACTGGGCACCTATTTATTTATGTAGTAGACCCCACAAATATATGAAGTGCTTTTGGTGGAGATTTCCGGTTAAAAAGTATTGCTAATTGAAGTAAGTGACTACAATCAGCAGGGAGGAACCCTGAGAGAAAGTCAAACTTTAAAGGTAAAGGTGCGCTCTAAAACTGCGGAACAAATTAAAGGACAGCACCACCCTCTTCACAGGGTGTGCTCTAGTAAGCCTCCTGACAGGAAGAAACGTGTCCACGATTCCCACACAGTGTTTTCACCATGATGTTTGATCCCTACAGCAGAAGCAATAGAAAATTGCAGGCTCCAGAACAATGTTTAAATTGGCCTCAAAGGAAAGAAAAGCCCTTGCTTTTTTGTCTATGAGATCAAGCACATGTCTGAAAGTTAGAGAGTACACCCTATTTCTGTGCCTAACCTTTCATGTGCTAATTGAATTTCTTTAGAAGGTAATTTTCAGTGGACTCACTTGAATATGTCTGCATATGTATTTCTACATCATTAATATCATGTTACAAAAATAAGAATCACACTTGTTATACATTTAACATCAATCTCCTGTTTATGCTCAACAAAATCTTGCTAATAATAGAAGCCCTATATCTATAACCTTTCCAAAACACAAGACATATTCTTGCAGCAAATGGTAACTGACATGCCATGGTTCCCACTCACATGCTTTCTCAAGGCCGCAGAGACTTACTTAAGAAGATATGAATTATGAAATTCCAACATTACAAGATAGTTTCATCAACCAATGAAGAATTTGAAGTAAAAGAAAGGAAACAATGGTAGGGCAGGAAAGAAAGAAAGAAAGACAAATTGATTTGTTAGTTAACAATACTTTAACACTATGATCAAACTGTATTGTTTACAGACATTTTTTTAACATAATCGTGAGTAATGTTAAACTACTGTAGTGAACTGGGAAATAGATATCAGAACTATTTTAATAATCCAAGGCACAATATTCGTGAGATTAGTACAATTTCTCAATGATAATTTTACCTAAGAATATCAACAAAGTTGCATTTTAGGAAACACTAATTAAGCTCTATTTGTAAGAATATTATTCCTTGCACGGTTACTCAAGCTAAATATGACATTTGTATTTAATGTAATGGTGGTGAACATGTTTAAACACCTTCTACTCCAGTATAGGGAAATCTTTGCTGTGGAAAATTAGAATACTTTTTAGAGACGGTTTTAGTAGTGTACTTATAGTGTCCATGACTGTTGCCTGTCTATTACCACCGTTTTCATTATTTTCTATATTCGAGATATAATTTTCATCTTTTAATCAAATGCAGGATTTTAAGCATTTAACTGGGCGCAGCTAGTGAACCAGAAGACTTGCCTAATTAGTTGGGTCTTTATTTTTGAATACAACACACTAGAGTTGGACAAGTTGATGGTGGTTTGCTGCAGAATATCTAAAAACAAGAGTGAGAGAAAAGGTGTAATGATGTAGGCTTTTTTAGTAAAACGGGGGTGACTGGTTTGAGATTTGAAGGAGTAAGGACATGTGATCCCTTACTATTTAGAGTAACGGTGACCAAGTAATATTCTCTTAACTTTTGTATATGAAACAAAACCGTTTTTAGTGTAGTTTCTATCATAGCTGCAAAGAAAAAAGTAAAGGCCAACTAAATAATCGATTGGGGGATTATTAGGAGAATCAGCTGATCTATACACATGTGCAGAAGTGCAATAGGATTCTTACACTGAAGAGTTTAGGGTGCAGTGAGAATTAAAGAGGTGACAAATCCCCTAATGGAACCCTTGGATGCCATGTCAGAGTTTTGGAACCCATTGAATGTATGTGAGTGCTGAGGAGTAATACCTCCACATTCCTCTTCCTCGTCCCCGTACTTATTATCCATTGAAATGTTATGCCCCTCCCTCCACGAGGTGTACCTGTCATCCCCAATCACACTCAGTTGAAATGTTCCTGTCCTCTGGATTTGGGCCGTATCCTTTCGCTGCTTGGATTTGAGGGGCAACGCAGGGGCAGTTTTTGTACCCATTCTTACACAAGGGATAGAGGAGGGAAAAGCATCAGGCTTGAGTCGCTATGGGCTCAGTGCGTGGCAAAGTCAGGATCGCTTTCCGCATCCTCTGACCTTACTGACACTGCAAGGGGTGTATTTCAACAGCCCGGAAAGGGGATTTTCCCTGTGCCAGGGGGCAGGCGTGGGGGGCCAGGCTGGCCCCAAGGCCCACTCAGTTTATTTTAGTGTTTTGTTCCGGACAGGGGAGGTGGGCTAAGCCCTACACTGTTCAGGCTATACCCTGGGAGTTGTGCACCAGGCAGCCCTTCTCAGGCACATGGGCTCTGCAGTGCTTAGCGATTAAAATCTGGCACAGGTCGGGGGTCCCCCCGTGCCTCGGCAGAGGTCAGAAGCACACTATTCTCATCCTGTGGTGTACCGAGCCGTGGCATGGCTCGCCCGGTATCCTGCATGATGTGGACGGGCGCACTCGGTTCAGGTTGTTGTTCGGTTCATGTAGATTAGAAGGTGTTAGAGAGCCATTTTATCCCACGGCCATTGAGCACAGCTTGGGTTGGGTGTGCCTTGATCAGCATACCCTGAACGCACCAAGTCCTTAAGTGCAGCTGGTGCTTGCAGCCCCCGCCTATTTAGAGGGGTGATGAAGGGTTGGAGTCCTCCTGGCTGCCTGTGTCGTCTGTCATCAGTTGTGCTGGGAGAAAGTGGTCATGTGAGCGCAAGCATGTCGAGTTGGTCTCTGCAGAAGAATGTGGGTCCCTTATATACCCATCCTCCTCCTTGGGGCAGAAGCAGAGGGAGTATGGAAGAGTTTTTATGTTTAGAGAATCCAGAAATGTGTGCTCCAGCCATTGGAATAAGAAGGCCAAGAGGGAGCAGCTGCCCTCTTCCTCTTTGCAATCATCATCTTCTTCTTCTGAGTCTTTTTCGTCCATTGAGGTGCCGTCACGGGGGAGGAGGGGTGGTGTCCATAGGGGCAAATCATGTAACAAGTGGCTGATGGTATGGGGTCTCTTCCCAGGAAGTACCTGGGACATTGGGGGATCCAGGGTGCAGCAGCAGTTCATGAAATCTCCCTAAATGGGGTGGCTCTTGATATGACACAAGGAACACAGTGTTATTTGAGTGGCAGGACTCAGAGAGTCTCTGCCTCGTCCATTATACCCTTTAAAGGGGAGAAGGAGTCTTTGCTGGATGTGAGGGAGATAAATCCCACTTTGGCCAGCTTGGTGATTAGATCATCCATGGCGACTGAGGAAGCAGCAGTGAAGGAAGCAGGGGATCAGAAGGTTGACACTGCATTTGAATATCTTATGCAGGGCCGTATTCGACCTTGAGGACCAATATTTATGCATCCTACACTGCTCGGACTGTTTTGAGCTGTTTTCAGACACTGGACTCAGCAATCCTGTTCACCCATTTGAAGAGACATCTGCCTTCAGGTGACATTCCTGTCAGACCTGGCTTTTGATGGTGGTCGTGTAGCATCTATGACTGGGAGTAGTGATCCCAGTAGGCAACATATGCACATTCACGAAGAGGATAGATTTGTAGCTGTCTTTTCAGGGGACCAAGTTGTTTGTGGACCTACTAGAAGATAAGGTGCATAAGGGCTTTAAAGTGGGCAAAAACACTGAAGATTCTGTGAAAGGCTAAGTGGCAAGCAGTACTGAGCGTGAAAGCCGTTGAGCAGGGGTCGCCACGTTGTCTGCAGTGATGGTGAAAATAAGGCGGTACCAAACAAAAAAACCTACACCTGCCAACCGACTGTAAACAATGGATCGGGGGCTACGTGCAGGGTTGGTCTTCCTGCACCACGAGACTGGGCCCCAGATTAATGTGATGCAGGAACAGTGCAAAGCACTGGACTGGGGCACCAAAGTAGAATGAATTGCAGTCAACACAAGAGAGCAGAGAGCAGATGAAAGCAAGGGAGCGTAAACAAGAAAGCTGAGATGAGCTGAGCTAGGCACTTCCTGTTTTTTTATGCCTCTGCACCATATCAAGGTTGTTCGGGTCTGGTTGCCTGGCATCTGTGAGGCTCTGGCAATGCATGGCGGTGCCCAGCGATCCCAGGCAACCGCCACTGAGGGGGCCAAAGTCACTGCTGCGCACCTCAGAACAGCAAAGTGGAGGCCAGGTGCTCCCAGGTAAGTGCAGCGCCCGCGACGAGGGTGGATTGTAAGTCTTCCAAGTTCAGCCTGAGCAGTGGCGAGTGGTTGTTGGATCCCTGGCACAATCAAGTAGTGTGGCTGGGATACAAAATAGACTTTCTAGATCCTTCCCCGCACTCAGGATTTACCATAACTCGCTAGCCCAGGATCAGGATCAAGAGGTTGACTCTATGGGAGTTGGGCCAGGAATTGTTGGACAAGAAGGTGGTCAGGCGAATGCCCTCGACTAACGTTGGCCAGGGGTTCTAGTCAATATATTTCAGGTTCCAGAGGGCTTGGCGAAATCTTGGTTGATGATGGGACCTTAACAAGCATGCAGCAAAATGTCCATTAAAGATGAAGGACTTTCTGCCCTCCATGGACCTGCAGACTGTGTACTTTCTTTTTCAAACATCTTTATTTGTATGGTATGGTATTGTTTATTTATAAAGCGCTTATGCTTCTATACGCAGATGATATCATCTTAATCGACCAGACCATAATTGGTCTACAGCGAAAACTGAACAACTTGGCTAATTACATCGCCCAGAACTGCCTCGTCATCAACAAAAACAAAACCAAAGTTTTGACGATCGAGAAAGCGACAAGCAAAAAATCGAAGAAACCAGCATGGTTCTTGGAAAACGTCAAAATCGAATCAGTAAAATCCATCAGATACTTGGGAGTTGACCTGGACAGTTCAAATACATCCTTAGCGATGCAAAAGACCCTATGGGATAAAGCAAAAAGACTAACAGCGCAAATGCGTCTCATCGATAAAAAGTTTGGCAAGTTCTCCCTGACACCTGCCATAAACTTCTACAAGGGTAAAGTGGCCCCTGCTCTGATCTACGGAATGGAAGTCTCGCTCTCCATCCCAGCCAAAATTTGGACCAGATTAGAAGGCCTAATTTGGAAAGCAGTGTTGGGAGTTCCCAAATCAACTTCAATGGCAGCAATCAGAAGGGAGCTAGGCCTAGTATCTCTCGAATCCATGGTTGACCAAGCCGCCATGAATTTCTTTAGGAAATCTATCTTAGATGAGTCCCTGCCAGCCTTCAACATTATCAAAGACGAGATGGACAACGCAAAATGCGCAGCCCTAGAAAAATGGACGAATAAAAGGAGAGAGAAACTGCAGGAAATAGCGTGCTCAGTCAAAGAGCTCAAAGAAACCCCTGACAGAATCAAGCAAAAAATCGTAACGATGGATTGGATACGAACCCTCGATCTCGGAACAAATAACAAACTCCTTACTCATCTCCCTCCGACTTTCAACAAAGTAAAATCCCCAATTAAGTACTGCAAAAAAGTTCCCGACAAAAGAAAAAGAAAGCTGCTCATGAAAGCAAGACTAAACTTACTTCCGACTCAGGAAATACTAACCATCAGAGCCGCCTCCGACAACATCGAATGTCGACTATGCAAAAAAAAGGAAGTGAAAGAAACTCTGAAGCATTTAATACTTGACTGTCAAAATAACAAACATAACAGAACAATTCACCTACTACCGTTGATGGAGAATCCATGGATGTTCCAAGATAACGAGCTGTGGAACAGATTACTATCAGGAGAATCCACTAGGTGGTCGGTGGCAATGGTGAATCTAATTGAGGCAACTTTCAGACAGATCGGTGACAGAACCTCACCCACGCAGAAAATCAATGGAGTCCAGACTACAGGGACAGAGGCAAAGTCTTGATGATCTCAGATCTGTCACGTGTCACGTGGAAGTCAAAAACATAGCGCACCTGGGAAGCACGAAATGTAGAAAAGTGACGTTTGCTTAACTAGTAAAGCACTGAAGCTTTCGATAAATTTATCAGGGATTCCCTGAATAAAAAAAGTTGAATTAAAAATAAATAAATAAATAAATAAAAAAAGCGCTTATACACAGGCAAGTGTTTCAAAGCGCTCAAGGAAGGTGGGAAAAGGGGGAAAAAAACAACAGGCGCTCAGAGCCCTTGCAATTCTGAGACGATAATAGTCTGCAAGGCAGAGTAAGTACGTATAATATGTTTAACAGTTGAGACACAGCAAATAGGCCTGACATCGATTCTGCAGTTTTACCAGTGCAATTAAGGGGAGGAGACAAGGGAGAGCAGACAGACGATTCAGGCACGGTACATTTGGATCGTGCAAGTGCACAGACAGTCACAGGGAGGGGGAGGTCCAAGTGCACGCAATTGGTGGGGACTGGGGTAAGTGCAGAGAGTGCTACTCTCTTGGGTGGTTAATTAAGTGCAGTAAAGGTGGGTGGAGTGTGGGGACCTGGGGCACGTCCGAGTGAGGACTGGCGGGGGTGCCCAGGACTTGTGAGACTCTGAGGTACACCAGGCGGCCAGTCAGCAAGCTGTAAGGAAGAGGAGGGGGAGAGGCAAAGAGCAGAGAGCTAAGTTAGCAGGGTAGAGGGAGAGAGAAGGAAGAGGAGAAGAGGAAGGTCTTGAGGAGTATCCAGAACTTAAGAAGATCAGGCTCAAGACGGAGTGTGCAAGGAGGCTATTCAAGAGGGAGGCACCTGCTGAGGTTAAGGATCTCCCTCCAAATCTCTGCTTGGAGAACTGTCTCACTCACAGAAGGTTGGAGGTAGATGAGCGGAGAGCTCGTGAGGGACAATATTTGGATAGGCAGCGTTGGAGGTAGGTAGGTCGCAAGCCCCAGAAAGCCTTGTGGACAATTCAAAGGGTCTTGAACTTGATCCTTGGAGCCACAGGGAGCCAGTGAAGGGATTTCAGTGCTGGAGAGATGCAGTCCCTGGGCTTGAGGCCAAGGATAAGTCTTGCGGTTCTGTTCTGGATGAGTTGAAGAGGGTGCAGGGCAGAAGAAGGGAGGTTGAGGAAGAGGCTGCTGCAATAGTCCAACCCAGAGAGAACCAGGGCTCTAGAGACAGCGAGCCACTGAGGGAAAGTGAGAAAAGGTAGAGTACCTCTGTGGAAGGTGTAGCTGATAGACTTTTTAGAGATGTCCGAAATGTGAGGGGAGAAGGAGAGAGGGGAGTCAAAGATGACCCCAAGGTTTTTAGCCTACCAGGTGGGTGCGGGCGCAGGGCCAAGGGATGATGGCCAGAATGAAAGTGGGAAAGCAGGTGCAGGGGTCCCAATGCGAAAGATCTTAGTCTTACTGGCATTGAGGCAGAGGTTGTTTGCAACATACCATGACTGAATAGCAGACAGACAGTTGGATATGAGCGAAAAGGAGGCAGCTGAGGGTAGCCTGAAAGATAGTTATGTGTCATCGCACAACACTGGAAGCTTGAGGTGAAAGTGGAAATCACACGTGCCAGGGCAGCCATAAGTACGTTTTGTGGGACATAGAAGACAGCACAGTAATACATATAGGCATAAATGGATGTCATGCCCAAGTCTGTGCCCAAATCTAAAGCAGAGCTATTTATATAGCTTGGGTTTAAGCGTGCCAGTGGTAAGCTTCTTGCGTATCCTCTATGAAGGGAAGCCAGGAAGCCACGAAGGAAGAGTATCTCCCTTCCACCGGGACTGTAATTGTCTCAGATGCAGGCATCTCTCATAACTTCCCCCACCACATGCCAAGCACCGGCCCATCTGCATTCTTCCATCTCATAAGGTGATTTTGGACGCAATAACTCATAAAACCAAGGCATAAAACTTGCAGATTAGTAACGCCACCTCAATCTCCAAAGAGCTATTCTCCATACTCAAAGAACTGGAAAACCCAACCCCAGTCACCACACCGGTGAAGTCCAGTAAAGATTGGTGTAACACAATCCAAAATGCGTTGGCTTTTAAAATCGATCTTTTCCAAAAGAAAATTCTCACAAAAAGATATATCCTAGCTGAAAAAAACGGCCCTAATACTAATCTTAACAAAGTCAAGGAAAATGCGAATTTGCTATTCCAGTTCTCCCCAGTGACCCAAGATATAATGACAGACACCATCTCCAAATTAAAAGCTTCCAATTGTAAAGGTGATAACTTCCCAGCCCACTTAGTTAAACTGTGTGCCCCCACCCACACCCACATTATTACCAATTTTGAGAATGCTTCATTTAATATGAATACAGTCCCGGCAAGCATAAAAGAAGCGCGGGTGACCCCATTGTTAAAGAAAACATCCCTCGACCCAACTGTCCCCACCAACTACAGACCAATAACTACAGTCCTGTTTCTGCTCAAGATCAAAGATAAAATAGCTGATAACCAAATTCAAGCCTATCTTGAACAAAACCTACTTCTAGGAGCAGGGCTGTCACAGGATGAGGTGAGGCCCGGGGCAAAACATTTGGTGAGGCCCCTTCATTTTTTGCACTTGGCCCGTGGCACCGTAAATAAGTGAAGCGAGAAATCTCTACTTGAGTTTATTTATGGAAGAACTCGAATATGGTTTATTCTTATGACTGCAAATCAACTAAAGCAAAGCCATGTTTCTATGTTTCTAGGCTGCTGCTGCTTTGGTCCTCGATGGTCTGGGGACTCCTGACAGTGATAGACTCCTGTGGTCAGAGGCCTGGCCTGGCCTCCTGTATTGTTACTTCAGCCAAACATATTTTTACAGGCTTTCGCATCAGTGGAAATATTCAGTTTGCACCATCTGAGTTTGAGTCTTCCTATCTATTCTTTACTAGGAGCTCCTTCTTAAAGCTGGGAGTTCCCCAGAAAGTTTCAGATTTAATGGATCATAGAACCAGAATGTCCAGGGCATGGTTCCAGTTCATAGTTTGCGGCATTGAGGATTGTACTTGGGCAACAATCATAGGGATGTGTCATTGAGGGTTTGTGAATGGGCATCTAAAGTTCTCTACCTGATAGACCTTGGGGTAATGCCGGCAGCTCAGGGCTCCCTTAGTGTTAGGCAGAATTATATGCAGTACCCTTTGGGAACACCACACACAATTAAGACTACAAGTGACAGTACAAATTCATCTTTGGTACAAGCCTGTACTACACAGTTAATGTGGTAACGATGGCTGAGCAGCCAGACTTATCTCAAGAGCAAGTAGCAGTATCAAATAGTTACACAAAGGGCTGCAATTACTATGATTCAAACAAACACTGACTCAAGGTTTCCAAGTAAAAGAATATACATGTATTTACTCTTTAGTTCTATAACATTTCACTATCATAAAGCAGTTTAAAAATCACAATCTTAATACACCGCACCACTCCCAATAAGTTCCAGATAAGTTAAGCTCACAAAATGAAGTGGGAGCAAAATGGCACTCCAGCAATTTAAAAGGGAGGGAAAAACAAAGTTAATAGAAATTGAACCACACCAACAGGTAAGTACTAAGGGCAATTGAGCAAGAGGAACTACAGTGATAGAATCAGGTCGAAAAGGCTTAGGGCCAAAGTCAATGGGTCAAAAGTCTTTTGCTCAAGATCACACAGTTCAGGGTAGTTTGCGGTAAAGTTCGGGCTACGGATTCCAGACAAGGTTGGTTGGTAGAAAAATTAGTTCAAAGAGAAGAGAAGGACAAACCCTCGGATTGGAGAAAGATTTCACACACTTTCGCCGCGGTTTAACGAAACGAACAACTGGATTTGCACAGTATCTTAAAACGGAGAAGAAGCTGCAGCTGAGGCGGACGTTCCTGGTAGTTCCTGCAGGCTCACGGTTCCTGAAGCGACTGTCAGACTGACAAGAAGTAGGAAGACTGGGGGTTCCTGCACTACCCAGGGAAGAAACAAGCAGCAGAGCGAAACAGCAAATAAAAGGTGCGCTCCTTAAAACCCAATCAAGGTCCGACCGTCCTGGCTATCCGGCCCAGTGTAGCTCTGTACAGTGAATTCGACCAGAGGAGAGGTCCTGGCTTGCAGTTTGGGCGAACTGGTTGGTCCCACCAGCTCAAGGAGAGAAGTTTCCTGGAGGATCTTCTCTGTCGTCGGATTCTGAAGATTCGGACCTGCAGCAGGGCTTCACCGGGCGGTTCAGTCGTTGTAGGGGTCCTCTTCCATCAGCTCCTCGTTGGTTCTTTCGTTCCAGTGGCGACTCTGCCTTTCCAGTCCCAGAGACCTGCTTTTTATGCAGTTTTCCCCCATTCACACAGCCTGGCTTTCAATCACACAGCAGGGTGGCTGTCCTGGCAAGGACAGTCACCCAGCCAATCAAACAGGAGTGTGACTTGGGTTACCAAGGGATCCCATGGCAGGGATCCTAAGACCCCTCCCTCACATCCTGCCTACCCAGAATTTCAGGCGCCTTAAGGAGGGCTTCTATGAAAAAGCCTGCAAAAAGACGGCGAACAAAGGGACCAAACTGGGTATGGCGCAGAGAGTAAAACACGAGAAAGACCTTAACAAAAAAGAAATGGTGACTAAACCCAGCCAGAGCCGAAATAAAATATATTTGGTCAAGTGGGTTTAAGTTCGAGGCTAATAAAATAGCCTAAAACAATACCATGTTTATATAAGATAACTGTGGTATGAAAAATAGGGTAGTTACCACTGCCACCAGCCAAGTCTTGATGAAAAGGGAGCAAAACAGTGCTCCAAGAGAAACCGACAAAAAGGGATAAGAATTAACCCTTTCCAATACTCCATGGTTGTACTGGGTCTGTGATTTAAAGAGACTACATAAAGTTAATGGCAACTTTACATGTTTCTGGGAGACAGTCAGTCCCAGAAAAATTGAGTCAGTGGGAAGTCTAAAAGACAACCCTGTGTCGCTGCACTGAAGGTGCTGTGTAACACACATAAAAATGATGCTCATGGGGTAGGTGAGGCTCCAGAGCCCAAGATCACACAAATGGTAAAAACACACACAGCAAAACACATGTAAGAGTGGAAAAAAGGCTCACACTCTTACCAGGTGAAAACAATAAATCCTAGAAATCCAGCAAAGCTAGTGAGGGACTCAGTAGGTAAGGGGAATTAGCCATTCTGGAGAATTCTCCCTAACACTTACCCGCTCTCATTTTACAGTAGGTCTTCCTTTTTTGCAGTTTGTTGGAGGCCATTATTGCTGTATGTAGGTTGGGGATTCGAAGTCAATGTTCCATGTAAACAGGACATCCAGGGTGTGGCCATCTGTGTATGGGTTTTTGAACACACACTAATCTAACATGTGAAATTAAACACCCTTGTGCCACGCCTCCCCCCAAGACCCAGGTAATAGATGCGTCTACCCTTAACCACAGCGTACAAAAAAAACATTCCTCAGGGATGTAACCAGCAGGCTAGAAAAACCAATACCACCCAGGGTAGGGTTGGGAGCGTAGGGTGATGGTGTATCCCTAAACAGAGGCCAATAGTCTGATTGATGTGCTTGGAACAGCAACTCATTCCCCCAAGAATCTTCTGTGTAATTGCTTTTATATTAATCCCATACTCTATGGTAACACCCCCTGCAGAGAGTCCAGTGTAGGTGCGCTTCTAGCTGTAGCTACCTCTGGGGTGTGAATGTCTACATCGGACAGATGAATGTTCCCCAGAAGCGTTAGACACCTACAAGACCTTCTTAATGAAAGGTAGTGTGTAGCTGCTTTCCTTGTTCCGTTGCAGCTGGTCCAATGTGTGTAAAGCAGGACCCGAGTCCTAAAATAGGGAAAAATGGCCCATTTCTGCATATGATGGCATTACCTGGTATGCGAGTGGTGCTCTCTGGGGCAACACGAAAATGGCCTGGCAGGGTTGAAGCGTGCCTGACAATTTTTCGGGGGTTGTGTAAACCTGCCATTGCAATATGTGCTTGACAGTGGTAATGTGAAACTGGCATGGCAGATATTGGACGGAAAACTAGAATTTGGAACTCCAATGTGTGCTCATCTGTGAAAATTATGAAACTGGCATGGCAATGTTGCAACTGGCAGATCTCTGGCATCAGCTTGATGAATTGTAGTATTAGCAGAGCCCTTGATGGGCTTTTAGGTTTTATGCATACTCGATCAGAAGGGCCTGAAAAACTTAAATCTTCATGAGCGCAGTCTGTGAGGCTAGCATTTTTTCCAAACACAGTTTCCATATAGGTGATAGTGGAAAATCACCAGCCTAACCACACGGCTGCAGCCGCCCCTATACTGCACTTATCAACCAAGGTTCTTTTTACGTTAGCGGTGCGCATCTACAACCTCCCCAGGGCCACTTTATCCACAAAACTTAATATTCTATTTACAAGTTTGACTGTATTTTCAGAGGAAATAGCCCCACATTTAAATACCATTACTGCCTCAATTGTGGAAAATCTGCGAGATTACAAATTGTGGGTTGGCTGTTTTAATTGGCAGTGGGGGCCGCAGTTACCTCCAGCTCTTGGCTGGAGGTAAATGAGGTAAACCTCACCAGCAAACTTGTCATTTGCCGGTCTGGGAAAAATGTGGGTAGAAAATCTCTGCATGCATGCACAGACAAGTGACAGATTCGAGGATACAACATAAACACACGGGTAAACACACTGCCACGCTGACACTTGAACCTACAAGCAATCAGGCGCATGCATATACAGGCGTGCAGGGTAGCCAGATACATGAATACACAAGCACCCAATCACTAACCTGCTGCTGCATGCAGTGCATCTGCATGCATGCGGAAACACACACACCTACATGACCTAACATCACTTACATACTGATCTGCAGACACATGAAAGAACACAGGCGTGCACACAGACAGCCTCTTAATAGCCGGCCTCCCGCGATGGCCCCATGCTCCAGTACAAAGCACGATAAACAGGCTGACATCAGCTGAGTTCTTGCTCTTGTTTTGATGAACTATGCGCAATTGAGATCATGGGTGGGGTGGAGGAGTCAGACTGACTGATGGGGCAGGGGAGATGAAGAGGGACATGGCCCATGCCCTGGGGAGTATAGGAGGCCAGGAACTATTGTCAGTGGCCAACTCCGAGCTAAAACACTGTATTCGCATTGAAAGTCAGATACGCATTGATAAAGTTTGAATTTACAGCAGATGAGGTCATACTGACAGCGGCCTCACCTCAACCTGGTCCTGGACCTTGACTCGCCTGGTTGGTCACGGCACGGGTGTGGTCTGTCCTGGACTCCTGCTGGCACACTGGTTCTCCTCCTCCTTTCTGTCTCTGTGTGTGGCTGAGAGGCCCTCTCCAGCCCAGCACCAGTCCTGTCTGCAGCACCTGTTGTCAGTTAGTGTGTGTCAGGGCAGCTGGGTCAGAGGCAAATATAGGGGCGGCCCGGCGCCGGGCAGTGTGAGGGCTGGGCTGGTGGCCGCTCAGAGTCTCGCAGCGCCGCATTTTCATTGGCCATTGTTGCTTTCAACTTTGCAAAGTGGCTTGCAACAAATGTGTTGCTAGCTTCCAATGCAAAGTTGAAAGCAACTTTCATGTGCACGTCGCTTGCCCAGCCCTGCAGGCAGCCTGGCTCTAGGCTCCTCCAGCAGCCTAGGAGGCCAGGTGTGAATCTTCTCACACGTCTTTGCAATTGCAAAGAAACACTCTGTCACACGCTGATCCACGGCGGGCGGCCGCGGCAGTGAGGCCAGGCCAGCCAGCCTGTTTTTCTGTGTGATTCACACCTTGGAAATAAACACGTCTTCAGTGCACGTTTTGGGACAGACCCACACGGATCTTTGTTTTCTCTCGTGCATGACACCTGACACACATGCAGCTGCGCGAGGCCCCACCCTGAGCACGAGGCCCGGGGCAGTTTGCCCCCCCCGCCACCCCTTGTGACGGCCCTGTCTAGGAGATAGACAATCTGGATTTAGGCCTAACCACACTACAGAATCGGCTCTCTTGGACCTAAAAATCCAGAGGGTCACTGTTAGGGATTCAGGTAAATTATGTATACTACTGCTGTAGCATTCGACTTAGTGGATCACGACAAACTATGTGCCTTTATAGCAAATGACTTCAGTATCTCTGAAAATGCTACCCTCTGGGTGAAATCCTTCCTAGCGGAACATATGCCGAAAGTTACCATTGGCAAAGAGGATGCGGATCCTATACCAGTCCCCATTGGGGCACCCCTAGGTTCGTGTCTCTCACCCACACTATATAATGCCTACACAAAGCTTCTTTTCTCGGCTTTGGATGCTATGGGTGTAATCTATATAAACTTTGCTGACGACACTCAGATCCTCATACCGATTACAGGGGACTATGACCAGGAAACGCAGACTATCAATAAAATATATGCTATAATTCAAAACTGGATGGCATGGAACAGCCTTTGTCTCAACAATGAGAAAACTGAGATTCTCATTGTGGGCTCCCAATCTAAAATCAGTGCCCTCCACCCAGATTATACATCAGTCAACATGGATGGTACAATGATTCCAGTATCGAAACAGGTAAAAACGTTAGGAGTGTACTTAGATGCTAATCTAACGATGACCAAACAGGTAAGCGCCTTATCGTCCTCCACCTCGTACACATCCAAAGGAATTGCCCTAAGTCGCCAGTTCCTCACACCTACAAATTGCATTACTCTAGCTAGAGCGGTAATAATATCGAAGCTAGATTACTGCAACATACTACTATTAGGGACCTTGTACACCAACATAGCGAAAGTACTATTAATGCAAAATAAAGCGTTACAAGCAGCCCTAGTAATAAAGAAGTCTGACCACATATCCATTATCAGGAGGGAGACCCACTGGCTTCCCATTAAGGCAAGAATCATCTTTAAAGCTTTATGTATAACATAAATGCCTCGCCACTAAAGCACCCCTCTACTTAAATAAATCTATAAGTAGAAAACAGTCCAGTAGAACGCTTAGATCCAACAAAGATTAGCTCCTCCTGGTCCCGCGTTTTAATAGTTCCAGAGCTGGGGGCAGCAGCTTCTCAGTCATGGCTCCTAAACACTGGAATGCCCTCCCGCTAAATATAAAAAATGAAGACTCCATCTTCCGCTTAAAAAAACTACTAAAAACTTGGTTATTTAACCAATTCTAGTTATTTGACTCAGTGTTAACTCTATCAAGCTCCTTCCGACTCAGACTGTGACCCACCTTAAACTGACTTTTATCAGAATGTAATAATTAACCTGTCTTATGCTCTGCACTAATGCAATCTATATGTATGTTTCATTGTTTGCTGTTTAACTAAGTAGAAGATGTCTCTAACAACGCTGTGGTACCTCAGGGTTTGGGCGTTTAACAAATATAATAAATAAATAAATAAATAAATAAATAAATAAAGGGAGAGGTAAGTGAGCAACCCTGCTTTGCAACCTGTTAGAGGATAAAGCCCATCCCTGAAATCCCCCAATAAGACAACGGGTCCAGAGGTAAGTCAATAGTCAACAGAGTTCTGATGTGTGAAAGAACTTTCTTCCAGTAGGACCAGGCTTTAGGGAATTTCCACCCCATGTGGAAATGGGTTCTGATTTCCTGGCAACCCCTCCAACAATTCACAGGGTGCGAGGGAGCCATGCAATGGACTCTATCTGAGGCGTAATACCATCGGTACCTAAGCTTGAGCTGGCTGTGTATTTCACATTCTGATCAGAGGTCTCATCAGCAGTTCTTGCAGTCTGCAGTGGGGAGGGGCCACTTTCAGTTCCAGGTCCTCCCCTTTTGCTTACAGACAGACCTGAGGAGGTTCACTAAGGTTATGGCTCCAGTGGTGGCATCGCTTCATCTGGAAAAAGTTTCGGTTTTTCCTTAGCTGGACAATTCGCTAGTCAAGACATCCTAAAAGGGTCTATTGGGGGGGAGGAGGGGTTATTCTACACGCTTTTGTTTGACTCCCCTTGGCTCCTTGGTCAACAGGGAAAATCCCATCTCTTGGATTCGTAGGATCTGACATTCATTCGGACGCAAATTCGGATGGACCTGGGAAGGGTCTTGCTTCCGATGGATCGTGCAATGCATCTTCAGGTTTTACTGTGGGAGTTTGACAAGTTGTAGGTGGCATCAGCCACAATGCTGCTTTGGCCACAGGAGCATATGGCATTTTATCTGTTTGTGGTGCCATGGGCACAGTTGCACCTCAGGCCACTGGTGGCGGATCTGTATGGACATTGGTGCCTAGTATCGCAGGAGTTTGAGGCTTTTTTGCCTGTGATTAAGGAGCGTGGGAACAGTTTCCGATAGTGGATGGGTTTTGTACTGATCGCTCTTATCAAAGGTGCCAATGGCACAGGGTGGAGAGCAACTCTGGGAAATCTCTCTCATCAAAGGAATCAGCTGGGGAAGAAGCATTCCTCCGGTTGGAAAGACATGACAGCAATTGCCAGGACTCTAGTGTTTTTTTAAATCTGGTTACAAGGGCATTCACTGTGGGTCCAGTCAGACGATAATACAATGGTAGATTGTGTAGATGTGCAAAAGGGGAACTTGGTCCACAGCTCTGGGAACCTGGTCAGAGTTCTGGGGAGTCATACCTGGAACTCCTAGAAATAGGGCATATAAGGGGTAAGGTCAATGGCACTGTAAACAGGCTCAGTAGGGTGTCTCCCTCTTCCCAGGAGATGTGAGCTGGAGATATTTTGGATGACTGGAGCAAAAGGTGGATTTTCAGTTTGGATCTCTTAGCCACTCTGGAGACTAATCGGCTTCCTTTGTTCTGCTCCAGGTTTCTATATAAAGGTTCTAGGTATGGGGATGCAATGTCCTTTGAATGGCAGGTGCGTCTGCTATATCCATTTCCTCCATTCCCTTTGTTTTTGGCAGTGTTGAGCAAGCTCCAGGACAGCAAGTTGGAGATTATTTTGGTGATTCCCTTTTTGCCCCCAAGGTCTTGGTTACCCCTTTTGTGATGCTGGTGGTGGCTCCAATGTGTATCCTGCAATGGTTCCCATTCCTGGTGGTTGAGAGGAGGGCTTCCTTTCTCATAGGGCTCATTCCCTTCAGAGGTAAAGGAGGCCTGTACCATTTTGGATCCTTGCTATTTCTATCGGATGGGTTTGCCTGGCCTTGTCTACATTATGCGCTCAATGGGTAGCTGTGTAGGTATTTCTGGAGCCCTTAGAATATATCTCTGCAGGGGACGCTCTTGTAGAGTGCGTGTTTAAGAGTATTTTCTTTCCAGGCTGGTGTATTATTCAGGGACTTTTCCTTGTGATCTTTTGCTGGTTTTGAATTTCCCCCGGGGCTGAGTTTTGAGGGGCAAAGGAGGTGATTGACATGAAATTGTTGACTCTGAAGCCGGTCTTTTTGGTAGCTATCATGGCTGCCTGCAGGTTCGGGAAGTTTGATGCTGTGTTATGTAAAGAGCCTTGCCTGAGAATTCTACCTGAAGTATTGGTCTTTCGCTGTGATCCTGGGTTTCTTCCAAAAGTGGCTTCTAAGCTTCACAGGTCTCGGGACATTGTGTTTGGTGGCCATATCAGAGTAGCTGAACATAATAAATGCACGGTAGGAACTAAACATGTGACAATTCACTAAGCATCAGTCTTCAGTGGTCAAGATTATATATATATTTTAATATGATTCAAGCCGTAATAAGTTAGATAATGCGGAGCACACATATATTAGATGCATCCGATAAAGGTGTGCTAAGGTTTTGGTTGTGGTTGCCATTTTTGATGGGTAATATAACCATGGGCGGCGCCTGCCTTAGGCTTGAGAGGGCTGACTCCCCCCCACTTTGAAACATAAGGGATCACTGCTCTGATGTGATGCCCAGGCTACTCTGACAGCAAGAGATTGTCAGATTTCTCCCAACAGCAGCAGTAAACACAGTGGCAGAGGATAGAAGCCTGCCGAGGCATCGATGGACCCCCCAGTGTTCTTCTAAGTATGGGGTCGCTCCCCTGGGGGGGCAGGCACGTTCTCAAGGAAGCATGGATCCCACAGTGTGAATCACCACCTAAACCATTTACGCTTATCTGCATTTCAACTGAGATTACGTGCACTTTAACACCAGCACAATTATGAAAATATGAACACCCTAAAAGAAAGTTTCAGGCTGTGTTTATTTCTCGGTTACTGAAGTTGACAGCAGAGTTCCCTGAAACGGGCACGCCTGCTGCGACATCTCTGGTTGTTAGAGAACAAAAAAAAGGAACAAATGTGGCAACCTACACTAAACTCTTGCTCTGCTGTCAAACACTTGCAGGCTTACACCTCCTTTATAATGCTTGGTCTGCAGGCTCTCAATCTCTCCTGGCCTCTCTTTGACTGTGGCCACCATCTACAGGCCACTTGGTCAGGTCCCCCTCTTCCTCCCAGACCTCTCCTCCTCACTCCTTGTCTCTACCTCTCAACCTCTCCTCCTCTGAGACCTAGTTTGAATCCCTAATCTGGGCTCTTCGGCAACCTTTGCGCCTCTCTGTCGCTTTCCATCCTACCCTTTGGTCTGACACACTCTGCCGGACACACCTTGGATGTTTTCATCTCCTCAGACATCCCTCTCTCTAACCCTCTCACCACTCCTCTCTCTTGGACTGACCACTTTCTGCTCTCCTCCCATCTGAAACTTCTTGTCCCGCAGACAAAGCCTACCCCAGCCCTGCCACCTTCCTTTGCGGTCATTCGGCCCATGAAGCGAGCATCAGCCTTTGCTTCAACTTTCTCTGCCCCTCCTACTCCTTCCGCTGACTCACACTCTGACACAGCCCTCTCTAATCTGCATCTTTCTATCTCCAACACTTTGGACATCCTTGCCCCTGTCATGAGAATCTGCTTGAAGCCTACCTCTAAGTGCAACTCTTGGTATGACTTCGACCTTGCCAACCGCAAACGCAAGTGCAGGGTGGCTGAGAGGAAGTGGAGGGTTTGGGGTGCATCATCTGACTAACTGGCCTGCCGCCTGCTCCAAAGACAATACAGACTCTGCCCTCTCCAAGAAGAGGGTCAATATCCAAGCCATTGTCTCTGCGGGCGCTGGCCAATCCTACTGCACTCTCCACCTCTCCTGTTCCCTCCCAGGCCCTCTGCACGTCGCTGGTCTCTCATTTAACCACTAAAACCTAGGACATCCTGTCCTCACTTTCCTCTTCCTCTACCTCTCTCAGGCCCCATCTCCCTCTCTTCTTTTCTCCTCCTCTCTAACAACACCCAAAATGTTTCTAGACTAGTCAGATCTATGAAAGTTTCAGCTGCTTCTCTGCTCTTCCAGAACTATCAAGGACCACATTTCCATCCTTGATCCAGCCCTGGCCGATTTCTGCAATCACTCTTTCGCCACTGGCTCTTTCCCCTCTCTCCTCAAGCACTCCCCATTGTGCACCATCTCCTTAAAAAGTCTTCTGCGATGCCCACTTGCCAAAACATACTGGAAAGAAATCCTAAGTCACATCAAGGAGATAACTGAGGCACAATTACCATTTGACCCGATGGTGGTCCTACTCGGGGAGGCGGTGGAGGGATGATACGCTAAATCTGGTCCAAAAGCCCATCTTATTACCCATATGCTAAGTGCTGCTAGAATAACCCTGGCTCATACTTGGAAGAATAAACAAGGTCCGATAGTGGCCATGTGGTGGGTGAGTCTATGGGGGGTAATGGCCATGGAAAAGACTACCGCTTTATCCCACGGCTCCTATACAAAATATCTGAACACCTGGATGCCACTACACGAATCTACAAATAATAGCGAACAAATGTACGTTAAGCCGAGACTATTGCGCAGCATTTCTTTTATTTAAAATACACACTCTGAACTGGAAGAATGTGCGACCCAGGAGTCTCAAATTGTTTGAATTTGCTACACCATATCCAATGTTGGGATGTTAGGGAGTTGGGGAGAGGGAATATCATGAATGTTTGTATCTATTCTTTGAAAAACCAAAATAAATAAAGTTGTTAAAAAAAAAAGAAATGTCTTCTGCGATCCTACCTGTCTGTCAAACTATCGCCCGATTTATATCACTCCTTTCCTGGGCAAACTCCTGGAAAAGCTGGCCATCTCCCAGCTTACTCTCCACACTGAATCTGTTGGTTGTCTCCATGACCATCAGTAGGGCTTCAGAGCAGCCAGAGGCACAGAAACTGCTCTCCTGAACACTGATGAAGACCCTGCTCTCTAATCTTGATTGCTGCTCTCCCTCTGTCCTCATCCTCCACGATCTCGATGGGGAGACAATCTATGCAGGGAGGAGATTATGTCCTTTGAAAAGATTCCTATCCAGAAGAAAGGATCCAGAGGCCTGATTGCTAACATGTACAGGGAGTTGCTGTCATGATCTCTGCTTCCAAAAGGTCAGGGTTTTCCCAACTCCCTTGGAAGCAGATCCATAACCCAGGTTCCGAGTGCCAACCAGTCCCAATTGGGACCTTTTGGACCCAGTCCTGGCGCCAGTGGCACCAGGCTCATAAATATGCCCAGTCCCAGCGCTGGAAGCGCCGGGCTCATAATGCTTGGGTGGACTTACCTGCAGCAGACCATGCTGCTTACTTGCCTGCCAGTTGAGCCTCTGATCCTCTTCTGTTTGGAACTACTTTTCCTGTTGGGTGGGGCAGGAGCCACTCCCTAGGTTCAGAACACTGGAACTCTTCTGGAAAGCAGGAACTCTTTTCTTACCTAGGCGTGGCTGTGGAAGTGGACACCTAAGCACTACAGGAGGCTATTTAAACCACACCCGATGGATGAATCTTGCTTTGCGTTATTCTGCATCCTCTGCAGCAGAACGCTCATCGTGTCTTCTGCATCTGATCCTGGGCCTAAGGAAAAAGGCTTACCATCCTGAATCCAGTCTTCAGCAACACCTATAAAGACAAGAAAGAACAGGTTAGCATTACGGTCTTCAGTGACAGCGCTTCACTTACCTGGTCCATCGGCTGTCACCAACGCCTCGCGCTGCATTCCGGCATCTGAAAGACAAAGGCTTACCTACTCTTCGTGCGCTCCGGAGGTCTTCGCACTGCATTCCGGCATCTGAAAGACAAAAGCTTACCAACTCTTTGCACGCTCCGGAGGCCTTCGGCGCTGCATCCCGCATCTGAAAGACAAAACAAGGTGCGTTTAAAGACATTGGGGAACTTTAATACTCACGTGCCATTACTCCTTTCCACATCTAACCCAGTGGGTACTCCGGCACCCTGCAGCCGCTCCGAACTTGTACCTGCAAAATAAAAAGACAGTTAGAGCGCATCGTGAAGCAGGCAACAAGCGCTTACTTACGTGCTTCCAGGCGCTTCTATTCATCACACGGGCTCCATCTTCAACTCACTTCAGCCCGTCATCCGCCATCGCCGGAACCCTGCAAAACAAGAGACATCATTACTAAAGACTTTTAAAGACATTAGAATTACTCGAAACTTACCGTTCGTGCAGTAAACGACGGACAGCAGTCCTCTGAAGTCAAGAGGCCTGCTCCCCTTATCCAGTGAAGAAACTGGTTACAGCACCCTGCCCCGAGGCAGATGGAGAGCACGGCGTTCACTTACCTAAGGTGAGAGCGTTAACCTTTGGGGTTCTACAGGAGAAGAGAAAGGGAAGAAGAGAGAGACATTCAATAACCCAGTTCATTAATCACATATTTTCTATCTGCAGACATCTTACCCTTCGAGTCAGACATACAGTGCACAGAGGTCCAGCCCAAAGACCAGCCGTGTGTTACACATCACCTTTGAAGATACGGTATACGCCCAGTCAAGACCGGCGCCTCTACGGGAATCAAGTGAGCGTTACAGAACGCAAAGCCTACCGCAAAACTCCCGTCCAGGCGCTATGGAAACCTCGGATACCGACCAGCTAGCCCAGTTACTTGGGGAACTAAGGGCAGAAGTGCATGCAGCCCGTCAGGAAACGAACGCTCTAAGAAGGGAACTGATTATTTCCAAGGAGCGAACAGATGATCTCGATAGACAATTGCTACAGTCACAAGCCGGACAGACCCCGTTACCCGCATCTGGGGGAAATCTTCCTTCTACATCCTCTATGAATCCAGTGCAGATCAACCTACCTGGGAATGTACCTCTGGCTCCGCCCGAACGATTTTCTGGTGACCCAAAGAGGTTTGCAGTATTTATCAATCATTGCCGGTTGCATTTCTTATGCCGGCCAGCAGCCTTTCCAACTGATCAAGCTAAAGTAGCTTTCGTGCTTTCGTACCTTAGTGGCAATGCGGCAGACTGGTCGATCCCTCTAATAAATCAAGATGATCCGGTCCTCCATGATTTTCAAGCTTTTCAGCTCAGTATGGAAAAACTGTTCGCAAGACATTCACAGGGGCAGGCCTTGGACAATGAGCTTCTTGCGTTGCGACAAGGTAATCAAGACCTTTTGGCTTATATTGCGTCTTTCAACAGACTGATAGTGGAAACTCAATGGCCTGAGGACAAAAGGATTACGCTGTTTTATAGAGGTCTACGTGGTGAGCTCAAAGATGTGTTAGCCCAAGTAGTGAATCCCCCACAAGATTGTTCGGACTATATAGACTTAGTCGTTCAAATAGATCACAGACTGCAGAACAGGAAGGCCGATCGTTCCAAGTTTGATGCTCGAGTATTTTCCAAACCGCCGACTCCTTCCAAAGGAGTAGACTCCGGGGAACCCATGCAAATAGGGGGCCTGAAAGGTCCTCTAACACAAAAGGAGCGGGAAAGGAGAAAACAGTTGCAATTATGCCTCTATTGCGGAAACTCAGGGCACTTTCTTCGAGACTGTCCGGTGAAACCTGCCAAGAAGGCAGTAGGAGCTGCAGTTACCAAAGTTACAAACTCTGAGCAGGGAAACGACCTCGCCCGACAAGAATAGAGGTCCTCTTGCCGAGCGTGAAAACCAGTTCCGTGACCTCGCATTTCGTGATACCTATGGTCCTCATTAGCCCTGATAATCCGGATCGATTACATGCAATTGAAGCTTACGTCGACAGCGGTGCCATCGGCAATTATGTGGATCATGAAATGGTTTTGAGGATGAATCTAACTCTTTGTCCCAAGGCTGTAAAGGACGTCATTACTACGGTGGATGGAACGGAGATAGCCTCCGGACCAGTAACGCATACCACTCAAGAAGTGACGCTAGTAAGTCAAGATGGACACCATGAGAAGATCGTGTTCGATGTGATCAAGGCTCCTCAGTTTCAGATTATTCTAGGAATACCTTGGTTAGAGAAACACAATCCTCTGATCGATTGGCGAGCAAGAACGGTCCAGTTTCCAGAATGTGTCTCTACTTGTCACCCTCCACCTGGTGTTGCACTGGCAGCAATTTCTTCAGAGACTCCCCAGTTACCTCCCGAATACCTAGAATACCAAGATGTTTTCCGGAAGGATCAGGCTAACTCTCTACCTCCTCATAGGTCTTATGACTGCCAGATAGACCTGATACCTGGATCTACTCCTCCTTGTAGTAGAATTTATGCCCTCACCGAGCCTGAGAACCTTCACCTTCGACAATACCTGGATCAATACCTGGCAAATGGGTTTATTCGTCCTTCCAAGTCCCCTGCTTCTTCAGCTTTGTTCTTCGTTCCAAAAAAGGAAGGAGACCTTAGAACTTGTATAGATTATCGCTCCCTGAACCAGATCACCGTCAAGAATAGATATCCGTTACCTTTGATCCCTGAACTCCTGGACCAAGTCAGAAAAGCATGCATATATACAAAGCTGGATCTTAGAGGAGCCTACCACTTGGTACGAGTAAAAGAGGGCGATGAATGGAAGACGGCCTTCCGCACCAAATATGGGCTATTTGAATATCAGGTCATGCCCTTCGGACTTTGCAATGCCCCGGCCGCCTTTCAATATTTTATGAACAATGTCCTCAGAGAGCTCATAGATGTGTGTGTTGTTGTTTACATTGACGACATCCTCGTTTATTCTTCATCGGAATCTGAACATCGGAAACACGTGAAAATGGTCCTCGAAAGATTGCGTCAACACAAACTTTTCGCTAAGTTGGAAAAATGTGTTTTCAACGTGACTGAAGTTGAATTCTTGGGATTCATATTATCACCTAGCGGAGTGCGTATGGATTCAAAGAAGGTCGATGCAGTTCTCAAATGGCCATCACCATCCTCTGTAAAAGGTGTGCAAAGCATGTTAGGCTTCGCTAACTTTTACCGCAGGTTTATCCCCGAATTTTCTCGAATAGTCCAGCCCATCACTGCCTTGTTAAAGAAAAACAAACGTTTTGAATGGTCTACCGAGGCGGAACAAGCTTTCCAGGATTTGAAGACTAAATTCATCTCTGCACCAATCTTAAAACACCCTCGCCCCGAACTCCCCTACATCGTGGAAACTGATGCTTCAAGCCTTGCCATGGGGGCAGTTCTATCACAAAAGGACCCGGTAACCAATCAGTTGCATCCCGTGGCATTTTGGTCCCGCAAATTCTCGCCTCCTGAAAACAATTACACGATTACTGAAAAGGAACTTCTGGCTATCAAGTCTGCCTTTAAGGCTTGGCGGCATTATCTGCTGGGGGCCCGACACACCGTTACTGTGATTACGGATCACCGAAACCTGCAATATTTGAAAACCGCAAAAGCCCAATCCTCTAGACAACTCCGTTGGGCATTATTCTTTGCCGAGTTTGACTTCATAATTACCTATCGACCTGGTACAAAAAACGGTAAAGCTGATGCCCTTTCTCGGATGGGAGTGGAAGAACACTTGATCAACCCTAAACCTGTACCAATCATTCCCGAACAAAGAATTCTGGGTGTAATCGCCACACAATCCATAGAGGAAGTTAAGGATAAAGCCAGGCAACTTGTAACTCCAGCAGACATACAGAATTGGCATCTGCAGGGAAAGGACTTTGCAGTAAAGGACAACTTATTGTATTTCCAAGAACGATTATACCTGCCCAGCACAGATTTACAGAAAAAAGTTATCTCTTGTTATCACGATTCTTTAATGGAAGGACATCCCGGTATGGCCAAGACCTCAGAAAAGATCAAGCGCTACTTCTGGTGGCCGTCTTGGAAAAAAGATATCAGAGACTTTATAATGTCCTGTGGAGTATGCGCCCAAAACAAGAGTCAAAAGGAAAGACCAGCAGGCCTCTTACGCCCTATTGACATCCCACCTCGCCCTTGGCATACGCTTTCTATGGACTTCATCACCGATCTACCTCCATGCTCCGGATACAATACGATTCTAGTAATCGTGGACTTATTCTCCAAGATGGCGCATTTCATTCCGCTCAAAGGCTTGCCAACAGCAGCAACTCTGGCCCGAGAATTTCTCGAAAACATCGTCCGACTGCACGGTTTTCCTTCGGTTCTAATTTCGGATCGAGGTAGTCAATTTATTTCTCATTTTTGGCGAAGTTGCTGTCGGTCGGCTCAAATTGATGTGAGACTATCGACCAGTCACCACCCTCAGACCGACGGACAAACCGAGAGGACCAATCAAACTCTGGAACAGTATTTACGCTGCATGCTGCAACAAACTGAAAAAACTTGGAAAGACATCCTTTGGATAGCCGAATATGCCTACAATAACTCTGTCCATTCGGGAACTGGGAAAACCCCGTTTTTTCTTTTATACGGCAGTCACCCTCGAACCTCGGAGTTGGATCCCCTCCAAGATCTTGAAACACCAGCAGTAGACTACCTGCATTCTACAATCACCCAAGCCTTTAAGGAAGCTGTTTCTCACCTTCAAAGGGCTAAAGAACAATACAAGAAAGGAGCAGATGAACATCGGAAGGAAGCCCCTCAATATCAAGTAGGGGATCAAGTCTGGTTATCCACCAAATATCTACCTCTAAGAGGGCGACGCACATTCAACCCAAGATACCTTGGTCCCTATTCCATCACTACCATAGTAAACCCAGTAGCGGTCAAGTTGGACTTGCCCCCGCACATGAAGATACATTCGGTCTTCCACGTCTCTCTATTAAAACCCGTGCAACCTCAAACCCGACTAACTAAATCTCCAAAACCCATCCTAGTTGATGGAGAACTCGAGTTTGAAGTCAAAAGCATTCTGGACTCCAAGATCTCCAAATCTAAACTATTTTACCTAATTGACTGGAAAGGCTACGGCCCCCAAGAGAGATCCTGGGAACCTGCTGAATATGTCCACGCTCCTCGCCTAATCAAAAGATTTCACCGAACATTTCCTGACAAGCCAAAACCCCCGGAGAAGCCCGGTTTGGGAGGGGCCTTGAGGGGGGGGTACTGTCATGATCTCTGCTTCCAAAAGGTCAGGGTTTTCCCAACTCCCTTGGAAGCAGATCCATAACCCAGGTTCCGAGTGCCAACCAGTCCCAATTGGGACCTTTTGGACCCAGTCCTGGCGCCAGTGGCACCAGGCTCATAAATATGCCCAGTCCCAGCGCTGGAAGCGCCGGGCTCATAATGCTTGGGTGGACTTAACTGCAGCAGACCATGCTGCTTACTTGCCTGCCAGTTGAGCCTCTGATCCTCTTCTGTTTGGAACTACTTTTCCTGTTGGGTGGGGCAGGAGCCACTCCCTAGGTTCAGAACACTGGAACTCTTCTGGAAAGCAGGAACTCTTTTCTTACCTAGGCGTGGCTGTGGAAGTGGACACCTAAGCACTACAGGAGGCTATTTAAACCACACCCGATGGATGAATCTTGCTTTGCGTTATTCTGCATCCTCTGCAGCAGAACGCTCATCGTGTCTTCTGCATCTGATCCTGGGCCTAAGGAAAAAGGCTTACCATCCTGAATCCAGTCTTCAGCAACACCTATAAAGACAAGAAAGAACAGGTTAGCATTACGGTCTTCAGTGACAGCGCTTCACTTACCTGGTCCATCGGCTGTCACCAACGCCTCGCGCTGCATTCCGGCATCTGAAAGACAAAGGCTTACCTACTCTTCGTGCGCTCCGGAGGTCTTCGCACTGCATTCCGGCATCTGAAAGACAAAAGCTTACCAACTCTTCGCACGCTCCGGAGGCCTTCGGCGCTGCATCCCGCATCTGAAAGACAAAACAAGGTGCGTTTAAAGACATTGGGGAACTTTAATACTCACGTGCCATTACTCCTTTCCACATCTAACCCAGTGGGTATTCCGGCACCCTGCAGCCGCTCCGAACTTGTACCTGCAAAATAAAAAGACAGTTAGAGCGCATCGTGAAGCAGGCAACAAGCGCTTACTTACGTGCTTCCAGGCGCTTCTATTCATCACACGGGCTCCATCTTCAACTCACTTCAGCCCGTCATCCGCCATCGCCGGAACCCTGCAAAACAAGAGACATCATTACTAAAGACTTTAAAAGACATTAGAATTACTCGAAACTTACCGTTCGTGCAGTAAACGACGGACAGCAGTCCTCTGAAGTCAAGAGGCCTGCTCCCCTTATCCAGTGAAGAAACTGGTTACAGCACCCTGCCCCGAGGCAGATGGAGAGCACAGCGTTCACTTACCTAAGGTGAGAGCGTTAACCTTTGGGGTTCTACAGGAGAAGAGAAAGGGAAGAAGAGAGAGACATTCAATAACCCAGTTCATTAATCCCATATTTTCTATCTGCAGACATCTTACCCTTCGAGGCAGACATACAGTGCACAGAGGTCCAGCCCAAAGAGCCAGCCGTGTGTTAACATCACCTTTGAAGATACGGTATACGCCCAGTCAAGACCGGCGCCTCTACGGGAATCAAGTGAGCGTTACAGTTGCTGCTTGCTGAACCGCCTGGGGTAAGGCGGTGACAAGCTAGGCGAGAGATCTAGGTATGGAAATCTCAGAGGCATTGTGGGGTAAAACATGCCATATGATTTTGCACGCTGCGGTCTCCTTTATAATACAGATGCCAGGCGACAAAGTTACTACATAATTCGCACTCCCCCTGACTAAATTGGTCAAGATGTACCCAGAGGTTAATTCGATCTGCAGGAAATGTGGGACCACTAAAGCAACTTTCTGTCATATATGGTGGGACTGCAAGGAGATTCAAAAGTATTTGGGGCATAGTTGGTCTTGGATGTGATGCCCAAGACTTCCTCCCCACTGTTGACACTTTTGGTTCTAGGAGATGAGGTGAATGAGGACCATGGTTTAAATCATGTGTGTCGTAGCATGTTGATAGCAGCCAGAAGTTGTGCGGCACGTCAATGAAAGAGATGCACAGTGCCAACAAATTGAGAATGGCTGTTAAGAGTGAGATATATACTCCATGGAATACCTGACATATCTGATTGATGAGTCCAAGAGCAACATACAGGAGTGGCAGAACCCATTTTTAGATAAATATGAATGATAGACTTGCTCATATCCTGATGCTTTTTGTTGTATTTTTAATGTATAATCTGTTCTGGACACTCTGCTTAGACCAGGGAGGGGCATGGAGGGTTGCAGGGCAGGATAGGGCCGGTAGGATAGGGGAGCAGGCAAAGCTGTATAAGAGGTTCAAGCCTAAATGCTTTTGTGTCACTGCTCTCTATTTGAAAAAAAAAACAATACACTTCACATTTGAAACAAAATGGAGGATTTCAAAATATGACAAACTGGTTCACTAGCAAAGGAACAAATGTTGCCCCCATAGTAACTCCATGTTTGTCTGAGGAAGATCATGTTAAACACATAGGTGTTGTTGTGAGGTTACAATCCACCAGTTCCAATAACATTTCATGATAAAGTAGGCTGATCTTTGTTGAATAATGTGATTAAGGTATAGTGATCATTCCATTGAATGACATTGAGTCTACTCAATATGTTATGTATCTTACATTTGTATAGCACTTCCTGCCATAGTTTATGGTGTTGGAAGTGCTTTGCCTATCAGAGGGGCAAAGAAGTAGTATGATAGAACATTCAGTAATGACAGGGAGAAGCAAATGTTGGGTAGATAGTTGGAATGAGGGCAAGGAATAGATGAGATGTACAGGAAGGCATGAGAAGGAAAAAGTAGAGGAGCTTTGTGAATACTTGGTCAAATGTATCATTCGACACAACTGTATTCCATGGGGCGCATCACTAAGAGCAGAGATAGCTGGAGAAGGTGTTCTCTGTGCAAGAGGGTATGTCTGGAAATTACTCACTGAGTGGTGAACCTGGGCATGTTGAAGTCATGCCCAAGGAAAACACAGACAACAAAGCCCTTACGCTTACTTCCCTAGGCCGCCAACAACATTTGGGAGGGGTTGTATGTCAGCAATCCGAATTCGACAAGTTTGCAAAAGCTCCCTTAAAAGCGAGCAAAAACCCTCACATTATTTGGTTTCCTCATTTATGTCATGGTTACCAAAACCCTAGGCTTGTGCGCAAGTGCTTAAAGGCACAAAGCCTGTCTATGGCCAGAGATTGAGCCTTACACAGTGTCATGGCGAGCAGGCATGTAGAAGAACTATGCCCAATATGTCCAACGTAACTCTTCTCTGAAACAAACCGGGTACCCTGAATTGCATTTAATTGTTTATCTAGCAACTGTGAGATTGATTCTGTTAGAGAGCCAGTGCCATTGCCAGAGCCAGTGCCATTGATGAGTGCCCCAAACAATGGAAAGACATTTTGATTGTTGTGCAATTTAGATGGAGTCAGTTCCTCGGAAATTACGTAAAAGACACCAATTATGTTGTTTGGCGCTAAGAACATCTTATAATTCTTTTATAACCTTGGTCTGATCTTATCTATTTTCTTATGGGCTGCCTGTTCTTGATAGCTCATAATTGTCCTGTATTAAGGTAGAGGTTTCAGTTCTAAGTGTTTAAGTGCAGAAATCATCATTTCCATGAAGTTGTCTATCTTGTTATTTGGTGGTAACATTCACATGAGCATGGATTTGGGTTTCAGATCATGCATGATTCACAATTCACAAGGGAATTTGAGCTCATTAAAAATTCCTATTGGACAAGGTAAGGGCCATGACCCTGTCAAAGAGGTGCAGGGGGGAGTAACCCTGGGGCAGGAGGTTCACTTACACAAATCTCAGAACAAGGTCTGTCCCAGATATGTGAAGTGGAAGTTAGGGGGTCACCAGTCAGCAAAAAATCCCCCTGTGCTGAAAATGTAAACCCTTATACCACGCATTGTATTCCAATACCTCTCAAAGAAGGTTCTGGTGACTGTTCTTGTTTTTCTCTTTTAAAACCGCGACTCCCAGAATCCCCCCGCGAGCAGCAGAGAAGACCCAGACCGGATTCAAACAGCAACTTGACACCCGAGACAACACAAGAGCATTCATCCCATCTTAATATCGACCAACAGCCCAGAAAAGCAGAAACCTCACCACTGAAGAAGAAATACAAACCTCGAAACCCACAGCACAACATAAAAGCAGCATGGAAAGCAGCAGAGACTGTCAGGGAAACTGGACAGGAGAAGGGCTTAGAGTGTAGTTTAAGAAATGTCTCCGCTCTGTAGCACACCTCCTGTGGGAAAGGTAGACACTGATTGAAGCAAACAGTCAGGTGAGCTCTGCAGCCAATGGGGAGGGAGGGTGGGCGTGTGAGAAGGGCACTTAGCAACCAGCCGGCCAGTATAAGAACAGGCAGCAGGAAAGACAGAGTGTGGGTTGTACGGGTGAAGTCACAGGAGGAGCTGGAGGTTGACCGAGAGACAAGGTGGAGGATGGAAGTTGTAGTGGATTGTTGGAGTGGTGGTAGCAGAGCTTGGATAATGTCAGATAGGTAGAAGATCCCCGAGGGAGTCAGTCAGTCAACAATCAGGGAGACATCTGTATTTAGACCAGTTTTAGGCAGTAGGGCCTAACTAGCTGTAGCACTAACCGGGGTTTACAGATACCTGTGATAGGGCAGAGATCCCAAAAGAGAAAACTGACAGCGGGATTGCACTCGTGTCACTGTCCAAAAACTAATTTTCCTGCCAGTGGCTGCCAGTGCCCAAGTTTATTTGTCTATCACTATTTCTCCTAAGAACAGTCCATACTTTCTGTTATACTTTTCAATAAAACACTTGAATCTTCCTGGTGATTCTGTAGTTATTCAGGCCATCTATGACATGTGGTGTCATTGTGGGATCATCCAGGACCTGATACAGAGGTCACCCACTGCCGTGAAGATGTTAAAGGTGGCACGCCTCACCAATGCCGCTAGGTTGCCAACCAGAGCCAAACACTTAACTTTTTTGCTGTTTGACTTTAAGAGAAAAAATTGAAATATTGATCATAAACAGGCAACAACTTTAAACACAGAGGTACACTATTGAATAAGTCCATAAATATTGAACTAGCATAGGTTGGGTAATGGCTTATTTTCTAACTTTCAGCCATTTGTTACTGTTAGGATTCTTGCTAGTATCTTTCTTATAGGGGAAGTGCTCTCAGGAATTTTATTGGCGCAAAGGATCAGGCATGTATTTTTGAGCATATATCGATCGATCCGAAAATAAATTCCAATGCATCTTACCTCTGATTCTGTCACAAATACACATATGAAACTCACAGGTCGGATACCGCCATCTTGTGCTAATCTTCTCTGTTGATCTATCGCCCTAAAATCAAGTGCCCTCGCAGCAGTAAATCAGATCACTCGCCCCTCATGCTGACATCACTGGACGCTTACGCCCCTTGTCACAACGCCAGTTCACTTCTCATTCTAATGTTAATTGTGTGCAATCTAATGACGTGTCACCATGGAAATGCCAAGACGCCTCTTTCCTCGATAAGTATCACAAGCCCTTTTTGATCAGACAACATTTAAATTTCTTCTTCTTTCGTGCAAGTCTATTTCATTGCGAGCCTCTGAGACTTCTCTTTCCTCTATTCAGCTATCAACCAAGTATAACATACTGAGAACATGGAACTTACACTACCTCAAAATGAATTAACTCTGTAACGGCTTTCTATTTAAATTCTTTTTTATATAATGTACAGATGTCTTTACCAAACCATATTAACATTTTATATTTACGTGACTTCTTTTTTACATGTGCCAATTCAAAATTTCAAAGTTTGGGCCTATTCCTCTTGTCTTCGCACTATGGGATTTTGTAACATGTCTGTTCTCCAAATTTTCTTTAACATTGTATTTTAAACTAAAACCTAATTGCGTTACTTTATCTAAATGAGTAATTTTTTACTTTTTACTCCCACAATTGATTTAATACTTTTTCAATTCTCAAGAATTATGGCAAAAAATAAATAAAAGCCCTACCAATACGAGCCACATTATACAGAAGAGGAAATGCTTGAGAGAGATAGAAGGTGAAAAGATGGCCAATCTACTGTAAATCGTGACAATCAATCACAGGATCCTGATCATATTTGCATGGAAGATGTTTCCAGTGGGTGTACCTGCCTTTGATGTTAGGTAAGGCCAACTTTGGTCGAGAATGCTGCTGCAGAGAAAACTCTGGTTGCTTGGCATACATAGCTGAAGAAGAGCCTCCACCGCTATGGATTACCCAGCTGCATGACTTCAGGTCAGCCTGCCTTACAAGATCCGTCATGATGGTCCTGATGCATGAACTTAGAGCAACAGTTAGCCATCATTCTCCAAGTAAGTAGCGCACTCTGTGTTTATACGTTTTATTTGTGACAACCTTGAACTGTAGCAGTTTTTTGTCCTCCTACTAAATTGTGAGTGCGATGGATCACTGATGTTAACCATGTTCATATATTTGAAAACAGGTATAGTTCTTACTTCAAAGCAAACTATTCAACATTGTATTTAAAGACTTAGCATTAAAATGTTCTTCACTTTAAAGCTTAAAATGTTTTTACCTATGTTCCTATCTTTTTATTGTTCGAAAGGGTGTACGCATTTCATTATCACCCTTACATGAAAAGAATTGTACTGTTAGTACTTAACTGACAAAGGTACTTTTTTCAAAACATGCCAATGCCTTGTATCTTAGATGATAGTCCAAACAAGATAAATGCAAATAATGAATTCATTCAACAAAGCCTTTTCTGTATTTGTTCCACAGATGGTACAGGCTTGTGGCCTATCGAGCGTTTACATGGTGGGTTCATGGAAGACTGGGATTCGACGAGTAATACCTGTCTGTGTGGTTTGAGACATTCATGAAGACTTCTCTAGAGACTCTGGACACTACACTGGGTTTATATAGACATTACCTCAACCACAGCAGTATAATTTATAGTTTGTATGTACCATCAACCTTTTTCTAAACAAATAACTAGCATTTTACAAAAATATGTAACTTTCAATAATGTATAAAATAATTTGCATTGGATTTTTTCAAATTAATTCTATTTACTGTGTGTTTTATTTAAAGTTTTCCGTTTTCCTTTCAAATCTCAATTTTCAACAGAACATACAATGCAGTGAAAATATAAAATGATCTGTACTTGCATTAAAAGGGCGATTGCAAATCATATACTTTTCATTTATTCACGTTACTTTTTGTCTTCATCTACTCCATATTAGACTATTCTATTTCTGAATAATAAACTCATTCAATAAACGTTAACAAGAATAACACTTTTATGTTACAGTAAATAAAATCAATGTGGTAATATGATAAGTGAATACAAGTATTTCCGAGGTCACCAACACCTCCAAGTAAACGATTAAAAAATGTATGCCACACCATCTACATCAAGAAAGTTTACTGTTATTGCCATCAATAATTGTTAAACATCATTCTGACTATATCAGAATGATGATGACGAGTTTCACAACTTTATTCAGTGGATTTGCCATAAAAGCATCAGATACAAATAAAATGCAACATACATCAGGATTCCATATCATTCACAATAAAATCAAAACTTAATTTCGATGTCAACCATTGATAATGAATGTGACAGTAAAACTGATCATATCGTGCCTAGGACATTCATAAAAGCACAGATGATCGCAAGTGCTGGAGTAAAAAAAATGGTGCAGATCAGAAGCAAACATTTGATGCATTAGAAATCAAATATAACCAATTTAGATCCGTTTTGACCTTCCAAGCCACACCCATAGTAAACACTTTGACACAATGAAGACAACATTTAAGTCATTTGTATTCTTGCAGAGGTCCAGTTCTGGCCCAATGGCCCTTTTTCTGTTTTGCCTAAACATCTAAACAGGGGGGATAGATAGCAGGATCTCAAATCTTTGTAACCCACGCATAAAAGCAGAAAATGAGGGACTGTCTCATTTGTGTCACCACAAACCGGGCACCTAGTTTCATTAGTGAACTTCCATTTGGTTGTAAAGGATGCCACTTCTAGGGTGTTAGTGTGCAGGGGGATGAAAAGGGCACAAGCGTACCTGGGAGTAATTATATCAAGAAATTCTTTGAATCCAGCTGCTTGCTTGTTGTCTATATACAGGCGCCCAGTGCTCAGGATCATTCAGTCCTGTTTCAGTTTCATTCAATATAGTGTAGTCTCTTTATCTTCTTCTGTATGAATTATTTATGAGCCACTTATTGCTCATGTTCATACTTTCAGGGCTTTTCCTCAGATATACCAGATCCACCCTCATGAGTTCCGAATGAACAAAATTGAACCACAGCAGTGTTCGGGACCCACTTAGACTGAGAAAATTGGTAAGGGCTGCTCGATATTGGTCCAGATCCAGATTAGAACAGATTTGCATCCAAAATAGCATGGTTTGGTTGCGGAGACCTCAGCTATAGGGAATAGATTGCACTCCCAGCGAAGACTGGCTAGTTGTGCACCCCGGGGTTGCATAAGAAGGGCTCTGAAAATGTTTTTCTCTGAAATACTAAGAGAAGAAATCTTCAAATGACCCCATAGTTCTGCCCCGTAAAGGGCTCCAAACAAGGCTTGTGACCTATAGAGTTGTAGTGCTGAGGAAATTGCTCTTTTGCCATGGGTGTTAAAGAAGCGTAGTATTCCCCGGCAATATTTGTCAAAATACACTGTCGATTTTTGCTGTTGTTTAGACCAAGGGAGATTCTCTGAGAATCTGATGCCTAAGTAATCATACGTGGTCACCTGTTCCGGTATGTTTCCTTCAATCTCAATTTTTGGAATAGACCTCTTCGATGACTTGTGCCTCAATAACATCGACTTTGTCTCGTCTGTATTTAGCACCAGATGTAAATCTTTGCATTTTCTGACAATGTCTAAGTTATGTTTTAGGTGCATGGGAGATATAGACAGGATTATAGTGTCATCCGCAAAGGATAGCGCAGGGAACTTGTCGGGCCTAACATAGGATAGTCAAGACCTGATTCTACAAGTTCTTCAATTAATTAATTGATGTATAGGCAGAAGAGCAGGGGGGCCAGCACGCAACCCTGCCGTACCACCGTTCAACTGCCAGGGATTTGGTTAGCTCCCCACCCAAGCCCTATCTAACATGCCTTATTATCAGCGTAAAGGGATTGGATATTGGCAAGGAGAATCCCAGGGATACCCTTCTTTTGTAAGACCTCCCACAGGAGTGTCGCGGGACGCTGTCAAAAGCCACGTGGAGGTCAACAAAAATTGCATACACCTGCACCGACTAAGAACAATGTATTTGGCCGAAACCAGTCCCAATCTAAATCACTGGTCCACTGTGTCAATGCCCCACTGAAACATGGCCTGTAGATGGTTAATGGCATCACACTCAGCCCATAGTTGACCATACATTTTTCCAGCACCGTCCAATAGCAATATACGTTTATAGTGCCCTGGAATACTTCTGTCTCCCTTTTTAAAAATGGGCAGTCGTTCCGCGTAGCACCAAGACAACGGAACCATAATAGTAGATACACCTGAGTAGAATACATGGCCCAATACGGGCACCCAGATGGACATGTCCTTGAAAAGGTATTTGATCGGGCCCGGGGGACCTTCCCAGCTCTCAGTGCCTCAATGGCCTTCTCCACCCCCTTAACCAGAATTATGGCTTCTGCTCACCCCCTCGGCGGATAGTTACAGCTAGGCCATACCAAACTGGCTTCGCTTTACTCACTCTTGTACATATTACTAAAATGCTGATGCCAAGAGTCTGAGGGAATCTGGCCTTTTATTGGTTCTGGGGCATTCAAATCCTTCCCAAATATCAATATCCAGAAATGTATTGAGTCGCCAGACTTACAGGCGAACTGCAGGTCATCCCACAGGTTCATGGCAAATGCAGACTTCTTTTCCTGGTTAGTAAGTTTATAGGCTGCTCTGAGGGATCTTAAGTGCTGCTTATCGATGGGGTGTGCATTTCTCAGGTACGCCAACCGATTACCCTTGGCGGTTCTGCATTTGCCATCGAACCAGCTCTTGGTCATTATAGCAGCTTGCCATGCCCTCCTTGCTGGCTTTGTGAGAAAGGGGAGCACAGCAAGGACCAGTTCACTGTAGTAATTCATAATACTAGCCACAGATGCATCCTCCCTACAAATTATGGAGGGATGGGGTTTTATAGCAGCGTAGAAGGAGTGTTTAAGAATGGAGAAATCAGTAGACAACAACTTGACACTAAGTCTGGCATGACCCCCAGGGGTGACTGCAGTTACACCAGTCGATTGCCTACTGGTATCCTCCTGGCTACCCACTCCACTGATAACACAGTGTACTGGACGGTGATCGCTCTCAGTGAGCCTAAGAACCTCTAAACTGGGAACATTGCCCCAGTCACTCATACTTATAACAATCTAGTCAATCCTTGAACTACCATTGTGGCCTAGATATGTAAATTCAGCAAGTTGGTCAGAATTAGTTCTACCATTGCAGGGTCGCAGGTTAGCACCATAAACTATGTGGGCTGCCTCAATTGCATACTGGTGAGATCTTGGAGGTCTATCACACACCAGCGGAGGTTTGATCCGCATGAAGTCCTGATCATCCCAGAGGCCCATGAGATCTTCGAGGGGCTCTATCTGGAGATTGATGTCACCCATCGCCAGAATTAATGGATTTACTGAGTCCTTTAGTTAATAGTCAAGGATAATCTGGAGCATTTTCTTTAGACTCCAGTGGGGCTCTACTATAAGGTCTGTTGTAGATATTAAACAGGACAATTGGCCGTCCCTCTCTGGTGGATGATTCCAGACATTGCAGGTCATCAGAGCCAGGTGGGAGGGGCTGTTGGTGGGAGGGTACTGTTTGGATGAAGGGAAGGCAGCCTGTGAGTGTGTAATTAGCGAGGCCTCATTTGGGCCTTTGCCCCAAATCTGGATGGGACGTGGCAGGGGTGGAATGGGCGGCTCTGTGTGTTGTGTGGAGTTTGCAATGCAGGGGTTGGATGAAGTGGGACCGGGGGGTCCCGCAGGGGTAATTTACACATATGCAGTATCATAGCTAGCGGGGTGAAATGCATGTCGTGGAACATCAGAGGCTTGAACTGCCCATCCAAGAACTGCAGAGTACTGTTATAAATGAAGAGACATGGAGTGGGAGTCGCCTTTTTTTGCAATGGACGCATCTTGTTGCTTCCAGGGAATCGCAGTTTAGCCAGGGGTGGGTCTGTCTCTGATATTTTTCTTCTTATTCCTCCTACTTTAGAGGGGTTTGCACGCTCATAAATAGGTTTGTGGGGTTTTGTGGACGACTAGTGACAAGGAGGGTTGAACGTTGCTTGTCACAGGGCTAATAAATGGGCAACAGATAACACTGGTCAACTACTATGGCCCTAACCTAGATTCAGTGGACACAATGGATTCGATTGACCGACAATTGGCCCAATGTTCTTCTGGTGTGGTAGTTTGGGTGGATGACTTTAATGCAGTGATGGACCTTTACATTGACAGGATGGATGGGGCCTGTAGAGCTGTTTCCAAAAGCCACTGCTAGGATGAAGTAGATGTGCAGGGCCTGGGAAGTCTGTGTTATATGGTGAGTTCGGCATGGGGCACAGAGGGGGTACACCTTTCACTTATCAGTCCATCAGTCGGCCTCTCGGCTGGATTACTTTTTGATATCGGAGGGAATGATGGGTTGGGCCAGTGAGTTCGAAATACTGGCACGTACCCTGTCTGGCAACGTGCAAGTGGTAATGGTGGTTGACTTCTCTGGGAAGTTGCATAGTAGACTGATGTGGGCGTTCAAAAGTAAAGCTTTGACTGGCACTGTATTTCATGAGGCCCACACGCAGGTCATAAGAAACTTGTTTAGGGAAAACGTGGGTTTGGTTGAATCATACTTGGTGCTGTGGGAAACCTTTAAGGTATGCAGGGAGTGTTTATCTAAAAAATCGGGGGTATTAAGGGCTATCAGAAAGGAGTTGGCTGACAGTGAGGCGGTGATCTGGCGGATTCAGGAGGAGCCTGACTATATGGGTGACGCGGTGAAGCAAAAAAATAATTTGTGAGGAATTGGAGAAATTTCGGAGTGCGGCACATGAGAAGTAACTTCTTTATCAAGGTGGGTGTTAGTTTGACAGTATGTGGAGGGGCAGTGCCCTGGCAAGCTGTTAGCATGGGCGTCTAGGTCAGACTCAGGCAAAACACACATGGCGCGCATCAAGGAAGTGCTCTGGAAGTGCTGTTTGGCTGGTCACTGTGCTGGTCGCTGAGCCCGTGGAAAAGGAAATACAGGATTTGGCCCCTCCCACCCCCTCTAAGCAGCTACAGTAGGAGCGGCTGTGCTAATCCAGGAAGTGCTCCGGAAGTGCTGTTTGACTGGTCACTGTGCTGGTCGCTGAGCCAGTTAAAAACAAAATACAGGATTTGGCCCGTCCCACCTCGGCAAAGCAGCTACAATAGGAGCATCTGCGCGTGCGCGCGCGCATCCAGGAAGAGGTCCGGAAGTGCTGTTACAGGGTGAATCCTTTCACTCTTAGTTTGATCTTGTGGATTATGAATAAGGGCTCTCATGAATGATAAGATAGACTTTATAGATTTTAATAGACTCTTACACCTTTGTTTATCATTGTTTTAGATTTGGCCCCTCCCACCCTGTCAAAGCAGCGACAATAGGAGCGGCCGCACACATCCCGGAAGTGCTCCGGAAGTGCTGTTTGCGGGCTAGGGCTAGTTCTAGGGTTATCCCTGTTGAACGGGAAGCAAATTCCTAACTCTTAAACTCTCAACCAATTAAGTCAGCAGTTTGGTAATTAAAAAATGAGCTGTGTAATGGAAAGATAAAACGTGATCTGCATGGCGGCAAAAATGAACATCACTGATCTGAAGACATGCTCTCCCATGAAGTGATCACAAGTGTAGTCTCTACCAGAGCGGTTACAACCACGAAGGGCGAGTAGGGCCTGTGCCCAGAAAACAATGAGTAGATTTGGAAATGTGAAGAGAGCATCAAAAAGGACTAATTACTATCCCAAAAGAGATGGGTCTAATGATACTATTGGACTGAATGCCATTCAAGAGGCGTTAGCAATACAAGAACTTGTGTCGGATCTGAGTGCATCACTGCCCTGCCGTGGGGCAAAACTGATTGAGAGAGCCATCGCCCCATTAAGTACGTCAAAAACGGATGTTGCTATAACCGCAAATATGTTGTAAGAATTAAATGAAAGTTGTAATGTGGTGCCAAGTCCTATTGTGGATGTTGAGCAGATAGACATGACGGACACTGCATCCATTGTGTGATATAAATGATACCTGCAGTGATGTTGAATACTCCCTAATGGAAAAACTAGAAGCCAAAGGTACTGGAAAACTGTTGATAGACATGGAGATTTGTGCACCCGAGGAAAGCGTGTGTGCAAATGTTTGTTTGAACTCCATCAACTCCAATGCATGAAGATAAAGATCAGAATGAACTAGAAATACAATCCGGGTGTGGAACTAATGAGATATCAGAGGTTAGGGTACATGTGAGTTGACTAAGCCCTGTGATATTTACAACAATGAATATCCGTACTGGAGGGCTTAAAAGTCTGGATGAGCACTCTATGGGGTATGTGAATTTGGCTACCACCCATAATTCCACCCACAATTCCGATTTAAGTACCATACGTATATCATCAACTGCAATGTTTGAAGTATTAGAAAATCTGCTGACTTCTCTGGTAGAAAAATTTGCTAGTATGGAAAAACAACTTGAGGCCCAATCAGTTTTACTACATAACAGTATTAGTGGAGGAAGAAGACTGTTTAAAGATTGTGGTTCAAACACAGAAATGAAAATGAGTAATCTGTATAAAATTGTAGAAAAGGAGGATGAGCAAGCAATGTGTATGAATGATTAAGTAGGCAAGATATGTACCCAAATATCCACTCAACTATCCATACCAATGATGCCTGTTGAAGCAACTGTGAGTGAACGGCATAATGATATAGAAATCAATACTGCTCGCAACAACCGTAAAGCGCAAAAAGGGTGTTGAAAACTAAAAATAGGAAAAAGATAATTTCACAAGCCATAATGTATGGTCCCAAAAGTGTTAGAATTGTTAACAATGGGTGAATCAAACCCCAAGATAATGTACTGTCTAATATTGAAATGTTGTCAGTGGGTTGTGATATGAATGAGAAGATGATGACCAGTAAGACAGAAAATAGGGGTGTACAAACAAAAAAATCTGTACCATAACATGAACCTAGATGATACCAGCCAGGATAAATAAATATTTGATTGATCCTGTGGGGGAGGCTGGACAATCGAATAAAGAAACAAGTAAGGTTAGACCAGTGGTTCAACTAAAAAAATGCAGAAAGAAAAAAAGAAAATCAAACCAGGGTGTAAGAGACTGTGTATTAGAAGCAGTGAAATATATCTTTGTTGAAGGTGAATAGGCAGTAGACTGCTCTGGAGCTGCAGATGCCACAGTACATAAGAGAGTGGCAAATTCGGGTGTGCTGACTGTTCATGTTTCCCTTGTTAATATGGCATCTCAAACGCATCCGATTGGTGAGCTTCAAATGAACATAGATGATAATGAGAAAAAAAGGTTGAGAAACAACAATGGTTAGAGTGTATTGGAGAAGATAGAAACAATTAGAGCATTACAGTCAAAGTCTGTGTCTGGTATAGATCGACATGCCCCGCTAAATAGAGCTGCAGTGCTGCACATACTACATGAAATTGTCCCACTTCGTGTCATAATGAATGATGATATAATGATTGTGGATCAATTAGAGGATAAGAGCAATGTTACCTCTAACATATGGTATTGATCGAATGCCACTATGGATTATAATTTAAAATATAAAGAGGAATTGTTTAAATTGGGTTATTGTTGTAAGGAGGTGTATATGGAGACAGTAAAATACAGTACTAGTACCGTGTGTACTAAAATAGATTAAGAAAAGGAAGGGATATCAAAGCCACTGAGAGTGAGCGCTATGCCCACAGGAACAGGAATAAGTGTCAGGCCTCAAAATGTGTCGAATGGTTGAAATAAGTACACCGGGTGAAGTGTGTGATAATTGTGGCCTTCGGCAATGGCTCTCAAAAGCCTTTAAGGCCCACTTTGCCAAAACATCTCGATAACAATAGTGTGGTTATTTCGTAAAACACTAGGGGTTTTGCCCATCTCTCTGCAGATGGCAGGCTCCTGGCAAACATTTATTTGTTTAGTATAGTAGCCCTTCAGGAAACTTGGATGATGTAAAGTTGCGAAATTGATGGTCGCAGTACCTCACAGATGAAGGCAACGAAGGGACTCATTCGAAGACCAAAAGGTGGCCTGTTGGTGGCTGCCTGACATCCTTGGAGCATAGATGAAACACAGTGGTCAACCTCGATGGTACAAGCTGTAATCATTACTTGTGAAATCCTTGAGTTTGATGAGCTCCTTCTTATTAATGTGTATGACCCCCCCCCCAAAGCAGTTTCAAGCAAACATAATATCGAAACAGTAAATAAAATTCTTGACGAGGTTAGGCGTGATATGCTAATATTAGTTGTTGGTGACTTTAATGCGAGGATTCAGCAAAAAAAAATGAGTTTTTCGAAAGCCAGAATGAGCCAGGTCCACTTAAGTTGCTGACCGTGACAAACAGGGTAAAGGTTGGGCTAACCTGTTCCATTCACACAATAAGACTATGCTGAATGTCAATAGTGCAGGAGATGCTAAGAAATCTTTCACATGGATAAGTGGGAGCTGCTCCTCCTCACTGGATTATGCTATTGTGAATGAGGTGGCATTAAGAGCGGTGCACGATATGGCAGTACTGGCACGTGATGAAAGTGATCACTTGTCTGTTTGTGTTTTGATAACGAAACATGAGAGCAATAGTCAATTCAAGCTAAATGGTGACATCTATATAAATAATGCAACAAATCGAATAATGTGGAATCCGGTTAATCTGGAAAAGGTCAGGGTTGTTGTGGAAAGAGTTCTCCCACTGTTCACAGAGAGATGGCTTAATGGATTTGGGAATAATAGTTCACCCTTATAAGAGGACTTTTCTAAATTGATTATCTATATTAAAGAGGTCACTCTTAAAAAACATTGTTATAGGAGCGCTAATGAGCGGCGGAATCATGAAATGAGTCGCAATAGATAATGGGCCTCATTACACGGTAGGCGGTGAAAGGAAGCGCCCCCAATTCAGCACGATCCTCCCCGCAATGAGAGACAATAAGGGACTCTCCCGTAGTGGGAATAAGACCAAGACAGAGTGCGGGTGAGCGTAAGTGGGAGTTTATCCAAGGATAAGGCATGCAAAGAACTCTGCAACCTACGAGAGCGCTCTGCCTGACAATAGCAAAGACAGGCGTATTTCTAATACAAAAAACGTCATCAACACCTAAACACTATAGGGGGCACAAGTCAATTGGGATTGGGTGGTGTCGACTAACTATAGGTGTTGCTGGCGCGGGGTTGGTCTTGGCGGGACGACGTCACTGGTCAGCCTCGTGGGTTGGGTTGGGCCTGGCAGGCCGGCTTGAGGTCATCCATGCGGTGTTGATGTGCTGGGGCAGCCTGTGACAATAACGAATACCTTTCCTGTCTCATTTGCCCTAGGCCATGCACACTACAGTTATTCAGAAAATGACATTTACGTTCATTAATAAATCGCTTCACCAGCTTATCTTATAAAATAAACACAACACATGAGGAATGCACCTCGTGAGAGGTCTGGTGGTTGTTGGTTGGGGTGAGATTTACCTGTGTCTTATTGACCGGTATTTTAGGTCACGGGACGGGGCTCTGGGACCTGGGCCGAGTGATACATGTCTGTCTGCTGCGTTAGAAGTTATTATATAGATGGGTCTCTGTGTCTTGTCCCAATGATGGGGGTCGTCCTTACACGGGGTCAGGATTCTTGGGGGGGTTCGTGGGGATTTATGAGAGGGTGCTGGTAGATCAGTGGGTTCATCCGTGGGTTTATTACCGTGCTGTAAATAACACAGGTGGCGGGCTGTGGCCTTGGTTGCGGCGCCGGGGCCTCTGACTCTCTGAAGTAACGCCAGCTTGGTTGGGGGAGGTGAGGGAGCGCAGCACAAGTCTTAGCTTTTTTATCTGGCAGGCTTGGTGGGGTGGGAGAGGGAATGACCTTGCATATACTCACAAAGGTATTTTCCTCGTGCGTTGCTGATCAGTGAATGCAGAAGTTTTATACTGTTCTGCCTTATTTTAACGTTATTCAGACACACATATATATATATATATATTTCATTTTCGTTACACATTTCTTTAATACAGTCGGTTCCAGTACCTTTTCATTACCTAACATTATGTTCACTACATTGTGTGCGTATTGTATGTACATTAGACGTTATACGAGGGATATCTAGGTTATGGCCTACAGAGATTGATGCTCGCCGCTTTGGGTGATTCAAAACATATATGAGTTCAAGTTTCTACATACTATTGAAAAACACTTTTACAAATAGAGGTTACACGTTTGGTCAACATCTTTCTCCGTGGTTATAGCAGCATTAGTCCAGACCTGGAGGGATATCATATAACGTTACATTTTTATGGTTCGTTCACATTTTAAACAGAGGTAGTTCATTAATACCAATACTTGAACTATTTTCTACCGTCTTCAGATAGTGATGCTTCAGCTTTTTTCCCCGTTGCCCCGGCCTTGCGGTCCGGGTCATACGGGGTGCAATATCACATTGTTACTAATATAATGTTGCCGTGTTGGCATCTCGGGTTTAGCTCATCTCCGACTTTCTCATGGGAACGCGCTCGCAGCGGATCTGCCAGGGCTGCTGAGGCGGCAGAGATGCATGAAAGGCCCTCCAAAGGTGGGGGCCTCGTTACAGTGTGCTGAACTCACACCATGTTTGCTGTGCAAGATGGCGTCTAGGCCTAACTTAAGTTTCGGTAAATGCAAAGACAGGGTGCGTGTGGGCAATGTCGTCGGCGGGTGAACCCCCCTCCACCTGGGCCCGGGTGGCATGAGGGTGCTCCCACCGAGCCATGGTCCTCACCTGGGGAGGGAGCTGTAGGTGAGGAGGGCCTCGTGGCCATTCCTCCCCTACATTTCCCCCCTTTCGTTACTTAAAGTAACGAATTTCTTTAGCTCTTCTAATCTTCTACATTCTTGTTCTTCTAACACTGCACCATCCCATGCAGGGGTTCCTTTTATAGGCATCCATGCTCTGCACACCCCCCTTAAGCTCTCACCTCTCCTAGCATACTCGTCTGGTGTACATGTCAAATATATACAGTCGCCGGTCTCTTCCAGATCTACCCAGACCTCCTCATACCATTCCAGTTCTACGTCTCGTGGTTCTTTAATCGTGGTGTGCCATAGCTTATCTACTATGTACTTGTCACGGCACATAGGCACTAACTGGTACCTGGGGGTGTTGTCTGATCCTGTCTGCACATGTACTTCTTGTGTTGCTTTAATTGTACCACCGGAGTTGCCCATTGTCACCATCATCATTGCACCGTTAGGGACTGCATTAGCACAACATCGGAGGCCCACCTGGCACAGGCAGAACATCACAAGGATGATCACCACTATTGGTATCAGGAACTTCATTGTCACTCCAAGCCATGAGGGAACCCAAGAGAAGATATTGTCGAACCACGAGCTATCCTCAGCTCCACCTTCCATTTTCATCTTCTCGCCCAGGTTATGTACTGCTTCAATAACGTGGGACAGGGACCCATTTTCTGCGTCTTCGGAAGGTACGAACGTGCAGCATGCACTTCCTATTTTTCGGCAAACACCTCCATCGATTGCTGTTAACAGGTCTAGGACATACCTGTTTTGCATGGTCATTAATCGCAGAGCTCGTAGTTCCACCTTTATTATGTTAAACCCTTCTTCAGTGTCATTGGCCAACTGGATCAGTTCCCACCGTGTGATCTGGAGCCATTTTGCATTTGCTCTTGCTTGGACACTTGATACTAGTGAAGCAAAGAATGTTTCCACGGAGCTGAACAGGCGATACTTGTCTGGGATCTGTGCCAATAAATCAGATGATGCTTGTGATATGTAGTTCGAGGCTCGCTTGTTCCTTGAGAGCTCTTCTCCTTTCCCTCCGGAGGACAGGACATAAAGGTGCGCTTGTGTAGTTGGAGACGCTGCATTCTGGTTCAAGCCTTCGTTCATCGTGTTACTTCTGTCAATATGGCTTTCGGGAATCACCATTAGTGTTGAATGCAAAGTGGCCATTGAGCAGCTACCACTCCATGATTGGGGAAGGTGCAGGTACGCCTTGTTCCCGCATACCCAGTAGGTGTCCATTAGTGCTGCTGTTCCTTTTTTCATATCTGGGATGGTGAGAGTTTTGTTACAGTTCTTGTTCGTTCCTATTGCCATTTTTCCTTCTCCCTTGAAACATAGTTTGTTTTGTATTTCACTTTGTAGCTTAAAGGGTTTTTCCATCGCTGTTACCCATGTTAATTTAGGGATGTGTTCTTTCCATATTGGCAAGCACGTTCTTTCCATCCACCGCAACTTTTCCGGTTGAACACCCTTCAGTGCTTCTGCCTTGCACAGCACTTCTTCGTCTTTCCATTTGCTTTCGGAAAACAGTGTCCCTTGTATTGCAAAGAAAGGTTCTTTAAGGCAGATCACTCCAGACGCTTGCGAATAGCACGTTTTGTTGTTCTGTACCATTCTGAAAGAGACATCGTGTGCTTGGAAAGTGTTCTTTATTCTACACAGCGTGAGATGAAGGAGACATTGGGCATCCACAATGGGCAATTCTCGTGGCAACAATACTTTAGGTGTGCCTGATGCATGGGGGATAAGTGAGCAGACATAACAGCTCTCATTGGTTGTTTGTTTAGCTGTTGTGCTCATATCTGCATACCATTTATTTGCTTGGTGAGGGTGTCGTGGGTCTTCCATTTTGTCTAACCCTAGCCCATAATACTCATCATACCCTTTTCCACCAGTCTCTCTTCTCCGCCTACTTTTCTCCCTTCTTCTGTACCTTCTCGTTATAGGAGGTGAAGAACCAGGCCCCCCTTCCTCCCTCCCACCCCCCTTTTCTAATTCTTCATATAGGGACTTGTGTTCTGTCATCATAATCACTTTTCCATCCTCATTAATAAACAACAGATCGTTGTTTGAAATTGGGGCGGGAGGGATCGTGTGGTTGTTGTATGTTCCAGGTTTGGACATTGTGTCATTATCTACATTTTTGGTTCTCCATTGTGAGAGGACAGCAGTGGGTGGTGTAGTATAGTATCCCCACACAAAGTGTGATCCATCCCAGATCAAGAAATCACCTTCTTTGATACCTACAGTCGGAATTGTTTTCGTTCCAGGAGCAAGGGTGGTGTTGTTCCCCCCTCCCCCCTCGTTCATCTCGGTAGAGATGAACGCTATAATCCAGTGTAACACCAGACAAAACATTGAGATGAAGAACACGATAGCACACATTGATAAACCACATTCAAATGAATATGTTAATCTAGCCACTAACATTTCTCTAAATCTAACATATCTATTAGTTGCAGGCTGCCCATTCGATGCCATGATAAATCCTGTTTGAGACACAAAAGTTCATTAAATACAAACATGTAAGCATTTCCACATTGTAACGTTTCGGTGATAAAATATAGGGTTGGGTGAGGAAGGGGGTTTGTTGACAGACAAGGTAGCTTTCAGTCAATATTATTCGTACCTTACTATATATATATATAAATAATAAAAAACATGACATTTTTAAAAACAACAATAATAAAAAAACATCTTAAAGAGTACAGGAAGGGAAAAAAGAACCCCACGCAAAACTTTCAAAAATTGTAAAAAGAAAATTTACATATACATGTGTACATGTTTTAGTCCAGGACATTTGTTGCGCGCTAATTGTGTTCACTGTTCATCTCATGAAGCACACAAAATTCAAATCATTCATTCCGCACAACTTCATCGTCCGCTGTTGCCTGTGCCTCATCCTGCACCTCACTCTCCGCAGCGCTGTAAGCTTTACGTACATCTGTCAAATGCACCCAATATCGCAGGCCCTTAACCTTTACTGCTGTAGGCGTGCAAAACACTACCTCATAGGGGCCATGGAAGCGTGGTGCGTTCCACCTCCGCACAAAACTTCTAACATATATAAGGTCACCAGGCATTAGCTGTAGTGGTTTTTCAGGCAAACCGTTTGGTTCAGTCGCGTTCCCCTCCTCTCTTGTCGAGGGGGGGGCTAGTTGCTTTGAAATTACGCGCGCTGCCCGTGTCAATTTTCGCAGGTATTCTGTGAACTCCTCCCCCAATATAGCTGCGCTTCTGTGTGCATCAGAACGCTCACGGAGAGGCGAATGCGCTGTGTGCATTCTTCTTCCCGTGACGATCTCGTGCGGGGACAAATGGTGATCCTTACTTGGCTGGTTTCGTAGTTCAAACAAGGCCAAAGGCAGGCAGTACATCCAAGTCTTTTTAAGGGAAAAACAAAGTTTTGATAATCTGCTTTTTAACAGGCCGTTTATCTTTTCTACGACGCCATTACTTTGAGGATGATAAATCGAACATAATTTGTGCTTTATTCCCAATAATGTAGTCACTTCTTTAAAGAGTTCATTAACAAAATGCGTCCCGTTATCTGAGCTAATAACGTCGCAAATTCCCCAGCGCGGAAACACTTCCCGCACTAGGAACTTCGCGGCGCCCTTCGCGTCAGGGCGGGCACAAGGGCCTGCCTCCACCCACCTCGAAAATGGACATACAACCACAATCATGTATCGAGCCCCGTTACACCTTTCTCCCATGTCTACATAATCAATGTGGAGCTCTCTGAATGGGCCACTTGGTTTTGGTATCGTACCCCTTAGTGTACGCAATGTCATACCTGAGTTGTAAATTTGACATGTCGTGCATTCTAGAGCTAACCTTGTGACGTGTTCCTGGAGGCAAGGTGTAAACCAATCTTCTTGTATCTCTGCCATTATGTGTTTCTTTGTGTTGTGTGCAGGAAAGTGTAGTTGTTGAAATGCTATTTCTAACAGCGTGATTGGCATTACCACTTTTCCTGAACTCTCTTGTCGCCACAATAAATCAGTCGGTGATTTGCTGCATCCTCTCTTAGTCCACAGCAATTTTTCCTCTGCACTAGCTCCCTCTTGCAGCTCTATTATCTCCTGTGTGGACATCATGTTGTATCCTGTGGGGACTTCTTGGCTTGCTGTGTGGTGCAACATGTACTCTCCTATTTCACCTTTTTGTAGATATGAAGCTGCTTTGGCAGCGGCGTCTGCTGCCGCGTTCCCCAAAGATATAAAATCTGTATTTGCGGTATGAGCTTGACATTTTACGATGGCCACTGCCGTGGGGTCTTGCAGGGCCTCAATCAGTTCTTTCAATAATTCTGCATGCTGGACTGGCGTTCCGTCTGCTCGCCGAAACCCTCTCCGCCCCCACCGGGCCAACCCGCCGTGAACTGTTGTTGTCATGTATGCTGAGTCTGTATATATGGTCACTGCGCACCCCTTGGCGGCATGCAATGCTTCTATTAGCGCTATTAGTTCTGCTGCTTGCGCTCAATAGTGTGATGGGAGGCGGTGTTGTACTAGTATCTCATATTCATCTTCCTCTAATCGTACCACTGCCATACCCACATGCTTTTCTCCTGTCTCCATGTCTATTGATGCTGACCCGTCCACAAAATACACCTCACCCTCGGTCAGGGCATTTTCAAAAATCACTGTATCCTTACTTTCGTCACCTGTGTACGTGGCGCAGTTGTGGTTTTGCATGTCCTCTATGGTGCATGCCTCTGTGATGAATGTGGCTGGGTTCACTGTTTTACATCTTACTATATGGATGTTAGCGCTGGACAGTATTATCTCATATGCTGTGGCGCGTTGTGTTGTCAATGTGCTCTTTGTTCGCTCTAATATTGCAAAAAGTGAGTGTTCCACAAACAGTGTCACCGGGCAGCCCATTACTATCGTGGCACTTTTTTCAATTGCGAACGCGGCTGCAGCTAGGGATTGCTCGCAGGCGAAATGACCTTGCATTACTGCGTCTAGGGTGCCGCTGTAGTAAGCTAGTGGTTTGTGCCCTAAGGATGTTTTCTGTGTCAGTACTGCTGTCATCAATGTTCCTTTGCAGTGTGAAAATAAGAAGAATTCGCGCCCATAATCTGGGTTTGCTAGTACTGGAGCGCTTGATATCAGCTCTTTTAGTGAGTTAAATGCTGTGTTCATCACCTCTGTCCATTCTATGTGTTTGTGTTCTTGTTGTGCTTCTTTCAGTGCCTGTAGCAGGGGCCTTGTGTACGCCGCATAGTCCAATATCCATGCTCGGCAATAGTTACACATACCCAGAAATTTCTGCATCTCTTTTACTGTTTTGGGCTCCCCAATTGTTCTAATCGCCTGTGCCCTGTCTGGTATAATTCGCTTGCCATCCTTTGATATCAACTGACCCAAGTATAGGACCTCCGTCAGACAGTATTGTAACTTCCCCTTGTCCACCTTGTACCCCTTATTTGCCAATAATGTCAAGAGTGTTATCGAGTCCTGTCTGCATTCTTCCTCAGCCTGTGCACAAACCAATAAATCATCAACGTACTGAATCACTGTGCTTTCTACAGACAAATTCCCCAGATCTTCATGTAGTACCCTGTTAAATATGCTTGGGCTCTCGCAATATCCTTGTGGTAGTCTGCAGTGTTCGAACCTCCTTCCTCCCAATGTAAATGCTGTCAAGTACCTGCTCTCTTCTGCCAAGGGAATCGAAAAGAATGCATTTTTTAAGTCAATTACTGTGAAGTGTGATGCTATTTTTGGAATGTTGCACAGTATTGTCGCCGGGTTCGGGACTAAAGGGAACTCCTTCATTACCACATCGTTCAATGGGCGTAAATCTTGTATCATCCTCCATGAACCCCCCTTCGCTTTTTTTATTGGGTAAATGCATGTGTTGCATGGGGAGTTTGAGGGCACTATTATACCCTGTGCTAGTAGTGCTTCTATTGTCTCTCTGATCCCTTCTTCTGCTTCTCGCGACAGTGGATATTGTTTCACCCGGGGTAGTATTGCTCCTTGTTTTACTTTTATCACCACAGGCTGAACTTCATGTAGCAACCCTACATCGTGGGGGCCATTAGTCCATAAGTTAGCGGGTACTGAACTCATGTCTTTATCAAAAAATGTATGCGGTGCTCCTACTACCGCCATTAGTTCAACTTTAGTTTGTCTGGCTGTAACTACGATGTCGCAGGGCATTGCCAGTTCCATCACTACTTCACCATCTCCCTCAGTGTCAGAAAATAGCTCCTCGTCCGAGAGCTCTCTCAGGGGGATATTTGCATTTGTACACAATACTGTCCGCCACTCACACCCTTCCATGTCAATACCAATCACGCATATTCTGTTTGCTGATACATGTATTGCATGCAAATCCAATGATAGTACTTCCCCAAGAGCAGTGTCAGGGCTTGCTATGGGACGAAAAAGGAATTCTGCTGGTATTCTCCACTCCACCCTTTTTAGTTCTGGTACTATGAGAGCCAATGTTCTCATGCCTTCAACAAACATCTCCTCATTTCTTGGTACCCCTCTGATCTCTTTTATTATTGTGTGGCCGTGTATTACTGCTAATATACGGAGGGGGCATATGCCTGGCGTTGAACATACGATGCCGCTCCCTGTGAATGATATGGTCATGTTTAGTTTGCTCAAGAGATCTCTCCCCAGTAAGTTGATGGGAGAGTTTTCATAGTACAGTAAGGGTGCTTTCACTGTTTTACCCCCCACTGTCACATCCAATACCTCTGTGTAAGGAACTTCAATTACAGCCCCAGAGAACCCCTGCGTCTCTAACGTTCTATTAGATAACGGGAACCGGCCCTCTCTAATGCATGATTTCTCCGCTCCCGAATCCACCATGAATATGAATTGCTTGTCTCCTATCTGCGCTCCTATCAATTGTTCCTCTGATGCATTGTGGGTCGTAGACAGTACTGGACACGCAAGTGCTCTCTGTGGGCTGTCCTATGCGGGGTGTCTCATTGCCCCCCCTTGATCGAAAATATTCCCCGAAACTACTGACACTCCACTGTAAGGTGCGGGGGCTGGTGCCCCATTAGCTCCTGTGGCGAAAGTATTACCAGGCGTGTAGTGCACATTGTCATTATTCTGTGGGCTGGTTTGTGTTCGGTATTGATGTCCGTGTAGTTGTGCGTTACTCCTTTGTACTACATTGTCTGGTTGCTGGTATTGTCCCATGGGGAGGCCGTAGGGGCTTCCTGGATGGGGGTGTCCGTACTGTTCTATCTCTTGGAAACCGTTGTTTTGTCTGCTCCTACATTCCCTTGAGTAATGCCCCCATCTCCCACAATTCCAACAGCTCCCCTGTGGACCTCTGGGACCCTGCCACCCATTTCCTCCCATTCCTCCATACCCTTGTCCTCCTCTTCGCCCCCTGTACCCACCTCTTCCTCCTCTTGGGGCCCACTCTTGCCACGTTGGACCTCCGTTCTGCTCCTGCTCTGTCCACTGTCGTTGCCCTTGTCCTGCCCAATTCGCTGCTATTCTTCCTTGTATTGCTATTTGCCCCTCCTCTCCTTCCTCTCCCTCCCGTATGAGTGGGAGTCCCGCTACCGCTGCTGCGACCTTCACCAATTTTGATTGCACCAACTTCGCCTCGTCCGCCAACCTTTTCTGTGCTACTTCCCTCTCTCTTTCTTTGATCCGTTTACAATGGTGTACTATTATGCTTTGGATCTCCGGCCAGCCTTTTGCCTCAACACCTGCTATTTTATCTAGTGCCTTTTGCACTTCCTTTGGGAGCCCTCTTTTAATGATGAAGTAAAATAGAGACGTGGATTGGTGCCAGGGCGTACCCGTTTCCGCTCTCCACATCTCCTGCACCCGGAGAATGTAATCCATAGCGTCCTCCCCATCATTCATGGTACATTGCATTACTTACTGCAGATCAGGGGTATCTGGGAAGGTTTCCCGCAGTGCGTCCCACACCCTTGCTCGCACGGTGTTAAAAGAAGCCCCATCATGGCGATCACACTCCAAAGTTACAGCTGGAAAACCCGCTTTAGCCCACACTCTGTCTGCCTGATCCCCTACTGCGGACACTAGTAGGCTTTTCACATCGCCTACTGCCAGCGGTATACCCGCGGTATGTTTCTCAAATGCATATATCCACTTGCTTGCCCCTCCTGACAGCTGTGGAAGTAATTTCATTAAGTTAGCCTTGTCCATCTGAGCCCACGGTATATAGTTCGGCCTCCCACCTCCCCTGTGGAGTAATGGTAGTTGTAATTTCCCTTTTGCCGTTGCAGCTTCCTTTTCCTTAGTCACTGCTGACTCTAATGACGCCATCTTCCCCACCCTATTTCTTAGTCGTCCTATCCATTCATCCTCTATAGTCCCCAGTGAACATGCCCCATCTAGCTCCTCGCCTTCTCCTCCTACTGCCATGCTCAATCTATCACTCTCATCCCCCCCTCCTCTGACATCACATAACAAATCCTCTCTGATCCCTCTCTCTCGCGAGACATCACCAATGCGTCCTTCTGCTGTCCCTACTTCTATTATCCTGGTCGGTTCTTCCTCAATTCTGAACAGTATTTCCCCCTTTTTCCATCCTTCCTCAATTTGTCTACTTTCGCTCGACGCTCTAGACGTGCGTCCAGATTGTGTGGGGGCGCACGCTGTGCGTTCACATATGTCTTTTATTCTTGAGAGCTCATCTCGTGCCACTGTAAGCCTCGACTCTAAGTCACTCGTTAACTTCTCTATGTCCACTCTCTGTGTGCCTCCCTGGGTGCGCTCTCTGGTGTTTTCGTATGGTGGGGGTGCAGTTGGTCTTTGTGGCGTGCTGGTTGAAGGGGGAGGCACATAAATCGGGTCGCTATATCCTGCTGCAGGGGCTGGTTTAGGTAATATTGGGTACAACATAACCACTTCCGCAGGCTGTTCTGTACTTAACTGTTCCTTTTCCTCTCGCGGGATCATTAGTGGATTGTCTGTGGTGGAGGGTAAATCAATATTTGGAGCTGGAGCTTTGGGTGGGGGTACTTCCTCAAACAATCTCCAAAGATCTAATATCTCCTTCCTGTTCTGCCATTGTTTTCCCTTATACTTAAGGCGAATACATGTACATACCATATCAAGAACGCTTTTGTCAAAAGACCCTCCTTCTGGCCAAATCTGGGGCAACCCCTCCCCTTTCAATTCTGTTAACCATTGATCATGATATTTATTTATGCGTTCAGCATATCCCGGCAAGCTCTTGCAAATGTGTGACAAGGGAGTTTCAGCCCCCATCCTTTAAATCGCTAGCGCTACCACGTTCGCTTTCGTTACCTTTTATTAGCTGTAAATATGCGTATGTATTCCTTTATGGCACAGACAAGAGCGGACCTCTTAAAATTATCACCCACCGTTATTCACTGCACAAATCTCTTCTCACTCACCATATCTCATCTCCTTCCCATTCCCAGGCACTCTTATGTGATCTCACTTGTAATTGATCAAGTACTGGTTATGGCCACACTCTCTGACACCACCTCGCGGCCACCCGTTCGTCTCTCACACTCGTACGGTGCGCGCACCCTTCACAATGCTTTCCACTCACACTCTTTGTCTTTCTCCTCCCTTTCCTCCCTAACCAGCTGTCCCTGTTTTCCTGCTAAGGTTACTGTGTTCACGTCTGTACGTGCCACTACTGAGTCCCCGCTTTTTAAGATGTTCTAACTTCTTTATACCCTTCTCATTTTCGCCCCCTACCCCGTGGAAATGGAAAAAGAAGAAATAGAGAGAGAGAGCACAATCACTAAAAAATATTCCCGGTGTCTCCTTTTGCTAGACACCAATAACTTATTTCTCACTTCTTCATATATTCCCAGTACTAGTCTAGATAGCACTATGCGGCGCCGCCTTCCACCCCCTCTCGGAGCTAGGTTTCCGTCACTTCTACCACGTCACTTATTTCTTACTCCTAATGGCCATATGCAAAAGAAAGAATAAAGAAAATTTCAAGACCCGTCTGTAGTAGACCCCCGATATTCTTCTCCTCTACCTGTCCCCGTTCTGTTATTCCCAATTCCCTTTCTTTTCCCCTTGACGATCACTCGCACTCGGTACTCACGTGCCCGTCTTGAACCGATACTCTCCGAAACTGGGTCCGTCCAGGCGGCGTCACCGGTAACTCAACGGTCAGCCCCTGGCTCCGGCGAGCGGCACTCAAAGGGGATTTTTTTCCAATCGGGATCCCGTACCCTTTCTCATTGAGTGCGCACTTCTTATTGTGCCGGTCGCCGTTGGCGGGCGGCCTCCCGGAGACGGCTCACCGTGCGTATCCCTTCTCGACCGGAGATTCTCGTGCCACAAGGGGGTCGTTTAAGAAGGAGTTAGGAAAAATAGTTTGGAGATATCACGCTATCGGGGTCACCACTGAAAGGAAGCGCCCCCAATTCAGCACGATCCTCCCCGCAATGAGAGACAATAAGGGACTCTCCCGTAGTGGGAATAAGACCAAGACAGAGTGCGGGTGAGCGTAAGTGGGAGTTTATCCAAGGATAAGGCATGCAAAGAACTCTGCAACCTACGAGAGCGCTCTGCCTGACAATAGCAAAGACAGGCGTATTTCTAATACAAAAAACGTCATCAACACCTAAACACTATAGGGGGCACAAGTCAATTGGGATTGGGTGGTGTCGACTAACTATAGGTGTTGCTGGCGCGGGGTTGGTCTTGGCGGGACGACGTCACTGGTCAGCCTCGTGGGTTGGGTTGGGCCTGGCAGGCCGGCTTGAGGTCATCCATGCGGTGTTGATGTGCTGGGGCAGCCTGTGACAATAACGAATACCTTTCCTGTCTCATTTGCCCTAGGCCATGCACACTACAGTTATTCAGAAAATGACATTTACGTTCATTAATAAATCGCTTCACCAGCTTATCTTATAAAATAAACACAACACATGAGGAATGCACCTCGTGAGAGGTCTGGTGGTTGTTGGTTGGGGTGAGATTTACCTGTGTCTTATTGACCGGTATTTTAGGTCACGGGACGGGGCTCTGGGACCTGGGCCGAGTGATACATGTCTGTCTGCTGCGTTAGAAGTTATTATATAGATGGGTCTCTGTGTCTTGTCCCAATGATGGGGGTCGTCCTTACACGGGGTCAGGATTCTTGGGGGGGTTCGTGGGGATTTATGAGAGGGTGCTGGTAGATCAGTGGGTTCATCCGTGGGTTTATTACCGTGCTGTAAATAACACAGGTGGCGGGCTGTGGCCTTGGTTGCGGCGCCGGGGCCTCTGACTCTCTGAAGTAACGCCAGCTTGGTTGGGGGAGGTGAGGGAGCGCAGCACAAGTCTTAGCTTTTTTATCTGGCAGGCTTGGTGGGGTGGGAGAGGGAATGACCTTGCATATACTCACAAAGGTATTTTCCTCGTGCGTTGCTGATCAGTGAATGCAGAAGTTTTATACTGTTCTGCCTTATTTTAACGTTATTCAGACACACATATATATATATATATATTTCATTTTCGTTACACATTTCTTTAATACAGTCGGTTCCAGTACCTTTTCATTACCTAACATTATGTTCACTACATTGTGTGCGTATTGTATGTACATTAGACGTTATACGAGGGATATCTAGGTTATGGCCTACAGAGATTGATGCTCGCCGCTTTGGGTGATTCAAAACATATATGAGTTCAAGTTTCTACATACTATTGAAAAACACTTTTACAAATAGAGGTTACACGTTTGGTCAACATCTTTCTCCGTGGTTATAGCAGCATTAGTCCAGACCTGGAGGGATATCATATAACGTTACATTTTTATGGTTCGTTCACATTTTAAACAGAGGTAGTTCATTAATACCAATACTTGAACTATTTTCTACCGTCTTCAGATAGTGATGCTTCAGCTTTTTTCCCCGTTGCCCCGGCCTTGCGGTCCGGGTCATACGGGGTGCAATATCACATTGTTACTAATATAATGTTGCCGTGTTGGCATCTCGGGTTTAGCTCATCTCCGACTTTCTCATGGGAACGCGCTCGCAGCGGATCTGCCAGGGCTGCTGAGGCGGCAGAGATGCATGAAAGGCCCTCCAAAGGTGGGGGCCTCGTTACAGTGTGCTGAACTCACACCATGTTTGCTGTGCAAGATGGCGTCTAGGCCTAACTTAAGTTTCGGTAAATGCAAAGACAGGGTGCGTGTGGGCAATGTCGTCGGCGGGTGAACCCCCCTCCACCTGGGCCCGGGTGGCATGAGGGTGCTCCCACCGAGCCATGGTCCTCACCTGGGGAGGGAGCTGTAGGTGAGGAGGGCCTCGTGGCCATTCCTCCCCTACATTGGTAAGGGTTTACCGGTACCGGTATTTTACCGGTACCGGTAAATCCTTACCGCCTTACTACGAGGTCCCTTTGCGGGTTGGGGAATTTAATGCCTGCTTTTTGCTGGCGTTAAAAACAAACCTGCAAAGGGATCCAGGGAGCTAATTACGGTACCACAATTTGCGGTGCCGTAATTACCGCCTTCCCCATTCCCATTATGCCCTATGGGGAAAAAATGGGAATGGGGAAGGGCAATGGTGGAAGGGGGAAATACCGCCCCGCCAACCTTGGAATGGGGCGGTAATTCCCCTTTCCACCAAGGCGGTGCCGGTATTTTACCGGCATGAACCATGGCACTAATAGCGCCATGGTTCTCCGCCTACCGTGTAATGAGGCCCAATATGACTATAAAATACAGGCTGCTAAAAAGAAATTGAGGAGAGACATTGCTCAAACTCTACAAATGGGAATAGGAGCTCTGGTAGCTAGTGATATACTTAAAGCAATCAAAGTCCTTAAAGCAAATTATTGTGTGTGGTTAAGAAGGCACACGATTAGGGGTAAAAATGCGCCGCGGATGCACCTGGCATATCATGCAAGAACCAAAAATAACATGTGAATTTGGTCAGTTGGAAGGGAGCAGCAAAGACTAACTTACCAATCAATAGTGTCTCTGAAGAAAGTTGGGATATTCATATAGGAAATACATTGGGGGCAGTGGAACCGGCTGATGAAATACACAATAATGTTGATTTGAAGTGGGCATGTAAATCCACAGTTTCCGATATCACCAAAATGATTGCCACACAACCCACCTCACATGCTGTTGGGCCGGATGGCACCTGCAATGCGCTCTTAAGGCTGACTACGGGGCTATGGGCAAAAGCCCTGCATACATTGTTTGTATGCATTGTGAACCATGGACAAGTGCCATCGACCTGGAAAGAGAGTACCATTTTGCCCATCCATAAAAAGGGTTGTTGGAAAAATCCATCCAACTACTGCATGCTTGCCATGCTCTATATTCCATCTATAACTTTTGCAAAAGTGCTACTGAAGGAAGTGAACCAGTGGATTGATCCATATCAGATCCTACCACCCAATCAGACAGGATTCAGAAAAAAATCTAGCATCATTCATAATCTCCTAACGTTAGTAACAACCATAGAGTATGCCTGGGATAAATGCAAACTCTGAGTATATGGGACATTCATAGACTTCAGTGCAGCATTTGATATGGTATGAGGAATAGACTGTGGAACAAACTTGCATCATGGAATATTCCTCAGGCAGTGTTGAAAATGATTAGATTGCTTCACACTGAAACTAAAGTCAGAGGGGGTCATTACGACCTTGGCGGTAAGGGGTTAACGGCGCTGGTAATGGTAATGGGTTCCCTGAATGGGGAAATACCGGGTCCTCCAAGGTTGGAATGGCCTGGTAATTCCCCATTCAGGGAACCCGGACCCGGTATGTGGTAAGGGGGTAGCCATAGCGCTAATAGACTTTCGGATGCCAAAGTCTTTCGAATGTGCACAGCTTTCTTTACAGATCACTGCAAGACTACTTCAACATAATGTTCACTGTTTTATTTTCAATCTTGTTGTTTGTTCACCTTTTAGCTTCAAACAATGTACCTTTTACAGAGACTTTCGAATGGGCTACTTTCTTTCACCGGACCACTCTGTTACTTAGTATTGCTGATCTCGCAGCTGCATTTTACTTTAAAGTTCATTCCCAGCTCTGCCGTTACTTTGCATCTCATCCACATGCCTGCAGCCTTCACTTGTGATATAATGTTGCTACTTCATTTGCTTTAATACACACCGGTCTTTCAGGTTGCTTGCCAACTCACCGGCTGTGTGCGCTTCTTTCTTGTTTTGCGATTTCCAATTTACGAGTCAAGGTTAGTACCACAGGCTTGGCCCAACTCTGCCGTTCACCCGGGAGGGTCACTGACGTCCTTGAAACACAATGCAATATTCACTTATGGGATCTGGCCTTCTCCACTTGTCTTTCGCGGTCTGTCAGAGGCAACGATCTCCAGTAGGGAAGCCTTGGGGTTTTTGGCCTGGTGCTCTCGTCCCTTAGTCCATTGCTCTGCTCTAGTATGTGTGCCTTCGTCCTAGAAGTTCTGCTCGTACTTGTGTTCTGCCTTGCTCAGAGTGTGTCTTTAGGTGTTGCCTTTTATTCGTGTGAAGAGAGCTAACTGGTATCAGGCATATGCACTTAGTGTAAAGTGCCTGACTTTACCTGACCCGTTTAATGGGTCAAGTCCAGTACGATGTGAGAGAGTTAGTCTAGTTACTCTCAGTTACCCTCTTCCTCGGCCCCGTGTTTGTGTAAAAAAGGGGGGGTTGGGACTTCGGGAAATCCTAAAAAATAGGATGGAGTAGATGAACAAAAAAGGAGAATACTGCATCTCACCATTGGTTATCTCACTCCCACTCCCCAAAGACCCCTTACCCAGGTGATCCTCCTGCACTGGTCCACCTCCAGGGTCTGAATCCAAAGGCGATGGCCCTGCGCTGGCCACCTGAGAGAGAGATCCCTGGGAACTAGCGGGTGAGACACCCTCTGGTTTGTCACAGCACACACTGAGTCAGCTGAGTAGTGAACTTTAAAAGATTAATGTATGTGCTTATATACACAGTTGTGTAAACATATATTTCAAAAATATTATCACACAATGTAATGAACTTGCGTGCCAGTAGGCAACTGGATGAAAGGAGTGGAGGTTTTGTGTAATATTGGTATAAATATTTCATTGACAATTTTTCTATTTTGTTGCAATTTATACATGTTTTTAAATGTTGCACTTTGTTCATGAATAAATCCCTACTTTTGGGATACACAAAAAAGTGAACTGCAATTTGTGCATTTCTAAAAACATTAATAGCAGTATCTGAAAATGTATTATTTTACAAAATGTGATGATTGCAATGTCTGTCATTAGGTAGACCACACTGAGGGAAGCCCAGACCGTTACCTTTGAGGAAACGACAAACACCTCAAACATCCAAACGGTGAACCCCACTGACATGCACGTAAACTGATTTATAGTGTATTAAATTGTCTATTTTGTATTACTAATTTATCTTTTCTATTGACAATTGATTTGAATATATACATTGAATAAAAGAACAAGCTTCAACATTGACAATTATTCTGAAATCAACATCAAGCTCACTTCCCTTTCAAGTAATATTTGTTCCTATTCTCCATTTATACACGACTATACTATAGATGTATAAGGTCAAGATCAACTTATAAAAAATTGATGATTGTTATTGATTATTTTTCCTATTCATAATAATTAAAATGTAGGATATTATCACATTATCTATTTTCTTTTTAATGAAGTGTGTTTTGCTACACTTCTCTTCCAACATTACAATTGTAAAATACCAAATGTATATACAGGAAACATAGTCTTCTCCGATTGCAACCAGTCAGGTGGATGAGGTACGACACATGCTACTTTATTGAATGATATTAATGATTGGTGATTAATAATATTTTGTTTCCAGGTAATAACATACATGATCATTTCTTTAGAATAATAATTGCATGCAATCTTCAATCTTGTTGTCATTCACCTTGCTATGTACAACATGGACAGTAATTAATCGCAAAAATTATGATTGTAGAAAAATTACACGGAATATTGTATTCTCAAAATGGTCTATGCGCTGTATTTATATACTGTTGCTCGACATCTACAGTGCCATTGATGAAAATCAACATTAAAATTCAGAATATTTTTGGTGTTAATAATTTATTCTCTTTATTTTTGCAGGATGACGGCATAGTGCTCACGCTAACACCAGTTACTTGTGACATCAGTGAAGTTCAACAGGTACATTTCAAAATCAATTATTATCATTTTATATTTACTTACAATGTGCGACTATCTTTTTAAAGAATACTTAAAAAAAGTTTTTACTAAAAATCTCTTCAAGTAAATTACTGTTTCTATGTTCTATGGTTAACTATTGGTGGAAAATCAACAATCAGACAACTTTACTTATGAAGATGTAATCTTCGTGATCAAAGAAGTTACCATTAAATGGTCTAATTAGAATACCATTTTTATAGAATGTCTTGTTATGTACAAGGAGTCTACTACTGAAGCAGTCGAGATGGAAGAGATACATAGACCACAGGTACGCAAACAACAGTGATAGTCATCATTTATAATATATTGTACCTTTAATGTAACTTTGTGTGTGAAGTGTTTTCCATACTGAAATTGTGTTCTTGTTGTAATTGTATTTATGTTTCGTGACATGGAATAGTATTACAGCGTTTACAACTTTTTGTGAATGCTCCGTTACAGTTGGGTGATGAAATCGGTGACTCAAGATTGACTTTATCAAAGCACACTCTGAAAACAAGGGTAAATACTATCCATGCTTTTCATTTTTTTAAGTGGTTGTTTAGAAATTGTTTAATTGGTATTACATTGTAAGATTGATATTCATATGTTCAATAAGTGTGAAAGAAATAATTCTTGCTTTTTAATGTATTAGAGGCCTAGGAAGAAGAAGAGCGGGAGAAATCAGATCACACCACTAACAAATGATGTTGATTGCCAAACCGATGTGAATTGGGAGCAACTAATGTTTGAGGTTGAACAAGGGTTTAGACTTGGGATGCCGATGTCCAGTGGCTGGAATAATAACTGAATAGGACCAATGAACAATGGAAAGTAACAATGGATAATTGTTACATCACACAAGGTCCACAAGTAGAAACAGACAACACTGAAGATGTTTTGTTATTACTTGCAGATCCCCTCACACAATTCACACCCTCGAAACAATTTCAATCAAAGAAAGACATAATGTTCCCTGTTTCCCCAGTACATTCTGAACATATCGAAATATCACACATCCAAACCACTGAAGCATCTTCGAATTGATTGACTATGTCGATGACCCTGACTTCGCTATTCCTAGTGTAGAGGACTTATCCACCACCTTAGAATCACAAACCACTGTACTGCAGGATGATTGGCAATTACGGGAGCCCAAATACCTTGTATTTGACAGCTGCCTGATACTGATTATACAAATAATTAAATGCGACCATAGGATATGCAGGCAGATTTGTGGGGAGCCATAGGTGAAGTTTACTCGAGTAGTCAAAGGCACCAACCTGAAAATCAAGGGTAGCTGTGTCCACCAACATAACACATTTTCGTGGTCCGCACAACCCATTCTTGGAAATGTGCCTGTTGGAAATGTACTTTTTTCTTCTGTTGTGTAGTTCAGTGGATCAACATTCAATAAGATTTCAAGTTTCTGTACATTTGTAGGATGAGTTCTTTGCGTAAACTACTTATTACAAATATCAGAGAAAGTTCTTGTTCCCCTGCTTATTAGTCAGGCCTGGAATCTCAAACAGATATCCATAGACAATGCACTTGCAGGCCAAAGGGGCAGGCTTGCTGGTGATGGACAGTGCAACAGTCTTGGTTTTTCAGGCAAGTACTGCACTTATCACTTCCAGGACAAGGAAACACAAAGAATAGTGAGTTCTGTCGTGGTGCAAGTGTCTGAACGTACATCTTCTGTTGTCATGGAGAACTATGGTTTCATTAAATTCACTGAACCTCTGCAATTAAGGGGAATGCAAATAGAACTGATGGCCACAGACAGGTATGCCGGAATAGCAAAAGCCATGCAAAAGAAGTTCTGGCACATAAAACATCAATTTGATGTATGGCATGTCACAAAATCCATATCCAAAAAAAAAATAGCTGCTGGTAGATAAAAAAAAAGGGCTCAGAAGAAAATTTAAAATGGTCATAATCTATCAGCAACCATCTTTGGTGGAGTTCAAACACATGCAAGGGTTCCGTAGATATTCTTGTTTAGAAGTAGCATTCAATGCTTCACCATTGTTAAGACCTGCACTCATGGAAGGAAAACAAGCATCTTCACAAGGGTGTACATCGTCCTTTGAATGAGGAGCACAAACATAAGAAAAAGTGGTCAGTGCAAGGATCCGCCTCCTCACATATCTCTTGAAAAGATTGTGTGACAAAACACTAGACCAGGGATTTTAATGGCCTGACAGAATTATGCAACACTGGTGATCTGCACGTTTTCCATAATATGTGCCTAAAGTACAGGCCTAAAAGGTTGCATTTCAGCATAGATCATATGGAGGCCAGAACAAGGCTGGCTGTATTTACACACAATGAGAACATAGTAGGGAACAAGCGAAAACTGCAGTCATTTTCGGTATGCTTCGTTTCACCATGGCTTTTACAAAAAGAACAAAACAATGGGTGGCAAAGCCAATATTACAGCAGATGGAATTTGACTTTGTGAAAGATCTTATGTTGACTGTGCTGGCCATGCAAATGTACAGACGGGCACCAGAATATGTTTAAAGTGCCCAGTCTATGCTACAGAACATTGCTAATGTGGTTTGTCTTCCAAAACTGGAACTTGTTGAAAGGTTGACTTCAAGATTCAAATGAAGTGTAGTGGTCTTTACAATTTCATCAAAAGCAAGTTTCAATCATACATTAAAGTTGAGATACAAACAATTTATAATCGATATTTATAACTGAATGTGTTTTTCATGACCTTTTCATTATTTATTTCCCTCAATAGTACAAAGTGATATTGTAACAATAAAGGAGAATGTCCACATTTTATGTCTGTACTTTTTTTTTTTTTACAAAATCAGTGGAAACTTTTTGTATTATTAAAAAAAAAAAAAAAATATATATATATATATATATATATATATATATGGTTATTTGGTTATTTTATTTTTTCTCATTTTAAATTGTTCATGAAGAGAAAAATGTGACTGTACATTTTTGGGGGGAATTTGTAAATACAGGTTATAACAAAAAATAAGATTATTTTATCTACATTTAAATATATAATCACACATCTTAAAATTGTACACCAAGGGTTAACTTATAATGGTTTTAAATGGGGCTATTACAATAGTGTTGAAGATGGTGATTCTGCAATGGCATAAAACAGAAAATCCTATATCCCTAACCTCCATAAAAACTATACTCAATATGATACATATGCCATGATCACATTAGGATTTATCTTGCCGACAGGGCATGGACTGACAGGAAAACAAGAATTAGTTGTGTGGTTGATAGTAATTGTGCATCATGGTCTGGCCTTGCATACCGCAGAGCAAAGAGCCTGATAATATATTGATTTTTATCATGCAACTATCGGGCACTTTATCAAGCAGATTACTTCTCAGTCAAATTGCAAAGGCATGGAGGCATTGAAGTGGTACAGATCACAAATCTTCAATAAATTTATGGCAAAAAAAGCATCTTCGTTTTTATATATAGTTATCTCAATTCATAGGTGTGCGTCTCTATCCAATGTACCTCAATATCCATGCATCTGTATACCTCTCTGTGTATCCATCCCTCTAACTCTGTTCTTGTCGATCAGTGTTTGCTTGTCTCTACCTATCTATTTATATATATAGATATACATTTGCATCTATGCATTTGTCGATGTCTATCCATATCTCTCTATACATTTTACAGAATCTATCTCTTTAGATATATCAATGTACATATCCATCACTATCTGTCTATATACCTTGATCCATAGGCGTGTCTCGATGGCTCTAGCCATCTCTCCCTGCAAATGTAACTACATTTATGTGTTTTCATATATATATGTTGGACTGTGCACTCTGAATGCAGATAATGATGAGAAAAGCCCTGTTGGGCTGTGCGCTTTTAATACTGATGCCTATGATGTAAAAAGCCCCTTTGGGCTATGCACTCTGAATGTAGATGATTACCCATCAAAAGACCTTTCTGAACAACGTGCGTTGTTATCAAACAGTATACATTTGAATAGTATTGCTCAGCAACATAGCCTTCTTAAAATGGCTGATCTGACCACAACGGCAGACACACACGACTTGCCTAGGATGCACTGCCCGCCTCCAGCCACCGCTGATTGGGCAGCCTCATCTAATTTGGAGGATGAGCCTGGTAGCCGGCAGGCGATGCTGGACCCCTACAAAGGCCCTACTAATAAGGCCTTTAATGACTTCCCCTGTCTGGCCTTGTCCAGCCATGGGAGGCCCTATGCCATTGCCACCTACAGGTACTATATCACAGGCCTGCACCCAGCTGTGCGCAATATGTATGGATCTCGTTCGCTGCCTTGTATGACTCTAGTGGCCCGCTCCCTTTCCTACCACCTCTGATGATACTGCCCAAGTCACCTGTCTCACCGCCTATTCCGTGCAGGCCCACTCTGCATATTGTTGCTCCTGCAATCACACTCTCAACATTACTTACTTGACCGCTCATGACCTATCCCTTGCTTTCTTCTTCCCCCCTATGTGCTATCCCAGCCCTATGACTCACCCTGAAAAACCTTCTTTTGCACACAGGAGATGCCACAGGCAGATATCACTCCCCATGGCATCAAGAGCCAAGCCTGCTCATCTAAACGAGTCGCCTGCCAGCAACCCTACCTAGACCGAGCCCGCAATGAGACTACCCCCCAATTTGGAGATGCATTCCTTCTTGTGCACCCTGCACCAACCGACTAAGCCAACAGCCTATGTGAACCCAGACATCGTCCACCACACCACACGGAGACCTTGCCAAGGCCCTGATAGACTCTAACGCATCTCATTGCACACTGCACCCTACCTTGGCCCCCAGCGCTACCATATGAAACCCACAGCTAAATTGCACCTGCAGGCAGCCCACTCACCTCGCTGTCCCTGCTTAGGATGTAATAGAAATACTCGCCTATCATTGCGCTCCATCTATGGCCAATATTTCCTTTCTCGTTCGGAAACCAAATCAAAAACTGTCCTAAACCTGTAAATAGACCTATATGCCACCATGCATTCCTGTCTGGGACTAGAGAGACACAAACGCCTTTGTGCGTGCACTCCCTGCACCTATAACACCCACCTCCAACCAAAAAAGTCCATTAATGTCTTAAGCCACCATGCTCCCTCTCAGTTCATTCTGTGTCCTTGCCTGCCAGTTGTCGGCAGTCCTGTAGCGCTCAACCTGCAGACATCAGCTGCTCTGACTATGTGCCTACCGTCCCAGGAATGTCACAGCAACACCACCCTATTACCTGCCCTCGCAGCCCCTTCCAAAATACAAACTCACACTTCTCCAAACCAGAAGTCCATGGCAACTACCTTAACCTCTATCCGGCACATCAATCTTGCGCCATTTGCCCTTAACACTACCTCCCAGCTTGAACAGGACCTTTCCTGCTCCTCAGTGTGTAGCCCTTCAAGCACCGGCCCTACCTTTGAGGAAACCTGCCTCACCACAACCCAGTGCCAGCAAAGCACCTCTCTGCTAACTAGCCAGGCAGACCACCCTCCCCAGAATACTCAACTAAGTGGTACACTTGTGAATGCCCGATCCATCTCTGCCCATGCCCTGGATATCGGAGACCTCATCCTAACTTGCAACCAGGACCGACTAGTGATCACCGGAACTTGGTTGCATACTGCCTCTGCTCTGTCCTTTGAAATCCCTACTAACTACATTATTTATCGCAAAGATATAGAAACATCCAAAGGTGGAGGGGTTGCCCTCAACACCAGAGACTTGTTATCTCTAAGGGTTATCTCCAACCCCAACATCTCCTCTGGAGAACTCATGACCATCAAACTCAACCTCTCACACACTACTATGATTACCTTACACCTGGTTTATCAGCCTTATCAGCCTTTGCGACCCATCCTGCCCATCGGAGAGGAAATCGCACATATCCTCTCTAATGCGAAACCATCCTCAAAGACTATACTCTTAGGGGAGTTTAACCTTGGCCTGAATGACACTAGCCTGCTCGCTGGAAGCCTTAGGCTTCCTACACCGCATCTCTGAACTGACACATTCAAAGGTCTGAATTTTGGTCTGGTAGGATGATCTGAACTGTAACATCACAGTCCCCTCTAATCAACCATGCCCGTGGACGGACCAAAACTGCATTGCGTCCAGTTTGCCAATTGACAATCTCCCATTTCCAGTGTCCCCTCCTCTTACATCCAGCCACAAGGAGTTTTAAAAACACTTCCTCTACATGCATTATGCCCTTTCTGAAGGATCTACATATTCCGGTCACTACCCTCAAAGACCTAGCCTCTTTGGTAGACCACTACAACCATCTACTTACCCAGGACATCAACGCCTTAGCTCCCCCTCACTCAGTGTAAAGGCAAAGCAGCCCTGAATGTCAATACCTGGTTCTCATAGGATCAGAAAACCCTCTGCATACTTAAGCGCCAGGTGGAATCCATCTGGAACCTCTCCCCTACTGAGCCTAACAAAGCTTGCGTCTCCTTAGCGGCATCAACCTACAAAAAGGCTAATCACCAACAAAATAATTCTACCTACAATGCCAGAATCAAGAATGCCAAATCCAGCACTAGAGAGCTATTCACTATTGTGCGTGAACTGGAATCCCCAGTGGCCACGCTACCTAATTGCACCCAGGACAGCACCTGGTGCATCAACATCCAAAATGCCCTACTTTTGAAAATTGACTTGCTCCAGAAAAAGATAGCATGAAAAAAAGCATCCCTGGGTATCCCTGATGGAAGAGAGCCCTCAGTTACCTCTGATACCTGCTCCGGATTTAGCTTCAAACCTATCTCACAATCAGAGATCACACAGATCATCAAAGGCCTCAAACCCTCCCGATGCCAAAGTGACATCTGCCCAGCTGCAATCATCAAAGACTGTGGCAAACCTTTGGCACCCTTCTTTGCCAACTTCATCAGCGCCTCATTTGTCTCATGCTATGTCCCTACTAACCTCAAAGACGCACGGGTCCTACCCCATCTAAAAAAAAAAATGACCCTTGACCCTAATATCCCTACCAACTACTGCCCTATCACTACTGTCCTCTTCCTGATAAAAATCCTTCACCGGGCTGCCTACCAACAAATTCAAAACCACCCTGAATCCAACAACCTGCTGGGCCATCGACAATCTGGCTTCCACCTAGGCTATGGAACTGAGACTGCATTGCTCGACTTAAAAAATCAGTTGGACGAGATTACGACACCGACCATCCAGCCCTGTCTTACTGGACCACCAAATCCTATGAAGGTACCTAGCCTCAGCAGCCCATTTCTCACCTGATGCCTGAATCCTGTCCTTCCTATCGGAGAGAACCATGAGAGTGTTCGCCCCCAATGATGCAGTCCACTGGCCCCTGTCACTTGCGGAGTAAGGCTCATGTGTCTCTCCTACACTTTATAACATATTCACTAAACTCCTTTTCGATTTGCTTGACGGCAAAGCAATTTCTTAGACTAACTATGCAGATGATATGCAGATTCTTCTCCCCCTTACTGGAAACTATGCCTCGGACTCGCACAACTTACTCTCAGTCTACCACACAATCCAGGTGTGGAAGGCTGCTAACCTACTCTGCCTCAATGATGAATAAACAGACATTTTAATAATTTGCTCGCACACCTCCTTGAGCAAACTCGAACCAGAAACCAAATCTTTCATCATTGATGGCATGACCATCAAAGTGTCCAATACTGTCAGAAAGCTGGGTGTTTACCTGTACGCTACACTGTCTCTTTCAAGAGAGGTCAATGCAATTGCCTCTTCAGTTGCCCACACCTCTAAACTTCTTAATGCCTGCAGACCCTTCCTTTCATCTGAAAGTTGTGTCACCATCACCAGATCTCTCATAGGATCAAGATTATACTACTGCAAGGCCCTATTTGTAGGATCCTCTGCTTGTAACATCAATAAACTACAAGTTCTTCATAATAATGTGCTCAGTGCTGCCATCAACATCCCCAAGAGAAAGCACATCTCAGAAGCCAGAATAAACGCACATTGGATAACCATCGGGGAGAGGATTGCCTTCAAATCTCTAGCTATCATCCATAAATTCCTATCCAAGACAGCTCCCAAGTACCTTTTTTACAAAATGTCCATAAAGATCCAACCTCCTGACCCACCAGATCCTCTCACGCCCAGCTGCTCACTATCCTGAAATGTAGGAGTACCAGATCTGGTGGGACCAGCTTCCGGGTCATTGCCGCAAGAAACTGGAACACCTTACCCCTGCCTTTAAGATCAGAACAATCTTACTGGGTGTTCCGAAAAAAGCTCAAAACTTTACTCTTTTCCCTCAAACAGCCTCGCTGAGCATCCCAGAGCTGCTCGAACTCAGCCTCGAACTTTGTCACGGGACTCACTGGCCTTCTACTTACCTGCAAAGCTGTTGACAGCATTTGGTCTCATCTACAAGCTATATGTACCTTCACGCACCATATTCCTGTTTGTGATGTAATCTGCAATCTCTACCTATCTGCATGATACCCGATGTAAGCTTACATGCATCCTCTACCTGCCCAATGTACATTATGCAAGCATCCTCCCATTTAAGGGTAACTTTGTAATCTCTTCCTAGCCACTTGAAACCGTATGAAAACATTTATGTAACCTATGTACCTTATGTGAGCATTCTTCAGCCTTAATCTCCCATGTTGCAACCAGCGCCTTAATGCCTATGGCTTTAGCGCGCTTAATGAATGTAAAAATAAATAAAAAAGTAAATAAATGTATACGTATACGTTGATCGCTCCCTATCCATCTATATTTAATCGTCTCCATGTATGCGTCTTTATATATGCAATTTGGAATCATGCACAATAACAGTGCACGGATGAAATGCAGGTTTAATCAAACCACACAGCCGACACGTGTTTCGACCTTCACAGTCTTCTTCCAGGCGGAGTATGTCAATTGTATTACATGAACACCAATATAATTCAAAATATTAATTAAAAAGAATTAGCAATTCCCGAACAGACAAACCCATATGAATCCATAAAAATGGCAATTCAAAAGAAAATGGAAGTAACAACATATTCAGACAGCACTGTTGTTGTTAATGGTTGTATACATATGCATGTCCGATCCACTGGGCCAATAAAATTCCTCAGAGAACTTTCCCTTTAAGCTGTAGTTTCAGTCAAACCTCAAAGCGACCATGATCACTGGTGAAAATAGCAAATCGGTGACATGGAATTGCTCTTTCTTCAAAAACAAAAAAGTCCCCCATGGGAAGAAGGAGCACTTTGTTCATGCTACAAGATGTCAGACCCCTGCTCACAACACCATAGACACATCTAATGAAAACACATCAGAAACATTAGTCTTGCCATGCCCAGCAAAGAAAGACGGAATAGACCTAACTATTTCTCCTAAAAGTCTGATGCCAGCCATCACTAAGGAAAGCATTCGAGAAAGAATTTACAAAATGGTCCAGTTGCCCCAATAAAATGAAGACTAAGAGCTAGGAGGTTCAAATTTAAGAAAGTATTAATTTAATTGCTGCCTAAAGGAGAGCCAAGATGCTATGCCACTACTATAAGTTTGTCCTTCATCAGCTACTCCTCTGCCTCCACTATCTCCTCATTTCCCTCAATCACAACCACCTCCATTCTGCCTCTAGCCTCCTCGCTGCTCTGTCAGAAATGATCCTTCACATTTCCAACGCCTGACTACCTTACCTCTCCTTTTCATCTGCCTAATTGTATACTCTAGCGGGTTCACTCGCTGACCTAGATAAACCTTTCATTTTCCTGTGAAGCCAGTTTCTGGCATTTCACACATATAATATTTTCTGCAGAAGCAATGATAAGATCTTTCTGCTCAATGAACCGACCTCACTGTGAAACAGTTCTTTCTTTCTGAAGCCAAGGTTCTTCGTACTGACCTGCCAGGGACTCCCCAGGGCTTTTGGGGTGGCTAAAGCAAAGAAAGTTAGGAGCTGGGCTTCCTTCTTGAAATAAAAATACCTTATTTATTTCCCCTTCCCATGGTGCAAGAAGTCTCTGTGTGGAGCCAAAGTTGGGTCCAAGTTCTTACTAATCCCATCTCTTGGCAAGTGACATTTTGTTCTATCCTTCCCATGGCTCTAGGTAGAGCAGCCTTTCAAGACCTTGACCTTGGTCTCTTTAAACCCAGCGGATCAGTTGTCCTTTGTTATGTGGAAGAACTATTTATATTTAACCAGAGGCTGGTGATTGATTGGGGAACTTGGACAATGCTCTGAATGCCTCTTCGACGGCCTACCTGATGCAGTGGGTGGTAGTTCCTGGTCCTTAATGTCACCCTAATCCCATCAAGCAGCCTCCAGCATGAGACTTTGTCACGCTATTGATTCTGATCTCAAGCCAGTGTTCACAATTCAGCAGATAACGATCCTTCCCATGCCTGCACAAGACATTAAACAGAGAAGAGGTGCAAATGCCCATCAAGGCAATCCTATTGAGAGAATGTTACTGCCACCTAGACCTGGTTACAATAAACAGGATTTAAGTTTACTGCCCTTATTCTGATAGTTTGCTGAGTCAAACCTGTGTAGACTACAATCCCTTTAACAGTATTAATCTGTTATTAATTTACATGTTGTGTGTTAAATTAGGATCTAGTGGTTGGTGTTATATGGCAAACCCATATGGTCCTCTATGGCATACACTGAGTTCAGAGACCCTCCCTTCCACGCACCCACTAACACAATCTGTGACGTATGTTGTCAAAGCCAGAGACAAAAAAGTGCCTGTTCCACATGCCCGAGTTTGAGGGGCAGAGCCTGAAGCAAAAAGGATTCATGTCTCCTGTGTCTTTTGTAACGAGCCCTGTGCAACTACAGAGGGTTTGACATTGCTGAGAGCTATTTAGTTCCTGCTTATTGCCTAGTTAGCTTGAAATCCACAATTAAAAAATCAACAACTAGAAGGAGCTACGTTGGCCCTCCCCCCAGGCCAACTGGTGCCTCCAAACATACGTAAGTGACATTGGCCCTCATTACGACCCTGGCGGAAATCGAAAAACGATGGCGGAAATGCAATACCGCCATCGAATAGCGCTCGGTGCGATTATGACCCGTCACCGTAAAGTACGATGCCATTAGCGACACCGTAGTGAACGCCAACGCTAACTGCACCAAGTACGCGCACGCGCGCCATGCAAAACCGTAATTACCACCATGGCGCAACGGTACGCGAATTCTGATCCTAGCGGACATTTACCTAACGCCATCAAGCATGGCGGAAAGTACCATTCCGCCATGGTGAGAAGTACAGCAACGCGAACCAACCGTAAATGGCCCTACTGAGTGCCTGTACACCACTCCCTGGCCACATTGCACAACTCCTCGTAGGTGCAATGAAGTCACACAATGCAACCAGTGAAATGTACAAGTCACCCATGCATGCCAACGAACAAATGAATGTAGGGGCTCCAAGTGCCTTGTGAGTGGCCATCCATATTTGGCATGTCACCATTGCCGTACTGATGCAGCACAGGCATGTGAAGGTTCAAGTACAGCAATATGAACTGAAATATGAGACAAAACAACAACAGGCCCCCATCGCTTGACACCAGTGTAAGGCAACATACAAAGCAGTATCCTGAGGGAGACTGCACCAGCCCTGTACTCTTGCCAGTAAACAAACCAACCATCAGCATAAGCATGTACCACACAAGTTGGCAGAGTGACTGAGCAGCCAGGCCCATCTCAAGAGGGGCCAATGGGAGCTGCAGGGCACAGATGGCACGAATACAGAAGCTATTCCAATGGACATGACCTCAGTCTCCCTCCAAGAAACGCACGCAAACACAGGCACCTGTGACCAGCCATATTCTGATAATCACATCATTCCACCAATCCACCTGGCTGACCGGCATCTGTTACACAAAAGCTAATCCCCGCCCCTGAGCATGACATCATTAAAACAGTCATAATGGCAGCCCCTATCCCTGACCTCACTGGGCTTCGTAGGCAAACGCGCCCAGTACAGTACCACGCAACTATACTCAGAAGCCGGAACCCAATGCAGATCTTCTCACAATACATTGCTCCACAAATAGGAATATGCTACATTACTTGCAAAGAATAACGCTACACGGTTAATATCAGAATAGAAATTTAATGCACAACAAAATCACCAAGCCCATACAGCCATTAGGTCATGAACTCCAAAATATATTTCATTATTGTGGGCTGCATCCGCAATAAATGACCAGCGTCTTCTTGTGTGACGCCCTGTTCCTTCATGGTACACAGGGGCTACATTCACGTTCAAAAAGGCAACATGGAAGCGCCTAGAACCGCAGGGCCGTCCCATTAGGTAGGCACTAGTCCAGCTGAAAGGTCGATACGTTGCTCCTAGCCACTAGTACTGCGTAAGGGCATGTGGCCCATTGGCGATCGTCCCATAAGATCGTAATGGTGCTCCACTGATTAACACGAAGCAGCAGGTGTCGGGAGTAAAAGCCATCTGCAGGAGTGGCATACAGATGGCAGCGGCAAAAGGGGAGGAGATACCTGTCACCCAAATGAAATGAAAAAGAATAGTATGGGCATCAGAACTTCATTTGAATTACTCACTTCAATGATCACACTAAATCTACAGCCATATGCATGCTAGCCCACTCAAAAGGATTATTCCCACCCAAAAATCACTTGCGAATCATAACAATATAAATCAAGGTGAAAACACTATTACAAATGAGTCTTTGTGTGCATGCGTCTGTTAAAACAGAATCCATTAGATGGGATTAGTAACGTGCATAGACACAAGTGTTTGAAGGCGCGTCGAGACAGGGAGGGTTCAACAAGGGCAGATAGACGATGGTCCCACTATGGCAGCTCTGCATCACATAGCGCAGGGGAAGTGGATAGATTCCAAAAAATCCATGTACATGGCAAACTCTCAATTAAATCATCTGTCCATGCATCCATACATCATTCCCTCATCCCGGTATGAAAACGCCTGATTATTTACTCACATAACATGTGAAATTTCCATTGAGTCTGTGCGTAATGCAGTCTGCAAAATCCACTGTGCTCCAGCCCGGAATTCCAGTGTTGTGAAGTAACATGTATTTGGGAACGTCCGGCCTTATCGTCCACTACGCTATTGCGCATCCCATACTATTCATATCAATCATTGCATTCTCGCCATGGCCCCTGTCCGAAGGACATTAAACAATAGAACGTTATATTTGCAGTCAGACCTGTGGGCGTCTCCTCGCCGCTAGCTGAAAACCGAAAGCACTGTCCTTCGAATTCCTCATTTGCAACATCACGTCGAAAATGCATCTGTGACCGCTTGAAATCACAAATTCATCCATGTAGTGCGGCAGTGTGTGAAAATGGCAACTGGCTTCACTCACAAATGGGACGCCCCGCCCGTCGGTGAACCTCGGTACAGTGCTGCATGAGGGTCCACCGTTAATCGAGTACTACATTCCACTGACCCTTCACAAGTTTGTTCACGACTGTAAAGATAGTATGTCAAACAATGGGACCATAGCAGAATGAACATATGAACCAATATTTCACTGCCATCGGGATTAAATACATGATTGTAATAGCAAGATGCCATGCGTCAAATTGCAGCGTTGTGTGCGGGACGTGCTCGCCCAAAGGGGATTGCAGCTTGCACAGGTGGAATGAATCACCACAGGTGGAGGCTATACTGCCTGAAAACACATAAATTGCACACCCAACCCCCTCCCACAACCACACCCACTCCAAAATGCTACCAGCAGGACTAGCGATGTTGGCCCTGGGGGACCTGATAGCACTGCAAGTACTCCAACTTCAAGAAGAAGACGAACACCAACTACTACAACAACCGGCCGCACAGAGGAGACGCAGGAGGAGGAGGAGGGCAAGGCAGGGCCAGCAAGGCCCACCAGCACAGCCACTACCACCACGCAGGCAGCCCGCAATCCCACGCCTCCGAGCTCATCCGTTCAACCTCACTGATGAGCAGATCCACACCCTCTACCGTTTGGACCGGGACACCATAACCGCCATTGTGGACATGACACACGCTGACCTTGTCAGCATGATAGATACCCCAACCGCCATCCCACCCCTACTGAAGGTGGTGTCTGTACTCCACTTCCTGGCCACAGGCACCTACCAGCACACAGTCGGACAGTTGCATGGCATTTCACAGCCACTGTTGTCACGGACACTATTGCAAGTGCTCGATGCCCTCCTGAAGCACGCAGACGACTACATCTCTCTACCACGCTCGGAGCAGGAAATTACGAACACAAAAGTGGGATTCCATGCACTTGCCGGCATACCGGGTTGCATTGGTGCCATCGACTGCACCCATGTGGAATTGGTTGTCCCACATGCCATGGAGCTCCAGTACCGCAACCGAAAACAATATCATTCTCTTAATGTACAAATGGTGTGTGACTCCAACAGGATCATTACACATTGTTGTGCCCGATTTCCTGGATCAACCCATGATTCTATGGTCTTGAGGAACTCTACAATTCCACGCTACATGGAGCGTCACGCAGGGAACAGATCCTGGCTACTCAGTGAGTCTCATTTCATGCATGATGATGTGGGGTATGTGATGCGCCAATGACCTGGCAGGAAGGGGGGGGGATGCGTACGTAGCAATGTCATTCCACAAACATCCTTTATTGTCCACATACAGGTGATGCCGGGTATCCACTGAAGAGATGGCTCCTTACACCACTCCGGAACCCACAGAACCATCATGAGGAGGACTACAACCATGCCCACTCATGTACCCGTGTAGTCATAGAACAGGCATTCGGCCTACTGAAGGCTCGTTTCCGCTGCCTCAGCAGGTCTGGCGGGGCACTCCTGTACCGCCATGAGAAGGTTGCAAAGATGGTCATGGCATGTGTCATGCTACACAACATGTGCGTACGTAGAAATGTGCCCATGCCCCCTGACGCAGAACTGCAAGCACCTGAAGATGGTCATGATGAGGGTGGGGATGTGGCAGCACCTCAAGGAGTCCGCGAGGCACAGGAGGGCCGTGAAATTCGTCAGATTATCATAGATTCATGCTTCTAGCACTCACGCCTGGTGGCTGATACATGGACACGGGACTTGTGGCACTGTGTGTGTCTGGAACATGCACAATATGGACTGTACGCCTATAAAGGCCTCGTACACAAAGATCAATGTCCACACATCTCATTGGATGATTGCGAAATGTTTATAGCATATGTGAAATTATGTTACACACCCCATCGACCCGCCACCCAAGAAAGCCCAACACACCCCCTCCACCCTCCTACCTCCCCCCCGAACACCAGTGTCCAAAGATGCTCATTGTCAGTGGGCAGACGCTATTGCAAGCCCCCTCTCCGGGTATCAGGTGCACCCCTGCCTGTGGAGCGCAGGTTCCTCCCAGATCTACGTTGGGGGCTGCCCTGGACGGAACTTGCAACGGATGATGTCTCTGCCTGCTCACGTCCATGCATGTCCCTAAGGGTTTGTGAGAGCTCAGTGAGCACACGGCGCACAGCGGCAAGTTCAGCACATACGTCTTTGGACGTCGCATGCAGTTCCCCCCTCAGGCTCTCGGTGCTTCTCTCCATTTGTGCCCTTAGTGTCTCTGTACTTCTCTCCATTTCTGCCCTAAGTGTCTCAGTAGATGTTTCTATGGCTGCCTTAGTACCCCCACATTCATCAGCATGCTCCTTGAGGAGCGTGGCCAGTTGCTGCTGTTGCACGATCACCTGGTCGAGTGACTGTTGCCTCTGCTGGGCCATGCCCATTTGCGGTGGTGTCACAGAGGGTCTGATCACCTCATGTTGCCTTGCCACAGGGGTTGTGGGGGATGGCCAGTCGTCTTGTGGGTGCCCCTGCGTGGTGTCCTCATGGTGTACGGGATGAAACAAACAGGGGGATTGAGACAGGTCATGGATGGATCCTACATCGACAGCACCATTTTCTGTGTCGGAGCATGCTGCCATTAATGCAGTGTCACCTATGGTGCTGCTGCCACCAGAAGCAGTGCCTTCTGTGGCATCCATTGGGGGGACCTGTGGTGCTGCTGTTGTGGGCATGCTGCCTGCTGGGGTGCCTGTTGAAGTCCCCTCCTGTGTGCTGCCACTTGATTTGTGCTGCTGCCGTGTCTTGATCCGTGCAGCTGAGGTGGAGGGTCTTTGGCCGTTGGTCTTGGCCCTCTTTGCAGGTGTGCTGGTAGGGGTGTCCTGAAGCTCGTCGTTTGAATCGGACCCTGTGTTGGAGTAAAGGAGGGCGAGCGTTATTTATGGGTCTGTGGAAATTGGAATGGCAATGTATCACATGCATTGGGGTGGTACCTGAGGGTGATTTGGGTCAGGGCCTTGGAGGTGGTTTCATTTTTGTGTGGATTGAGGATGCAGTTGTTTTGCAGCCTGCAGTCAGGGTGTGCATGCTGCACGTGTAGAGGGTGTTTTTAGGATTTTTAATTATTTATGTATTTAATGTGACTTTTAAAGTGCGCTATCAGGCCAATGTATGTGGACGTTCTCCTGGACATGTGTTTCTGTTGCACTATGTGGACACATGGTACTTCACATGATTGGACATTGTGGATTTAGCATTGTTTTATTTGGCCCACCTACCTGATTCTTCGGATGTCTGCACTCCTTTCTCCATCCCTCCGACTCCCTCTATACTCTCCATTCCAATGGTGGAGGCACAGATTTCTTCCCAGGGGGTCAACTTGATGGGTGATTCCGATCCTCCCCCGGTAGCTGTGGCAATGTTACGGTTGGCTGATAGTATGCTCCGTACGCGTATCCGCAAGTCGTCCCATCGCTTTCTGCATTGCTGTGGGTTGCGGGGTGCGGTCCCCACCGCACTTACCCGCTGTGCCACCAGGGCCCATATGGCCTTCTTGTTCGCAAGTGCCGTCCTGGTCATTTGCGTCGAGAAGACGACGGCAGCATTCTCCTGGAGGGTCTCTGTGAGCACGGTGAGTTCCTCATGGGAGAAGTGGACCTGCCGCTTGCGGTCGCACGCTTTTTTCGCAACTTTTCCCATTTTTATTGTTTTCACTAGGGTGGCTAACGGGTTGGGATGTGTCTCAGGGTAGGATTTTTAATGGTTGTGTTGGGATTCTGATTTTATAGGTGTACGGCGTGCTGTTTCCCGTTCCGGGCCCATGTTTTTACTTCCGTTTCCGTATATTTACGGTCACCGTATTTTGCGATTACCGCTCATTACGGTGACCGCTATGATGGGTGGCGGAATTGCACCTAGGGCGCCGTACGACGGCGGTGAGGGGCGTTTTGGGGACATTTCCGCCATCGCGGACTTTGCACTTCCGCCATGGCGTAGTGCTCGTGCCCGATGGGTCAGAATTAGCCGCACTTTACTCCGTCATGCAATGGCGGAAACGCTATTTACGCTATGGCGGTCAGGTCAGTTACTTTCCGCCAGGGTCGTAATGAGGGCCATTAACTTTGAGTATTTGAGAACGTTCAAAAAGGAAAATAAATACACATCTAGTGTGCATTTAAACATAGTGGATCAGACATAATAGGCAAATTGTCAAAGTTTGCCTCTCCTGTGGGAGTTCGATTTGCATTGAGCTGTGTACTCGCTCATGGTTCCCCATGAGTATCTCCTGCCAAACTGGCTGATGCCTGACACCCATGAGCTGCTTTTAGCTCCTGCTCACTGAATCGTCTGATGTCCAAAAAGGATTCAATTTAAGGGGGAGGCGTCTCACCCCCTTATATACTCATCATGTAATTGTTAGATGGATTGGTCCATTTCATGCCTTCTGTAAGGTGCCAATTCTGGATGCTGTGACAAGAGTATTTTGCCCAGTGATGTCAGCCCTAGAGTGCTTTGTCTGCAGGACTGGGGATGGGGCACAGGAAGTGTGAGTAGCCCAAAAAAAGGTCAATATGCTGGGACCTTCTCTGGATTTAAACTGCTCGTCAGACCTAATCTTATCCCCCTCGCTTGTCTGCCTTGTATCAAAGATTACCACCTTGGTGTGACCTCACCATTGTCCTGGCAGAGCTAGCTTTGGTAGGACTGGCTCCCTGCTGGTCCTCTGAGGTATATCCTGTCCTCCTGGGAAGACGACAAACCTTTGTAGAGAGAATACAGGGGAGTTTCTAGAGCTGGACTCAAAAGAGCTTGTTTTTGGTGAAACGTAGTCCCGAAAGACTGAGGCACAAAATACCCTGACAGTTGAATGAGTCATTAGAACCCTGACTGACCATAAAATGAAACCAAAAGGTTTTGACCAGTATACATCTATATTCCTATGGAACACCATATCAAATCAGATATGGTTCATATTTACCTATTGATCAAATTGCCACCAAGACTAGGAGGATGTACAATTAAATTGGGTATTCCAGTTTTTAATCCAAAAAGGCCAATGCTAAATTTAGAGTAACTTTAGTTCTATATAGGTCAGAGATACATTTGGAGGGTACTGTTCTGGGCTAGTCAGGAATGTTCCCTATATTTCTGTAGACTGGTAGCATTTTTCTAGCCGGTTTGGCATCCAAAAGTGGGTTTTTCAATTTTTAGTGGACAAATTGGTTTGCCACATTATAAAAGTAAAGCCCTATTTCTGCTACAATGCTGCTGGCATGCCAACTAACGATGCCCAGCAGTAGGTATACAGAGGGTGTCATATATATGGATGTTTGTAAGTTCAATTACTAACTGAAACCCGGTAGCTAATAACAGTTTATAAAGCACAGAGTGCTGTCTGATTGTCAGACCCTCCAGCTTATAGTTATTTTGCAATCCTGCAAAATGCAGAGAAAATTGCTGTTTTTTTATTAAAAAGGGTGAAAACGGTAGTTTTTGCAAAAACACTTGCGAAAACAGACTTTTTTTTGCAAAAACTAGTGTTTAAAAAAAAAAAGACACAAGGGACCAGGTTCTCAAAACTTTTTTTGACGCAAGAAATGAAATGCGCAAGCACATCTCATCGCTTGCGCCAAAAGAAAAGAAGCCCAATCCACGAAGGACATCTGAAAGGGCGCATCTTATATGGTTGAAGGTTCACTACCATTAAAATGGGAGTAGCCTCTCACGGGTCACATGACATGGACACGTTACAGTAGGCTATCGCGTTGCACTGCAATTTGTTGCTGTTACTTCCGGGTCGCAGAGAACTTACACATTATTGACTCGGTGAACAATAACTATTACTGCACGGCACTCTGTTGCCATTACTTCGGTGAGTCATTTTGTTCAAGTTGACTTGGTCCGCTGAATGATTGCGAACACTTGGACACTGAATTTCAGGTAAGAGAGAGACCTTACGTCCGGCTGTAGTTAGAAAAAAGTATCGACGTGAAGCCCTAGAGCAACAGCATACGAACCATAGAAGACCTGTTTTTCCTATTTCATTGTAGAATCAGGATTTCCAATCCATATTGGTAATCTATGAAGAAGGGACCATCATTCACTCCTGTATTTCGCTATCATGTGTGAGATATATACAAGGTAGGCTATGATATTTTAATTGATAGACCACTCCCATTTCACTCTGTCGCTTTGGAACTCATTACCATCATTACCATAAGTGAGGTGGTGGTGGTCAGATGGGATATTAGTTATGGTAGGAGACAGAAAAGTCAGGGTGCAATGTGGATAACTAGAAGCACATATCACAATGCACTTTACCCATAAGCATAATAAACATTGATATGTTTGTATATAGCACTTAATGCCAGATTCTGCCTGTCTCTCTCTGTGCTGTATTATTACCCAATTTAATGATTCTCAATGTATGACCTTGGAAGGCTGATCATATGACAATCTCGCATTTTGTTCTACAAAATCCTTGAAATTCTTACCTTGCAGACTCTCGTTCTGCAGTGATGGGGTAAACAACCGGAATGGTGCCTCTTGAATAGGCTTATCTCATATATATAATGGAACGCAAGAGATTTTGTGCCGGTGTAGGACTTGAAACAAGCTTCACCATCACAAACCAAGACCACTGGACGCATCTGCAACCATTGTGGGAGCATGCCATACTTGACAACCAGCTGTACAGTGAGCAGCCAATTGTACAAAAGCTGTGGCAAAGGGAGACCACCAGGGGGCGTGGAACATGCTGGACGTGTAAGTCCTGCGCTCCTGAATGCACTGCAGGGCCTAGTGGATGCGACCAGTCCCCGGCCTGGATTACCGAGCCCAGCCAGTGGAGAGCCCCTCTGCATGCAGCGGGCCCCACCCCGAGACCCGCGGTGAAGACCTTCTGTGGTGAGACTGGGAGCGGAGCCCCAAGAAAGGCCCACAGAGCGCTCCCCAGCACCGGAGGCTAGTGTGCACCGGAGACGCCAGAGGCCCCAGACACCGAGGGCGGCCGACCCCGCGGCACTGCGACAAGGACTAGTGGAGCCGCGCGCCTCCACCCTGCGCTCACGACCTGGGCCGGACGGTCGGGTCTCGGAGGAGGCGCGGCGACATAAGAGGCACGGGGCTACGGTCCCTCATCGAGATAGAGGGCCGCGGGCTCTGGAGAAGCGCTTCCCGGGCCCCCGCCCTTCAACAACGTACGGGGGACGGTGAGGAACGGAAGAGCGCCCACCAGCACACCAAGGGGAGCCTTGTTCCTGGGAGGCCCGGGGCCCCTCCCGAGTTCCCGTAGAAACACGGAGGCCCACACGAGGACCCGCAGACGGCCGCCCCCGCGGGAGGAAACGGCCAACCCAGGATACCGGCCCAGAGCACCACCGAGGGAGGCACGGGGCGAGGACCCTCCACACGTGATCCCTGCCGAGACGGGGTACCAGTCAGCACGCCGGAGATAGCCCACCCAGAGCCCCATCTACCGCAGCCCGAGCCAAACTGTCGGCCCTGGACCCCCCACAGTGACTGTGAAGTGAGGAGGTGAGGAGAGCGTGGGCGGGAAGAGACAGACTGGATGCAGTGAAAGCGGGCTCCCCTTCCGCACAACCTTTCCCGTGCGGTTTGGATACCCTACCCCCCGAAGGTCCCACCTGACGACACGGCACAGCCCCCCCCATAGAGCCGCTACCCAACACGAGGCGCTCCGCGCAAGACCTTAGCACACCAGGCACGGGGGGGGCCTTGGGGCGTGGTGTACTCGTGGTGTACACCACAGGGTCCCCCGCGAGAGGACCCCGGACAGAGGCACCACCCCTGGATGCGTCAAGACACCCAGACCCTGGAGAGCACGCCGACATTGGGGGCGATCTCGCCTCTCCAGCGCTTCCGACGGCCCCACTCAGCCACGAGGGAGGCCCCCAGAGACACCATGCCCTCAGGCGGCGAACCCCCCCCGCACCACTCACGAGGGAGGATCTCAAGGACATCCTCCACGAGATCAAGGCAATCCGGACAGATATACAAGCGTCCATAGTGGATCTCAAGGGGAGGGTGGACACCTTAGAGGAGAAAATGGAGGGGATGGAAAACAACCACCTCCAGACGGACCTCCTGAACATGAAATACGAGGCGAGGCTAACGGACCTAGAGATAAGAGATGAGGACATAACCTTGAAGATGGACGATTTGGAAAACAGAGAGCGCCGGAACAACCTGCGTATCATGGGTGTGTCGCAGGAGAGAGGGGAGACAGCGGCGGATGTGGGGAGGAAGGTCCAGGGCCTGATAAACCAGCTCTTCACGTTAGAGGGGGGCAAAGAGGTCCAGCTGGAGAGAGCGCATCGAGGTGGAGGGGGTACGGGTGGAGGCCCAAAGTCCATCGTGGTGAGGTTCTTCCGCTACAGGGAGAAAATGGAGGTCCTGGAGAAGGCAAAGAGGCTGGGGAGCTTTATTTTTGAAGGCGACACAATTAAGATTTACCAGGACTTATCGTATCTTATGCTCACCCGCAGAAGAGAATGTCGTCCGCTCACCCAGTGGCTTACTGCTCAAGACATAAGATACAGATGGTCCTTCCCCTTCGCCCTGTCCTTTGAACGCGCTGGGGTGGACTACAGAGTGACCAGTGGCAAGGAGGCCTCGCAAGTACTGCAAGTGATCAAGGGGGTCGTCCTGGGTGAGGAAGACGAGGTGGGCACCCAAGCATCGGGTGACACCAGGAGAGAACCGGCTGGCCCTTGGGCCACGAAGAAGAAGACAAAGGGCAGAAGGAAATTCAGGAAACCAAACACCCCGACATCGGAGGCCAAAGGGGACTAGGTGAAGTAAGACAAACCAACTGGAAGATCAAGATTAGTTTGTTAACAACCCCGGCCGGGGACGCGAGTTTCATCAAGAGAACTGCGGTGCAGGAACACGCTCACACCCTGGTGGCTTGCCCGTTGGCAGGCGTCATGCAAGAGGGAGAGAAAAGGGAGGGGGGAGGTGAGGGGATGGGCGACAAAGACCTTGGGGCACAGGACATATCCAGCTTGGTAAAGAAGCGTGGCAGCTCTCACAGGACCGGGAAAACAATTAATCCATCAGAGAGAAGCAATGGCAGACAATGAAGAAAGGGGCCGGGTCGAGTCGCTTAGGATGGGCTCCCTTAACGTCAAGGGGCTTAACTCCCCAACGAAGCGCTCCCTTCTAGGAAGGAAAATGAGAAACGGGAGAGTGGATATTATGTTTGTACAGGATATTATGTTTGTACAAGAAACCAGGACGGTGAGGGGGGAGGAGAGGGCCATCCCTGGACCACACGTGGGTCAGACCTTCTGGGCATCCGGCCACATAAAGAAAGGAGGAGTCGGTATCCTACTTCATAGGAATCAGAAATTAATGGAAGTGTCCACTTGGGAGAGGGAGGATGGGAGGGCCCTGGTAGTGTCTGGTAAGTTACATAATACCAGAGTCACCCTTGCAGCAATATATTGCCCCAACACGGGTCAGAGGGAATTCGTTCAAGAGGCCCTGGGGGAGGTGATGGCTAAAGCAGATGGCCTTTTGCTCCTGGGGGGGACTTTAATATGTGGGCGGACCGAGAGCTGGACCATAGTGGGAACGCAGGCCCTCCGAACAGCAGTGGGGGGACGCCTCACGGGGCGTTGCGGGAAATAATGTGGGAGCAGGGGCTGGTGGACATATGGCGGGAGCTGCACCTGAGGCGCAAGGGATACACCTTCCACTCTGCGGCCCACGGCACCAGAACTAGAATAGATTATCTTTTCATTGGAAACCAGCACATGAGCAGAATAGAGGCCTGTGAGATTCGGCCCGTTAGCTGGTCAGACCACGACATGGTCTGGTCGGACATCTGTATGGCAGACCTGAAACCCAGGGAATCTCTATGGAAATGCAACGATTTCCTGTTGAGAGACGTGGTCTTTAAGGAAGAAATGGCAACAGCGATCAGAGAATTTTTTGAGGTAAATGACACAGGGGAAGTCAACAGGGAGATTGTGTGGGAGGCGGCAAAGGCAACCTGGAGGGGTAGGCTAATTAGTGAAGGGGCCTCCAAAAAAAGGGTTAGGACCCTCCTGACCCACAGATTAAGATCGGAGATAATTACGTTAGAAAGGTCGGAGGGGAAGATGGAGACAGAGAGAGAGAGGGACCTGGGCATCGCAAGGGAAAAGAGACAAGAATTGAGGGAAATGGAGATGGGCAAGATTGTAGCGGGGCTCCAACATTTACGTTAAAAATACTATGAAAAAGGGGACAAGGCGGACGCCATGCTGGCAGCAAAACTTTGAGGCCAGAGGGCGGATAGATGGGTGGCGAGGTTAAGTAGTGGGGAAGAAGGGGACGTATCCGACCCGGAAGAGATTGCAGAGAAATTTGTGTCTTTTTATGAGGCCCTGTATGGGAGAGAGGGGGAGACGGAAAAGGAAGCCTTGGATGATTATCTCAAGGGGGTCACCCTCCCGGCTCTTGAACCCCTAGAAGCATCAATCCTCGACGCCCCGATAACGGAGGAGGAGGTACTAAGAGCTATAGCGGGCCTGAAGAGGGGTAGGGCCCCAGGAGAGGATGGGTTCACGGCAGGCTTTTACAAGGCCTTCTCGGGCCTCCTGGCAGGGTTCCTGGCAGGTCTCTTCTCGCACATAATGGAGACAGGCAGAGCGCCCACATCCTTTGGCAAAGCGCTAATTACAGTAATCCCGAAGGAGGGGAAGGACCCGGCGGATAGCCACTCCTACAGACCTATTTCCCTCCTGAATGTGGATGCAAAGATATTCACCAGGATCATTGCTACTAGGCTGGACGGTCATATGCCGAGGCTAATTCATCCCGATCAGGTGGGTTTTATACAGGGTAGGCAGGGGGCCGACACAATGCGGAAGACCCTACATCTGATGAGGGAGGCAGCACCGAGGGGTGGAAACCCGGTTTTGGTCTCGATCGACGCAGAGAAGGCGTTCGACCGGGTCGACTGGGGATTCCTCCAGAGGGTACTCAAGAAACTGGGGCTGGGAACTGGGATCATACGAGCGATCAAAGCCTTATATGTGTCACCAACTGCCAGAGTCACAGTCAATGGGTGTCTGTCACGAGTCTTCCACCTCCAAAGAGGTACGAGGCAGGGCTGCCCTCTTTCCCCACTCCTCTTCGCCATGACAATGGAAGTATTAGCAGAGTATATCAGGGGCTCCCCAGGGGTTCAGGGAATTGATGTGGGGGAACGTACCTTTAAACTGGGTCTTTACGCAGATGATATCTTGCTTCATCTCCGGGAACCGACAAGGTCAGTCCCGGCAGCCCTGCAGGAAATTGAACGGTACGGTCGATTCTCAGGCTTTAAGGTGAATATTAGCAAGTCCATGATTTTTCCATTTGCCTCTGATACGGATAGAAATGTTACTGAACTCATCCCACTACGCCTGCAGATCTGTACAGAAGGGATAAAATACCTGGGGATCAACATAGTACGCCCCAGTGAGGATCTGAACCAGGCCAACTACCCCCCACTATTTGATAAACTGTTCAGAGAAATGGAGAGCTGGGGGAAGGGGCAGATCTCCTGGATGGGAAGGATAAATGCCATAAAAATGAACCTGCTGTATGTCTTCCAGATGCTCCCCTTGGAGGCCCCAGACACATACCTCAGAGAAGCCAAGAGGCACATAATGAAGTTTATATGGCAGGGCCGGAGACACAGAATAGGGTATGAGACCCTCACCCTCCCCAAAGATAGAGGGGGGGTCGCCTTGCCGGACTTGACAGTCTACCACAGGGCAGCCCAACTCAGGGCCTTGGCCCCACATCTTAGAGAGGACCCCAATAAACAATGGGTATACATTGAAAACTACTACCTGCACCCAGTCACTGTAGGCGAATGGCTATGGGTCCCTTTAAATAAGCTCCCCAAAAGAATCAGGGATCACCCGATACTGGGTACAATGTGGAAAGCGCTAGCGGGGAAGGGAAATAGAGAGAAAGTCACGACATGGCCCTCGCCCCTGAGCCACATCTGGTCCACTCCAGTGCTAGAGGAAATCCCAGGCCACGAACACTACCAGACATGGTTCGACGCAGGCCTCTGCAGGGTCGGCCAACTGGTGAGGGAGGACACCTTCATAAGCATCCAGGAGCTCGAGGAGGCTCTGGGAATTGGCAGGCTCTCCCCACTTCTATACCTTCGCCTTACGGGAATTCTCTTGAAACCAAAGCTAAAGCCCTGCATACAGAGAAAGCTCACCCCGGTCGAGAAAATCCTAGACTCCCACACGGAAATGAAAGGCCTTATCTCTCTCCTGTACGGAGCTCTCTTAATCCCCCGCGAGGGATCGATTAAAAGTCTTAGAGGGAAATGGGAAAGGGACCTGGGTTGGAACATTGGGGATGGGCTCGGGTGGAAATTATGTAGCAGGGCATTCAAGACATCTATTTCCTGCCAGTACAAGACACATGCCATCAAATTTCTTCATAGGTGGCAATATGACCCGATCACCCTCTCCAGGATGTTCCCAGACGTTGCCCCGTTGTGTTGGCACGGTTGCGGAGAGAGGGCCAACTATTGGCACATGTGGTGGTCCTGCGAGAAGGTCCAAGTTTATTGGTCGGAGGTGCTCAGTTGGCTTAAGGACGCGGGAGAAGGGGTCTATCCATTGGAGCCACTCACACTATTATTTGGGCTACAGCAAAAGGATGAGCACTGGGAGAAGCTCCCGGACTTGACACACTCCTTACTCCTAGCAGCTAGGGCTGCACAGGCCAGGACATGGAAGAGAGCAGCACTCCCCTCAAGGAGAGAATGGGTGACAGTGGCCAAGGACATTTATTTTATGGATAGACTAACGGCAGCACTTCATGGCTCCAGCTCGCAGCTCGAGGCCGAATGGTTACAATTCATGGAGGTGTTCGCCAGCACAAACTGCGAGCCAGAAAGGTGATATGGCCACTCCACCCGGCCCGAAACCAGTTTCAGGATTGAACTTATTTTACGCTTCTAAAGAAAGCTGATTCATTGTGTCTGTTTATATGCCCGGTCGGCGCTGCCCGAAGAAATTATCCACGGAAACGTGGAGCCTGTGCCCCAAGAAGGGGGATTTTGAGGGGAGGGGGGGGAGGGTGAATACAGTGGAGAGTTACAGTCTTTGTTTGAAGTTGATATGGGCATTTGCCCTAATGTAATCGTTTTTCAGAGCTCGTTGTTGTTCAGAAAATCAATAAAAATATATTTTAAAAAAAAAAGCTGTGGCAAAGTCACTTCACAAATCTGCGCAGAGGGAACTGAGAATGAAAACATCACAAATAAACCACTGACATTTCCCGAATGTTTGCTGTTGTACTGAGGGGACTGCAACCAAGGTCTGGATTGAATCGCCCAGCAGTAAGCAAATCATCTATGGACGTGCTACTAAAGGGCTACCTCTGCAAAGAGTGTGGGTGGTATGCCCCAGATGTGGGATACACATCAAGGGAACTTGGGTATCAACCATAATTAGAACTGCAACATCTGGAACTGTACAGCTGGTTCTAAATGTACTACATTGTCAAGGCTAGAAAATTGGTGCCATGAAAATCAGATACTTTCCCACCTGTATCAGGGTTCAGAAAAAGGGTTTCTGCAATTGACCAGGTGTTTAGACTTCTTTGGGTCCTGAATAAGTTTGCTCTTCTAAAAAAGCAGCCAACCTATCTAGTAGATTTAGAATGCACTTCCCACAGGATTTCATGTGCCAGACTATGGAGTGTTCTGGAGCAGTTTCCATACCGGCACCTTTAATAACTGCAGCTATAACGCTGTTTTATACGGATAACTTTGCAAGTGTAAGAGGTCATCCAAATCACAGACATAGCAACCCATTTGATATTGAAATCGGGGTCCGCCAGGGATGAGTGTTGGCATCCCTAATTTTCTTACTATTTATCAATGACCTGATAGCTGAAATCATAGAATTTGATGCAGACTCCTCTGGTTGGGAGACCTTAATTTGCTAGCCTCCTCTATGCGGTTGACGCAATACTCTTATCAAAAACACCAATGGTCCTTCAGCGCCAACTAACACATGTGAACATGCTGATAAAGAAGAAGCACCTAAAATGAAACATCTCTAAGACTAAAACACTTATATCATCATTTATAAGTTTATTCAGAAACAGATTATCCATAAACCATAGACAGAGTAAGAATACATAGCAGTACAAAATCCATTTCCACATATTCTTTTAAAATAAAACATCCGTAATATAAAATTACAAACATTACATAAGAGAGAGCTTTAAAATGTGCATGTGTGTGAATCAAAATAAAAATCCTAGAAGACATCCAAACAGTTCGATAGAATTTCAGAGTTCAATCACATTTTGGGCAATAAATTTAGTTCTCCGATACCAAGCCTTCTCAAGTAGTCCACCATACCCCAGGCCACTGGCATCGTAGCAGCTGAAAGCAGGTAACACAAAGCAGGCCTAGCCTGAGACATGCCAGCGGACCTAAGTAGTGGCAAGAGTGTTTTCCGTCTTAGGTCCATGTAGTGTGGGCAATACAACACCAAATGTAGAAGGTCCTCCACCGGCCACTCACAGCAGGGGCAAGCTGTGGGTTGCACATTATGAGTCCAACTTTTTGTTTGCGCCCATAGCCATAGACAATCAAACCGGGCTCGGGTCAAGGCCCAACAATCTGCAGGATTATCACTGTGCAACAAGTACGGCTGAATAGCGTCCGTAGATATTAACACAATATGCCTTCTATTTGCAGGAATGCCGAAGGCAGCGGTCTCCCTGTTTGCCACCAGAATAGATTTAAACATTTGCTTGTATGCCGCGACCGCACACGGGGTCAAAGAGATTGAGGGCCAAACAAGATTAGGACAATTTAACTGTCTAATACATTTCTGGATGTACATAAGCCATGGGATTGTCTTTACTGCTGAGCTACTCACCAGGGCTCTTATGATCTTATGTGAGAGGATGTCTTTCTGGTTGGCCCATATTGCCAGCCAGTGCGAAACTGGGGCCAGTAACCACTCATCAGCAATATGGGGACATCCCAATTCCAAATGTATCCCATGGTTTGGAGCAGACTAAGGAAGCCTGAGCAGTTTTTTAAGAAAGGAATTCTCCACATTTTCAATTTTAGGGATCCTTTCCATACCCCACAGTGCTGCCCCGTAAGAAAAATACTTATATGCCATCACTAAGCTGTAGAGAACGATCTGGACAGCAAGGAGTTAGAATTGAGGGCACCATTCTAGAATTGGTTGAAACATTTGATTTTCTTGGCGTTAGGATTGATTCTGCACTGGAAACCACAGAGTGAGAAAGGTAATAATACTCTAAGGCACGAGGGGGAAGCAATGCTCGGGCCGCTAGGCTTTTCAAGGACCATGTGATACAGAGTGTCCTTGAGGATTATAATTCTTAAGCTGCAGCGGCAACTATTTATGGTTCAGAAATGTGGGGACATAGAGATGCCACAACAATGCAAACTAGGGAAAATAAGAGTCTAGGCTTCTGTCCCTGGCATATAGTGCCTTGTCACTTCCAATAATGATGGCACTAGGCGTTATGGGCATAATCCATACATTGAGACTCAAACTTCTTATTTAATGGGTCACAATTTGGAACAGTGAGTGTATTAAAGAGTATCTGGAGACGTTAAAAACATTTCTGGAGTCACCTCTGGCAGGTGATTTACTGTGGTTTAATTATATTAAAACTACACTGTCTCTTCTACAACTACCCGAATTATGGACCAATCCGTGTCTCTTGGGACTACAGGCTAAATCACTTTTGGAAGAGGCTTATGCCAACTGGGTCCATAATTAATATGTATTAGTAACATGGAGGGCAGACCTAGTAGTGACTAAATGAGCATCAAATGTTTTGCAGAATTTGAATCCTACCTTGATAGATGGAAAACAAAGGATTGTACCGTTTTGCTAAAATGTCGCTTTGGAATCCTACCAGTAAGAGCATTTACTTTAAAGTGGGGTGCACGTTGCCCCACACAATGCCAGTATTGTAAAACAACTGACTAATCAATCATTCCTTTTCTCATTATTTCCCCCTTATGTGTACCTATGAGAAGTTGCTGGTTAAAACCTCTGCTATTAACAAATGGTATCAGAAATGTGAGAACTGCACTTTTCTGTAAAATGTGCAATGATTCGATTGTTGCAAATGATTTAGTGCAGCCTGGCGGAAGAGACTGAATAATCTTTTTTGCAGTAAATGAATAATGTGGATTTTATTTGCGCCCTGCCAGAGGGACTTTGTAAGTGCCAGGCAGCAGAAGGGCTAGACAACATCCGCTTTACATCCAGCATTGGTGCGGTGGACCTTGAAGATATGCTGTGAGTATTCCAAGTCCGTTCCCGAGGAGTCGGATTCATGACAGGCACACTTTACATTTATAAAACAATAGGGCCTGTGGTCATAAAAGATCGGCGAGTGACTGTTTACATGACTGCTGATGGAACTCGAGAAAGCAGGGGTAGTTGAAAAAGTAACAAGACAAGCAGCCCCGGGTTCCCAATCGTAATTGTGAAGAAGTAGACTTAAACGGGGCAGGTGTGCTTATTTGTTGAAATGTGACTGCCGAACAGGGCTGTCTGCCAAGAAGGGCTGTGCAACCCGATAGTAGACTGCTTCATCACAGATCTGACCAGTGTGAGTGTTCACAAGACGTGTTCTATGCACAGGGTACACTAGCTGAAACTCAGCATAGAATCTTGGAAGATCACCTTTTCAATGCAAGTTCGGATCCGCTGCCATAAATGACTGAGTTTTGGCATATCCTTCCCTGCAGACACATCTCGGCGTGCAATCAATCTCAGCCACTGGCAACTGCACCGGGCAACCCTAAAGAAAGGGAAATACCATGTGCAGATCGTGCTTGGTCCCACCCCAAAAGGGGGAGACCGGCCCGAACTGCAATGCAACATCCCTTTTGTATGAGAGAACCAGCAACACCAGCCATGTTTTGGCCTTATTGGGCATCATCGGTGTTGTGTAGCTTTAGTCTCTTGGGACCTACGTCTGATCATAGCTGTCCCGCTTGGGTGGGACACATTCCAAACTGAAGGTGGATGGCTGGAACACTATAAATTGGCCTTAATCACTGGAAATCGCTCTGGCTAACCTCTCCAGACCAACCTTTTTCATTCTACCATGCCATAACAGAAGGGGAAAGCGCATATGCAAATCAGGCTAAGTTACATCCCAAAAGGGCAAGCTGATGATTCCCAATGAGGCTGAAATATATTTGGAGTTGCTTGAGGTCTCGTGGAGAAATGATGTGGCCTAGCAGTTTTAATTTGCACATGGGCGTTCCCCATCTGCAATGGGGTGGCAGACTGAAATGCCAAGGTCTGGGGGTTGTCCAGTGCAATGCCAGTGGTATGACCCAATAAAATCCTTCCGCCATCACTCTTCAGTTTTATAAATATGGGCGACAACATTTTAGTGTACCCCTGCACTGAACATGTCCTGTGACATCAAGCAGTGTGCAAGAGCCTGGAAGATTGCTGGATAATCCTCCACAAATAAAAAATCTACTTAAAGAACATTTGGAAATATTCGGCCATACGATGGCATTGTGACCGATCTAAGGAAAGTTTTGGACATTAAAGCTGCACATGCTCCACAAACTGTAAAAGAAGTCAGAGGTTTTCTGGTTATGGTACACTATTGTAATCTTTTCACCCCCCAACGTGTGACTCTGACTGAACCACTGAGTGACCTTAAGAAGAGCTCCTCCACTTTGAAATTGAGTTATACCCATTTAAAGGTGTTCAGATCTATTAAAGTGTGTGCACTTCTAAACCCACAGAAAAACTTTGAAATTGTGGTGGATACCACTGGATATGGTCTTGGAGAATGTAGTCAGATCAAAACGTCAAGATCCATGCAGTTGCTTATGCCATCAGAGAGCTCACGTCCATAGAATAAAGACATTCATTCATTGTGCATGCAGCAATTTTGCTTTTATTGATAATATGCCATTTCCATCTCAAAACATATAGCGCCAGATTCTCACAAGAAATAGATGCGCCTCATTCAAAGGAGTGCGCATCTCAGAGACACGCTTCCTTAGAAAAGGAGCGCAAAATGTGTGCAAAAGCGGAGAAAAGTGGGTGGAAAGCATGCAAATACACCAAATTAAACATTTAAAGGGAGAGTGATCACAGAAAGTGAGCAAAGATGCACTAAAATTCTGATTCTTCAAACTTGACCACTGGATTCTCTCAATAAAATAGCCTTCAACATTTGCTCCTTTCTCAATGTGGAGCAAGTGGCCCAGAAAAGAGTGCAACTGCTTTTTTCCAACCAAAGAAGCTACACGGTGCACCCTAATCATAACCAACAACACAGTATGAAACCCCAGCACTAACGGACAGGTACACATTTCCAAAATGGCAAATCCAGTAGGTGTTATGCTCCTGTGACTGATGAGGACGGAAATTATACATAGGAGGATCAACATATTTCAATTGGCTGATGAACAGGTCACCCAGAGGTACCGCTTCCCACCCAATTTCATAATAGAGATGGCGAGTCAGTAAGAAGGTGCCCTACCGCACGCACAATGCAAGCCCATGCCATACCACCAGTAGTCAAGGTATTGTCAGCCTTGTATTTCTTTGCCAATGGCTCCTTCCAGATCACTAGTGGGGCCATGGTGATGATATACTAATCCGCAAGGTCTTCAACATGATCCTTACACCTGCCAGGGTATATATAGGCATTTCTCATCATACATGTAACAGGGCAGGAATAGTGAGGGTATTTTATGACATAGCTGAGTATTGTGCATTTGTGTTGCCATTTATTGCACCTATGTGGCCCTCATACCTCTGAGGTCATAAAACACCTGTATAGGTGTACTAAAGGTGCTAATTCAGCACCAGATAGGTGGACACACCTACCACCTTCCAGAGTAAAGAAGGAGCGTGACGGGGCACCTGCTTGGAGGGAACACAAAGGCACAGTCACCCTCTAAAGGAAGACCTCACTCAGAAGGGCAAAGGTAGAGATGCATCGTGTGTATAGAAAGCCCAAGGGATTTTGTATATAAATAGCACAAGATTGGGAAAAACAATATCTTTGGTAAACACATTTGGTGGTGAAACCCTGAGGGCAGGCCTAACCTGGGAAAACCCGATCTGAAACACATGACCAGCACTCCGATCTATTCCACTGTTCGGTTTGTGCTTGCCCTGTGTAATAAACAGCATTGCTTCTTGCCCGGTATGTGCGCTCCATTTTCGAGTATGTGTTTTAATGGTGTGATCAGAGGACCCCTGGGTACACAGGAATGAGAGCACACTAGGAAGTAGAGCCCTTTCCATGTGGCCGGCTAGAAATCACACTACCAGTTTTTACACAGTTTCTATATGAATTAAATGCATAATCCTACTCTACATCAACACAATCATAGACATTGCTGTACGACATTCCTGAATGAAATGGCAAAATTACCACCACTGACATTTAAATGGTGTGTACGCACACCCATGGCAAGCTAGACACTTTACGAGGTAAATTCACCTCAAAGTTGAAGTTAAAAAATATGGATTTGTTTTGTGATGAATCTGATGGTGTCATTACTCCTTTCCCAGCAGTGGCCTCTCCCCATGTGTCATGGGGACGGCAGCCACTGCCTGATCCTGACCCTTGGGGTGGCTATGTGAGGGAGGATCACATGGGGGGAGGCAGCCCTCGGGAGGGTGTCATGTCATCATTGGATGAGACATGGCATCCCCCTTTTCTTTTTGAAAATACCCCTGCCATTCTCCATGCCTTAATGGCATATTGTCATACCTCCCCCCATCCACCTAGGAAAGGTACTGGAAACATTTTCACAGACTCTGTATACAAGCCCTTAAAATCTCAAGGAGACTGAAAACATCTTTTCAAACTTTACATGCAAGATATCAGAAACAGACTACCATTACCCTAAAAGTACTGTGACTAAGAAGATGAACGGAGTAATGAAGATTACTGGCAGCCAGGAGTGCATGCTGTGCTCTAGTTGTTGCAGGAACAAGGCTGATGGTGCGAGATTGAAACCGGCAGACCAACTGACAGGCAGATGCTGGCTGGAGAACGCTGCTTCTCTCGGTGCTGCCCGAGAGACCGTGGTGCTGGAGCGTTGTCCATGGAACCAATTGGCTCGCCGACAAGGGAGAGGGCTGAAAGTGGGAGTACGCTGCGAGAATGCCAGAAGCAAACAAAAGGCTTCTGGGTGTTCGCAGGTACTAGAAGGAAGCCTCCACGCCACCGAAAGCCCAGAGATACGCGGCACGAATGCCAGGGAGCCACAGGAGACAGAAAATCGGAGAGCAGATGGAACGAAATGAAGCGGAAACCCAAGAGACTGCCCCCTGCATGATGCGAGAGAGTCAACATAACCAAGCAAGAGCCGGTGAGTCCACCGAAGGGAAGAGGAGACACTGGGGTGTATTGTCAGCCATGCCGAAACCAAAAAACTGAAATAAAGTACATGAAAGAGATCAAACAAGTGAACATTTCTTGAAGAGGAAAAACAGAATAAGTGTAAAAGACTCGCAAGTTTGTGAGTGTATGCAGTACACTTGTAACAGAAGTCCTGGCAGGATAGTATACCAGGCAGATTCAAGACACAACAAAATATGTATATGAACGGGACAGTGAGCTAAAGACTTGGTAGAGTCTCTACCAAGGGTTATTCACCCAAGAACAGGTAATTGGGCTGTGCTCGTGCTGGTAGAGAGATTCCCAGACCCCCCTTTGTGTTGCATAAGTTAACTTTGGGTCTCACCCTAAGTTACCAGGGCGATCCAGACGTGGACCCCTTGCTCACTGTTTTTAGAGAGGCACAGCTTCACCTCACTGATGATGCCCAACAAGGCTGAAACACGTGTATGAGGTTGCTGTTGGTACTCTTGTTCAGAGGAGAATTGCCTAGCATTTCGGTGCTGGAGTGCCCTGGGCAGGACAAAGACTGATATGCAGGGAAATGTCTTCTCTGTGAAAGGGACAGTGAGCTAAAGTCTTGGTAGAGTCTCTCCCAGGCGTTATTCACCCAAGAACAGGTCATTGGGCTGGGTACGTGCTGGTAGAGAGATTCCCAGACCCCCCTTTGTTTTGCATAAATTAACTTTGGGTCACACCCTAAGTTATCAGGGCGATCCAGACGTGGACCCCTTGCTCACTGTTCTTAGAGAGGCACAGCTTCACCTCACTGATGATGCCCAACAAGGCTGAAAGACGTGTATGGGGTTGCTGTTGGTACTCTTGTTCAGAGGAGAATTGCATAGCATTTTAGTGCTGGACTGCCCGTGGGCAGGACAAAGACTGGTATGCGGGGACCTTTCTTCGCTGTGAAAGGGACAGTGAGCTAAAGACTTGGTAGAGTCTCTCCCAGGGGTTATTCACCCAAAAACAGGTCATTGGGCTGTGTTTGTGCTGGTAGAGAGATTCCAAGACCCCCCTTTGCTTTGATTAAACAAATTAGGGAAACACTTTGCTAGTGCATCTACACTCATTCTTGGGCATCAAATGTGATACACATGTTTTTGACACAATGTCAGCAGTTGCACATAAAAAAGGTGTGCATCAAATGCACCTATCACCGCCCACTTATTTGCACCTCTTTTGTGCATCAATTTTTGTACTCTGCATTTATTTTTATTTGTGAATTTGCCACCTCCAAAGAGATGTGCAAAGATGCAGGTGCATCTTTGCGCATCTCAGTGAGAGGCACATGTTTTTGAGACTCTGCCCCATGGTCACCATTTCAAAACCATCAAAGATCTAAACTATTCATCCCCATTCTTTCAAGGACAAGCCACTGGCACAACTGCAGTTGCTGATAAATTGTTGTTGCATACACAATGATAAGATGGACAATGGGCCACCGTCCCCGAGTCATGCATTCCAAAAACATGAGTATTGCCTTCATTACGAGTTTCCCAGAAAAATGCTGGTATTTCCGGTGTGCCCGGAAGTACCATTATCGGCACCCCGAATGCCGAAATTACGGGCATATTTTAGATCCATGGGCGCGTGCATACCCCCTTCCCAGAAACGGTACTACCAACATGCCGGAATTACTGGCATAAACCTCAAATTGCTGGTGTTTCTGGCAGAAATGTGTGCGGGGGGGACAAGGGTTGTGGGAGGCAGAGGGGTGTGTGTGGGGTCAGGGTGTGTGGGTAGAGGGAGAGAGTGTGTGGCGACAGGGTGTGTGGAGAGGGGAGGGGTATGTGTGTGGATAGAAGGTGTGTGGGGTGGCAGAGGGGTTGTGTGGGGACAGGAGGTGTGGGGAAGGGAAGGGTGGCACAGGGTGTTGTAATTTTAATATATAATAGTTAATACTTCCAGCAATGAGTGGACATTCCTTATTCTGGTGCAAGTATTTATTGTGTGTGCGCATCATATGCAGTAAGGTGCAAGGGAAGTGCCGAGTGAAAGGGGTCCTCAGAAAAAGTTATCAATGAGTTACTGATTGGCCATGTACCCATCCCTGACCTCCATGCACATGTGCCTTAGCTTGGCTGGAGCTGCATTGTCATTATCATCCTCTGGCAAAGGAATGTCCAGATCTGGGGGCAGGGATATGTTGTGTTTGACGCAGGTGTTATGCAACATTGCACAGGCCAGGACTATCTGCGCCACGTTCTCTGGCCTGCACATGAGTGCACCCCCAGACTGGTGCAGGAATCTAAAACGTGCTGCCAAGAGCACGAAGGTCCACTCAAGGGTTGCCCTGGTCTTCATATGGACCCTGTTGTATGCCATTCCCTCCTGCATCTGGGGATCCCTCAGAGGGTCATCAGCCACAGAAGCAGTGGGTATCCAGAGTCTGCAAGGGGTAATGACACAAGCTAAGACTTATCTTGCATGTAGCAGAACTGTGTAACTTAGCCATATATTACACTTAGCCTGTATGTGTCGGTTAGCCACATTATGCATCTGGTCTAATGGCATAGCTGAGCCTTATGCTCCCTGCTGTCCCCTGAGACCAGCATGTGTTAAATTTGTATCATGCTGGGTTCTGCTCCCTGAGACGGATTGTTGGGGGCAGGAAATGTATCACGCCTAGATGGTTTGTTCAGGGGTGTAAGTGTGTCTCACTTGGAAGTGATACATATATGTTTTTCTTTTGCTGGCTTGAATGTATAATTTTTACTTTACAATGTACATGTACATAATACCTTTGAGTGAAAAAATATAGGGCGCCTGGCGGAGTCCTGATTTACCCAGGTGGGTACATGTACAAGAAGAAAATAATCAGGATGTAAAGATCATACAAGCAATAAAATTGTTCTGTGTGTGTATGTTTATTTCACAATGACAGAGAGCATTTTGTGTTGATTTTACAATTTACTTTACAGTAATTTCGATAAGCACGAAAGTTTTGAGAAAACAAACGGACAAGAGTGATTGTGAACGATGGTAACACGGGTAAGTGTCGACCTCAGAGGTATTGAGTTCAAAACACCACAGGGAGGCACATTCCAAAGACTGATGAGGTAGAAAAAACCTATTATGCAAGGAAATATCCACCACTAGTAGAGACAGAATTGGTGTCCCTCCTGACGAAGGCCAGCATATAGACAGGCTTCAATCAAGCCCTATTTTGGCCGAAACACACCTGTCTCGATCCCCGTGACACAACTGTACCATCCCCCTTTCATGTATGTTTTGTAAAGACTGTTGTGTACACCTTGTGTGAACCAATCCTGGGACCATCTTAAGTCTCAGGCGCACTTTCCTTGCATAGTAGGTTTTTTCTACCTCATCTGTCTTTGGAATGTGCCTCCCTGTGGAGTTTTGACCTCAATACCTCTGAGGTCGACACTTACCCGTGTTACCATCGTTCACAATCACTCTTGTCCGTTTGCTTTCTTAAAACTTTCGTGCTTATCGAAAGTACTGTAAAGTAAGTTGTAAAATCAACACAAAATGCTCTGTGTCATTGTGAAATAAACATACACACACAGAACAACTTTATGGCTTGTAGGATCTTTTCATCCTGATTATTTTCTTCTTGTACATAATACCTTTGACACATGGACATGTTGTTATTGATAATTCATCAGCCGTGAAGACGACCTAGCGTCCAAACACGTGTTGGGTGAGATATGATAATAAACTTCAAACATAAGGATCATCTGAAGACTTCATTGTTATTGACCTTATAGTGGTGTATATAGACCTTATTCTGACAAATCACATATATAATAGTAGTCAAAACCTACAGGTTCAGAGCGACCTGCCAGCACCACCAGTTACTGTGACTAACCATTAGGGGCTTTTTGGGTAGACCCCTTGGTACCTGAGACGCAGATTGCCACATCATATACTCAAACGGCCAAAGCGCACTCGCTAATGGTTATACCCTCACAAACACAAATGACTTAAGCGGTTGGAGTTCTAAAGTTCCTTTACCTTCTGCTGTGTTCACATATGGATAGAACTACATTTTGTCCATGAGTTAATTGCTAGTTCCTTTAAAATGCATGTAACTTGTGCTGGATATAGGACAATTCTGAAAAGATATGTTTGGAAAGTTGCAGATAGTGCAGAGAAAAATGTTTTTTCCATTAGATTATGTCAATGCATCTAGAGCTGGTAAGCAACTTTCAGTGGAGGTGGTGAAGGTGGGATTGCTCATCTGACTTCGGTGCTTAGAAATAAGACATCAGAGAACCAGTCTTTTTCTGGTTCCAACAACATTTACCTACTTGTAACTCTCTGTTGGTATCTTTTATATACACATATGTTATAGATCCCCATGTTTACAATACTTCCCAATCATCAGGGTGAGAATCATCGGTATCTGTAAATGCAATAGGACTGCTGGATAGTGTTAAGGTACGGTTTCGTTACCTAATTTAGGTACTTATTGTCCTATATAAAGAGAGGATGAAGGTAGGCTTCAGATTTATCCAGGAGCTGTGCTGAAATGGCCACATGTTTCTTAATAAGTAGGTGCTTGGGGAAAAGCCAGCCATGATCAAGAATGGACCTGCTTCAAGCATGCTCTGGGAAACAATCTACTTTGGCGGTCAGCCTTATGCGCTGGGAAAATCCAGACACACTGAATGGTGCCCTAGGGAACCCCTGTTGTTTAGGCCACAGTTGATCCACTGGGGAAGATTTTCAGGAGGCATGCAGGGCTGAAAATCAGAGCTTGCTCCATTTCCCCAATACAGAGCAAAGATGTCGGTAGATGCCCTGACTGAGATGCAGTGTTTCATCATAGCGTGAACAGGCTGAGACTACTGCTGCCTGTTAGGGGCTTTGTAGTAGACCTCAGAAGAAGAAACTGGAGACTCGTGGCATAACCGGGACCAATGGCTTAGACCATCTGAGGTGCAAAGGTGGATGAGCAGACCAGGCAGCATAGTGCTGACAACCAAGCGCAATCCTACACCACTACATAGGTGACCGTTGATGTACCTGTGCTGTGAAAGCTGAGTCAAGGGAGAGAGTGGTTGGGTCCTTTGATTATGGCCCCGGGAGAGTACATTTTCTATTTATACAGCACCATATGATATGCAGGCTTACACAGCGTGGACAAAACACCCATCAATAGTTGGCAACTCAAGACCAGAAGGTCTTTTCGCCAAGAGCATCGGGGCACAGGCCAGGAAACAGGAGGCAATGACTGCCCTCACATTCTACCATCCACTTAAAGGCGCTCTGCTAGGAATCGTTTTATTTTCAAACAATGAAGTAATTTCTAGCGGCACTTTGGAGAATGATGACAGACATGAACAAAAGATAACTAGCCCCAAAAATGAGACCTCTAGTTGAAGTTGATTCCTGGGCAGACCCCCTTATTGCCTCAGATGATGCCATGGCTCCAGTTACAAAGTATTGATAGACCATATACATTACATTTTTTAGTATAATGAATTCTTAACTCTACTAATTTATAAGTAGTACATGTACAATTTGTTTTTTTGGTGGCGTAAGCACCCAGATTTCCCCAAAACAATTGCTACAATAAGAAAGGGGTTCCAAGAAGCAGTCTCTGTGGTTGGCATGACAACAAGAAATGCGTTGCCATATAATCGCCAATGCACTAAGTGTTCATTCTTGTTGTACTATGCAGATGTAATTCAGTAGTGTCTTCTTTAATGTCTTTTCTCCCAATCAGGAGTACTCTCACATGTCACGCGCCTGTGTGACTTTCAACGTGGAGTGATCTGTTTTACAGACAGAGCAGGCAACAATTTCTGCTTGACATCTCAACTGAAACTCCTGTAAGATTGTACAACTGTCCCTGTTGAGAGCAGCATGCTGATGTGAGACGTAGGGCCTCATTACGACCCTGGCGGAAATCGCGGTGCAAAATGCACCATGGAGCACGGCGGAAAGCTGCCGATAGCGCCATGGGGGTTGGCGGATTTTCCGCCCCATTCCGACCTTGGAGGGGCGGTAAATCCCCATCCCCCATTTTACCCTTCCCCATTCCCATTTTTGCCCCATAGGGTATAATGGGAGTGGGGAAGGCGTTAATTACGCCACCGTAAAATACGGTGGCGTAATTAACAACAAGGTCCCGTAGCGCCATGGATTTCTCCGCCCGGAAAAACCAGGCGGAAAACGCTCCATGGCGCTACGGGAACTCGTAGTAGGGCGGACGGGTCTGCCGCGAATAACGCTGGCGTAAACCCACTCCGCCAGGGTCGTAATGAGGCCCGTAGTGAGCTGAAAGCCAGTTGGTATCATCGCCAGTGATGAGTTTTTTTCTGTCTGCACAGGGTAGCTGGAAAGTGTCTGCCTACAACAGGCGAGCTGAGTGCGACCAAATTGGGAAGGAGTCAGGTGGACCACTGGGCAGATAAGCACCAAGCGCTATACATGCGAGGCTAGCGAATTATAAAGGAAGCTTTTGATAGAAGCCTGCAATAGCAAACTCAACATTGCTTCATACGTAAATGGGAGATAGAAAGTGGGAGAAATTATATGATATTATATTTATATCACGCCCATACACAAGTGTGGGAAGTGCTGACCACGTGATCAAAACAACAAAGGGTAGTGCGGCCAGCAGGAGGCAAGTGCAAGAATTAAGAGCAGGAAAGGCTAGATGTGTCATTATTCCGATCATATTTTGTGGGAGAAGTTTGGTCAGTCTTTACCAAAAATAAACATTGGCAATGGTTTTGGTTCGATTTGCCACACCTTGTAACACATTTGCTGGAAAAATGCACAGATGACAACTTGAATGCAATTAAAACTTGGTGGACCTTTTATTGTTGATCAGTGTGAAGAAGAAAGGGAGATAGGGATGGAAAGGAAAACTAAGACAATAAAAACGATAGAACGAAACAAGCAACTCAAGAACTGAAGGATGTACTGAAAGAAAGCCGTACAGAAAAACAGATGGACTGAAGGACAGGCAAAAGAATGAAAAGACGGAAGGAGACAGATTGCACACAAAATAAACAGGAAAATATTCAAGGAAGCAACAAAGGAAAGAAACAATGAAAGATGAAGACAAAAAGGAGAGATAATGGCAACAAACAAGAAATGAATAAATGCAATGAAGGAAAGAAGAAACAAACGAAAAGAAGGAAATGATATGTAACTAAAGAAAAAAGTAGAAACGAAATGATCAAAAGAAAAAAGAACTAAGTGAATGTGAAGACGTGGGGAAGTCTATCACATGCTCCGGCCCCAGGATACCTCACTTCAATAACGGACGGACGCAGGAGACTTCATCAAACATATCTTTATTCACGTACAACTACTCAGGAACTGCCTGAGTCTATGCACATCCCGCCCCTCCCCTTCCCGTGGCCTTGTGTTCCTCTCCACGTGACAAGGGAGTAGGTGACGACATCACAACCCCCCCAGCCACCCATACTAAACATAAAGTTCGGAGTCATGGCATCTCTTCTATAAGGCGATGCGGTTTTCTTCGAGTTCTTTGTGGCTTCCAGTTATTTCTCTCACTCGACTCCTGTGACAGCCAACGTGGCTCATCTGTGCCAAAATCTTCCCTGTCTCCTTCATAGGGTGCTTCCCGTTCCCATGTACCTTCTGGTGCGTAAGGTTCAATTAGAGGTATGATTCCTGGCATTCTTTTGAAGTGAGAACTATTTCTTGTCATAACACGGGCACTGCCTTCAGCCGTGAAAAGGGACGCTTTCCTTTGTGTTATGGTGAGAAGTTCTTTGTTGAACGCTGCCATGTTCTTGGGATTTTGCGGCTGTCTTGCAATGAAAATGTCTCCTGGTTCTAGATCATTTTCTTCAGCCCTTCTTTTCTGATCAGCCGCTTCTTTCATGTCCATCTTCCGTGACGCATCCTGCTATCTCATTTCAGCGTCACCTTGGTACCTTTCCTCTTCCAGCCTTATGTGGGGTAATCTGGTTCTCACATTTCTTCCAAACATGACTTCTGATGGCGATTTGCCTGTGGTACTGTGTGGGGTGTTACGATAGTCTCTCATTAGTTGGCACAATCATTTTTCCACCGGTTCTCCTGTCAGGCGAGCTATCTGTGTGGTGCGCTTGATGTTACCCATGAATCTTTCAACTGTGACTTTTGCCTTAGGCCACAACGGTGTTACCTTTCGGTGATGGAAACCCATGTACTCCGCAAAGTTTTTGAAGTCCTGTCCTGTAAAGGGGGGCCCATTGTCTGATTTCAGTATTTTAGGAATGCCATATGTGGCAAACATCCGATCCAGTGCAGGGATAGTGTGATACGCCGCTGTGGATGGTACAATTTGCACGTCTCGAAATCTTGAGTATTCATCAATAGCTACAAGGATGTAGTCACCTCCTTCTAGTGGGCCATAGTGATCCACTGCAATTTCTTCCCAGGTTCCTTCAGGTAGTTCAGTCATTCTAAGTGGTTCTGGTCTGGTTTGAGGGTTAAGGACCACACAGGTGGGGCAGGTCTTGAGCAGTTCTTCCACTTGGGTATCCAATTGAGGGAACCATACCCTTTGCCGCAACATCCTTTTGGTAGACATTATTCCTCGGTGTCCTTCGTGTGCGAGTTCAAGGACCTTTTTTCTTAGGGTCTGAGGAATCACCGATTTGGTTACCTTGAGTAATAGTCCTTCCTCTGTTTTGGCGAGTTCCTCTTTTACAGCCAGTAGACATGTGATGTCCTGTCTAATTTCAGCTCCTACATTCTCCTTGAGTTGCTTTGCATGTTTCCAGTGACCCGTTTCAAGACATCTCATGACAATCTGTAGTGCTTGATCTGTGTTGGATTCTTTGGCTATTTGTTCCATGTCTAGCCCTTGTGGGGCATTTTCTTGAACCACATACATGATGTATTGGTCTGCTATGGATGGATCTGGGCTGTAGTCATGGCTGGGATGACGTGATAGGAAGTCCGCTGGATTTTGTTCTTTCCCAGGCCTATGGATGATGTCAAAATCGTAATCTTGTAGTCTTAGGACCCAACGGGCTATCCTACGAGGCGTTTTGGCCTGTGCGTTGCCGTAAATGAACAGTAATGCCTGGTGGTCCGTGACTATTGTGAAAGGTTTTCCATAGAGAAATAAGTGGAAGTGCTCGCACGCCCAGACTACAGCTAAACCTTCCTTGTCAGCTTGTGAATAGGCTTGCTCAGTTTTTGAAAGGCTGCGACTTGCATAGGATGCTACATGTATGGCTTGACCATCTTTGCGATCAAGTTGTGTCAAAATGGCCCCTAAACCAACCGGGCTTGCATCCACAATTAGTTCTGTGTGCCTTTGTGGGTCAAAATACGCCATGTTCTTGGCATCCGCAATGTGATTTTTGATGACTTGGAATGCTTGTTGGCACTCATCTGACCATTTGAATTCCGCTTTGAGTTTGGTGAGGGCTCTCCGGGGTGCACTGATCGATGCAAAATCCTTTATGTATCTGGTGCAGTATCTTGCTAGGCCTAAAAATGATCGCAGATCGGTGATGGAGTTCGGTGGTGTGGTGTTTGTGAGGGCACTGACCTTTTCAGGATCCAGTGTCATTCCACTTTTAGAGAAGATGTGTCCAAAGAATCGGAGTGTTGTTTTCCGAAACTCACATTTATCCTTGTTCAGAGTGAGGTGCGCTTCCTCCAGTGCCATGCACACCCGCATGAGTGCGTCATCGTGTTGTTCCTGAGTTTATCCAAACACTAAGATGTCGTCGCTATAGTTCAGGCAATTTGCTACATGTTTGATTATATTATGAATTTCTGATTGAAAAATTTCTGCTGCTGAAGAGGCTCCAAAACGGAGTCGTTTGTATATATAGAGACCTAGATGAGTAGCAAATGTGGTGATGTAGCTGGATCTTTTGTGGAGTTCTGAAGGTACCCTTTGTTTAGGTCCAGTTTTGAAAAAACCGTGGCTCTGTTGAGCAGATGTACCATGTCCGTGATCCGGGGAGATTGATGACGTTCTCTTAAAATCGCTTCATTCGGTCTTCGCATGTCCACACAAATGCGGATGTCTGAGGAGTCCTTTTTTGGTACGGGTACTATGGGGGATATCCAATGGGTGGGGCCTTCGGCAGGTTCAATTATGTCCGCTTCTAGGAGTTTGATCAGTTGGTTTTCTACCTGCTTTTGGATGTTAATAGGAATTCCTCGGTAATGTTGTGCAACAGGCGTGACATTGGTGTCTATGTGTAGTTCAATCTGTCTGTCTTTCAATTTTCCTAGTCCTTTGAATAGTGCAGGGAAAACTTGATCAATGCTTGCAGTGGGATCTAAATGTTTGTGCATCATGAGTCTGTACAGAACATGGATTAGCCCCATGTCGACGGCAGCTTTGTAGCTAAGAATACATCCACTGTCAGTGGCGGCTCCTAGGACGTGCATGGGTATTTCTTTTATGTGATCTTTGTATCTACATGATGCCATGAGGAAACCTTTACACGATAGGGATGTCTTGGAGCCATATGGAAAAATGAGCGCTCTGGCTGGCTGCAGGCTTGGTGCATTTGGCATGTTGTTATATACCTCCTCACTGATCACGTTGACCGTGGTCCCCGTGTCCACTAAAAATTCAGCAGCCACCTTGTTGACTTTTATTATGAGCGTGGGGCTGTTCTCTTTCGTGGTGGGGTTGCCTAGTGCGTATAGGTAGCCCTTCATTCGTGGTTCTCCTTTTCGTGGTTTGATTTCATTCCTGGGATTGTCCTCTGAAGAGGCACTAGAAACACTGTCTGAATGAGATTGTTCCACTAAGCACCTGACATATCTCCGAGGGCACCTCCTCCGCCCGGAGGATGTAGGCTTGTTGTCTCTCCATTCCTGTGACAACCTTGGATGTCTTCGGTCTGATGGTTCTTCACGATTCCTGCGGCGTGTCAAGTAATTTTGGTGGTGTGAGTCGCGACTAGGGCTTGGACATCTTGGCTCTCTTTCTCGTGTGGAACATCTATTTCTTCCACGTCCTCACATCTTGCTACGATATATGAAGCATACAGACTTATAATGGTTTTCTCCCCCACATGCATAGCAAATTTGACCCATGGCGGGGCATGTGCCTTCATGTGGGTATTCATGTCGGCAGCGATAGCAGAATGGATCTGTGTTCCCTTTTGGGGTGTTCTCAAGTTTATGTAGACTCTCGTGTTTTCCGTGCGTGATGGTGATGCCATCGAGACCTTCCACCTGTGCTGTCAACGCCGCATCTGATCGGGCTAGGCGTAGGATCTCTTCGAGGTTTCGTGGCTTCTGCAGTAGCCGTTTCCTGAATTCCCCGCTTTCACACCCCACTATAATTTGTGAGTGAAGGGCCTCCTCGTTTGAGTACTTGTTGAAGTCACAGTGTTTCATCTTGACTCTTAGTCTCATGACGAAAGCATCCATAGTCTCACCTTTTAATTGTTTCGTGGTGTGGAAAATGTGCCGTTCATAGTCCACATTGGTGTGCGGTGTGAAGTAGTCAGTGAGGGTCGGCTTTACGTTAGTGTAGGTGTCTATGTTATCTTCAGGAAGTTCATCTAGAATGTCTCTTACGTTGGAACCTATTGCATGAGTGAGTAAACTGTGTTTCCTTTCATCTTCCAAAGGGCCCACTGCTTTGAGACACACTTCAAAGTCCCTCAACCATTTCTTCCATCTTGGCCCCAATGTGCTGGTGTCACTGAGGTCAAAGTTGGGGGGCAATTGTGATATGAGGCTGTCCGTCATGCCTGTGTGCGTTACTTTGGCAGGTGTTAGTTGTACAGTTAGAGATTCCTCAGATGAATCATCAGGCATGACAAAAGTTTCACAGTCGTGCACTTACTGTTTGTGGTGGTAGGTGACAACAGCTATGCCTCTTCTTGGTGTCTGACACTTGCTGCTCCTGGGCGTGCTGTTTGGTGCTTTTTTTCTTTTTTTTTCTGGTGTTGTCCTTGACTTGGCGATGATGGGCGTCCTGTGCTTGCTCCTTTTGCTGCTGTGAGCAGGAAAACAGGGAGCTGTCTTGCCCGACCCCCACTTGTTGCTGCCTGTGCAGGAAAGTTTCAGAGTGTTATGGTCCAGAGAGAGAGAGCTGTGGGGAGCCGATGCGCTCCACCCACGTGGTTTTCGTCTTGATTCGAAAGAACTTGAGAGGAGAAAAAAAAATGTGATATATATATATATATTTTTTTTCTTCAAGCCGTGGGGAGCCGATGCGTTCCACCCACATGTGTCCACCACCTGTAGTGGGAATTTCTTTAAGTGTGGGGAGCCGATGCGCTCCACCCACTTGTGCCGCTGCTTCTGTCACAGGTTTCCCCCCTTCTCACCTGTCTATGTTGCCTGGTGTCCTCTTTAGGTGGAGTCTTCTTTCGTATGGTTCGGGACTTAAACAAGCCTGCTCGGCCGTCCTCAGCTTCCAGATTACGCTCAGCTTCGATGTCCAGGATCACGGGAAACTCCGGGAGTATACAAGAAGGAGTTGGGGGGCACACAGAAGTGACGCAGGAATTCCGGGAAGTTAGGAAAGAGGGAAGAAGTCGGGAGAAGGGAATCCAGGGGCCAGGGGATAGCAAGTAGCACTAGAGAAGGTTCGGAGCACACGTCTGACCACAGCTAGTAGCAGCGTTGAGATGCGCGGGGCCGCGGGGGTGTGGCTTCTTTATAGAGGACGCTGCGTAAAACGTGAAGACTGGCGAGCAGCGTTCAGAGCTTGCCGCCATGTTGGTAGTATTATGGAGTGTAAGGCCCGACGTGTCGGGGACCTGGAGGCCCAGAAGGGGCGAGTTCAATGGTTCATGACAGCATGCCTCCTCCGGAAGCTCGTTCCACCGGGTTTGCCCGGGTGTATGAGATGGAACCTTCTGAGTAGCCTGGGGGTATTTAGATTTGAGATAGGTTCACAAGTGCGTTCACTGGGGGGATATCCTTTCCATTCCACCAGGTACTGGAGTTTGCCACGTCTATATCTAGAATCGCAAATCCTGGAGACCTCATACTCCAGTTGGTCATTGATGAGTACTGGTTTGGGCCGAAGGTTAGTTCGAGAGGTCTGAACGCATGGCTTCATTAAGGACGTGTGAAAGACTGGGTGGATTTTCTTCCAGGAGTCTGGAAGCTTGAGTCAGTAGGTGTAACGCTCACCTGATTCTCGCAGAGGCGCCGGTCTTGACTGGGCGACTACCGTATCTTCAAAGGTGATGTGTAGCACCCGGTTGGCTCTTTGGGCTGGACCTCTGTGCACTGTATGCCTGACTTCAAGAGTAAGATGTCTGCAGATAGAAAATATGGGATTAATGAACTGGGGTTATTGGGGTGTCCCTATCTTTTCCCTTTTTGCTCTCCTGTAGACCCCCAAAGGATAACGCTCTCACCTTAGGTAAGTGAATGCCGAGCTCTCCATCTGCCTCGGGGCAGGGTGCTGTAACCAGTTTCTTCACTGGATAGGTAGCGCAGGCCTCTTGACTTCAGAGGACTGCTGTCCGTCGTTTACTGCACGAACGGTAAGTTTCGAGTAATTCTATTGTCTTTAAAGTCTTTAGTAATGATGTCTCTTGTTTTGCAGGGTTCCGGCGATGGCGGATGACGGGCTGAAGTGAGTTGAAGATGGAGTCCGTGTGATGAATAGAAGCGCCTGGAAGCACGTAAGTAAGCGCTTGTTGCCTGCTTCACGATGCGCTCTAACTGTCTTTTATTTTGCAGGTATGAGTTCGGAGCGGCTGCAGGGTGCCGGAATACCCACTGGGTTAGATGTGGAAAGGAGTAATGGCACGTGAGTATTAAAGTTCCCCAATGTCTTTAAACGCACCTTGTTTTGTCTTTCAGATGCAGGATGCAGCGCCGAAGGCCTCCGGAGCGTGCAAAGAGTTGGTAAGCTTTTGTCTTTCAGATGCCGGAATGCAGTGTGAAGACCTCCGGAGCGCACAAAGAGTAGGTAAGCCTTTGTCTTTCAGATGCCGGAATGCTAACCTGTTCTTTCTTGTCTTTATAGGTGTTGCTGAAGACTGGATTCAGGATGGTAAGCCTTTTTCCTTAGGCCCAGGATCCGATGCAGAAGACACGATGAGCGTTCTGCTGCAGAGGATGCAGAATAACGCAAAGCAAGATTCATCCACCGGGTGTGGTTTAAATAGCCTCCTGTAGTGCTTAGGTGTCTCCTTCCACAGCCACGCCTAGGTAAGAAAAGAGTTCCTGCTTTCCAGAAGAGTTCCAGTGTTCTGAATCTAGGGAGTGGCTCCTGCCCCACCCAACAGGAAAAGTAGTTCCAAACAGAAGAGGATCAGAGGCTCAACTGGCAGGCAAGTAAGCAGCATGGTCTGCTGCAGGTAAGTCCACCCAAGCATTATGAGCCCGGCGCTTCCAGCGCTGGGACTGGGCATATTTATGAGCCTGGTGCCACTGGCGCCAGGACTGGGTCCAAAAGGTCCCAATTGGGACTGGTTGGCACTCGGAACCTGGGTTATGGATCTGCTTCCAAGGGAGTTGGGAAAACCCTGACCTTTTGGAAGCAGAGATCATGACAGTAGGCCACTGGGTTGATGATTTCCTTTATAAGGAATGGCCCATAATATAGAGGAGCCAATTTATTTGGTCGCAAATGGCGTGGTAGCAGTTTCCAGGACAGCCAAACCTTATCCCCTATTGTGTAGGAGGGGCTTGGTCTTCGTTTGGAGTCCGCATACAGTTTGGTCTGGGTCCTGGCCTTTTCTAATTGTTGTTTGGCTTCTCTTTGAACATTAATGAGTAGGATGAGGAAGGATGGAGGGTAGAACCGAAGGGTGGAATCCTTGGCTACAGAAAAAAGGACTGGTCTTAATAGCAGAGTGGTCCGAATTATTATAGGCGAATTCTGCCACTGGTATTAAGAGGGACCAATTGTCCTGGACCTTGGTAGCGAAGCAACCGAGGTATTTTTCCAAGGTTTGGTTTACGCGCTCTGTGGCTCCGTTGGTTTGGGGATGATATCCTGAGGAAAGAGCCCGTTGGATTCCTAGTATTTGGCAAAGATGTTTCCAGAACTGAGAAATGTATCAGGGCCCTCTGTCTGATATGACCCTTGGAAGGAAGTCCATGCAGTTGGAATATGTGTTCCAGGAAAATTCCAGCAAGTTCTGACGAGGATGGCAGTTTAAACAGAGGTGTAAAATGGGCCACATGGGTGAACAAATCAATGGTGACCATGATGGTTGTGTATCCCCTGGAAGGTGGTAATTCCACAATGAAGTCTGTTGCTATGAATTCCCAAGGCCTTGTTGGAAGTGGAGGTTGCTGCAATAGACCCGCTGGTCTCTTGTTGTCATGTTTGTTTTGATTACAGACAGAGCATTCCAGGATATACCTTTGTACATCAGCTTTCACTCCAGGCCACCAAAATTGCCTTTGTATTAATCGGAGGGTATTGGTAATACCACGATGCCCGGAGTAAAGAGTATCGTGACAGAGATTTATTATCTTTTGCTGTAGTTTTTGTGTTGGGATGACCACGGCATTGGTCCTCATTACAAGTCAGGCGGTGGACCATGGTGCTATTAGCACCATGGTCCATGCCGGATTCCGCCATGGTGGATGGCGGAATTACCGCCCCATTCCAAGGTGAGTGGGGCGGTAATTCCCCATTCACCATTTGCCCTTCCCCATTCCCATTTTTGCCCCATCGGGCATAATGGGGATGGGGAAGGCGCTAATTACGGCACCGTAAATTACGGTGCCGTAATTAGCACCAAGGTCGCTTAGCGCCTTGGACTTTAACGCCTGCAAAAAGCAGGCGTTAAAGTGTGAATCAGGCGTTAAGGGTTTAACGGCGCCGACGCTCTTTACGGCGCCGTTAACCCTTTAACGCCTGACTTGTAATGAGGGCCATTGTCTTTGAACAAGTATCCATTTTTGGTCTTCAGTTTCCACTGGTTCTTGTCCGAGATATCTTTCCAGAGTTCCGAGGATTGAGTCTGACTGCGGACTTCATCTAGGAGGCTGGTCGCCTGGGCTACAATTATTGTGTGGGGAAACATCTTGGGAAATGTTCGGTCATCAGGAGGTTCATAGTCAGGGCGCCGAGACAAGGCGTCAGCAATTACGTTTTGTGTTCCCGGGACATGGTGAATTTGAAACTGGTATTGAGCAAAGAAGAACGCCCAACGGGCCTGACGGCTGTTCCTGCATTCCAGGGCCTGTAACACTTGGAGATTTCGATAGTCCGTCCGAACCTGGACAGGATGTTTAGCTCCTAGAAGTAAATGACGCCATTCGGTGAAGGCTTGACGGATGGCTAGAAGTTCCTTTTCTAAGACTGAGTAATGAGTTTCACTGGAGGTCAATGTCCGTGAAAGATAGGCAATAGGATGTTCCAGCCTGTCATCTAGTTCCCGTTTCAGAACTGCTCCGATGGCATAGTTAGAGGCATCTGTTTCCACTAGGAATGGTCGATTTATATCAGGTTGAACCAGGATGGGGGCTTGTGTAAATTCTGTTTTCAGGCGTTGGAAGGCCTTCTCCTGGGCTGGGGTCCAATGATAGGGAGTATCTTTCTTCAACAAGGAGATGATCGGTTGAACAATCTCGGAGAAGGATGGTATAAACTTCCGATAGAAATTGGCCAAGCCCAGGAAAGATTGGATTTGTTTTACGAAGGTCGTAGTTGGCCAGGATAGTATGGCCTCAACCTTGGATTGATCCATGCCTATGCCATCTGGGCTAAGGACAAATCTTAGATAGTGAACAGTGGAAACATGAAAAAGGCATTTCTTGGGTTTTGCTAGAAGCTTGTGTCCACGTAGCCGTTGTAACACTGATTTAACACGTTCTTCATGCTTGAGTGGATCCTTAGAGAATATCAAAATATCGTCCAAGTAGACGATGACGAAATGAAATAGCATATCCGAAAACTCCCGGTCCATAAAGCGTTGGAAGATTGCCGGAGCATTAGAGAGACCAAAGGGCATGACCAAGTATTTGTAATGACCAAAGGGTGTTCAGAAGGCTGTCTTCCATTTGTCACCTTCTCTAATACGAATCAAGTGATAAGCACCCCTGAGATCCAATTTGGTGAATATTACGGCTCCTCTTATGGCTTCCAGGATATCTGAGATCAAGGGTAATGGATAACGATCCTTAAGGGTGCACTGATTAAGACCTCGATAATCAAGACAAGGTCTGAGTTCCTTGCTGTCTTTTTTAGGAACAAAAAATAATGAGGCTCCAGCCGGAGACTTGGATGGGCGTATGGTGCCGTTTTTTAGATTAGTATCTAGGTATTCATGAAGGGCCTTTTTCTCTGGTTCAGACAGGATTAACATCCTTCCAAAGGGAATCACGGCTGAAGGTTAGGTTTCAATAGCACAGTCCTCAGGCCTATGGGGTGGTAGGGCTTGGACAATAGCAGAAGAGAACATATTGGCGTATTCCTGGTAGGTTTTAGGAACCTGGATGATGTTGGAGACCATAAGAGGATCTTGCTGAGTTGTTGAATGTTCTTCTGATGTTGTCAGTGAACGATCCTGGAGCAGACAATGGGACATGCTGCAGAGTTGCAGTCTGTGGCAGTCACTCCAAACCTTTTCTCCAGAGACAGGAGTCTCTCTACCGTGTCTATCCGCATACGTGGGAGGACCCATAAAACCCCCACCCAGCCGCGGAGCGGCCGTGGAGTTGGCTGCAGAGTTGCAGTCTGTGGCAGTCTGTGCACGTCTGAAACAACGGAAATGGCGGCACCATCAGCACCATCAGTGAATGCCACCTCCATAGTCACAATCACGGACCGAGACCCTAAGGACATACAGGAGGGTCGACTGCTTCGAAGCGCGTACTCACGCCCCGCTGTAGAAAAAAACCTACAACACCACAGCGCACAACCTCATCCTATGCTGGGCCCACCCCATAAACACTTAAAAACCTTAACAGGTTCAACCGTAAACGCCCGTTGGAAACAGGACCTCCTAGAAAAACCCGGGCCCAGCACTTCAAAACCTGAAATAACTCACCAGAAGACGGGCTCAGGGGAGGCAGAGGACCCGCACCGGCGGACATCAGAGGCTGTGTCTCCGGCGTCGGACCCATCGAGCCTGGATCTTGAGGGCGACCTGTCGGCGCTCCAGTGCCTGCACCAGCGAGCTCCTGCCCTGGCCACGGCCGACACCAGCAGCCGCCAACCGCGGTCTCACCTGCGGCTCCCACCCCCGGGACCCGATGGCCTCCGGAGGGAGGATCGAGGACCGAGAGCGGGGGGAGGGGCCCGCTTTGGTAGAGAGCGCGGACCACGCGCAGCGAAGCGGCCTGGAGGACGAGCGAAGCCCTGCTCCCTCGGCAACGACCTCCCCGGAATTGGCCCCAAACGAGGCTGCGCACCCGCGGGCCTTTCGGGGGGAGGAGCCGGCTTCCATCGCCCACCCCACGCCCGGATGTGACACATAGTGGGAAGGGCACGACGGCCAAAAGGCTACATCCATCGCCGAAGAGGACGCTCAATCATCTCGGCCACCACGAAATGGCCTAACAGACTCCTCAGCAGAGCACAGAGGCTCTGAAAGTCACGCAGATATAATTAAGGAAAACCAAGTCACCAATGCATCAACACAAATGAAACCTCAAGTGTTCTCAAGCAAGTCATCAAAAACTTTTCCTCGCCACCCAGCAGACCAGCACAGAGACTCAGGGACTATAGGAAATGAAGATCAGGCCCCAGCCCCGGAAGAGCCTATGCCACCACTGCCCGCGCCCCTGGCGGACTCGAAAAACAAAAAAAAACGCACCAGGAAAGAGACGGAGTCCTCTGACATAGGAAATGCAAGATCCACTTGGAAGAAAGCTCCCTCAAAAATTACAAAAAAAACACAAAAAAGCACAACTAGACCACATACGTCAAAAAATCAAAAAAACGGCCAAGTAACAAAAAACCACTGGGGCCTGAAATCAACAAAACCATCGGTCGCCACCCTCGTAACTGACTTCTTCCATGCTTTTGCGCCAGAGCCTCACTCCAGGCAAGCGGACCTTACCGACGAGGAAATACTGGAGGCAATAAAAACATGCCAACCACCAGAAAAAGCAAGGAAAATATTCGTCCCGACAAACCCGTGTGTTCAACATCAAAACCTCGCAAACGATATACAACCTGCTTCTCCCCTGAAACAGGCCCTACAGGCGGAATCAGTAAAGCAAATAGACCCGACTCTACATCAAATATCGGGACCCCAGCATACACCTAACAGGGAAATTACGCCGAAACAAACCACAGATTTCAACCGAGCTATCGTTCACACAGAAAAGCTCGTTGGCACGACGCAACCAGCCCTACCCAAGGAAAACTTGGCTCCGGCATTTCGCAAAGTCTTACAGCCAGCCAGTGAAGATCTCTTACAGTCAAACCAACCGAAATCAAACGCCCCCTCCGAAACTTCAGAACAGACAGGGCCTCAGCCTTCTCAAGACCCACCCACCGAACCACGAAAACAAACCCCCCCGCAATCTGACCATAAGTTTGAAACGCTCCCAAACAAAGCTGTAGTGACCAGCCAAACCAAGGAACGGCCGACTCGCACTAGGCAAGACGGAGTTTTCTCCGCCTTCCCTTCAAAATCACATCTACCTGGGCGACTCAGTGGTGGCCTTCCTGATCTTCCTCCTTCGCCTACAGTAAGACGGATCTTAAACGAGTCCAGTACATTTTCGCCTGCTCCTAAACAATGCACCCCACCCCAGGGTTCGCCAATGGAGCCTGCAACGCAACACAAGAGAGACCTTCTTCCAATAATGTCAGCTATCACCATCGCAATGAATCCGTTCACCAAATTATACGAAGGCATCAACGAAAATCTGAAAGACAACTCAGCTATTCAAGCTACAATGCTCTCGAAACTAACTTTTCTGGAAGGTTATATCACAGCCTTAGACGATAAATTTAAAACCCTAAAGCTAGCCACAGAAATTGGCCATAAAGGCACGGTAAACCTTCCCATCCCATCTTGCAAGGGGGATAAACTGGGAGTCCAAATTTCTTCAGTCCAACATTCATTTCCACCCCCCAGCACTCTCCCCAACAACCGACTGGTCCCCGGTCTACCAATTCCTGAACCACAAGAGGTGATTGACATCACAGAAGAAACAGTAAACGTTTCGCTCCCTTCGAATAAGCCAGTGAGCGAGACAGACCACTCATACCCTTTGTTTTCAGGCACGAGTTTGGAAAAAAAAAACAATCCCTGTGGAGGAAAAGCCGAAACCCAGAATCAAACCTCAGCAACGCGATTAAACTCACGGTCAGCAAAAAAGAAAGAAAAAATAAGATCCTTGGCCCGGAGTCCGGCCGCAATCCAACCAACCCTAAAAGCCTCTCCTAGATCATTAGAAGACTTCTTAGAAGATGAGGTTCTGATGAATATCTCTCAACACCTTGAAGACATCGAAGACCTACCACGTGATAAAAATGAGAAAACGCCTAAACCATTAAAGCTACAGTCCTTTTCACCTAAAGTGGATCAAAATGCAAAAAAAGAAAACCCAAAAGAATCGTCAGAAGAGGACTCTCCATACAACTTTATCACCTTGGAAGAGCGTAGGAAACGCCTCCATTGTTGGAAACCTGCTACCTCTCGTAGCCCAATGAGCTCTAGAGCGGTGTCATTCACATATCCTTCAGCTCGCGAGGGGTCACCCCGCAAAAAGCCAGCTTCTAGCACCCAACACAGCCCACAGGAAGCACGACGATTTCAGGACCTCCACCAAAAGTCCAAAGAAAATACACACTTAGAATCAAGAAAAACTGACAATAGGGGGCAACATTTGCGATCCCACTTTATCTCAAGGACTGAACAACACCGGAAAAGACATGACTCCACAAGGGAGTCCCCGATCAAGCTTGAACAACACGCTGAAAACGACGACGACATCATACTGAATAGAAGAGGGATCCTCACGCTATTCAGCCTGATACCGACCCTCCGGAAGATCAAGTCCACCGATCTAAAAATTATCGACCCATACCATTCCAATGAAAGAGCGAAAGCCTATATCTACCCAACCTCGAAGCACATAAGGACGAAAATTGTGGACGCAACAAGCGACCTGGCTGCGCTAGGCTATACAGTGCAAAGAGATCCTCAAAATCGGCACAACAGGGAAAAAACCAACCCAGAAAAAAAATCGGCCCGAAAGGACAAAACCTTTGGGAAAGAGCCAAAAGTGGAGCCACAAAGACTCTCAGTGCTAACTCGAACAGTGGTAAATTCATCCTCAAAGCCACTTGAGAGCCATCGAGAACTTAAACTCGCCATCCCTAGGTGTGACAAGCCGAACGAGTCCATAGAAGCGACGTCCTTGAAGCCTCAACACCCAAAAGTAGACCGACTTAACTTGACTAAGACTGTGTCTATGGCGGAAAATAATAGGACGAACACCAGAGCCCAAACAGAAAGCGCCTCTACAGTCTCAAAATCAACCGCGAAACTACAGGAGCTGTGGGCCTGGCTCCCAAAGGCCCTATCACATCGGTCTAAACCCAAATAGCAATTCACAGGCCACCCTGTAGAGCCCAAGGGAAAACGGAACGTCGACCGGCTCACATCATCACTACATCTCTGCTCATGGAACACGAGAGGTCACTTACATCTCACCACAACGGGTGATGCAAACTTAGCCTCATTCGACATCATCTGTCTTCAAGAGACCTGGCTCAGAAAAAATCCAGCTATGGACGGGTACGACATAATTCTGGCCCCAGCCAACAAAGGAGCCTTAGGTCGGCCGACTTCAGGTCTTCTTCTGGCCTGCCGACAGGGAATCGGGTTGACCCTCAAGTCTACCCTCCAAGCAAATCTGTCAATACTAGCAGTACTATGCGAATGGTCTGAAAAACCCTTTTCCAGTCCATCGCAAATAGTGGTGATTAACACCTACTGGAACCCGGCGGCAATAAACCACCAGTCCTACCTCTCAATGATGGAAAACCTGATCGATGAAATTCAAGCAACAAGTCAGGTCTCTTCAATCATCATCTGTGGCGACCTGAACGCCAAATGTCCCAAAGAAGTGCGAACACTGGATGTATCCTCGCAAACTACAACAGCATCGAAAAGAGGTCTCCTATGGTCTTCCTTGATGTCCTCTAGAAAATTCGAAAACCTGAATTTCGCCTTCCCAAATAAAAACCGTCTGCCAATCTGGGAACAAGGCCCACTAAAAGCGACCATTGATTACATCTATGTATCCAGACCTCTTCTGAACAAAGTCCAATCCTTCGAAGTCCGACAGACTACAGCCAGCGACCATAATCAGCTGACAATGTCTTTGGTAAACCACCACAAGGCGCCCGAACCCTATACCATGGAAGTAGAATCAAACGCCCGTGGAAACCGATTAAACCTGACAACCCGAGCGGTTAAAACTCTGCTGGCAAATTACACCAGGGAAGATAGACCCAGGTGCGTAAAGAGTCTTGATTACGTACCTCTGCTGTTAAAACACCGAACGAACGCAAAACAGAAAACCCCTGTCTATGCACCCCCAAAGCACGCTTATGATTCCACTCTGGTGGCAAAACGAAGGGAGCTGCGAAAACTCAAAAGACAATTTGGAAACGACTTGTCAAACAAAGAAAAACTAAAATCGGCAACCGCAACCTATAAATCATGGGTGAAAGAACATCGTCACCGTCTATACCAACAAGACGCCGAAAATATGTTAAAAGCCATCAATGGTAACAAAGCCAAAGAATTTTGGTCTTTGCTGAAATCCACAGTGCCTTCAACGAACAACTCCACAATCAATGCCATGCCGGAGCACAAATGGATCACGCATTTCTCCTCGGTCTTCCGAGCCCCCGCTCAAATCATCCGCCGGGATCCCACAGCCCAGAAGCCAGCCTGGATCCAACTGGATGACCGTCAAGAAATTAGCAATCATATTAAAAAACTGAAGATCTCCAGAGCAGCGGGCCCAGACGGGATCTCAAACATCGATCTGAAAAACAACTGCCAGGAATGGGCAACACTGTTAGCCTCCATCTTTCAGAAATGTTCTGAGCAGCAATCGCTGCCGCCGTCCTGGACAAAAGCTATCATCGTCCCCATCTATAAAAAGGGGGACATCACTGACCCCCGAAACTATCGTCCTATCGCGCTGTTGGATTGCATCGGCAAAGTCTTTGGAAGCTTACTCTTGAATCGTCTTCAATCTTGGGCTGAAACAGCCCCATGTAATGACAACTACCAATCAGGCTTCAAGAAAAACACAGGCACGATGGCGAACATCTTAGCGATCAGCACCCTAAAAAGTAAAGCTTGGGAAAAAAAATCCCGAATTTTCATCGCCTTTATCGATCTAACGCAGGCGTTCGACCTCGTCGACAGACACCGCTTATGGGAAAAACTGGAGAGATGGAGTTGCCCACAAGAAATACTTCAACCAATCAAAGCTCTCCACACGGACACTTCCCTCAGGGTTCGACTTTCCCAAAGAGGTGATCTATCAGACGAAATCCAGACTGGGCGAGGGGTAAAACAGGGATGCCCGCTAGCACCTGCCTTGTTTCTTGCATACCTCGGAGATTACGGCGACTCAGTAGATCTGGAGCATACGTTTCCGCCGTCTCTCGCATCCTCGAAAATAAGCTACCTTTTGTATGCGGACGACCTAATCCTCCTGGATCAGACCCAGATCGGTCTCCAGAGACAACTAACAAATCTCCTGAGCTACACTGTTGAAAACAACTTAAAAATAAACCAAGAAAAAACAAAAATAATGATACTGGAAGGAGGACGGAAGAAAAATAAATCCTCTGAAAAATTCAAATGGCGCCTCGAGGGAAAAGAGATTGAGTCGGTCTCCGACTATAAATACCTAGGCGTCCAGATCGACTCCTCAAAAAACGAAATATCCATGCAGTTTGCCTTGGAAATAAAGTTAGGGAAACTAGCCTCACAAGCAAAGGCGATCGACACAAAATTTGGCAAATTCTCGTGTATTCCTGTAATAGACTTTTATAAGAAAAAAGTTGTTCCTTCAATTACCTATGGAGCCGAGGCCATGCCAACAATTCCAGAAAGAACTTGGCAAAAACTGGAGAGCAAGTTCTGGAAAACAGTCCTGAGTCTCCCAAAGTCTACATCTATTGCTGCAATCCGCCAGGAACTAAGCCTATTGTCACTAATAGCAATAGTTAACCTAAACTCACTTAGGTTATTCAGGAAATGCATTACGGCCGACAGTGAGCAAATCTTTGGCCTATTGAACAAAGAACTACAAAGCGGCAAAGTTAAAATGCTAAAAACCTGGAAAAACAAAATTACGTCCATCTTAGAATCAGTGACGTGCACGGAAGCTGACCTCATTACAAACCCTCTGAGAGTCTACAAGAAACTGAAAGAACTAGACTGGATCCAGACCCAAGACCTAGTCATCAAAAATAAACTCCTTCTCCACCTTCCCCCCTCGCTCTCCAAACTAAACGAGCCGATGCAATATCTCCGAAAATTCCCAAATAGGAGAGCAAGAAACTACATGCTAAGAATCCGGTTAAATCTGCTGGAAACAAACGAGATCCTGAACATCCGAGGCCTCTCTGACTCTAACATATGCCGTCTGTGCAACGCCGAAACTGAATCCATCAGGCACCTATTGATCTCATGCCCAGAAACCCTAGTCTTAAGATCGGCCTACATAAAGCACTTTAGCCCAGAAGAATACGGGTGGGACGAAGTCACCTGCTGGAATAGACTGATAGGTGAGGATCGAAACTCCTGGTTACTAGCTTCAATCAAAATACTGCAACTTACCATGCAGAGGATAGAGGGCAGACGGCCCCATCCTTCGTGAAGCCACTGGACTCTCTCTTGGCTACCCCTGTGCAAGTCATTTTCATTTTCTCGTCTCTTCTTTTTTCTTTTGTAAAGTTCTAAATGAACACATACAAATAATTAAAAAAAAAAAAAAAATGGGACATGCAAAATTTGGAACCTAGGAACAGGGAACCAGCTGTCCAATTGATGCATGGGTTGTGTTTTTGTAGCCAGGGCATTCCCAAAACCATTGGGTAATGGGCAGATTTTATGATGTCAAACTGTATCCTTTCTCGGTGATGGTTTATAGCAAGCTCAATTTCCTTAGTCTGTAGGGTTATGGGTCCAGAAGAGAGAGGTCTTCCATCAATTGCCTCTACTCTACAGATTGCAGGACGTTCCGGGATTCGTAAGGAATATGATGTTTAAGGACCCATTCCTGATCTATGAATATTCCCATGGCCCCACAGTCCACTAGTGCCAGAATGGGGTAGGATTCCTTCTTAGATGACAATAGAAAGGCCTGTAAGACTCCCAGGGAGTTTTGTCCAGGAGAGTTCAAGGATGGTATAGATGTGGAGCCTGCATCTCTCTCCCGAAACTGAGCTCCATCTAGGATCGGGAGCTGGCGTTTCCCGAACGCCGTGGAGGGGTTAAGGGACATTCTCTGACTAAATGCTTGTCCGAGGCACAGTACATGCATAAGCCAGTATGGATCCTTCTCAGCCTTTCTTGGGGGAATAGGGGTCCACGGAAGGCCCCTAGCTGCATGGGTTCGGGTTCATTTGTAGGAACAGGAGAATCTTCTGATTTTGAAGGGCTCACAAGAGGATTTTTTTGGATGGTTGACTTGATCTTCCTTTTCTCTGCCTTTCTTTCCTGGATGCAGAAATCAATCTGTAGAGCAAGATCCATAAGTGCCTGGTAAGAACTAGGACGTGCTATCCTGGCTAATTCATCCTTAACATCTTCATTTAGCCCTCTTCGGAAGAGGGTGAAGCAAGCTTCAGAAGGCCAACCCGCTTCTTTAGCCAATTGCTTGAATCGCGTTACGTAGGTGAGCATGTCCTGAGAACCTTGCTGGAAATCGAGTAAACGTTCTTGAGCACTAAAGACCTGTTCTGGGCGGTCAAACATAGTCTTTAGTGCTTGAATGAATCCATCATAATCATCCAAAAGGGAATCTCCGGAGTTAACTAATGGTGTGGCCCAGGCTAAGGCATTCCCGGAGAGGTGAGAAATAATAAAACCCACTTTAGCCCTGGGGGTGGAAAAATAATAAGGTTTGAAGGTAAAGTGGACCAAACAAGAATCCAGAAATCCTCAGAGGGTTTTTGCACAGCCGTCATATTTCTCAACAATGCCGCCCAATAGCACGCTGTCCTTTGAGGCAGAGTCGCGTGAAAGTACCAATTGTTTCAGCGTGGCGTTCTCTGCTTTCAAGTTCTGTACTTCGGTCGATAGTTCTTGCATGCCACGCATAAGATCCTGGATGGCCGCCTCCATGTCTGTATCGACTTCGGTCAGGTGGCGTCTCAATCTGTCACAGGTTTCCCCCCTTCTCACCTGTCTATGTTGCCTGATGTCCTCTTTAGGTGGAGTCTTCTTTCGTATGGTTCGGGACTTAAACAAAACCGCTCGGGCGTCCTCGGCTTCCAGATTACGTTCAGCTTCGATGTCCGGGATCACGGGAAACTCCGGGAGTATACAAGAAGGAGTTGGGGGGCATGCGGACGCGATGCAGGGATTTTGGGAAGTTAGGAAAGAGGGAAGAAGTTGGGAGAAGGGAATCCAGGGGCCAGGGGATAGCAAGTAGCACTAGAGAAGGTTTGGAGCACACGTCCGATCACAGCTAGTAGCAGCGTTGAGACGCGCGGCCACGGGGGTTGTTCCTTCTTTATAGAGGACGCTGCGCAGAACATGAAGACTGGCGAGCAGCATTCAGAGCTTGCTGCCATGTTGGTAGTATTACGGAGTGTAAGGCCTGACGTGTCAGGGACCAGGAGGCCCAGAAGGGGCGAGTTCGATGGTTCATGACAGCTTCTTGGCGGGAAGCTGTGAGGAGCCAATGCGCTCCACCCACACGCTTCCGTGTGAGGAGCCGATGCGCTCCACCCTCACGCTTCCGTCGTTGACGGGAATGCCGGCCTACCTCACGTGTGGGGAGCCGATGCGCTCCACCCTCAGGTGTCCTCTTCCCCAGGATGTGGGGAGCGGCCTCGCTCCACCCACGGGGCTGACGCCATTGATGGGATGGTCCATCCGGAATGGAGCCGACGCGCTCCACCTGCAGATTGTCTCATTGCCGTTGGTGGGTACTTGCAGTACCTCGCCCAGAATCCTGAGGAGGATTACAGCTGGCGGGGAGTCTCCTCACTCCCACCCGCCTTACCTCACCGTTGCACCTTAGCAGGGGCGCGGCCTGCCCCTCGATTGACACTTGATGTGTCACGAGCACGAAGCGCCGGAAAAAAAATGGCTGTTGTGGCGTTGATTCGTCCGCCTCGTCGCCAATGTGAAGACGTGGGGAACTCTATCACATGCTCCGGTCCCAGGATAAAGATACCTCACTTCAATAAGGGACGGATGCAGGAGACTTCATCAAACATATCTTTATTCACGTACAACTACTCAAGAACTGCCTGAGTCTACGCACATCCCGCCCCTCCCCTTCCCGTGGCCTCGTGTTCCTCTCCACGTGACAAGGGAGAAGGTGACGACATCACAGTGAAAAGGGAGCAAAGTAAAAAAAAAAACTAGATTGACATGGATAGAAAGAAGGAAAGCAGGTCAAAATATCAGTGCAAAATAGTATTGTACTAGTTGTGAATTTGTCAAATGCACTTTAGAGTTAAAATAAAACGATACATGATAGGTTATTTATAATATGCTTATTACCCAGAGGTTTCTAAGCGCGGGCCCAGGGATTGAACCTGTGCTGCCCCGTGTCGCCTTGCTTCCAAAGCAAGCACGTTGATCCTGAGCTATCCTCCCGTGCCTCCCGGGAGCTAATGACAATTCCACTTTCACAGCTACAGCCCCTCTTATCCTTTCAATGCGGTTATGATCAATATACACACACAGAGGTGCTAATTCTGCTGGGAAAGCATTGCAATTTCGGCAATGACAGGATTAGGGCCGTCTCAAACCCTGAGCCTGGCTTTGAACTCTTCACAGCAGCCGGTTTGGCCCCAAGTACAGGCATCAGCAGGGTCCGGATTAGCACCCAGTGTCAGAAGATCTGCTTAGTCTTAGATCAATGGGAATCCTTGTACCCTGAAATTGACACGTTTTTAGTTTGGGCTATTTGGTGTCCCTTGAGACACCTATAAACCGACACTATTGCGTTAGAGTACAGATAGGGAGGAATGGCATATGAGGAAAGACGCACAGCTTGTAGGTGTTGTTTGGTTATTTGTCCACCCACAGACTGCCATGGCCATGCTTATCCATAAGGCCATACCTACCCAGTTCCTGCCCCTCCCGACCCAAAACACCTCCTCATGGGAACTCTTTGAGCTAACTTAATCAAGCCTTACCATCAAACCTTGCACCCAAAGTGCCTATCAGTGTTTTTTCAAAGCAGTCTTCTAAAAGGTAATGACTTAATTGACGTTGTAAATCTGCTAATGGTGTAATACAAATGTCTTAACCAGGTCTGCCTTCAGCCACTGGATTTATAAGCATTGGCAAAGCCAACAGTTTTGGCTTGCATATAAGTACTAGGCATTTACCAGGTACTGCAATGCCCAGGTGCTCGCACCCTTGTGCACCTGCTACCAATGGGCAGTTAATACCACTATGGCTGTGCCTGGAAAGTGCCTTTCCCATGCCTACACAAAATCCCAAACTGTTGACAGAACAATGAGGGATACTGCGCAGTGCTTCACCTTGGACAATTTGATGACCCCCCCTGCAAAAACGGAATGAGCTTCATCGCCACAGTTGCAGTGGAGTCTTATTCCTTCACTTTTGTCTCAACTTGTGCAAACTTTAGGCTCACTGCTACCGATTTGGACTCCATTGTTTGCACTGCCCCACTGACTGTTTTTGTTCATTACAGCCATCAATTCAATTAGGAAAATAAATAAAACATAGGTTTTGAGGTGTAGTGTTTATTTATTTTCTAACTGATACACTGGGCCTCATAACGACCCTGCCGGTCCGGAAAGAACGGTGGCGGTAAAAACCCTGCCAACGTTCTTTCGACCAGCTGATTAAGAGTCCTGCAGGCAGGAGGTGTCACTCCCGCCAGGTCTGACCTGGCGGATTTACACCACCCGCCTGCAGGCGGACATGGAAACACCGGCTCCGTCATAGACGGAACCAGTGTTTCCATTGTCCCCATTACAGAATTGCGCCTCCGGAATTCCCGGGTCACCGGGGTCTTAATGCACCGGTGATTCTGGGAATCATGGAGGCGGAATGGTAATACGGGTCCGGCGGTAACCTGCCGGTTTTTCAGACACGGTTACCGCCGGACTCGTAATGAGGCCCACTGTCTAGTAATGGCATTGATGTTTTGTTGTCTGTTTTTTTTGTCTTTTATAGGGTATTTATAATGCGCCTATTCAGCAAATGGTGTTTGAAGGTGCAACAGGACAGGGTGAGGAGGTGTGGGGGGTGTGGGGGTGGGGGTGGGACAGCAGAAGAAAAACACACAAAACGGTCCTACTAGGCCTTGTATCATTTGGATTGTGCAAGTGCAGTAACAAAAAGTGCAGGGGAGTGGGGTGGGGGAAGTGCTGGTCAGAGCGGAATGCGCAAATGTTAAGGAGGGAAAAGTGCAGGTCAGAGTGAAGAGCATGCAAGTGCTGGGGAGGAGGGAGAGTGGGGAGAGGGCCCCTGGGCTGGGCGAGTGCTAAGGGGAGGCAAGGTAGACAAATGCCAGGGGAGTGCAGGGGAATGAGGTCCAAATGCTAAGTGCGAAGAAGGGGCTGGAAGGGCTGAATAGGCATGCAGGCCCAGCCAGGCTAGTGCAGGGGTAGGAAGCCCGGAAGGCCAAGTGTAGGTATGAGGGGATGGGCAGACAGGGGAGCAGACGTGGTACGGTGGACTGGGTGAGGATGGCCTTGTGCCCTGTATGAATCAGAGGGAACCAGACAGCCGGTAAAAATGCGGTAGAGGGGAACATTAGCAGGGTAGGAGGAGATGGAAGAAGAGAAAAGGAGGGTCTTCAGAAGCTTCCGGAACTTAAGGAGATCCGGCTCAAGTCTGAGAGGGGCAGGGAGGCCATTCCAGAGGGAGGATCCTGCGGAAGAAAAAGATCTATCCGCCACTCTTTGCTTGGAAAAGCGTCTGATCTGCAGAGAGTTGGAGCTGTAAGACCAAAGGGCTCTAGAAAGGAGGTATTTAGAAAGAGAGAGTTGGATGTAGCATGGTCCCAGGCCCCAGGCCCCAGGCAGCTTTGTGGATGATGCAGAGAGTCTTCAACTTGATCCTTGCAGCAACCGGGAACGAGTGGAGAGATTTTAGGGCTGGAGAGATGCGGTCTGAGCTTGAAACCAAGGATAAGTCTTGCAGTTCTATTCTGGATTAGTTGAAGGGGGCAAAGGGAGGATTTAGGCAGATTGAGGAAGAGGTTGTTGTAGTAGTCTAGCCTAGAGAGGACCAGAGCTCTGGAGACATTGGCCCTCATTACAAGTTTGCCGGTCCGGAAACAACAGTGCCGGTAAGCTTACCGGCACTGTTGTTTCTGAACCAGCAAACTACGATTTCTGCGGGCAGGTGCCGTTCTGCCCGCCAGGCCAGACCTTGTGGGCGGTATGGCATGGCATCCGAGCGCAGAGTTTCACGGAAGCACCGGCACTGTTGCGCACAGTGCCGGTACTTCTGTCCTCCCCATACCCATGGATGGAGTCCTATCAGACTCCACGGGAATGGGGATTAACAGAATTGCTGGCGCGGATTTACCAGACCACCAGGGCTGTAATGCCCCAGTTAATCCAGCAAGTCCGGCACCGGTAAATCACTATGGGTCTGGCAGCAGCCTGCTGGTTTTACCGGCATGGCTACCACCGGACTTGTAATGAGCCCCATTGAGTTTCTGGGGAAAGGTGAGGAAATAGAGAATGCCTCTGAGGAGGTGCAGCTGAAAGTGATCTTCTTGGCAAGGTCTGTGATGTGAGGAGAGAAGGCGAGAGAGGAGTTGAAGATGACGCCAATGTTTTTTGCCTCAAAGGAGGGTGAGGGGAGGGGCCACGGGAGGGAAGAAGGGAGCTGGGGTCCCAATGAGAAGGATCTCAGTCTTACTGGCATTAAGGCAGAGATCGTTAGCAGCACACCATGCCTGAACAGCAGTCAAGTAGGCAAGGAATGAGAGGGGAAGTAGAGGAGGCAGTGGAGGGAAGCTTGAAGGAGAGCTGTGTCTCATCTGCATAACACTGGAAGTGAGGAGAGAAGGCAGAGATCAAATGGTCTAGACGGGCAAGGTAGATGTTGAAGAGCCACAGCGGATAGAGCCCTGAGGGACGCCGCAGGTGGAGAGTGTGATGGAGAGAAAAGGGCCCAGTTGAACCTCGGTTCAGCCGTGTTGTTAGTGGCCCCAGAGATACAGCCTCTGTATATAGGCCTTCTCTTTGAAAAGATGGAGCGCCTGTATTGCCTTTGGAGCAGGCAGTAGGCCAGTATGTCAGATGATGTGCTCGAAGCCTGCCATTTCCACTCAGCAGCTCTGCACTTGCGTTTCAGAGAGGCTAGGTACCAGGTGTTGCGCTTGGAGGCAGGGTTCATGAGGATCCTCACGACAGACAAGGAGGTCCAAGTTTGCATTGTGACTGTGCTTCGCCCGTGATTAGTAGCAGAAACTATTTCAGCTCCCACCTGATAGCTCGTAGCTCCAGAATGTTCATGTGGAGTTAAAACTCCTGCTCCCACAAGATCCCCTTTGCAGAGAGTTCACTGAGAGGCACGTCCCAATCCTCTGAGGGAGGAGTCCGTCTGCAAAACGAAGAAGGATGTTGGAGCTTGGCCTGGCATTCCTTTGACCAGATTGTTTCCAGAAGGAAAATGTTGACTGCAATTTAGAGTGCCTACTAGCTGTCTATCGCCTCATAGATAGGCTTCATCCTGAGCCCTGACAGTACCTATGACCCTTTTCTCTCCTTGAGGTGCTCATCTATGTTCTTACCAAGGAGATCCTGTCCATCAAAAGGCATGTACAAATTCTGGGCTGCACCTCGGCATGAAGTAGTGGCTCTCATTCAGGCCTGGCGTCTGAATACCACTCCAGCCGGCAAAAAACTCGTATGCAAAGTGCTCTGAATCTAATGTGAACAAAGGTTGCCTTCCAGGACGCCATCCCAAACAAGTCAAGTCCTGCCATTCTTCAGCCTTGTGCTAGCCAGAGGATAGTTCACCTTCCTCCAGCTGATCTTCAGGTCAGGGCTCTTTTTTCCATCATAAAGATAGTGATCACCTTCCAGGCCTTTCCAAGGATGAACGGGGCCTCTGAACAGAAAATGCTCACATCATCAAAAGAGCTTGGTCCTTAGGTGGCTGCCCCGGAGGTTAGTAGCTGGGCACTTTTGGAGGTCTCATCTGACGAAAAGGGCACTTTTGCCTGTTCATATGGGAGTACAACATGAAAAAAGTAAAAGAAAATATAGAATTAGGGACTATAAATAACATAAGGGTTTCACCATTTTAAGGTTGGTACTGACACCATGAGGTTTTAGAATCTCTGCCACTTTAATTTCTGCTATTTGCTGCACCAGGCCTCATTTCTCAGCTCCTGACATTTCATTTGTTTTGCCTGCATTTCTGCTTCTTTCTAGAAAGTCTTATGATTGACATGGTCCACAGTGGAAGGAGGCAGAGCAAAAGTTAATTATTGCAAGACTCATATTCCTGTGATCCTTTCTCATGAAGATTTTCCCAGAGGATGTAAGCAGAGTGGTCAATATCTGTTTATGTTCTTAGCATTAGGAAGAAGATAATACAATATTCACAGAAGACATGTTTTGGTATGGACCAGCACTCAGGTTGAGGCACTGCTAAAGTGCTAAATTGGGCTGTGACTCTACTACCCTCTAGAGGATTCTAGGATTGCAGAGTTCATGACAGAATGGCTAGTAGCAAAAATAATATAAGAAGTTACTACTCGAGAATGGAACCTCTGACACATATTTAATGAGGCCTTGCAAACTAACAGTTTCTGTTTTTGGCTTAGCTAGAAGGAATACGTTTCTTACCTGTAACTCTTGTTCTCCAGCATGGGTCTTACATGGATTCACATGCTCATGAATATTCCCCTATTCAGCTTGGGAATCCGTGGTAACAAAAAACAGTTCAGCTTTCAGCTCAAAATTGCATGTCGCTCACATAGCCTATTGCAGTCACATTGGGTCATACTGCTCCAACCAATGACAACTTGTTCCTTCTCCAGCAGGGGGTCTTACATGTATTCACATGCTCATGAATACTATTACACAGCAGTACACTTACAAAACCACGGGAGGTGGCCAAGGCTCAACAGAAGCAATACACTTACCCCTGGAACAGACTCACCTCACACAAAGAGCTTGCGAAGCACTGCATGACCGACACAAGACTACTCCCTGGAATCCCTGTCACCACAGTAGAATCTCATGAAGGTGCGGGAATTCATCCACATGACAGCACTGCAGATATCCAGCAGAGGAACACCTCACTGTCATAAACATGATGGCCCTGGTGGAGTGAGCTCTCAGCCGGCCACTGCCTGTTGGCCAGCTGATGGCAATGCATGATACAGCCTGAGCGCCACCTGGACAGGGCCTTCCCATATCCCACTGGTACAAAATTGTCAAAAAGTTGAGAAGTCTTTCGAAAGTCCTTTGTGCGTACAACATAGAACTTCAAAGCACGCGCAACGTCCATTGAATGCAAAGATCTTTCAGCAGGTGAAGAAGGATTTTCAAAGAAAACGGGGAGAACCACAGGCTTGTTCAAGTGAAAGTCCGACAGGACCTAAAGGAAGGATGAGTTTGTAGAACCACTTTAGCTGAGTGGAATGGCAAATAAGAAGACTTACAAGAGGGAGCCTGTATTTCCCCAGCCCACCTGGCAGAGGTGATAGCCACCAGGAAGGCAGTCTTCAAGACAGAAACTTCAAGAAGGTCCGATGAGTAGGTTCAAACGGCAGCCCCATTGGTTTTTGAGAACAACACATTCACTTCCCACGCAGGGGCAGTAGCCTTCACCAGAGGGAACGTTTTAAAGAGGCCCTTGAGGAACTCCTTAACAAGCCTGTGCAACCCCAGAGAGAGCATGCCAGGAGCACAGGTGTCTGGGAAATGGTGACCAGTTGTACCTTGACAGATGCATGGGCAAGGCCAGACATAACCAGCGATAGCAAGTAAGGACAAAGCTGCAGCGCTGTTATGCACAGCAGATAAATCTTCTATGACTGGCACCACACTGTAAAGCGCTTCCACTTGTGCTTGTAGCAGGTAAGAGTAGATGGAGCCCTTGCCTTATCTAGAATGTCCTTGCATTCTGAAGGCAGCAAGAAGTGTCTGAATTCTAGGGGTGCATGAGCCAGGCCGCCAGCCTCAGAGATGCTGGGACTCTGGAGAGTAGATCTGAAAGAGGAGGCAGTTTGATGGCTGGAACCACCGACAGATGGAGAAGGTCTGAGTACCAGATCTGCCTGGGCCATGCCGGTGCAATGAGGATCATCTTCGAATGATATAGTCTGAGTGTGTTGATCACTCGTAGCAACAGAGGAATCGGGAAATCGAACAGAAAGAGGCCCTCCCAAGGGAATGAGAAGGCGTCTCCCAGACTCCTGGCTTGAGGATACCTACTGGCAAACTGGTCGCTGTCGCAAAGAAGTCGACTTGAGAGTGATCACACTTGTTGAAGAGACGAGACACTTGCACTTGCTGGAGCTCCCACTTGTGGTAGGACCGCAGCACTCTGCTGAGAGAGTCCACAATGGTGTTTTCAACACCCGCTAGGTGAAATGGGACGAGAAACATCTGTTGAGCAATGGCCCAGTGCCCCAGACTCTGCGCCGCCAGAGAGGGAACGTGTAGCACGTCCCGCTCTGCTTCCGGATGTAGAACATGGTGGTGGTGTTGTCCGTTAAGACTCCAACTCCTTCCCCTGGAGCTGAGGCCGAAAAGTCTTGAGAGGCCAGAAACATGCCCGTAGTTCTAGGACTTAGATGTGCAACGCCTTTTCCTCTGGGAGCCAGAGGCCTCTGGCGTAGGATTGGCCTGTGTGAGCGCCCCAACCTTCCAGAGAGGCGTTGGTCGTGACTGTCTTCTGATACTGAGGGATCTGAAAAGGAGCACCCTGTGAGAGGTGAGGGCAAAAGGACCACCAGTGCACAGCCTGACGGAATGCCCGATTGAGAGCAATCTTGTTGGTCCATCAGCCCTGTGACCTGTTTCCATCTGGCGTCCAGGAATTCCTGAAGTGTTCTCATCTGCAACATGCAATGAGGAACCAGATGAATGCAAAAGGACATCATCCCCAAGAGGGACTTGATGGACTGGACTGTCACAATCTTGGCCTTTATCCTGTCTTCTGATGGTGTTGCCAGAGACGTGTTGAAGTGGGAACCCAGAAAAAGTGTGTTCTGAGATGGCACCATGTAGGATTTAGGATAATTTATGGAGAACCCCAGAGAGGTTAGGGTCTGGATAGTTTCCGCTGTGTGCCATACTACCAGGTCCTAAGAGCAGGACCGGATTAACCAGTCGTCCAGGTATGGATAGATGTAGATCCCTTCGTGGTGAAGGAAGGCTGCCACCGGAGCCAAGCACTGGGTGAAGACCCTTGGAGCCGATTTCAGGCTAAAGTGCAGTGCCTTTAATTGGTAGTGTCTTCTGTGAACGACGAACTGGAGGCACTTTCGGTGTTTTGGATGGCTGGGGATGTGAAAATGCACGTCTTCCAAATCCAGCGACGCCAGGAATTCCCCTCTTTCCAGCTGCTCAAGCACATACTGCAACGTGATCATCCTGAACTTCTGGGATTTTAGGAACTTATTGAGATGTCTTTAATCCACGATGTGTCTCCGCCCTCCAGACTTCTTCAGAACCAGAAAGTATCTGGAGGAGCCCCAGAGTCAGAGGGACAGGTTCTATTGCCCCTTTCCACAACATGGCCTGGACTTCCTTGAGGATTTGGGCCCCATGCTGTTCCTGCCTTGAGATGGGAGGGATGCAAAGACATTTACTTTGAAAGTTCAAGGTGTGACCATGTTGGATGATACTGAGCACCCATTTGTCTGTGGAGTTGCTGTGCCACTGGCGGACAAATTGAGACAGCCGGCCTCCCGCCGGGGTGCAAAAGTGGTGACACAAGCCCTGCGCCCGGTCAGGGCTCTTTGGCTCCTGGCTCCCTGGCTGTTGGTGTGCAACGACATTGGACACCTCCTCTGTAAGTCTGCAAATGTCCTCTACATGCTTCCAGCCTGGAGGATTGAGAAGGTTGATGGTTGGCCAGACAGGGAATCCTAGCGGTCCTGGAGGCCCTTCTTTTAGACGAGCGAAAGGATTGCTTCCTGTGCTGAAGGGTGCCCAAAGAACGTGCGTTCTCCCTGTCCGCCTTGATCGATAGGAGACTCCCATCCACTGCCTTGCCAAAACAGTTGTCCCAGTCAAATGGCAGGTCCACCACCTTAGCTTGCATCTCTGTAGAAAAGGTAGTGTCTTTGAGCCAGCCTTGTCGACGTAAAGCCACTCTGTTCCTGATTTGCCGGAACCCAGAGTCTGCAATGCCAAGGGCAACTGTGACAGTATGGTCGGAGGCCACCTGCCTACGCGGAAGATGGCCAAAGCCTCTGCCTTCTTGTCATCTGGGAGGAAGTCGAGTATGGGGCCCAGCTGGTACCAAAGCTCTGTGTCGTAATGCGAGAGATTGGCTAAGGCGTTGGCAGTTTTGATAGTGGTGGCTGCAGTGGTAGTGAGACGTTTACCTGCAGCATCTAATTGCCTTACCTCTTGATCTGGCGGGACGGTACAAGGCGAAGACGGGTCACCAACCTTTTACTTGCTGCAGTGGAGACCACAGGGTCCGGTGTAGGATGGGACCTGAGGCACTTGGGTGCAGTATCTGGGACCCTGTATTTCTTTGCCAAATGCTGCTTCTTGGGAGGAGCGCAATAGGGGTTTCTCAACACCACCAAGTCGTCCTTCCAGACGTCGTCCAGCAGGGGAACAAATACTGTTGTTTTCCTGAAGGACACACAAAGTTGAAACCTCGGGATTAGTGCACACCTTGTTTGCGCTCTCCTCCTCCTCCTCCCCACCCCTCTGTACTCTATGAGCCCTGGCCTGGTTGTACTGCCTCTCTATTTCCAGGCGCAGCATGAGCAGCTGCCTTTCCCACCTCACAGTGGTTAGTGGCAGCAAGGTGTTGGAAACAGTGTTTGGGGTAGGAGTGTGCCTTGTATAGCCCTCTGGGTGCATTGGGATCACTTGTGGCTTCATTTCAGGCACCTGTGTTCATTTACCTCTAGATGGAAATTGGTGGTAACTGTGCTGTGTTTTCAGTGGTATTAGCACTGGTTTTTGGAAAAATACCACCGTTCATGGACTTGTGATGCAGCTGTGTTTGTGCCTCATGTGGCTGGTGGTAATAACGCCAGCTGTAATAGCGCCGACTGATTTTACAGTCTGTGGTATTTGCACCGGCTCATGATCCGGTGGAGCGGTATTGGTGGTGCTAATTCCATAACCGCCACTTTTAAGGGTTACCGCCAGACTTGTGATGAGGCCCTAAAACTCTTAGGACCTTTGTCTACCACTGGCAAACCGGCAGCCCTTTAAAATGTAATTTGAAAATTGGTTGAGGCCGAGAGCAAAAATTGGGATATTATGATACCCTGGGCCCTTTTTGACATCTGAAAAACACAACAATCCTCAAAGTGTTTTCACCATTTGAATTACTGTATGGTAGGAGCTACGGATGTCTTTGACATGCTAAGGGAGACCTGGGAGGAGAGGGAGGAGGCCCTTTTACCACTCTCACAAACGGCTCAACATTTAAAGGAACACGTGTACAGAACACATGTAAAAGCAACTATTTACTGCCCTACCGAAGGAAATTTCCAAACCCTAACTGGGGTGACGAAAGTTTGCGTTTTCGCCTTAACTTGTTATAAACAAAAGAAACAATAAGAATATGGCAAAACTTAAATCACAAGGAAGGAGAATTGTATTTATTTATTTATTTGTATTTCTATAGCGCACTTACAGCCCAGAGGCATTGAGGCGCTGTTACATGAAGTTTGTAGGACATTTTGATTAAGTGGTTAAAGGGGTCTCTTGGTTACAAGTACATTAGTAGTAAGTGACTTCATAGATGACAGGTGAGGTCCAAACTTACATACATCAGTAAGTTTTACATAGCAGTCATTATTACATCATTCATCATTGACAGTATACATTCAGACAAAAAGCTTGGTTTTGATTGTTTTGCGGAATGCTGGGTGGGAATTTGACCTTTGTGGTGAAGGTCTTGTTCAAGATATGAGACATCTCCTGATAACTTGCCCAGCTACACTATTAGTCCGTGAAAAATATTGTTCTAAATTTGTTCATAACAATGATTGGTTAAAAACCCAAGAATCTTGGCACAGACTCTCAGCTATTTAAAGAGATCTCCTTAGCAATAGGGCTGCTGAAATTATTGAATGAAATGCATTTCATAGAAATGTGCTTGTAAAGGGGAAAATAACCTGAAATGTAAAAAAGGAGAAATAGTAACTTTTTAATTTTAGTTTGACACTTTTACATATTTTTTTTTAATGAAATGTACTAAATTGAATGATACATGTTTTATCTGTTTCTTCTAGTGCACTTTTGTACTTTTGAGAAAACTGTGTAAAAAGTCTATGGTCCTCATTATGACTCTGGCGGTAAAAACAGCAGGCTGCCGCCGGAGTCATGTTTTTTTTACGGCACCAGCAATGGGCAATTACCGAGACATTACAGCCCCGGCGGTCTTGTCGGCCAGGCGCCGGAAAAAGAAACTCCCCATTTCCATTCGAGTCCCATTGGACTCAATGGGAATGGGGAGGAGGACGGATGCACCGGCACTGTGTGCAACAGTGCTGGTGCATCCATCAAGGTCTGTGCGGGTGCTGTTCCGCCCGCCAGGTCACACCTGGCGGGCGGAAAGGCCCCCGCTCGCAGAACTCGGGAGTATGCCGTTCCGGTAACAATGGTGCCGGTAGCTTACCGGCATCATTGTTACCGCGACTGGCACACTCCTAATGAGGCCTGTAAGGATATATATGGGGATTTTTTTTTTAACCAACTTTATTTTCATTTTTGTTTTTAACGTAAGACAACAGTTAGCCTTCGGTTACAGCAGTATTACAACCATTATCATCTGTATAAACAAATTATTTAACCTACTTGAACTTTGACATTGAGACTATTATTGTCTTCCAACTTTCCCACCCTCGCCCACCCTTCCCACCCCCTTCCCTTAGAGTTATCTGAACCAAACTGAACCAAGGTTATAACCAAAGCAAAGCAGTTTCCTGCGCTCATCCCTCCTCCTTGTCTTCTGCTGTCTTTATCTGATATGGATGTTTCTTAGAATCCTGGGTTTAAAGGATTGAGCCTCCCTCTCCCCAACATAGTCCTGAAGTGGATCCCATATGGTTAAGAATTTCAGGTATGTCCCTGACTTTGTGGCGCAAATGTTCTCCATCGCCATAACTCCCCACACTTTCATCCACCACCATGGGGCTGTGGGGCCTTCCACTGTCCTCCATCATTGGGCCACTGTCATCCTTGCTGCAGACAGTATGTGGCTGATGAGGGCCGCTCTGTTCCCTGAAGCTGCGTATATCCCTTCTGACACTGCCCCCAACAGGATGACCTTAGGGGATTGTGGTAGGTCTGCACCTGTTATGTCTCTGACTAGACTCAGTATTTCTTTCCAATACACTTTTATCCTTGGGCACGACCACCACATATGGAGCAGGTCACCTCTTTCTCCACATTGGCGCCAACAATCTGAAGGATACGTGGGGTTCATATATATGGGGATTTTACTGCCAGTATGCAGTATGGAAAGGCAGCCAGGCACATTTTTTCAGCAAGCATTATTTGGTTTTAAAAGCATTTAGCTAAACCAGCAAAATGGGTTTAGTTTTGAAGCATTTAGCACAGTGTGCTGTCATTTTAAAAATGTGCATATTTTACAATTGGGATGTCTTCATCTGTGTGGAACTGCACTAGAAATACATAATTAAATAACCCTATACTAATTGTATTACTAATATATTAATCCCAACCCCTCTAACATTATTAATGCAGTTTGTGTGCACAATGAAATGCATTCTATTTTTTTCATGAAGAACAGAAGCATGTACGGTAGGAAGGCGAATTGAAACATTTGCCTGAAGCTTTCTTTGTTCTGGAGAGGAGAGAGTTTTTTTTACAAAACATTCTTGCACTATGATTGGTAGGGAAAGAGAGGTGGCACAGCCAACTGATGTCAGTTGATAGACAGGGAGAGTTTTTTAATGGGCAAGGTGAGATGAAGAGTTCAGAGATGCTTGGGAGCTAAATGCGAGCAGCCAGGGATCCAGGAGCTGCGGATGTATTTGAATGGGGACTCGGGAATGAAGCCTTGAACACAGCTGGCAGCCCATAAAAAAAACGGCTTGCTAGCATTGAAGACGAAGGAGTTCCGAATTCTGCTGTGAGCTATTAGGTCACGAAGATAAGTTCTGGGTGAGTGAGGTTAATTGAGGAGTATGTGAGAATGGCTGACATGTAATTAGATTAGCTTAGGGTGCTGAAGTTATAACAAAAAATGATGTATTTTGATATAACATGTGTCAGATTTCTCCATGCATAGTTGCCATGCAAAGTGCTTCTTTCTGTTGTCGTTTTTTTTCTCTCTTCTCTGTTATCTTTTGTAGGCTCAAGGCTATGGCAAATGTGGTAAGAGCAAATGATTGTAACAATACATAATGTAACCTTGTTATCATGATTGTGTAATATATCGTGTACTGAAAGCATTTTTTTGTGCGCTTTATTTCATGAGTCTATTGGTCATTTTAAATGGAAAGGAAAATCATAAAGGTTTGTTGTTCATGCTGAGGCGCTAAAGCAATTACCATTTTATCACCAGTGCTAAAAGTAGTAAACAAGAAAAGGTATATAGATATATCTATCTGCCAGGTAAAAGGGTGTGTAGGTGTGAATGAGTCATTCTTTGCATGCGGAAAAGAAGGCAGTGTCATATAAGACACATAGGTTACTGGATGTAAATAAGCCAGTAACACAAGCCACATATAATAGGTGGCATTCTGAGTAAACTCACTGTGTTCCCTGAAAATGTGATAGGTTTGGGGGGTTCTCTACAGGCGACCAAGAGATATTCTAATAGAGAGGAAAGTTTTGTTTTATGATGGGGCGGTAGTATAAAAAGATATGCTCACCACTATACCACAAAAATAAGGTGATCTGAAAATACCACAAAAATAAGATACCACTAAAAATTACTGCCAATACAAGCTAACACTATATTATCACCAAAATAGGGTAATACTGAACTATCTATAGTGGTAAAGCCAGTTTACTGCCAGTTTACCTCCAAAATATCACAGTAAGAAAATACCGCCAAATTCCGAATTTGCTCCAAAAAGACAAAACCTCCTATAGGCCCTTTGTATGACTAATGACACAGTAAAACAATACATTTTAAAAAAGAACACATGACCACTGTGAAAGCGATAGTTCAAGCCCACCTGGCTAAAGCTCAAGAAAACCAAAAGACCTCTTATGATTAAAAAAACTCCACTTTGGCATTTTTATATTGGAGAGAAAGTTCTTGTTCTCCTGCCAACATCCGAGAACAAGATGTTGTCTAAATGGCATGGACCCTATGAGGTAATTGAACAAACAGGGCCATAAAACTATCAGAACTCCCATTTAGATAGGCGAATCAAGACCCATATCTATCATTAAAACCTCCTTAAAGAATGGAGAGAGGATCCTGTAGAAATACCAATAGTGATACTGACTAGTCTCTTAACAAAGGAGTCAGATAAAGACACTTTGATTCCTTCCCACCTACCTTAGACCCAGAAACAAGATCTACAAGACTTATTGGAAAAGTTTCCAGATATCTTTAAAAATAAACCAGCTATAGTAAAAAATGTTGTGTACAACATCCATACACCCCCCAGGTAAGGGTGTCCTTTTTTATTTTCAAGATTGTCCTTTTAAATCCATATCAGATACCTGAAGCAAGACAAGAAATAGACAGGAAGTGGAGAAGATGTTGAACTCTGTTATTATTGGACCATCCCAGAGTTCTTGGTCCTCTCCAATAGTACTTGCTACCAAGTCAGATCAATCGTGACATTCTGTTTTCTGTTTTGATTTTAGGAAGGTGAACGCAGTATCCCAATTTGACAGTTCTCCTATGACAAAAATTGACAAGCTGATTGATCGATTTGGAGCCACTGTTTTCCTCTCCATGATTTATCTGACAAAATGTTACTGGCAAGTACCTGTTAACCTTTCCTCTTTTCTCCCCTGACAAGGTTTCCAGACAAGTCCGATCTATGAAAGTCTCGTCAAAACAAGTTCTTCCCTGTTCCTCCAAAACCGTCAAGGACCATATTGACACACTTGCTCCTGCCCTGGCCGATTTCTGCAACCTCTCCTTCGCCTCGGGAGTCTTCCCGTCTCCCGTGAAGCACTCTTTTGTGGACCCCCTTCTCAAAAAACCCACAGCCGACCCTTCTTGCCCGGCAAACTATCACCAGATCTCCATCACACATTTTCTTGGCAAACTCCTGGAATAGCTGCCCATCTCGCAGCTTAACCTCCACTCCGATTTTGTTGGTTGTCTCAATGATCATCAATCGGGCTTTAGAGTTGTGAGAAGCACAGAAATTGCTCTCCTGAACATCCGTGAAGACCTACTCTCCAACCTTGACTCTAACATCTCCTCTGTCCTCATCCTACTCGATCTCTCTTCTGCATTTGATACAGTCAACCATGCCATCCCGCTCAAGCGCCTTCGTGACAAAATGGCTATCACCGATCAGGATCTGGCCTGGCTGACTTCTTTCCTCTCTGATCGACCCTCCCAGGTCCAACTTGGGTCCTTCCTTTCCACTGTCTCTTTCTCTAACTGCAGTGTTCCCCAGTGGTCAAACCGCTCTACCTGGCTTTTCAACCAATACCTGGTAACTCTCGCCCATTGCATTGCCTCTTTCTGCTCTAATTTACAGTGCTATGCGGATGACACTCAACTTTTTTCAGGCTTCGCTCGACCACCTCTTCTCCTTCTCTCATCTCTGATTGCCTGTCTGCCATTCAGGAGTGGTGTACCACCAACGATCTCTGCCTTATTTCCAGTAAGATGGAGATCCTCCTCATCGGCACACCTTCACCCTCCTTTCCGTCACTCTCTGGCCGGCCTCCCTTGGCCCTCCTCCTACCCCCACTTGCGAGGCTAAGAACCTTGGGTCATCTTCGATTCTACGCTTTCCTTTTCTGCCCACATCTCTGATGTCTCTAAAATGTCAAACTTCCAACTGCACCTCCTCAGAGGTATTCTGCCTTTCCTCTCCTTCCCCCAGAAGCTCACTCTATCTCGAGCCCTGGCTCTCTCTAGCCTGGATTTCTGCAACAGCCTCTTCCTAAATCTACCTGCTTCTACTCTCCACCCTTTGCAACTCATCCAGAACAGGACAGCGAGACTTGTTCTGGGCCTCAAGCCCTGGGATTGTATCTCTCGAGTTCTGGAATCTCGTCATTGGCTCCCTGTGGCTGCAAGTGGCACAGAGAGTAGAGCGCTCGCTTTGACTAGCAGGCTCGAATCCCGGCGGGGCCAAACTCAGCCTTCATCCTTCCGAGGTCGATAAATGAGCACCACACACCGTGGGTAATAATAAGCAGCGCTCAGATACCTGAGGGTTTGTAGCGCTATATAAATGCCAAATTATTATTATTATTATTATTATTATTATTATAAGGATTAAATGCAAGACCCTATGCATTGTCCACAAGACTTTCAGGGGCCTGGGTCCAAAATACCTTCAACTCTCCCTCCACAAATACCTTCCCTCTCGAGTGCTTCGCTCCTCCACTCCAACTCCCTCAGGGTCAGTCGTTTCTCAAAGAAACATGATCTCTGTCTTCGGCTGGGGCCTCCCTCTGGAATAGCCTCCCTGCCACTCTGAAGCTTGAGGAAAATCATCTCCAGTTCCAGAAGCACCTCAAAACCTTCCTCTTTGCTTCTGACTTCTGTCCTCCTCTCCCCTGTTGATCTGTTCTGCTTAGGCATCGGGCACCTGGTTACCCTCTGACTTCGGGTCCAGGTACTTGCCCATCCTCCCATGCACTCGCACTGCCTCTGGGCAACCCCTTGCACTTTGGGGTCTGTATCTGTAACCCTACAGCCCCCCCCCACACTTTCTCTGCACTTATCAGATACCCCTGGTCTGTACCTTTTAGCCTATCACTTGCCACTTGCTGGCTGCGCTACCACTGGTTGTTTGTTGGTGTTTTTGATTCTTATGCTCAGCACTTTCCACTTCCCCTCTTCCCCCCTGCTCTTTCCCTAATGTCCGGCAGAGGGACTCCCAGGACCCTCTCCCCTAGTTTTTTGCACAATTTAAGTAACTTTGGGTCTTACCTTAAGTTACTAGGGGAATCCAGACGTGGACCCCTTGCTCACTATTCTTAGAGAGGCACAGCTCCACCCTATTGATGAGGCCCAACTAGACCGAAACACGTGTCTGGGGTTGATGTTGGAACTCTTGTGCAGAGGAGTATTGCCTAGCATTTTAGTGCTGGACTGCCCCAGGGCTGGACAAAGACCAATCTGTTTTGGATATTTCTCCTCTGTGAAAGATAGTGAGCTAAAGAATATGGGTAAGGCTTTCGTAACCAGGACTAATGTCTGGCAGAGGGACTCCCATGACCCCCCTTGTTTTTTTACAGATCCTTGCCCCAGGCTTCTCCAACTCTGCTTTCTTTCAGCCAGCATGTCCTTCTGCTCGGCTAATCTGATCACTGCTCCTGTTAAACAATTTGGGAAAGGAGATGTTACTTGAAAGTACAAAATAGGCACAATAAAATGCCCCAAACCAAGCCTGGTGTTTACTATTGTCTACTTCTATTTTTTGCACCAAGGTGTAGGTGGTTGCATTAAATGTACTTCTTTCAGGATTTTTGGTCTAGTAACTTGATAAATTACTAGATGGATGACAGTGCATATGTTTGTTCTTTTAAATGGCAAATTGTACCAGTAGTCCATGTCATAGTCCCCCATTCAATAGTGTTTTGTTGATAGTTCATTGTGGCCTTCAAAAAGATAACTTTGTATTTTTTACATCTGTGTGCCCAATAGCACTTGTTTCCAACGTTTTCAGAAAAGACATGCAATAATACAATTTACCTTTAAAATGTTCACTTGCCAAAAACGGATCCTTGATTATTGTTATCCGGCTCTGCTGTGTAGACATCCAGTGTCTAAAAAAATACACCTTTTGTAGAGCAGAATTCAGTTAGGTTTGTTTTCTGTGTTTGTCTAGGCACTCCTATTTCCTAAACTTTCTTTGGCATTTCAATAGCCTTTATTTAATTTTTCAGGAGAGCTTTCTTTCTAATCCATTCTGAATTAGGTGGTATCTTTGTAAGTGCTCCCAATCTGAAGGAACCCACTCCGGTAAAGCTCTACATGTGGAGGGTATCTATCCGTATAGGCACACCCTCGCATCAGGAATAAAACCCAGATAGTATGCATGAGTGCATGAAGCAGACTAATAATGTACTGCCAGTTTTTGATATGATAGGTTATTTATAATGCGCTTAATACCCAGAGGTTTCTAAGCGCAGACCCGGGGATCGAACCTGTGTTACTCTGCTCAGTTTCGTCTTGTTTCGAAGGCGAGCACATTGCCCCTGAGCTATCCTCCTAAGACAGGGTTGTTTCCTGCCCATTTCTTATCACATGCTGTACTGCTAAATGGACTGCTGGTTCAGGCACAGCATGTCACTTTGACACTCCAGTTCTGGGGCATTTGGAAGGCGGAGGCATGGAGGGAAGAGACACGGGAGGGCAGGGTTAATCAGTCAGAACAATAGAATAAAGAAGAAGTTTGCAGGGTCCACTCCTTGTCTGCCTTTCATTTATGCGCTGCGAGGTTCGCGCGCGAGAAACCCAGACCAAGGTCATCACACTGGCGACAAGGGGGTCGCACTGGCAGTGCGTGGACCTGTGTTAAAGGCACTGCGATGTTTCGGAGACCTGGGCCGCACGTGGGTGAAAGGGTGCCCACCCACGGGAGAACGCTCAAGGCGAGTGAGTGGAATTCCTGGGCCCCAGCGGTGACCAGCAGTACAGCGGTGAGTGGGGGAGAGGAAAGGCTAAGCAATGGTGCTCGTGACATGAGGCGGCCATTGCAGGTGGAGTCCCACAGAGGCACACACAGACACAGTGCTTGTGCCTACTAGGCGGCCGTGTGGACAAGCAGAGAAGCCAGAGGCCAACTATTTAGTGGAGGGTGTCTGCCCAGGATGCAGGCCAGGGCGTACAGGATCAAGGGCCAGGGGCTCATCACGAGCAGGCCCCTTATAGACTGCCGGACTCGCTGGCGGCTCAGATGCCAGGCGCCTTTGATGTCGCAGACACCAGCAACATGGGGCCGAAGTGGGCCCGATGGATCAAAGACTTTGAATTGTACATGGGGGCCACAGGGCCCATTGATGAGGATAAACAAAAATGTCTTCTCAAACTGGCGTTAGTACAGGCCATTAGGGACATTATAGATGAGATGCCTGCGATAACCATTGACTCTATACAAGATTTAAAAACAGCTCTGTCAGCGTATTTCACCCCGCACACTAACATGGACTATGAGGGCCACTCATTCCACAGCACCAAACAAGCAAAGGGTGAAACAATGGACGCCTACGTCATGAGACTAAGAATCAAAATGAAGCATTGCAACTTCGCAAACTACTCTAACACAGAGGCGCTGCGGTCTCAAATTATCGCGGGATGTGAGTCCCAGACCATCCGACGGAAATTGCTACAGAAAGCCCGCACTTTGGACGAAATACTGACGCTTGCGAGGGTGGAAAGTGCCGTAGACTCGCAAGTGGAATGTTTTAACACCACAGCAATGGTTGGCACATTGCATCGGCTACAACAGGAGAGGAGACAAGAAGTTTGTTTCAAATGTGGCTTTGAATACCCTCATGATGGGACCTGCCCCACTAGTGACCAACGATGCGCCACGTGCGGCGAAGAGGGGCACTTCAAGGCGGTCTGCTGATTAAATAGAGAAAAGGGGAGAGAGAGAGCGGCAGCAAATCATTCCCCAGATATAAACCTAGACCTCTTTCCTCGACGTCCGAACCATCGGGGATAGCACCACACCCGTCACCGAGACTGATGGACCCTGTGTGATGCTGGAAATGCATCGGAGGGACAGGCCCGCCGTATCCTAGTCCTTTACTGCTCTTTATTGTGTGTTCTGTCGTGTTTTCCACGCAAGAGTTCTTGTGGGACTCCTGGCAGTGCAGCTCTCTTTCTTTTGGTTTGGTGAACGGACCCGTGGGATACCCTTATGGCACCCCTGGGTGGGGGTACAACCCTGTGCCCCTAGTGTATGTTTTTGGGCACCTGTGGGTGGCCCACAGAGCAGGGTATGGGCTGGTGGCAGCTCCATGCTGAATTTGACAGGTGCGCGGAGTATCCTCCATTTTGGGATACCCCGGCCCTGCCATTGGGATCAGTTGATTCCTGATGGAAAACAAGATGGCCCCAGTGGCCTCTTGCTTTCTATTACCCATTACCTTGTTTTCCCAAAGTCCTGGGAAGCCCTGACTCTGTCCCTTCCCCCTGACTGGCTGTTCGGTGGAAATGCCATAAGGTGTTGTTGTGAATGCCCGGCCAGACTTGCTGGAGCCTTCCCGGTGATGTATGTTGTGGGTACCTCCTGTGGGTGGGACCTGGGTGAATAGAGTGTGTAACGAATATGCATTCTGTGTTGTGGGTGTCTAGTTTCTGGTGGTTGACACAATGACTGAGACAACCCTGCCCGAAACCGGTATGAATGCGGCTTGGAGTGTTGAATGGCTCGGTACTTGTTCCAATACACATAACTTGTTGTGAGTGTCTGGAGAGAAGTGAATGGCCTGAATACCTCATGTGCCTGATTGGCTGCCTGCCTGTATGAATGCCCGTAGTCGTGATTGGATGCTTGAGTGTGACCCAGCGGAATGAATGGGAGATCAACAGTATATCTGGGGACCTCTCACTGCTAGGAATCGTGTTCAGAAGCTGAAGTCCACTACGACGAGTAACTGGAGTAACTGACGCTTGACCTTGAAACCCCCGCTGGACGAGAAGGAGTGCTGTGGCTCTCCCTCGCAATCTGAAGGCTGCTGTGTTTCCAAGGACTGACCCAGAGAGGACCTGGTAAGGCGCCCTCTTCCCGAGCTACGAGGGACCATCGTGCACAGCTGATCTTTGCCAATGCGCCCTGGTAGACAGACCTTCGACAGGCTGCCGACTCGATACGGTGACTGCTGCGGAACTTCAAGGAGAAGCACCCGGACTGTTGTCCGCCACTGTCGACGACCGCCATCGCCGACCGGAGCCGCCGTGCTCCCGTTTGCCTAAGAACTTCAATTGATCATCGGACACTCTCGTCTGCATCGTCATCCGCTTGTCTCCCGCTGGAGAAGGCCCAACCGTCGACGCGCAGAGGAGCATCCACCGGTGGGTTTCCCGCCACCTAAAGACCACAGTGACGCAGACGACTCTACGCCCTTGCTGGGCCACAGTTCTTCATCATCTCTTTGCGGTCCAGAACTATCGTCACTGAGGTGCCCCGCATGCCTCTTCCTTGCAGGACGCCAACGCTCTGTCATCGACGAGCACCGCTAGGAACGAAGCTGTCACTTCCCTGCCGTAGTTCACCCTGTTCACTGTCGGACGTTCGACGACCTGTGACTCCTGCCTTAAAGGGAGGGCACTCAAGAAGGGCCGTCGATTCCCTGACACCGAACGCCAAGTTCCCCGACACCTCTCGACGATCCGTGGCTCCCGCCTGAAAGGGAGGCACTCAAGAAGGATCGGTCGACGCATCGTTGGAGAACTCTACTCCACCAGGTACATTGGGGGGGTAAAACCTTAATAGGAAAAAGTGAGACTATTGAACATATGGACTAGGCTTGTGCGATATATCCTTATTATACAGGTTGCCCAGGTGGGGGGGATCATCACACAGAACTGTGTCTAGGTAACGTGGCCAGCATTCTGCCTATTGTTTCAACCATCTTACGTTCCTGCCTATCTCTATTGCTGGTTTACTCGTTATTGATCTGTGTGACATTTTAACCGTACAGTTGATGTACTTTATTGAGATTCGATAACATTAGTGGTACCACTTTAGAATTGTATATATTTATCATTATTGACTTCCGAGTACAGAGTGCGTTATTGTGATCGTGTACATACCTTTGAATATTAATTATATAAAGACTGTGTTTTCAGTAATACAGTGTGTGGACATTCCTTTGTGGGGGTTCGGGGACTACACTGTACTTAAGAACCAACCTGCATCACCTCCTGAGAAGCTAGGCCTTGATTGCTCGACCACGTACCAATAATAGAGAATCTTGGCTGGGGGCCTCTGTGCCTCTCCTCTACCATATACAGAGCGGAAGTACAGACACCCCCTACAGACAGTCTTTACGCTGGTGGCAGCGGTGGGATGCTTATGGTTTTAAGAATCAGTGTATAACCGTGCCACTTACAAAATATCTGCACTTTATTAGATTAAGGTTTGGGTGTGTACAAAATAACTGCATTACAAGCAATGGAGTCTATTGCGAATGGTAAATTGACTCGGATGAGCTTAGAGGCTCTCCAGAGAGTGCTTGTGAAGCCAGGGAGTTACACTTTGTGGATAAGTCTAGGGCTGAGCTGATAGCTGCCCTGGTGGATTACCAGACCAATGGTGGAACTCTTGATGAGGGGGGGGGGGAATGCAACCAATGAGGACTCCACCCCTGGGGTTTCTACTGAATCTGTTTCTGGGAATGCCGCCATTCCTGTTGCCTCTGTTCCGAACCCCAGCAATACCTTGGAACTTGAGTTATTAAGGATGAAATTGGCCTTTGAATATCGCAAGTTGGTAATAGATGCTGAACTTAAGAAAGAGGAGTTGGCTCAACAAGTAGAACTCAAAAATAGGGATCTTGAACTCAAAGACAAGGACACTGAATGTCAGAGAATCCAGCTAGAGAAAGCTCGAGTGGAGACTTCAGCAAAACCCAGTGAGAGTGTCAGGTCCCCAGCAACTAAATTTATGAAGGATTTGGTTGGTGTGTTTTCGGAGGGTTCTGATATCCTCCAAGGGATTGAAGCGTTTGAAATGGCTTGTGCAATTCATGATGTTGACAAAAGAGATTGGGCTAAGTGTTTGCTAAGCAGAGTGCCTCAAACTGGATATGACTGTATTCTGAAGCTGAGTGTGGAAGAAAGGGGTCAGTATGAGTGTATGAAATCTGCTTTGATTGCCAAGTTTGGCAAGACGCCTACCCAATACCTTAAAAGGTTCAGGGATTTTAAGAAAAGAGAGAATGTGTCTTGGGTCGACTGGGTGAGTGCTGCGCACATGAATATGATGGGGTGGATTGATGGTTACAAGGTGAAAACTTTTGTTGAATTGTCCCACCTGTTGTTTTTTGAGCATTTTTCTGAAGCCTGTTCACCAGAGCTGCGTCAGTATGTTGCTGACCAGAACATTTTGGATCCCTTTAAGCTGGCTAGGTTGGCTGACAAGTGGGTCTCCCACCGGGTGTCCCCTAAGGACTCCAGTGGGAAGGACAAGGGCAAAGAAAAGGGGGCCTCTCAGAAAGCTGAGGAGTCCCAAAAGCAGTCACAGTCGAATAAACCTAAACCCTCCTCTCCTAAGACCCAAACATCTAGTGGGGATAAGTCATCTGTGGGTGGGAATAAGAGTAGTGGTCCACCTGCTGCAAAGCAGGCTCGCGGTGGTTCCAGTACCGTACCCCGCACTCCTGGCACGTGTTGGGACTGTGGGGCTCTGGATCACAAAAGGGGTGACTCCAAGTGTAAAGGTAAGGCGCTCGGAGTACAGGCTGTCAGCCTGACCTACCCTTACCCCATGTCTGAGGTAGAGGCCACTGTCCTCCCCTCCTCTACAGGAATCACTTTTGGTGCTCCCGTAGAGATTTCTTTAGTGTCCCTTGGGGCCTGGGACCAGTACGCGGAGGTACTGGCGACTATCCCACAGAACACCTGTAGATTTTTGAGAAGTGTCCTCCTGAACGGCCAGCCTTCTACTGGTTTGAGAGACACTGGGGCAAGCATGACAGTGGTGGACAGGACCCTGCTCAAGCCAGAGGACTATGTAGATGCTCCTCTGAGAACCACCAGGTTAGCTTGTGGGCCTCCCAAATTATCACCTGTAGCCTGAGTCACACTCGTAATTGGAGACAAGACAGCAAAGCTTCCTGTCCTGGTTCAGGACAACGTCCCTGCTAACATTCTGTTAGGTAACGATCTATTCGAGTTGGGATTGATAGCGGATGGTCTTCCCCTGACTGCTGCTGCGGTCACTAGGTCCCAGGTGACACCGGGTCTGGCTGTGAGTCAGGTAACCGAGCCGAAGGCGCGGCCTAAGGCACGACGAAGGAAGAGCAAGAAGGCCACCTCTGTGGAGGGAGCTCCTTCTCTTCCTGCTGTTCCTACAGCACCCATTGGGATCCATGCTCTGGACGGGCTGGGTCCAGTGGTAAACCCCGTCTCAACTCCTGTGGGAGAAGAGCCAGAAGACTCTCCTGTGGGAGAGGTTCTCAACCCGGAGGATCATCCCGATCTTCAATGCTTGTTAGCTGAAGGGGGACCCTCCCGGGCAGACTTCTTTAAAGGACAGAGAGAGTGTCCCTCTCTCTCTCGAGGGTCTGAGGAAACAGGCCCTGTCCCAGGCACGAGGAGAAGTGCCTAGGACTTTCCGGATTTATTGGGAGGGTGACCTCTTTGTTAGTGAGCCCACTAAGCCTGAACCTGGTGCCCTCAAGAGGTTGGTGATACCCCAGGTTTACAGGCCCTTCCTACTGCAGTTGGCATATAAGGTGCCCTTGGCTGGTCATCTTGGTACCAAGAAGACTAAGCAGAGGCTCTCTGTCCATTTCTACTGGCCGCGGATGGGAGTAGAAGTGGAGTCCCACTGCAGGACCTGCCCAACTTGTCAGTTGTCTGGCAAGACTGGAGGCAGTGTCATTGCCGCACTGCAGCCATTGTCAGTGGTTGGCACACCGTTTGAGAGGGTGGGCATCGACATCGTCGGTCCCCTTGACCCTCCCACGTCAGGTGGACATCGGTTCATCCTGGTTTTGGTAGATCATGCCACCAGGTACCGTGAGGCTATACCCCTTCAGACTGTTACTGCCAAGGTGGTTGCCCGGGCCCTCCTGGGCATTTTAACCCGTGTTGGATTGCCCAAGGAGGTTGTCTCTGACCGAGGATCCAACTTCATGTCTAGTTACATGAAAACCATGTGGAAAGAGTGCGGGGTAACCTACAAGTTCTCCACTTCTTACCACCCCCAGACCAATGGTCTGGTTGAGAGATTTAATAAAACTCTCAAGGGCATGCTAGGTGCTTTGGAAGAGCCCCTTAGGAGGAAATGGGATCTCCTCCTACCATGCCTGCTGTTTGCTTACAGAGAGGTACCTCAAGAGGGTGTTAGTTTCAGCCCCTTTGAGTTGCTCTTTGGACATCCCGTGAGGGGGCCCCTCGCCTTGATCAGAGAAGGCTTGGAAGCCACCCCTCCCGGTCCCGCCAAGCAAGTGGGGGACTATGTGTTAGATCTCAGACGGAGGATGACACAGATGATGGGTCAAGCAACGGCGAATCTCAAGGCCAGCCAGGAATTGAACAAATACTGGCATGACCTTAAAGCATCGCAAGTGGATTGGACTCCGGGACATGAGGTCCTCGTGATGGAGCCTACCAAGCCTCGGGCATTGGCAGATAAATGGACTGGACCCTTCCGGATAATCTCCAAGATGGGCGAGGTCAATTATCTGGTTGACATGGGAATCCCAGGGGTAGCCCCTCAGGTATTCCAATTTAACAGGCACAAGCCTTTCCACAGGCTAGCCGAAGTCTCATGTCTCTGGCTGGCTTCAGAGCAAGAAGAGGATGAGAGTGAGCCCCTTCCTCATTTGCTGCATAGCAACCCTCAAGGTGGCTCAGTGGAGGGAGTGCAGCTCTCCCCAGATTTGACAACCGAGCAGCACAGGGCCTGCAGGGCTTTGCTCCAGCAGTATGCCTCTCTGTTTTCGCTGACGCCAGGCCTTACACCGTGGTGTAAGCACGAGATTGACACTGGTGACAGCGTGCCTGTCAAGAGCAGGAGCTACTGAATGTCAGATACGGTTAAGAACCACATCCAGGCTGAGATCGCCAAGATGTTGGATCTGGGTGTTATTGAACCCTCAACCAGTCCCTGGTCCAGTCCAGTGGTCCTTGTCCCCAAGGCGAGTTCCCAGGCCGGTACCAAGGATTGGAGGTTCTGTGTGGACTATCGAGGATCCAATGCCGTCACCAAAACTGACGCGCACCCATTGCCCAGGGCTGATGAGCTCGTGGACACCATAGGTGCTGCCAAATTTGTGAGCACCTTTGACCTCACCTCAGGCTATTGGCAAATAGCTCTGACGGACCATGCCAAGGAAAAGACGGCGTTCTCAACACCAGAGGGACTCTACCAGTTTAGGCTCATGCTTTCTGGGTTGAAGAATGCCCCTGCCACCTTCCAGAGATTGGTCAATCATGCTCTCAGTGGGCTGGAAGCCTTTTGTGTGGCTTATTTAGACGACATTGCCGTCTACAGTTCCACTTGGGAAGAGCACTTGACACATCTGGGTAGAGTGCCTCAGGCCTTAAAGAGGGCTAACCTCTGAAGTGGCTTATGCAGATGAAGGGTGAGAACCTGAAACTGCTCAGGTGGTCCATTAGCCTGCAAGGGCTAGACTTCACCATAGAGCACAGACCAGGGAAGAGTCACGATAATGCAGATGGCCTTTCCAGAAGGTATGTTGACCGTCTGGATGAGGGTGTCTATCCTGTGGTAGATTAGGCACCCTCCACCTCAGTCTGGGGGGGCGACTGTGAGACTGGAAATGCATCGGAGGGACAGCGCCTCCGTATCCTTGTCCTTTACTGCTCTTTATCGTGTGTTCTGTCGTGTTTTCTGCGCAGGAGTTCATGTGGGACTCCTGGCGGTGCAGCTCTCTTTCTTTTGGTTTGGTGAATGGACCCGTGGGATACCCTTATGGCACCCCTGGGTGGGGGTACAACCCTGTGCCCCTAGTGTATGTTTTTGGGCACCTGTGGGTGGCCCACAGAGCAGGGTATGGGCTGGTGGCAGCTCCATGCTGAATTTGACAGGTGCGCGGAGTATCCTCCATTTTGGGATACCCCGGCCCTGCCATTGGGATCAGTTGATTCCTGATGGAAAACAAGATGGCCCCGGTGGCCTCTTGCTTTCTATTACCCATTACCTTGTTTTCCCAAAGTCCTGGGAAGCACTGACTCTGTCCCTTCCCCCTGACTGGCTGTTCGGTAGAAATGCCATATGGTGTTGTTGTGAAGGTCCGGCCAGACTAGCTGGAGCCTTCCCGGTGATGTATGTTGTGGGTACCTCCTGTGGGTGGGACCTGGGTGAATAGAGTGTGTGACGAATATGCATTCTGTGTTGTGGGTGTCTAGTATCTGGTGGTTGAGACAACCCTGCCCGAAACCGGTATGAATGCGGCTTGGAGTGTTGAATGGCTCGGTACTTGTCCCAAAACACATAAATTGTTGTGAGTGTCTGGAGAGAAGTGAATGGCCTGAATACCTCGTGTGCCTGATTGGCTGCCTGCCTGCATGAATGCCCGTAGTCGTGATTGGATGCTTGAGTGTGACCCAGCAAAATGAATGGGAGATCAACAGTATATCTGGGGACCTCTCACTGCTAGGAATCGTGTTCAGAAGCTGAAGTCCACTACGACGAGTAACTGGAGGAACTGACGCTTGACCTTGAAACCCCCGCTGGACGAGAAGGAGTGCTGTTGCTCTCCCTCACATTCTGAAGGCTGCTGTGTTTCCAAGGACTGACCCAGAGAGGACCTGGTAAGGCGCCCTCTTCCTGAGCTACGAGGGACCATCGTGCACAGCTGATCTTTGCCAACGCTCCCTGGTAGACAGACCTTCGACAGGCTGCCGACCCGATACGGGGACTGCTGCAGAACTCCAAGGAGAAGCACCCGGACTGTTGTCCGCCACTGTCGACGACCGCCGTCGCCGACCGGAGCCGCCGTGCTCCCGTTTGCCTAAGAACTTCAATTGATCATCGGACACTCTCGTCTGCATCGTCATCCGCTTGTCTCCCGCTGGAGAAGGCCCGACCGTCGACGCGCCGAGGAGCATCCACCGGTGCGTTTCCCGCCACCTAAAGACCACAGTGACGCAGACGACTCGACGCCCTTGCTGGGCCACAGTCCTTCATCATCTCTTTGCGGTCCAGAACTATCGTCACTGAGGTGCCCCGCACGCCTCTTCCTTGCAGGACTCTGTCGTCGACGAGCACCGCTAGGAACGTAGCTGCCACTTCCCTGCCGTAGTTCACCCTGTTCACTGTTGGACGTTCGATGACCCGTGACTCCTGCCTTAAAGGGAGGGCAGTCAAGAAGGGCCGTCGATTCCCCGACACCGAACGCCAAGTTCCCCGGCACCTCTCGACGATCCGTGGCTCCCGCCTGAAAGGGAGGCACTCAAGAAGGATCGGTCGACGCATCGTCGGAGAACTCTACTCCACCAGGTACATTGGGGGGGTAAAACCTTAATAGGAAAAAGTGAGACTATTGAACATATGGACTGGGCTTGTGCGATATATCCTTATTATACAGGTTGCCCAGGTGGGGGATCTCCACACAGAACTGTGTCTAGGTAACGGGGCCAGCATTCTGCCTATTGTTTCAACCATCTTACGTTCCTGCCTATCTCTATTGCTGGTTTACTTGTTATTGATCTGTGTGACATTTTAACCGTACAGTTGATGCACTTTAATGAGATTCGATAACATTAGTGGTACCACTTTAGAATTGTATATATTTATCATTATTGACTTCCGAGTACAGAGTGCGTTATTGTGATCGTGTACATACCTTTGAATATTAATTATATAAAGACTGTGTTTTCAGTAATACAGTGTGTGGACATTCCTTTGTGGGGGTTCGGGGACTACACTGTACTTAAGAACTAGCCTGCATCACCTCCTCAGAAGCTAGGCCTTGATTGCTCGACCACGTACCAATAATAGAGAATCTTGGCTGGGGTCCTCTGTGCCTCTCCTCTACCATATAGAGAGTGGAAGTACAGACACCCCCTACCAGTCTTTACACCCTGAACCAAAAGAGCAGGAATCAGTGATGAGAGACATAGGAGAGAGAGAAGAGAAAGGAGAAGATAAGTCACTCGAGTGGGACCAGAGCGAAGATCCAGACGCCACTTGCGATACCTGGTAGAGCAATCCCTGTCGGCATCTGAAGTCAGCTCATTGGGGAGAGAGCGACGAAAGAACGCATATGTATACGCGCTGGGCAACGCGGTGGCCACCGAACACAGTCCAACGCTGATGATAAAATTGAATGAAAGGCCCACCGAGTTTCTCATAGACACTGGGGCGACTGTGAACGTCGTCAGTGAGAAGGTGTTCAAGGAGCTGCCTCAAAGTCCAAATCTAAGCCCGGCCACCGTGGACATTTATGCATACAGAGCCACAACACCCCTCAAGTGTACAGGGCAATTCGAAGGGTCATGCCACTACAGGGGGCAAGAAAAGAAAGTGCTGATATATGTGCTGGCAACAGGGAGCGTAAGCGGCTGCATACTCAGATTTAAGACGGCCATCGAAATGGGTTTAATACATGTACTCTACAAGATCATGGTACAGAAATACATAGACCCCCGTACTCATGATAAAGGAACTGTACCCCACTCTATTCAGAGGCATCGTAAAACTGCAGAACAGGCAAATAATACTGCACAGTGATGAAACGGTGCACCCCGTAGCCCAACACTAACGGGGCATACCGCTGAATATCCAGAAGAAAGTGGAGGACAAACTGCATAAGCTCTTACAACAAGACATCATAGAGCCGGCGACGGGCCCCACCACGTGGGTCTTGCCCATTGTTCCGGTGCCGAAGAAAGGCTCTGATGCAATTAGATTTTGTGTGGACATGAGACGGGCCAACCAAGCAATCCGAAGGGAGAGATACATGGCTCCACGTATCACTGATATGATAAGTCTATTAAACGGGGCCAGGGTTTTCTCAAAACTGGACTTAAAGAAGGGTTACCACCATTTGGTGTTAAATCCAGAGAACCAGAACATCACGACTTTCGTTATGCACCTGTGACTGTACAGGTATAAATGATTGAGCTTTGGGGTCTTTTCAGCGGCCGCGATATTTCAGGCAGAAGTCCACAACGTAATTAAGCACATCCCAAACTGTATAAACTACAGCAACGACATCCTGGTGATCGGGACTGATGTTGGAAACCTTGACGAGACCCTAGCTAAAGTATGCATGGCTCTTGAAGCTGCCAACCTTACCCTCAACCAGGAAAAATGTGCGTTTAGAAAAAGCATGCTGCGCTTCTTTGGCCACGTGTTCTCAGAAAACGGCATGACGCCTGATCCAGACAAAGTCGCTGCGCTCAATGAAACACCCCCATTGACCAATGTCTCGGAACTCAGATCTTTCTTAGGCCTCGCCAGCTACTGCACAAGGTACATAAAGCACTTTGCCACGGTCAGTGAACCCCTAAGGGCACTGACCAAACAAAATGCAGTGTTCAACTGGTCGGAGGAGTGCCAACGCGCCTTCGAGATCATTCGAGAAAGAGTGGCACGAGTTGAGAACAGGTCATACTACGACTCGGACCAGAAAACAGGGTTAACAGTGGACGCAAGTCCAGTGGGGCTGGGCGCCATCCTGCCCCAAATTGACTCCAAAGACTCGACCAAACACATATTGTTGCATACGCCAGTAGGAGCCTATCAGCCACTGAGCAGGCCTACTCTCAGGCGGAAAAGGAAAGCCTTGCAGTGGTGTGGGCATGTGAACATATTCACCCATTATTGTAGACTGCCATAAACCTACACCATGCATTCTCAGAGAGAAATGTGACCACCAACGTAAACCTATTCATGGCTAGACTGTAAATGCTGCCTTGCACTACATACTAACACACTTGCCAATGTTAACTAGTGCCTCACATAGAGAGAACTGTAAAGATTAGCCTGCATAACATTTGGACAGGTGTAATAATATTAGCATGTGCCACACCTAGATGAATCACTGAACCTTAGCCTGCGTCGCATCTAGATAGAAACGTGAATGTTAGCATGTGCCACACTTAGATGGACATAGATGAAATTCTGAAGTTTAGCCTGCGCCACATCTAGATGGGATTATGAATGTTAGCATGTGCCACACTTAGATGAATCACTGAACTTTAGCCTGCGTCGCATCTAGATAGAAACGTGAATGTTAGCATGTGCCACACTTAGATGGACATAGATGAAATTCTGAAGTTTAGCCTGCGCCACATCTAGATGGATTATGAATGTTAGTATGTGCCACACTAAGATGGACATAGACAGAATTACTGAATTTAGCCTGCACCACATCTAAATAGGATTATGGATGTTAGCATGTGCCACACTTAGATGGACATAGATGAAATTCTGACCTTTGGCCTGCGCCACATCTAGATAGGATTACGAATGTTAGCATATGCCACACCTAGATGGAATTCTGAACTTTAGCCTGTGACGCATCTAGATGGAAATGTAATGTTAGCATGCGCCTCACTTGGTGAGACTGTGGGTGTTACCAGGTGCCACACTTGGATGGAATCGTTGTCTCTAGCCTTCCTCACAACCAGATAGGATATTGAAGATTAGCAAGTGCCGCACTCGGATGGAATAGTGAGTGATAGCAAGTATCACACCTAGACAGATTTGCAAGGACAGCAATGCCAATTAACCACTCAACTAACATTTTCACCGCTCTGTATACACCTCTCAAATTCAAACCAGACACAACCACAAGCCTACAATACAACAATCTGCACAAACTTCACTACAATGCAACAACAAAACAAACCACCCATAGACTCGCACAACAGCACACAACGACTACCGACCGTAAAACGCCCCAAGCCCAGCCAACGGACCCACCGGGCAGAGGCCGCCAACAGCACATCACTGCTCTCTTGCCCTTTTCCAGCTTATTCCCACTATCTCACGCCCCCTTCCCTTTTTTCAGAGCCGCCAGGGCGCCAGGGGACCACTCCGGTGGTGATAGTGCGTGGTACAAATATCCTTTAACATTAACATTACAGTAAGCCATTTCGAGTTGTGACTGATCATCAAGCACTTTTGTTTCTCTACGGCAACCCACAAGCCAAAATGCCACCCCGCATTGCGAGGTGCGGACTCAAGCTACAGAACTATGCATTTGAAATTGTACACTGACCAGGAAAGGAGGAAAACCCTGCTGATTTGTACACCTGAACCATTGGTGGCGGACTGTTATCTCTGATACCTGATCCAACAAGCCATGCCCGAGGGCATCGAACCAATCCGTTTGGCACAGGAAGTGGAAGCAGATCAGGCCTGTTGCAGGTAAAAAAAGAGCTAGCGCTCTCCGAGGACAACCTCCTGCTTAAGGGTCACAAAGTAGTGATCTCCACATCTCTAAAAAGGAAGGTGATCGAGTTAGCCCACGAGGGACATCGATGAGTGGTCTCCACGAAGCGCATGTTGTGCCAGAAAATATGGTTTCCTAAGCTGGACGCCATGGTGTGGGAACTCCTGAAACAGTGTCCCACATGCTGCCTTGTCACGCCGAATCGGCATCCCGAGCCATTGAGAATATCTGAACCACCAGGGGGCATATGGGAAGCAGTGGCGGCTGACTTCTTCGGTCCTATTGAAGGGGGGAGATACGTATTGGCCATCATGGATGAATACTCAAGGTATACGGAAGATTAAATCATATCTTCGCCTGCAGGCCACCACGTAATTCTGGTGTTGGACTGAATCTTCGCGGCCTATGGTGTTCATCAGAAAGTGAAAACAGACAATGGGCCTCCGTTCAACTGACATAGCTTCACAAAGTTCAGTGAGTACATGGGGTTCCATCATCACAAGGTCACCCCATTATGGCCCCAGGCCAATGGCATAATTGAACGGTTCATGGCCAATCTGAAGAGAGCACTAAAGGTGGCTCGGCTCACGGGGTAACCCTATGAGCAAGGGCTCCACCAGTTGTTGAGAGATTAACGCAGCACACCACACAGCACCACTGGGAAAACCCCAGCGGAGGTAATGTTTGGGAGAGACATCAGGACCTGGCTGCCTCAGGCCAGTCCCCCAAAGGACCGATCACCATTGGACATCGAAATGACGGAAAAGGATCAGGCTGCAAAGGAGCGCATGAAAGAGTATGCTGATGGTATCGCCGGAAGGCTTGAGACCCTCAACTTGAAGTAGTGGACGTAGTCACTGTAAGGCAACCGCAGACTCACAAGCATACATCGGTGTTTCAAGAAGAACCACTGATTATTCTAGAGAAGAAGGGCTCCATGATCACAGCCCAAGGAGACAAGGGCCTGACCATGCAAAACTCTTTGCTTTTCAAGAAAGTTCACCTTTCGTGGCCACAGCGACTCAGCGGAAGAGTGGAGATACCCATGATTATGTATCCGATGATCCTTACCACAGAGATCAAGAGGACTCTGAAGCGTCAGACTGAGAGGACCAAGGTGAGAGATCCGGGGCCAGCAGATCTGCTGAACATTTCAGCTCTCGACCTCAGAGAGCCAGGAATAAGCCTGTTTGTGAATCACCCCTGTTGGGTGACTGTTTAAATTGGGGGGATGTCACGTTGACACTCCATTTCCTGGGCATTTGGGAGGCGGGAGGGAAAGGACGGGAGGGCGGGGTTAATCCGTCAGAAGTAACGAGAGAATAAAGAAGACGTTTGCAGGGACCGCTCCGTGTCTGCCTTTCATTTATGTGCTGCGAGGTACACCCGTGAGAAACCCAGACCAAGGTCATCATACAGCAGTCTTCATATATGTCCTCTCCCATCAGCTCCAGCTTAGTAAGGATACAAAAACAATCAAACCCTTTGCTCACAGAAACCTCAGGACCAGCAGCTGCTGCATAAATCAACAACATTGCTGGTTTACCATGACTAGTGTGGGTCCAGGCAGGGATATTCTATCAGCATATTGCAGTGGCTGTAGTTAACAGCACTTTGTGCAGTCCCGACCACCGGGCTTTGAAACAATACTTCCTGCAGTGTCTCTTCACAAAGACCCACTGTCATGGTTGTAATGAGTGACACAGTACTAATGGCCCCTTCGGAAGTGCCTCCTGTACCTGCTGATAAATGTATTTAACGACTTTCATTACTTCTTTGCAGTAATTAAGCACTACAATTATCCATCAACTGCATGTTGCCCCCGCACATGGGCACTGATGGAGTCTCTGGCAGATGCATCAGCCTGTCAGTGAGTATCTCATCTGGACTCAAACCTGCAAGTTGCCATGCCCCACAAGTTCATTAGAGCTAACAGCAGTGCATGGCCACTTCAAACCAATATCTGCACACATTGTTGCAATTCTACCGTTCAGGATGCCATTTTGCCCATCCACCCAACCAGGTGATTGTGGGTGATGTCACTGATGGCCTTAAGAATACCCAGACTCACAAGGATGGTTCAAGGGTTTTTATTTGGCAGAACACAAATGTTACAAAAACTTGATATATGGATAGAAACGGGCTCAATAATGCCTGTCCCTCTGCCCTCTTCTGTGGGCATCACACCTAACTAGTGCACGGTTCCCTATTCCACTCGTACAAATCGGTAGCACCTACTATATATAGTTCCGACCAGAGTGATGGCCTAAAGGCCTCAGTCTTTTCTAGCTTACTGCCTCCCAGACTTTCTAGTGGAAACAGCTCTCCTGAATATCTGGTTCACAATAGGATCCGGTTCCTTTTAAAATGCCCAGTTCCTTGCACTCAGCCCTTCATTGCTCTTGTGTTCCTATCCACGAGGTCCCTTTTCTCAATTTTCCTCTCTCAGCTATTCCACCCCCCTCTCTCTCCTTCTTTCTGCTCTATAGTCCTTCCCCCTGCCCCTCTGATGGTCACATAGGCCCTCATTACGACCCTGGCGGAAATCGAAAAACGATGGCGGAAATGCAATACCGCCATCGAATAGCGCTCGGTGCGATTATGACCCGTCACCGTAAAGTACGATGCCATTAGCGACACCGTAGTGAACGCCAACGCTAACTGCACCAAGTACGCGCGCGCGCGCCATGCCAAACCGTAATTAGCACCATGGCGCAAGGGTACGCGAATTCCGACCCTAGCGGACATGTACTTAACGCCATCAAGCACGGCGGAAAGTACCATTCCGCCATGGTGAGAAGTACGGCATCGCGAATCAACCGTAAACGGCCCCACTGAGTGCCTGTACACCGCTCCCTGGCCACATAGTACAACTCCCCGTAGGTGCAACGAAGTCACAATGCAACCAGTGAAATGTACAAGTCACCCATGCATGCCAACGAACAAAAGAATCACAAGAGGGGCCAATGGGAGCTGCAGGGCACAGATGGCACGAATACAGAAGCTATACCAATGGACATGACCTCAGTCTCCCACCAAGAAACGCACGCAAACACAGGCACCTGTGACCAGCAATATTCCGATAATCACATCATTCCACCAATCCACCTGGCTGACCGGCATCTGTTACACAAAACCTAATCCCCCGCCCCTGAGCATGACATCATTCAAACAGTCATATTGGCAGCCCTCACCCTTGACCTCACTGGGCTTCGTAGGCAAACGCGCCCAGCACAGTACCACGCAACTATACTCCGAAGCTGGAACCCAATGCAGATCTCCTCACAATACATCGCTCCCCAAATAGGAATATGCCACATCACTTGCAAAGAAGAACGCTACACGGCCCATATCAGAATAGAAATTTAATGCACAACAAATTCACCAAGCCCATACAGCCATTAGGCCATGAACTCCAAAACACATTTCATCATTGTGGGCTGCATCCGCAATAAATGACCAGCTACTTCTTGTGTGACGCCCTGTTCCTTCATGGTACACAGGGGCTACATTCTCGTACGAAAAGGCAACATGGAAGCGCCTAGAACCGCAGGGCCGTCCCAATAGGGAGGCACTAGTCCAGCTGAAAGGCCGAAATGTTGCTCCGAGCCACTAGTACTGCGTAAGGGCATGTGGCCCATTGGCGATCGTCCCATAAGATCGTAATGCTGCTCCACTGATTAACACGAAGCAGCAGGTGTCGGGAGTAAAACCCATCTGCAGGAGTGGCATACAGATGGCAGTGGCAAAAGGGGAGGAGATACCTGTCAACCAAAAGAAAAGAAAAAGAATAGAATGGCCATCAGAACTACATTCGAACAACTCACTTCAATGATCACACTAGATCCACAGCCATATGCATGCTAGCCCACTCCAAAGGATCATCACCACCCCAAAACCACTTGCGACTCATAACTATCCATATCGAGGTGAAAACACCATCACAAACGAGTGTACCTGTGCATGCGTCTGTGAAAACAGAATCCATCAGATGGGATTGGTAACGTGCATGGACACAAGTGTCTGAAGGCGCGTCGAGACAGGGAGGGCTCAACAAGGCCAGATAGACGATGGTCCCACTATGGCAGCCCTGCATCACATAGCGCAGGGGAGGCGGACAGATTCCAAGAAGCCCTGTACATGGCAAACACTGTATCAAATCATCTGTCCATGCATCCATTCATCATTCCCTCATCCCGTAATGATAACGCCTGTTTCCATACTCACATAACATGTGAGAATTCCATTGAGTCTGTGCGTTATGCAGCCTGCAAAATCCACTGTGCCCCAGCCCGTAATTCCAGTGTTGTGAAGTAACATGTATTTGGGAACGTCCGGCCTCATCATCCACTTCGCTATTGCGCATCCCAAACTATTCATATCAATCATTGCATCCTCGCCATGGCCCCTGTCCCAAGGACACTGAACAATAGAACGTTATATTTGCAGTCAGACCTGTGGGCATCTCCTCGCCGCTAGCTGAAGACCGAAAGCGCCGCCCTTCGAATTCCTCATTTGCAACATCACGTCGAAAAGGCATCTGTGGCCGCTTGAAATCACAAATTAATCCATCTAGTGCGGCTGTGTGTGAAAATGGCAACTGCCTTCACTCACAAATGGGAGGCCCCGCCCGTCGGTGAACCTCGGTACAGTGATGCATGAGGGTCCACCGTTACTCGAGTACTACGTTCCACTGACCCTTCACAAGTCTGTTCGCGACTGCAAAGAATGCATGTGAAACAATGGGACCATAGCCGAATGAACATATCAACCAATGTTACACGGCCATCGGGTACTAATACATGATTGTAATAGCAAGATGCCATTCCTCGAATTGCAGCGTTGTGTGCGGGACGTGCTCGCCCAAAGGGGAGAGCAGCTTGCACAGGTGGAATGAATCACCACAGGTGGAGGCCATACAGCCTGAAAACACATAAATTGCACACCCAGTCTCCTCCCACAACCACACCCACTCCGAAATGCTACCGGCAGGACTCGCGATGTTGGCCCTGGGGGACCTGATAGCACTGCAAGTACTCCAACTCCAAGAAGAAGACGAACACCAACTACAACCGGCCGCACGGAGGAGACGCAGGAGGAGGAGGAGGGCAAGGCAGGGCCAGCAAGGGCTGCCAGCACAGCCACTACCACCACGCAGGCAGCCCACAATCCCACGCCTCCGAGCACATCCGTTCAACCTCACTGATGAGCAGATCCACACCCTCTACCGTTTGGACCGGGACACCATAGCCGCCATTGTGGACATGACACAGGCTGACCTTGTCAGCATGATAGATAGCCCAACCGCCATCCCACCCCTACTGAAGGTGGTGTCTGTACTCCACTTCCTGGCCACAGGCACCTACCAGCACACAGTCGGACAGTTGCATGGCATTTCTCAGCCACTGTTCTCACGGACACTATTGCAAGTGCTCGATGCCCTCCTGCAGCACGCAGACGACTACATCTCTCTACCACGCTCGGAGCAGGAAATAACCAACACAAAAGTGGGATTCCATGCACTTGGCGGCATACCGGGTTGCATTGGTGCCATCGACTGCACCCATGTGGAATTGGTCGTCCCACATGCCTTGGAGGCCCAGTACCGCAACCGAAAACAATTTAATTCACTGAATGTACAAATGGTGTGTGACTCCAACAGGATCATTACACATTGTTGTGCCCGATTCCCTGGATCAACCCATGATTCTATGGTCTTGAGGAACTCTACAATACCACGCTACATGGAGCGACACGCAGGGAACAGATCCTGGCTACTCGGTGAGTCTCATTTCATGCATGATGATGTGGGGTATGTGATGCGGCAATGACCTGGCAGGAAGGGGGGGGGAGTGCGTACGTAGCAATGGCATTCCACATAATTCGTTTATCGTCCACATACAGGTGATGCCGGATATCCACTGAAGAGATGGCTCCTCACACCAGTCCGGAACCCACGGGACCAGCATGAGGAGGACTACAACCCTGCCCACTCACGTACCCGTGTAGTCATTGAACAGGCATTCGGCCTACTGAAGACCCGTTTCCGGTGCCTCAGCAGGTCTGGCGGGGCACTCCTGTACCGCCATGAGAAGGTTGCAAAGATGGTGATGGCATGTGTCATGCTCCACAACATGTGCGTACGTAGAAATGTGCCCATGCCCCCTGACGCAGAACTGCAAGCACCTGAAGATGGTCATGATGAGGGTGGGGATGTGGCAGCACCTCAAGGAGTCTGCGAGGCACAGGAGGGCCGTGAAATTCGTCAGCATCTCATAGATGCATGCTTATAGCACTCACGCCTGGTGGCTGATACATGGACACGGGACTCGTGGCACTGTGTGTGTCTGGTACATGCACAATATGGACTGTAGGCCTATGATGGCCTAGTACACAAAGATCATTGTCCACACATCTCATTGGTTGATCGTGCATTGTTTATGGCATATGTGATATCATGTTGAACACCCTATCGACCCGCCACCCAAGTGAGCCCAACACACCCCCTCCACCCTCCTACCTCCCCCCCGAACACCAGTGTCCAAAGATGCTCATTGTCAGTGGGCAGTCGCTATTGCAAGCCCCCTCTGCGGGTATCAGGGGCACCCCTGCCTGTGGAGCGCAGGTTCCTCCCAGATCTACGTTGGGGGCTGCCCTGGACGGAACTTGCAACGGATGATGTCTCTGCCTGCTCACGTCCATGCATGTCCCTAAGGGTTTGTGAGAGCTCAGTGAGTACACGGCGCACTGCGGCAAGTTCGGCACATACGTCTTTGGACGTCGCATGCATTTCCCCCCTCAGGCTCTCGGTGCTTCTCTCCATTTGGACTCTCAGGCTCTCGGTGCTACTCTCCATTTGGACTCTCAGGCTCTCGGTGCTACTCTCCATTTGGACTCTCAGGCTCTCGGTGCTACTCTCCATTTGTGCCCTAAGTGTCTCAGTTGATGTTTCTATGTCTGCCTTAGTGCTCCCACATCCATCGGCATGGTCCTTGAGGAGCGTGGCCAGTTGCTGCTGTTGCACGATTAACTGGTCGAGGGACTGTTGCCTCTGCTGGGCCATGGCCATTTGCGGTGGTGTCACAGAGGGGCTGTTCGCCTCATGTTGCCCTGCCACAGGGCTTGTGGGGGATGGCCAGTCGTCGTCTTGTGGGTGCCCCTGCGTGGTATCCTCATGGTGTACGGGATGGAACAGACAGGGGGATTGGGACAGGTCATGGATGGATCTGACTTCGACATCCCCGTCTTCTGTGTCGGAGCATGCTGCCATTAATGGGGTGTCACCTATGGTGCTGCTGCCACCAGAGGCAGTACCTTCTGTGGCATCCATTGGGGGGACCTGTGGTGGTGCTGTTGTGGGCATGCTGGCTGCTGGGGTGCCTGTTGATGTTCCCTCCTGTGTGCTGCCACTTGATATGTGCTGCTGCCGTGTCTTGATGCGTGCAGCTGAGGTGGAGGGTCTTTGGCCGTCGGTCTTGGCCCTCTTTGCAGGTGTGCTGGTAGGGGTGTCCTGGAGCTCGTCGTTTGGATCGGACCCTGTGGTGGAGTAAAGGAGGGCGAGCGTTATTAATGGGTCTGTGGGAATTGGAATGGCAATGTATCACATGCATTGGGGTGGTACCTGAGGGTGATTTGGGTCGGGGCCTTGGAGGTGCTTTCATTTGTGTGTGGAGTGAGGGTGCAATTGTTTGGCAGCCTGCAGTTAGGGTGTGCCTGCTGCACGTGTAGTGGGTGTTTTTGGGGTTTTTACTTATTTATGTATTTATTGTGAGTTTTAAAGTGCGCTATCAGGCCAATGTGTGTGGACGTTCTCCTGGCCATGTGTTGCTGTTGCGCTATGTGGACACATGTGAGTCACATGATTGGACATTGTGGATTTGGCATGGTTTTATTTGGGCCACCTACCTGATTCTCCGGATGTCTGCACTCCTTTCTCCATCCCTCCGACTCCCTCTATGCTCTCCATTCCAATGGTGGAGGCACAGATTTCTTCCCAGGGGGTCAACTTGATGGGTGATTCCGATCCTCCCCCGGTGGCTGTGGCAATGTTGCGGTTGGCAGAAAGTATGCTACGGACGCGTATCCGCAGGTCGTCCCACCGCTTCCTGCATTGCTGTGGGTTGCGGGGTGCGGTCCCCACCGCACTTACCCGCTGTGCCACCAGGGCCCATATGGCCTTCTTGTTCGCAAGTGCCGTCCTGGTCATTTGCGTGGAGAAGACGGCGGCGGCATTCTCCTGGAGGGTCTCTGTAAGCACGGTGAGTTCCTCACGGGAGAAGTGGACCTGCCGCTTGCGGTCGCACGCTTTCTTCGCTACTTTTCCCATTTTTCTTGGTTTCACTAGGGTGGATGACGGGTTGGGATGTGTCTCAGGGTGGTGTTTTTAGTGGTTGTGTGTATTTTGTGGTTTTATAGGTGTACGGGGTGTTGTTTCCCGTTCCGGGCCCATGTTTTTACTTCCGTTTCCGTATATTTACGGTCACCGTACTTTCCGGTTGGCGCTCACTGCGGTGTCCGCTATGATGGGTGGCGGTATTGCACCTAGGGCGCCGTACGGCGGCGGTGTGGGCCGTTTTGGGGTCATTTCCGCCATCGCGGACTTTGCACTTCCGCCATGGCGTGGTGCTCGTGCCCGATGGGTCGGAATGGGCCGCACTTTGCTCCATCGTGCAATGGCGGAAACGCTATTTACGCTGTGGCGGTCCGGTCAGTCACTTTCCGCCAGGGTCGTAATGAGGGCCATAGACTTTTATATGCACTTCCGCTCTCACTTACTCTCTCTCACACTCTAGTCTTCACTTCTCTCCACTGCTCTCTACTCTCCTCGCCGCTCCACTACTCTCCACTCTCTTCTTCATCTCTCCCCGTACTTACAGTCACCCCTTTTGCTCTCTCATACACTCTTCTCACACACACTTGGATTCCTGCTCTCTCTCTAGCCCTAACTCACAACTTCCAACAATTATTCACACACTCTTATACACAGGTATCACATCCAATACCTCACCTCTAACAATCTTCACTACAGCTTCATCCACACTGTCCTTCCTCCCACTGGTATCGTGATCTGCCTCCACCTAATCGCATCCAAAACAATCACATTCTGCACCCGATTCTTCCCTCTTTTATTATGCTCTTCTGCCAGTTTGAACTCCTACCCTTTTCCATTGGCTGCCATGCTCACCTGACTCCATTGGCTGCCATGCTCACCTGAATCTCGGACCAATCTATATCTACCTTTTCCCCGCAGCCGGGTTACACAACTAAAATGTTTAAAACAGTCCTTTACGCCGGGCCCCACTTGTTATCACGGGTCTGTGAGCAGTATCTGCAGGCGTCTTAAGAAGCTGCTTGTGTGGCATGTAGTTTTCATTCTGCCGTGGTGGAGTATCTGTTTTTCCAGTGCATGGTAAGCTGTTTCCCTCTGGATTTGTATTTTCTGCCTCATTTCTCTCTTGTGGGCTGTTTTGTTCTGTTTCTGCGCAAGGGTTCCTGGGTTCTGTAGTCCTGCAAAGGAAAAGAGAGAACAGAATAGGGTATGGTAGGCTTTGGGTGATTGACAGTGGTACCCTCCACTTGTAGCAAGGCACATATATGTACAAACCATGGACAATGTCACAGTGATAATGGCACTGGAAGTTCTGCTGTATATTTAGCACAGTTCTTGTATAAGTTTGCCTGTGAAGTGAGTGGCTGTATTGTTATTGATACTCACTGGCACCGTAAACCTAGGGATTAAGTCACGTATCAGAATCTTCACCAAAGCTTGAGTGTCTGCCTCACGGTTTAAATAACGCAAAACAAAAGAGGTGATGGCTGGAAGGTTTGGAATGAACCCTAACCTCTACTTGGTCACATCCCTTCTGCACAAGACCACAAGCATCCCCAAACATATTTCGGCCTTGTTGTGCCTCATCATTGAGGAGTACCTTGGGTCTCTAGGCCCAGCAGGCACGGGACCCACGTCTGGGCATACCCGTCCCACTCGTGATGACTTACGCAAAACAAAAGCGGTGATGACTGGAAGGTTTGGAATGAATTATACCCTCTGGGATTGCACTGGGCAACCCTCCAGACCATCGTTCTTCGCCTGCCAAGCCATTACAAAAGGGGAAAGACCATATGCAAATCAGACTTGGTCCCACCCCAAAAGGGACAGTCCAGCCCAAACTGCTTGGCCACATCCCTTCTGCGAGACCACAAGCATTCCCAAACATGTTTCAGCCTTGTTGGGCTTCATCAGTGAGGAGTAGCGTGGGTCTCTAGGCCCAGCAGGCACCGGACACACTTCTGGGCATACCGGCCCCACTCGGGGTGACTTACGGTTTAAATAAGCCTCGATCCATTTCAAGCACACATCAATGACAACCAACACAAACTCAAGGTCTGCCACATTTAGCATCTGGATAAAATCACACTGCAACTGTGCAAATGGTACCCAATGACATGGGAATGTCCGCTGCTTCAGGTTTGATGTTCCTGCGTTTCGTTGTTGACAAATCACATACTGACGGTCTAATTGATCCTCTTTTCAGGTACTTGTGAAAAACGTGGGGAATACCATTCTTCAGGGACGTCATTTCACCAAAATGCCAGTGGTAGCGGAAGTGACATCACACAACCCTTGAACCCCTGATGACATCATAGGAAGTGATGTCATTTGACCCCACCCCGAAGTGATATCGCGGGAAGTGATGGAACACGACCTTTCACTCCATGACAAAACAGGAAGTGGCATCACGTAGCATTGTACACTACAAAAAATATGGTTAAGAGATCACTATAATGTGATGTACATTTCATACAAGAATGGATCGCCATATGTATCGTTAAGATCAGTGTGTATAGGCCAATAATACAAAATTACTGTGAATGCAAGCAGACGTCCATGACCATATGATAATGATGTGTTATTATATAGCACTTATGCTTAAGCACTTTATATAGAAAAAATATACACCCAATACCACCCAACCTGTGTTGGTACTCATTTATCGACCTCAGAAGGATGAAAGGCTGAGTTGAGGTGTTTAAGGACAGACTAAATCAGTGACTCATCCCCTGAAGTGTGCCTGAAATAAACCTTTAATGAGTCTAGCAATTATTGTATAGAATTCCAGAAAGACACATTATTTGGTATTCCTATTCTTTCTTATTTAGGGTCAGTGCTGAAAGTGTTAGACTTGTGGCACTCCTGTTCTTATTTTTCTTCTTTTTTTTAAGGGGCCTGAACAAGAAAGCCAGCCACTCCAGAACTAAAAGAGCCACATGTTGCTGGCCACAGCCCATGAGCTTGCATTACAAAAAAAAAAAGTTCTTTTTTTTTTTTAGAGGTCGCAAGCGAGAGCCCAGAGGTCGCAAGCGCAAGGGAGACCTCAGAGGTCGCAGTTGTGACCTCTGGCAACCCCTAAATGAAGTCCCTGCCATTCTTATCTGTGCAGGCATTCTCTTTTCCGCAACGTGCACTACACTATGAGGCATTCATGCAAAATAATATTGGGATTTCTTTGGGGACCACTAAATCTCTTTCACACGCCCACCAAAGCTTACAGCAGTAAAGGGAAGAGCCTACTCTGCTAAAGGCACTATTTTCTGTATTTGCTGCTTGCTCATGTATCTCTGCTAAGAGTTCAAGTGTATCATATATTGGAATTTTAGACTGCATCTACCTTTGCAGCATCATTTTCTCTGCTAAAGTTTCAAGGGAAAAGGTAGTACTGCTCACGATTTCATCTGCAAGCGCATTCCCTCGACTGATGTCATCTCCATAGGTTTGATGCATGTTACATTTTATAAATGTGATTTCTTTAGGTAACTATAATGTTTCTAAAAGGGTATTTAAATAAAATCTCCATTGTTCCATAGACGTCCATAACCATGTACCATTCCAAATGTATAGCGTGAATCTCCAAAAATATTCACCAGCTAGTTCAGCCACTTGCGCTGACAGCTACCCACATTCTGATACTACAAATATGGTACATATTTCATAACCTGCTCCATGTTGCCACACTAAGCTCTCGCTCTGCTGTCAAGCACTCCTCTGACATCTGCCACCTTCTTTAACTCCTGGATCTTGATTTTCTTGCTCTAACTGAGCACACTAAAGTCTCACTCTGCTGTCAAGCACTCCTCTGACAAATCTGCCACCTTCTTGAACTCCTTGATCTTGATGTTCTTACTCTAACAGACATGGTTTAAGGACAGTTCTGTCACTAGTTTTTACACACTTCACCCTGAAGGCTACAAGATCCTCTCAGTGCCCAGACCCAACAGGCCAGGAAGTGGAGTAGCCTTGATCTTTCCTGAGTGGATCCATATTTCCATTATTCCCACTAAGGACTTCAAGGTCATCCGACCCATGAAAAGAGTGTCAGTGGCTGCCTTTGCCTCTACCTACTCTCCTCCTTCTACTCCTGCAGCTGACTGCAACCGTGATACAGCGCCCTCTAATTTTCACCGTTCCATCTCAAACACTCTTGACATTCTTGCCCCTGTCATGAGGGTCCGACTGGAGCCTGCCAAAAAGTGCAACTCTTCGTATGACTCCAATGTGGCTGCCCTTAAACGCAAGTGCAGAGCAGCAGAAAGGAAATGGGGATCTTCCGGTGCACCTTCTGACAAACTGGCCTGTTGCCTTCTTCAAAGGCAATATAGACACTGCATCCGTTCCAAGAAAAGAGTCCACATTCAAACCCGCATCTCCACGCCATCTAACACAGCCAAACTTTTTAAAGTCTGCAAGGAGCTGGCCAACTCTACTGCAGCCTATCCTCTAATGCACCCACCCAGGCAACTTGCTCGGCCCTGGCCGCACATTTCACCACCAACACACAGGACATCCTGTCCTCACTCTCTTCCGCTCCCCCTCCTGCACCGAAATCTCCTGGGCCCCCTTTGGCTGCCACCACCCTCCTCCCCTCTTCTCTCCTCACTCTTCCCTGTCACAGCTGATGAGGTCTCTAGACGAGTCCGGTCTATGAAAGCCTCTTCCAAACAGGTGGACCCCTCCCCCTCCAAAACCATCAATGACAATATTGACACTCTAGCTCCAGCCTTGGCCGACCTCTGCAACCTCTCTTTTGCCACTGGAGTTTTCCCTTCTCCTCTCAAACACTCTCTTGTGCACCCTCTGCTCAAAAAACCCTCTGCCGACCCGTCTATTCCGGCAAATTATCACCCGATCTCCATCTCCCTTTTCCTTGGACAACTCAAGGAGAAGCTGGCTATTGCCCAACTTACCCCCAACACTGAATCTGTTGGTCGTCTTCATGACCATCAGTTTGGCTTTAGAGCATCCAGAGGCACCGAAACTGCTCTTCTGAACACCCGTGAAGACCTGCTCTCAAATCTTTACTCTAACTCTCCCTGTCCTCATTCTCCTTGACCTCTCTTCTGCTTTTGATACGGTAAACCACAACATCCTGATCACCCGTCTCCGTGCTACCCTGGGCATCACAGATCAGGCCCTGGCGTTGCTCGCCTCCTTTCTCTCTGACCAGTCCTCCCAGGTGGAACTTGGGCCCTTTCTCTCATCTATCACTCTCTCTACTTGCGGTGTCTCCCAGGGATCCAACTTGTCCCCCTTGTTTATCAATGTCTACATGGCCCCCTTGGCCCACAGGATCTCTACCTCTAACTTTCAGTGTTATGCGGTTGACACGCAGCTCTCTTTTGGGCTACCCTCAGGCTCCTCCTCCTCGCTCATCCCCGACTCTCTATCCGCAATTCAGACTTGGTGTGCTGCTAATGATCTCTGCCTGAACGCCAATAAGACAGAAATTGTCCTCATTGGGACTCCTGCTCCCACTTTCCCACTTTCACACTGGTCGGCATCCCTTGGCCCTGCACCCTCAGGCATCTCCAAAAAGTCCCACTACCAACTGCACCTCCTCAAATGTATTCTACCTTTTCTCACTTTCCCCCAGAGGCTCACTACCTAGAGAGCCCTGGTTCTCTCTAGGCTGGACTATTGCAACAGGCTCTTTCTCAACCTTCCTACTTCTACTCTCCGTCCTCTACAACTCATCCAGAACAGAGCCGCAAGACTTATCCTTGGCCTCAAGCCCAGGGACCGCATCTCTTGGGCGCTGTAATCCCTCCACTGACTCCTCGTGGCTGCAAGGATCAAGTTCAAGACCCTCTGCATAGTCCACAAGGCTTTCTGGAGCCAGGGCTTGCACTATCTATAGCGCTCTCTTCCTAAATATTCTCCCTCTAGAGTCCTCCGCTCGTCCTCCTCCAACTCTCTCTGCGGGTGAGCCGCTTCCACAAAGAGAGATTTGGGAGTAGCTCTTTATCCTCTGCATGTGCCTGCTTCTGGAACAGCCTCCCTACCTCTCTCTGTCTTGAGCCCGAGCACCTTAAGTTCCGGAAACTCCTCAAGACCTTCCTCTTCTCTTCCTCCTTCTCCCTCCCTCTACCCTGCAAAACTCTGTTCTTTTTTTCACTCCCTCCTTCCTCCTCCTCCTCCCTAACTCTGCTGAGTTTTTGCTGACTGGTTGCCTGGTTCACTCCCAGAGCCTTACAGGTCTCAGGCCCCCTGCCAGTCTTTGCACTTGCCTCCAGGCCACTGTACTAAGTTCAGTACTACTGCACTTTCTGCTTACGCTCTATGAGCGAGGCAACCTCTCGGCACTTAACCCATTGCCCTGTTGGACTGGACGCATTAGTGAAAACCCCCAACCCGCCCGCCACACACGTCGGTCTGTACACATGAATTAACTAAATGTACTAGTGTCATGATGCCTACCCCCGGAGCACCAGGCCAGGCCCAGCACCCCCGGGAGCAGGCATCATGCCCCCGGGTAAAAGCCTAGCGGCCCCTTATAGGGGCTCTTTGGACTCTGTCCTGGCGCCTTTGGCGCCAGGCTCATGTTGGACATCAGTCCTGGCGCCATAGGCGCCAGGCTAATAAAGGAAGGTGTTTTGTGCACTTACCTGATGCAGACCATGCTGCAAGATTCAGGCCTCCCTGAGACCTGAAAGGGACTATTTTTTCATTGGGACTATTTTGCCACTCGGGCGTGGCCAGGGAAGGATACTTACCTGGAACTACTTTGGGGGCTATTTAAGCCACGCCCAGACAGTAGCTCACACTTCGCGTTGTTCTGCATCCAAGCAGCTGAACGCTCACGTGTCTGCTCCTGCATCTGGTCTCCAGCCACGCCGGCCTCGATCCTGGAAAACCTGTAAGGAAAGAAGAGAAGAGAAAGGTGAAAACCAAGAATTTTATCAAACTTCTTACCTGCATCCGGAACCTTCACGCCAGCGTTCCTGAGAAAAGACTTTCATTTAAAAGCACCGCGTTGCTCGCTGCAGCGCCGCGCTTCACTCACCTGTCCTCGGGAGTTCTTCTGGCTCCACCGTGACTGTCTGCACTGGTCGCCACATCTCTGCGCCTAGGGGAGAGAAGAAGAGACAAAAGGTGAGCAGCAGGAACACATGAGGAAAGCCTAATTTTCCGCCATAACACTTACCGGTCTTCTGTTGGTGGATCATTCCTCATTTCGGGTCGGCGCCGCTACGTTGTCAGGTACCGCACCCCAGCCCCTATGGGGAAAGGACAAAAGACATTACTGGAGGAATATAAAGACATTAAGAGGGATCGCCCCCATCGCTAACTCACCTGAGTTTACCATCGGCAAGTCAATCCCTCAACGCATCGCCTTCATTCTGCACCTGAAATAAAGGACAGATCACAGGTTAGGAAGGCAACAGAAAAGGAGGCTCAACACTTGAACTTTTGTAATCTTCATACTTACGGCATTCCGCTTGGAAAAGTCAAGTGGATTTTGCCAGCGCCATTCTGAAAACCAGTGAAGTAACTGGACAAACACGCGCCCCTGCACCAGAAGCAGGATGGAGAGTTCATCCTTTCAAACCATAAGGTGAGCTTCAACCGGGGATTTCGGAGGAAGTTAGAGAAGAACGAAGGGGGGAAGTGGGGAGCAAGCACACTATTCTGCAGACTGTTAATCCCCTTTCTCATCTGCAGAAGGATATTCCTACGGGCCAGACAAGCAAGATTTAAGGGTCCTGTTCCGAGTTCTGCGCATCACGCTCGAAGAGGCCACAGCAACCCAGACTAGACCAGCGCCTCCGTGGGAGTCAGGTGAGCGTTACAACTAGGACTAGTAAATTTGTCTGTCCTGTACCGCCCTCCTCAACCTTTTCTGTCCCCCCTCCCTAGCTGGTCGAAACTCTAACACTTAATGCACTTGCACTAAGAGAAATGCTGTCAGGCCTAGTATGCTAGTTTTTCTGTCTAGATCATTTGGAAACTTCAAGGCCTAAGCATGATTACTGTATTCCCTTGTTCCCTTCCCGCCTTAAAGCACTTTGAAGCACTCCACCTGTGTATTGTATAAGTGCTGTATAAATAAACAATAAATAAATAAGCAGATTTGAATTGTTGCTTTTCATTCTTCACACAAGTACCATCTGGGTACAGCTCACTGTATGGATTTTGCAATGCAATGAGATGTCTTGTAAAACATTCTTCAGTATAGTGAAAGATGCATACTGGTGGGGGATGTATCTCTCCCATCCGCCTGGAATGGCAATAATGAGGCGTGATTTAACACTGGATAACGTGTGAGGATAACATTATGAATTCATATTTTGTAAGTCTAGATAATGAAAAATGAGTTTTTGCTTTGTGCAACAACGCAGTCACTGCATGCGGTAATGCTACTATATTTGCATACATACATACAGGGAAGCAAGCTCTTTTGGTACAAAAGGAACTATAGGAGATAAATGGGAGGCAGTGAGCTTCCCACAATATGGAGAGTTCGAGTGGCATGACTGTTTGAGAAGTGGTATATTGGATATTTTTTTTTAATTTAGATTTTTAAAATTTCTTTATTAAGCATTTGGTTTTACAAACGAAAACTTCAAGCTTACCCAAAGAAAACCAAAACTTAAATTTTATACAATCACATTAATCAAAAAGGCATCCTCATCAGCCCACTATGAAAATATCCAAGAATTCGTAATAATAAAGAAAAGTTACTGAAACAGCAGAACCCCAAGGCAGCCTCTAGTCACATCAGCATTATTAAAATTACTCTTGTGTCGAGTCTCTCACAATGGGCTCCTCAGCCTTTACTATACTAGAGAGAACTTTCACAAAGCCAAGCACAGATAGAACCAATACTGTACTTTCCCCTTGTAAAATTGCAGACCACCAGTGATCGGGTGTTCTTGTTACAAATTTTCCAAGACATCTCTCCATCTATTTCTCTGATCATTCAAACTGGGGCACTGCATAATCAGGTGCTGCAGGGTCTCCCTTTGCTCTCTACACCACCTACAAGTGTAGTCTCTCAAGTCTTTTGGTTTCCTAGCTGCCATGATTTCCTTTGTGGGCATTAAGTTAATCCTCAGTCTCATGAATTCCATTCTACGTAATCTGCAGGGGAATTTGTTCAGGTATTGTTGGGGAATACCTCTTTTTCTAGAAGCTATGTCTTTCTGACCGTATAACCTTAGCAAACTTATATTTTCTTTTGTGTAGATCCAATCCAAGTCTAAAAGTTTTTGTTTCATTTTGACAGGGTTAGCCTTTAGAATGTCTACAGAAACTCAATTCAGCTAAAAGGTTCAAACACTGATTTTTCCAGGACTTTAAATCATGTTCTGATTCATCACATAGAGGTTTGTTCAATAATTTGAAGCGTCCCTTTGAATTATTCAGGAGACGTTTGGGAAAAAATGCAAGTGTTTTCCATTGTAGGATTACGAATAAAGAGTCCAAACCCAACTCTTCACGTATGCGATCAATCGGAATGCACGAGGGGAGAGCCAGTATCTTTCGCCAGTATATCCCCTCTAACTTAGGCCAAAGATCCTTAGAGAGCTGAAAGCTGGTTTCGGAACCATAGGTTATAATGGGTACGATCTTTAAGTTGTAAAAATCTATTACCGGTTGTAATGTGAATTTGCAGTATTTTCTGGCAAAGATACTTCCCAGCGAAGTTAGGTTTCTCATCTTTAATCTCAGTCAAAGCTCCTGCGGGGCCTCTGTTTTGCTGTTACTAATAGCGATCCCCAAATAGATGAGACTCGTAACTTCAGGGATAACTTCTCTCTTGAAAAAACATTTCTTTTTTGGGCAATTTTTCCAACCAGAGTCAAGATTTTTTATTTAGTAACATTAACCTTTAGATCATTTTCATCAAAGTACAATGAAACGGCATCTAACTGTCGTTGCAGGCCCACTTAAGTTTGATCAGGCAGAATTAGGTCATCTGCATACAGCAGATAACCCACAGCAGTGTCATCATCCCAGCACAGAAATACAGATCCCATTCAGAGATACGTGAGAGGCAGGGAACATCAATTCTATCAGTGGGTCAACAGTGGCTTCAAGCCTTGCGCAAGAGGCATTTGCTCACTCTTAGCATTGTACTCATCGGCTCATTACACTTACATTATCTTCCCTATCTTCAACATGGCCACCGCTAATCCCATAAGGTAACTCACAGTGCATTCTACACCTGTAGCAGAGGGAGCTACTTAAGCCCCGCCTCCGCTGAAGCTCTCGCTTCGCATCTTCTCCGCTGACAGCGGGTAACGCTTCCAGCGATCTCCTGACAGAACCTATCAACAGAAGAAAACAAGTCAAAGATATCAGTTCCATAGCAAAATCAACAGAATAGTAGAAATACTGTAAAGGCTTACTGAACCGAAGGTTTCCAGGAATTTTCCGCAGTCCGCAGTAATATTCTAAGTCTCCACATCTCCTGTCAGCATTTCTTCTCTCAGCAGCCTTTGTCCGCGGTCGCAGCGTATTCTTCTGAAAGTTTCCACAGCAGTTCCCCGCCAACGTCCGAAGGTATTTTCTTCCACAGTTTCTCAGAAGACCTGCAAAACAAAGGTATTTATGAATGAATGAACTTGTTAAAAGAAAAGAAGGAAGAAGTTTCATACATGCTTACCTGAAGTATCAGCAAGGCTTTTCTTCGCTTACTTTTACCGTGTTTGTTTCTGAAGGAAGCTATTACTCAGTTTCTTTTTGACGAACTGACGTAATTTAATATTCCCTTAAAAACGAGTATAGCTGCAGCCTTACCACAGACTAAGCCCTTGTTAGGGAACCACAAACCTGCAAAGGATAAAAGGGAATTCTAGCAAGAGAGATCTCTCCAACGTAGGGACTATATCTAATTTGATGAACTATAAACAATTCTTATTCTTACCAAGAGACTTTCCCTTGATACTAAGAAGTTTTGGACGCTATACAGATAAAGGGCTTTCGACACCATTACCCCCTCAGAACAAGTCACCTACCCAACGCGCCCCTGTAGAATACAGGATGGAGAGCTCCACAATACAAAAGCACAGGTGAGAAAGGAGGGTCATTTTCAAAGTACACTGCATCACAGTTATCAGTTTGTAAATGGGAATTACAATAGCGGTTTTGTTATAATTGCTGTTTCCACAGAACTAGTGCCCAGACCATAGGTTCTCAGCTGAAAAGGCATTACGCTCCCGCAGGGACTTAAGGTAAGCGTTACAAGCAGTGCCGGCCAGTCTTGGTGGAAATTATTTATTTTTTTCTAAAGCCAATGGCAGATCCGATATAAACTGGTTGAAAATGATTGGAGCCAGTCTGCAACCCTGTTTCAATCCTTTTGTTGTTGGTATAGGATCCATGTAATTGCCATTTCTGTCCAACTTTATATGCATGCTAGTGTTATCATGCAGCGACATTAAGGCCTCTCAGATATCTGTCTGGCAATTCCACCTCTTTAGCTTTTCCCATAGTTTGGGTCTCTCAATTACACCAAAAGCTTGGGCGAGATCTATTGAAGCCACGTATACCGTCTTCGTTGGATTCGATTTAATGATAGCCTTGATTTAGTTGATCAGAAAGGGGTTAAGGGCTGTCCCTATTCTCTTTTCAAACCCTGCCTGCCATTCATCAAATTGACCAGTTGTATACCTCCAGTTATTGAAAGCTCTCACAGCAGCAAAGATTTTACCCATAACATCAAGAAGGGTTATAGGTCTATAGTTAGATGGATCCGACCTATTGCCCTTCTTGAATATGGGCACCACAATTGAAGAAACTGGTATTTTCTTTGTTCTTCTGATCTCATCGAACAACCTGTACATCACCTCCGTCCAGCCATCTGGATCCTCCTTCAACTTGTAGTTTGTCAAGCCGTCAGACCCTGGGGCCCTCAAATTGCTAGCTGACAAAAGCAGCGCCTTGATGTCTGCTTTTTCTGTGGAGAAGGCCCAGACGGTATTAGTTGGAAACCATTCGACCCTTACTTCATTGTTAGACTTAAAGAGAGCTTTGAAGTGTTTCTGCCAGGTTTCCGCTGATACTCATCATCACAGAGTTTTGTGGTGAGTTTAAACTGTTTAAAACCTTTCAGATTTGTGTGGTATTTTTAGTGCCAATTAGTCGTAACATCTCTTCAGCGTCCCTTTGATGTAGAAGCCATTTATGATTTTTCACCCAGTTTTTATGTCTTAATTCCAATTATTTTTATAATGATCGGATCACAACCCTCCTTCCTGGCCTTAGTCAAACTCCAACTAAGAGCCTTTTTCCTCCTCATGACTTCAACGTCGAAGACGTGGAACTTCTTAAAATCTAGCTTTGAGGAGTATCCATTCACTTCCTTAAAAAATCTCCAACCTGCGACTCTCTTGGATATATACCTGAAACAATACGGTGGAAAAACGTAGGACAAGTAGGCGCCAGCGGATAGGCAGACTAGCCAGCTAAGCATGACCTGTGACCTCAAACTATTAAGTGCTCGTGTGGTGTGGAGAAGAGAGGGAAGAGTCAGGTTAGTGGTGAGGGAAGGTGTGAGTAGTAAGGCTGGAGAGGTGCTTCAAGAGGATAGCTCAGAAGGGGCAATCGTAACACTATGTTTTCAGAGCTCTGCACTACAGGCCGCTGGTAGGGCATTCATGTTTCTATGTTAACACTGCCTGCCGTATGCTTCATTTTCCTGGCAATATAGGATACATTGATTTTTGTAATCAGACAACCCAAGAGCAGGCAAACTTGCCAATGCCTGCTTTATTACTGTAAATGCCTTTTCTGTTTTCCTCTGGCCATACCAAGGGTTTGTTACGTGATTAAATGGGCCATCTCTTGTAATGGCTTTACTATCGCTACATAGCCTAACATCCATTGATGGCAATAGCCAGTTGAGTCTAAAAAGGGACTTTTGTAGTTACTTGTTTGGGTAAATTGAAAAACTCTTTAATTCTTGGGTCTGTCAGATTTCTCCTCCCTGCTAATATAGTGTGTCCTAAATAATCACCTTCTTCTTGTCCAGCTGTAACTTTTACTTGGATGCTTTGTGTCCCTTATTGGCTTACGTGTCTTGTTTGCATGCTTCATAAGAGAGTGATGTGATCAACAGGTCATCTACATACTGTACCAATCATGAGCCTCCTGGGAACTTTAAATCTTTCTTTAGGGCCTGTGAAAAGAAGGTAGTACTTTCAGTGTACTACTGTGGCAATCGGGACCATGCAAGTTGCCTCCCTAAGTGGGTAAAATTGAAAAGATATTGACTAGCTAGTTATTGTTCACTAACAATAGTGAAATAAGTAGCCATGGAAGGTATGCATGATAATATGGACACTCGGTTAATGGAGAATTTCTCTCTGGACTTGTATTGGCCCAATGGATAGGGCATGTATTTTTGAGCATATATTGATCTAACCATTTTTTTGCCAATATCTCTTACCTTTGATTTTCTGACATTTATACATGCAAACCGCACAGGTTGGAAACCGCAATCTTGTGATAATCTTATCTGTTTATCAATCGCCCTAAATTCAAGTGCCCTGGCGGCAGTAAATCATAACACATGCCTCCTCAAGCTGACATCAGCAGACGCTAAATTTAAGCTTATGCACCTTGTCACCATGACAAGTGCGCTTCTTATTCAAACGTCCTCCGTGCGCAATCTACTGACGTGTCTCCAGGGAAATTCCAAGATGCTTCTTTGCTCTATAAACATCAATAACCCTCTTCTTTTTTAAAAAAAATCTCTTTATTAAATTTTTCAACAACTGTAACAAACCCCAAAAACTCCTCCCTCCCTACCCTCCCCTTGGTGCTGATGCAAAGATTGTGTGGCCAATCGTCCCTTCTAAGCGTTTATTCAGGGTCATTCCAGGTCCAGGAGTCTCAAACGCTGGGGGCGCCAGCCAATCCTAAAGTCATCCCTGAGAAGGGCAAGGACCTCCCCCCACTCACTTGCAAAGTTCTGTATTGCGTTGTTCATCGCATAGGAGGCCCATTCCATCGCTACTAACTCCCAAACTTTACGCAGCCAGTCCTGGAACATCGGAACATTTGTGCCTTTCCATCTTTGAGTGATGATTGTCATTGCCGCCAAAGTAAGCATCACCCTCGTACTCTCCCCACCCCTTGGGCCACCTGTCGCTGTTGCTGGCTTTAATCCTAATAGAGACCATTCCGGGGGTATGTCTCCCTCTGACCCAAACGCTTGTTCCATTGCCTGTTTGATGTCTTCCCAGAACGGGGCTATTTTCGGGCATCTCCACCAGATGTGTTCCGCAGTCCCCTCCTGACCACATCCCCTCCAGCAAGTTCCCAATGACCCTGGGTAAATCCTATGTAGACGAGCTGGAGTGTAGTGCCACCCGTACAGTATCTTATACCATGTTTCCCGGGTTTGCGAGGCTCTCGCCAATTTGGGGATTTTCCTCCATAGCTTTTCCCACTCCGTTTTCTCTATTTCCCTGCCCAATATGCTTTCCCACCTTCCCATATACGCCCGATGCGGCCTAGGGGTAGCGTCATCCAGGATCTTGTAGAGCTGTGAGATGAGGCCCTTCGAGCCATCATTGGTCATCAAGAATTTCTCAAAAGGGGTCGGCGGTCTGGTGGCCGCTACCCTGTTCGTGGGGTGTAGGAGCCAATGCCACAATTGAGAGTTTCTCAGCCTTTCGCCCTCCCCCAATGCGAAGTCTCTTTTGCACTCCACAAAAGTGCTAATTTCCCCTCCTATGAACATGTCTCGCATCCACCGGCAGCCTCCCTCCCACCATTTCCTGAATGCCCCTGCCTCCAGCCCAGGGGTGAAGTCCTTATTATTAAAGATAGGAGTAAATGGGGATGGATAAGTTGTGATTTCCTTACGTTGGACCGGTCTGTCCCAATTATGCGCGACCAACTTGGTGATAGAGATCAGGTACATATGGCCTGGCCGATGGTGTTTGGGTAGCCACAGGACCTCCCCCAATGCATGCTGCGTGACTGCTCTGTCCATCGTAACCCAGTGTTTTCCCTCCCCTTCCCGAAGCCATTCCCTAATCAGCCTTAGCTGAGCCACCTCGTAGTATTGACGGAAGTTGGGTAGTGCTAGTCCACCACCCCTTCTTGGAGCCATAAGCAGCTGTCTGCTGACCCTTGCCCCCTCCCATATAAACTTGTTTGTTATCGACTGGAGCTCCTTAAAGAAGCTGGCCGGGACTGCCTGGGGGATAGCCTGGAAAAAGTAAAGCAGCCTCGGGAGGGTAACCATTTTTATTGCCTCCAGCCTCCCCAGCCAGGAAATTTGGAGATTCCTCCACTTAACGAGATCCTTTTTGATTCTCTGCAAAAGAGGGGGATAGTTCGCCATATACCACCCTTTAAGAGCCGGAGTGATTCTCACCCCCAGGTGCGTGATTCCCCCCGGGCGCCAGGCAAAGGGCGTTGACATTCTTAATTCCTCCCTCTCCTCCCTTGCCAGTGTCAGGTCCATTAATCCGGATTTGTGCATGTTAATGCGCAGACCGGATACTTCCCCAAATTCCTCTAATAATAGCCTGCATTGCTTACTCGACTCTATGGGATGGTCAGGGCGAGTAACATATCGTCCGCAAAGGCCGCCACCTTATGCTGTCTCCTCCCAAACGATATCCCCTGAATCCCTTCCGATTCTCGAATTGCCTGTAGGAGGGGCTCTAAGTAGATCGCATAGAGCAGGGGCGATAAGGGACAACCCTGCTTTGTACCCCGTTGGAGTTGGAACGCTCTAGCTAGGGTTCCGTTAACCACCACCCTCGCCTGAGGCCCCTCATAGTTCGCCTTGACCATCTGAAGATAAGTGCCTCCCAACCCCATTTTTTCCATGACCTTGAAGAGGAAGGACCATTCCACCCGGTCAAACGCTTTTTCCGCGTCTAGGGAAAGCAGCGCTGCAGGGGTACCAGTCTTTTCTGCTTTTTCCACTAGATGGGCCACCCTTCTGATATTATCCGCAGTCTGCCTCCCCTTCATGAATGCCTAATGGATCAGGTCCGGGAGGAGCCCATCAAGCCTGTTCGCTAGAATTTTAGTGTATATTTTTGCGTCCACATTAATAAGCGCTATTGGCCTGTAGGAGGATCTCTCGAGAGGGTCCTTGCCCGCCTTCAGAATCAGAAAAATCTTGGCTTCTTTCATAGATGAGGTGATTTGCCCACTACCTTTAAAGGAGTTGAAGAGGTAGGTCAACTGTGGTACCAACACCCCCCGCAAAGGTCTTGTAGAAAGACGCTGAGTACCCATCAGGGCCCGGGGCTTTCCCTGCGGGTAGCTTCCGGATGACCCCCTCACTTCCTCCTCCGTTATGTCTTGCTGAAGACTGGACTGGGCCTCCCCCTCAAGTGTGCACAAGTTAACATCTTGCAAGAATTTCCCCTGGGCCTGGTCGCAGGGGTGCTGTGATGTATATAAGGTCTCATAAAATTCAGCCATGGCTTCTCGAACGTCTTCTGTTCGAGTAACCCTGTCCCCCATGTCTGAGTTCAGCGCCGTGATTGTATTCCTTGAGGCAGCTCCCCGAAAGAGGCGGGTCAGCAGGACATCGGCCTTGTTCCCCTTAGCATAGAATTTTTGCCGCACGAAAAATAGGGCCCCCTCTGCTTTTTTAGTACGGAGGAGCCCTAGCTGTCCAACCGCCCTCCTATAGTCCCTCTGATTGGACCGACTGGGATTCGTCGCCACCCTACCCCTCGCCTCCTTGACCTCTGCCTCCAGCCGAGACTCCAGTGCCTGGAGCTGTTTCTGTCTTTGTGCTTTGGCTGCTATGATTTCTCCCCTCATCGTAGCCTTAAATGCATCCCATCTTATATCTTCTCCCGTGTCCCCTCTCTTGTTGCTATTAAAGAACTCTCTCATCTTGCCCTCTATCTCCTCCCTTACCAAATGATCTCTCAGCAAGTGTTCCGGGTATTTCCAGCCCCATAATCCCCCTCTCCTCACTCCCAGTTCCAGCTGCATTGACAATATTTTGTGATCAGCTATTCCCATTGGCCCCACCTCTACCTCCTTAACTCTACCCACCAGGTTAGCCGAGACCCAGATATAGTCAATTCTAGATTGTGTCCCGTGGACGTCGGAAAGAAAGGTGTAGCCGTCTGCATCCCCCTTCAGTTCCCTCCAGACATCCCTCATACCCATGTTCACCACTTTATCCCTTAGTTCTGCCGAGGCCACTGTCCCTCCACCCCGATTCCTAGGTGCCCCTGATCTATCCTTAGCTTTGTCCCATGCAATGTTAAGGTCACCCATTATAACTATCTGGCCCCTTTCCCAGTCGCCTATTCGCCCCATAAGGTTGCGGAGGAAGGGGTCTTGCCCCGTGTTAGGCACGTAAATAAGCCCTATTGTGAAAATCTCCTCAGCGATTTTGCCTTTCACTAGTACAAACCTACCCTCTTTATCTTTTAGGGTGTCCTCCATGCGGAAATTCACAGTACCTCTGATAGCCAGTGCCACCTCCCCCCCGCTTTCGTGGGCCCGGACGCCTGAAATACCTGGTCGAACCCTCTCAGCCTCAAACGGCACTGATCCTTACAGAGCAGATGCGTTTTTTGCAGCCCCAGAAAGTCTGGTTTACCCCGCTTCGTGAATTGCTCCAACTTTTTCCTTTTCAGCGGAGTGTTGAGGCCCCTGACGTTATGTGTTACCCATTTGAATTATGAATAAACTGCCACTCTCGCCTATCATGACCCTTTGTCCAATCCTATCCTCCACCTGTTTGCACCCCTCCAGTTGCTCTGGAACGTGAACCACTTTTACCTCGCCCCTTGGACAGCACCTGAGAAAAAAAACCCTCCCAACCCCTGATGACCTTAACACTAGGTCTTCCCGCCTCCCTCCCTTCCTCTCTAGGCTCCCTTGCTCTCAGAGATCCCATGATGTTTGCTCGCAGCTCCTTCTCTCCTCCTCTTGTTCCGAAACAGCCTTTTTATTGTCCACCACCCCCTAAGATTGATCAAACATCAAGTCAGTCCTCCTTGTCCCTGAGACTCTCTTCCTCTGCTGGCTCCGTTACCCCCCCGGGGGGCCTTCGCCGTGCGGGTCTCCTCCTTTTCCCCTCGCCTGCCATCGACCATTCCCATGGCCTGGGTTGTACTCCGCCACCCGCCTCATGCAAGCCATTCGGGCCCGCCGCACTCCGGCCCTCGTGCAAGTCCTGGTCTAGGTCGAATTGGAGTATGCCCGCCCCCTCCTGCATCGTGGTTATCCGCCTCTGGGAGCTGGCCCATTCGAAGACGAGCCGGAAGGGGAAGGTCCATTTATACCTGATCCCCTTTTCCTTTAGTTTCGAGGTGAGTGGTCCCCATTGTCGCCTTTTAAGCAGAATGCTGCTAGCCAGGTCTTGGTACAATTCAATGCGTTGGTCGTTGAAGGTAATCGGCTCTTTTTGTCTGGCGGCCCTGAGAACTGCTTCTTTTTGAGCATATCTTGTAAATGCGGCTAATACGTCCCGCGGCCTGGACTTAGGGTTCTTGTTGAGGAATCCCACCCTGTCCAGCTCGATCCGATCAGGCGAGGGCTCCCCCAGCAGCTCTGCGTATATCCCTTGAACCGTCTCCTTCAGGTCCCTATCTTGTATCGTCTCTGGCAGAAATTTCAGCCTGATGTTGATCCTTCGGGACCTGTTTTCCATGTCTTCCATTCTAATTTCCAAGTTCCGCGTTGCCATGTCAAGCCTCTCGATCGCTTCGCTGTTCTCAGTGGCTTCCCTGCCTCCCTCTTGCAGGCCTTTTTCCACTATGTCTGTTCTCTCCCCCAGCTGATTCACTTCTTGTTTGATTTCCGCCATTGCTTGATTAATGTCCGACCGCATCAGCTGAAATTGTTCTTGAAATGTCTTCCCCAATGAGGCTTGAAGTGAGAGCAGCTCCCCGCGCAAGTCCTGCCGCGAGATTGATCCAGACGCTTCTGAGGTCTCCGTATGCTCCTGCTCCACGGTTCCCCCCTGTATGGTCCCTCGGCCATCAGCTGCAGCTTTGCTTGCCCACAGAGCTATAATGTGGCCGGGGGCCTCCCCCTGGGGTTGTCTGCCTTTGTTCCCCTTGTTTTTATTTTTGGCTGCCATAGTTGCGGGACCAGGGCCCCGTCTGCCCCCTCTCCTGAAACCGCTACCGACCAGGCTAGGCCACAGCCCCCTATTGCTGCATATGCTGGCACTCCTTTTGGGCTTGATGGGGGTGCGTCCTCCCAGTCAGCGGGGGTGCATGGATCTGGGCTGTGCACGCCCTATGTATGAGGCCGGGATCCTTATGCCAGGGGGAGCAAGTCTCAGCCTTGATCACTACAGTGTCTCGGCGCGTAGGCGCGCTCCGTATTATGCTGGGGGGGAGCAGGTGTCGGACCCGGGCACCCCGGTGTCTCAGCGTGTGGCCGGGGCCACAATTAAGTGGGGGGCAGATGTTAGTCCTGGGCGCGCCAACTCTGTGTTGCCCCTGGGGGAGCGAGCGTCAGTCCCAGACACCCCCTATCTATGCCGTAGGGGCGGGGCCCTCCGTGCCCAGAGTAGTGGCCCCCCCTCCGCAACTCCACCTGACCCGAGGGGCCAATATGAACCGGGTCCCGCACCCCCCGCCGCTTACTGTCTTTTGGTGCTGCTGCCTTTCGGCTGCCGAGCCCGGGCTCCCGCGCCTCCAGCCGCCGTCAGTCCAGGCCGCTCCACTGCCTCGGAGAAATGTCTGCTAAACCAGATATAAATTGTTTTCCCAGATCAGTTTTAATATGCAAATCAGAACTTTCCAACTTTGGGCCTATTCCTGTTGTCTTTGTACTATGGGTGTCTATAACATGCCTGTGTCTTCTCTTCTTACCTTTCTTAAACATGCCATTGAAAAATAAAACATCAAAGCATTCTTTCTTTCAAATTACTAAATATTATTTTTTTCTCCTATAGTTGATTTTCTCTTATTATGGCATCAATTCAACCCTTCCTTTGCAAGCCTGAGTATACCAAAGAGGAAATGCGTGACAGAGAAAGTCGCAGAAAAGATAGTGGGTTAAAGTGGTGGCAATCGCTGCGGAATCCTGATCCTCTCACATGCAAGACGTTTCCATTTGGTGTACGTTCCATAGATGTGAAGTAGCGCCAACTTTGTTGGAGAACACTTGCTGCTGAGAAAACTCTGCCTGATTAGCCTGCATAGCCAAAGAACCACCTCCACCACTATACGTGACCCAACAGCAAGACTTCAGGGCAGCCTGCTTTACAAGATCTGTGTTGAGAATGTTGTTGGTGCAGATATGAACTTATTGCAACAGTTCGCTTTCGTGTTCATAGTAATGAGTAAGTACAGTGTATATCCATTATATCTCTGTCAACCTTGCACTATAGCCTTTTATGTTTTAGTACAAGGCCATTGTGATATCACAGGTTCAGTCACTATAAATATTGTCATATATTGAATAATGTATTGTTTGTTTAATAATGCTAAACGATTCCATCTTCTATTTTGAGTGAACAAAAATATTTTTGCCAATTACAAGCTATGACCAAATGATCTTTCTATCTTGCTTTTTTTTAAAAGCAGGTATCAATTTGTATAATATAATTTAAAAAATATTGCACTGTGACTCCTTTACTCACAATGTATGTTTCTAAATCCCTATTTATGCCTTATTTTTTCAAAGCTATGCCAAAAAATGTGAATGTAATTATTTGCTTTCTTTCAAGAAAACTATTTCTCTATCTTTTACACAGATGGTAAAGGCTTGTGCCCTATCAAGCGCTAACCTGGATACATGGAAGACTGGGATTACGCGTTTGAAGTCTCATACCTGCCTGTGCTGTTTGAGACATTTGTGAACAATTTCCCATGCCTCAGGACAATACACTGGATTTTTACAGACAGTAACACTACCAGATCAGTATAATTGGTAGTTTGTATATACCATTTTTCAAAAATGCAGTATTTATTAAAATATGTCAATTTCAAAGAAAAGGGTATGTCATTAATACATTGGAATTGTTTACTTTCTAATTATTTCAAGTTTGTTTGCTTAACTTCAAGTTTTTAGTTTTGCTAACAACAAAAGATTTTCTCATATTTCCCAAACAAAATACAACAAGACACAAACCCTAAAGTCACAATGCCAAATACGCAGTACTTGCATTCTAATGGGGATTGCATTTCTTATTCTTATCATTTCTTCACATTTTACTTCTTGGGTTCAAGCACTCTAAATTTAATTTGTTGTATTTTGGGATACACAAGTCTTTTATTAAATGTTAACAATCCTTATACCTTCACAGTCATAGGAAATAAAAGCAAAGAAGTAATATGATGACAAATGAATGAACATGTTTGTTCAAGTCACCAACACCACCAGGTCTACAAATAAAAATGGTATGCTATACGAGCAAGATCAACAAATGTTATTGGGACTGCCCTCAATACGTTACCAATATTAATCACACTCAATCATAATCTATCCAACAGTTCTCCCTTAACAAAACACTTTTATCAGTTTGTCCCTGAGTTGTCCTTTGGGTTGTGTTTTGGGCCATGTACAACGCAAAGTGTTTTTGCGTTTATCGACATTTGGCCACCCCAGACCTGGTGTCTCCATACTCCCCTTTGCAGACCCCATCCCTGCAATCAGGATATCTGTGTATCCTTTGACAAGGTGCTGGGCCTATTTTACTGCTCGCTACGTCCAGATCCATCCCATTGGCTCGCAATGGGGGTGGATTGATAGGAACTGTGACAAATCCTTGGATGTCGCCACTACTCCCCAGGTGGGAGCCCCTTCCCATGAGGCCAGGGAGCAGAAACTGCTACCCGATAGACCCCATGGGGGTGGTACTCAGTGGGAGGATCTCATGGGGAGGGTCTCCCCCTACCGGGACAGGGATGACTAGCCAAGGGAAACACAGTATTCCTACCCTATATCCCCCACCCATATATCCTCATATTCCTTGCCCTCAACCTCCATGTTACCTTTATGCAAGGCCATAGGACTGACCTCTACTGAAAAGAAGAGGAGGACAGATTACCCAAGTAAAACCTATGGGACTCCAACTGCGATGAAGAGGCACGGAACCATAAGGAAATCCTGCTGGACTGGTAATCACCATTCTAGCGTTCCGTAGAGGAGGGACTGGGAGGTTAACATAAAAACTGATGAAGGACTTACAGAACTGTTAGAGAAGCCGGAGGTACTGCACTGGGGCGAGCGACAGCCGCACCAGCAGCCAAAGCAGGACCGACCAGCCAGGGAGATTCAAACGAGACGCGGAGAAGAAGAAATCCCTCTGGTCTCAAAGGAACAAAGAACTGGTGGCGTGGAGCGAACCTGGAGCAGCACTGGGAGCGGGAAGTCAGTTCCGGGGATGAGAAGCACAGGACCAGAGCCGGCGGGCAGAGAAACACCTGCACAGCCCGGCGAACGACCACAAGCACTCAAGGAGGATCGGCAGAGAGTCTGGATGCCTGCAAACATAAAGGGCTAGATGCTGGTGGGGTTTGGAAAGCAGGGTCTGAGACCCAAATACAGAAACGAGTTATCTTCTTTGTGACAATACTTGGCGAGAAAGGGAGCCGAGTTGGTCAGAAAGAAACAGAAGAGATAGCAGTGTCTGGGACCCACATAAAGAAACAAGGTATCTTCCTTGTGACAGTACTTGGCGAGAAAGGGAGCAAATGGGTCAGAGTGAAACGTGAAAGCAGGGTCTGGGGCCCACATGCAGAAACAGGGTATCTTCCTCGTGACAAGACTTGTCAAGAGAGAAAGCCAGGTTGGTCACACTAAGGAGCAAGAGAGTCCAGGGTCGGAGACCCCACAGAAATTAGATGTCTTCCTCATGGCAACACTAGGCAGGAGAGTGAACCAAGTGGGCTGAGCCAAAGAGGGGAAAAGGAGGATCTGAGATCCCTTTAGCATTGTGAACTGCAAACCAAGTCTTAGAAAAGGTCAGGGGGGTATCATACCCCCTGGCATTGTGAACTGCAAACCAAGCCTGAGAAAGGGCCGGGGGAAGGGTATCATCCCCCTGGCATTGTGATCTGTAAACCGAGCCTGAGAAAGGACGTCATATTCCTTGGCATTGTGAACTGCAAACCAAGCCTTAGAAAAGGTCAGGGGGGTATCATACCCCCTGGCATTGTGAATTGCAAACCAAACCAGAGAAAGGGTCTCATACACCCTGGCATTGTGATCTGTAAACCAAGTCTGGAAAAAGGACAGGGGAAGGGAGTAATTCCCGCTGGGATTGTGAACTCTCAAGTCTGCCCAAATAAAGGCCAGGGGAAGGAAGTCATTCGGTGATGAATCCTGCGAGATCATCACTGGAACCCTGGCTGTGGTCTCCTCCCATATGGCATGCAAATGCAGCTGCTTCCTAGTGCTGACCGTGGGCGCAGTATCAAAAGGGAGGTCCATATGGGAGGAGACGTATATATCAGGGGAAGTGGTAACTCCATTAATAGAGACACCCGATTCTTCCAGTCCCCCTGAAACCCAAATTGTTAAAACACTAATGGCTTATTGCAAAGTGGAGCCAAGTGTTGTCATCACTAATTCACATAATGTACATATAACCTCTCCTGGTTCTGACAATCTCTATTCCAACAAGTGTTTTAAACAATATCACCTTGAAAAGTCCAAAACATATGTGGATTCCATTTCCCATAATGACTGCGACACTGAGACGAAGAAGAAGAACAAGGTGTGAATGGGGAGGAAATGTGACATTAAGCGTGAAGTCCAAGATTGAATCAACTACGCAAGACATTTAAACCTGAAGGTTACCTGCACCTGGAGGATTGAGGAAAGAAAGAGGAAAGAGGCTGCAGAGTACACAGAGAGGGAAGCGAGGAGAATGCAATTGGCGACTTGGAGGATGGGGCAGGACCCGCCCGACCCGGAAGGGAAAGTACTGTTGGTACTCCTTGGGTCGTAAGAAAGAAAATATTGGAGGTGGATGAATACCGCAGTGAAAGCCTGAGTGAGGGACAAGAATGGGGCGCGGCCCATGAGAAGCGCCAGAGAAGGAGGAGCACCCTGGATCGGAGGGACCGTGCGAGGAGGGACCACGACAGCGTTCCTTGTCACGGATGTGAGTTAGACGGGACAATACGAGTAAACCAGCACAAGACACATCACAACTAGGAGCACTCCGGTAAGCCCAGCATGTGTGTGGTCAATGCCAGCACAACAACAGAGACTGTTTTTTAATACGGTTTAATGGCAGCTCCCAGTTTGCAGCAACGTTGTGAATGGTGGAAGGTGGTGGATGCAGTAAGGCAAGGAATACTGGGCAGATGGCCATAAGGTGATAGGATGGACTGTTTTATTAAACTGTGAAATTGGCTTAAATAGAGGGGGAAACTCCCCAACTCCTCCACATTGATGAGAGTGCAAGCCAGAAATGGTAATCAAAAGGCTTAAAATTGGAGTCATATTAGAATCGGAATAGCTGGGGCTGGATGTGATAGGTGGTGAATCCAAGGTGTACAGAGACATTTGTATTACTGCAGAATCTGCAATTGAATATAAGACACATATTGGTGACACTACAAGTTTTTGAGAAGTTGAGAAGCAAACAAGTTGCATATACCCTGGAAGAGAAGTTGACTATTGGTAGCAAGGGGTAGAGGAATATCTATTGCTAAGAGCTGCTAATGCCTCCCTGATGTCAAGACCCAAGGGAAAGGGTACATTGGCCAAAGGAAGACCATCCCCAGTTGAGCAAGAAGGCCAAATTGAGCACTGCTGGAAACTGAGTGGGGAGAGGAAAGAGGTAGAAGATCAGAAAGGGGAAACTCAGAAGATCGGGGAAATGGCTTTCAGCAGGGAGGACTTAAAGGAATGCCTCAGTGAAATGGAAGGAAGGATCACAAATAACTTTCGGCCACAGTTTATCTCATTAAGTGAGGACCTGAGAAATTCAATGACAGAAGTCAAGGGGGAAATGAAAGAATTAGGTCAAAGAGTGGACGTAGTTGAGCAAGGTCTAAGGGAGACATCGGAAGAAGTGCGCCTGAACCGTGAACTGTTGGAACAATTGGCCAGAGACTCACATAACTTAGCGATACAAATGGAGGACTTTGTGAGTTGCTCAAGGAGTTCAAATATCAGGATGAAAGGATTAAGCGAGTCAGTTCTGGATGCGGACTTAAAGGGAAAAGTGCAGCAATGCTTCGGAAACCTGTTGACGGAGGTGACGCCAGAGGACATTGGAATCGATCGTATCCATAAAGTGGGCCCGAGGAGAGAACCAGGGGCAAGGCCTAGAGACGTTCTTATTGCCCCAACTTCATATGGAATGAAAGAGAACCTTTTGTGTGCAGCAGGGACGGAGGGGAATATTACAGTGAATGGGGCACAAAATCAGCTGTATCAAGATTTGGCTCTGGCAACTCTGCAGAAGCAAAGAGGAATAGACCAGGTTACACCCGCTTTGATCTCAAGACAGATCTCATATAAATGGATGTTTCCGTTTGGATTGCGCTTCACTTTGGAAGGAGTACAGCATCGGATAACATCATGTGCTGAAGGGTTGGCACTGTTGAACCTGGAGGAAGAAGAGGGACATGGAGAGAGACGATTGGGTCTTTCCTCTCAGCGGGGAATGAGACAATGGGACTGGTCTACGGTGCAAGGGAAAAGAGGAGGAAGAGGGACAAAGCTGAAAGGTCTGGCAGAGAGGGCAAAGGAGCTGTGCGAAACGAGGAAGTGAAGGGTTATCGCAGGTGTAAAAAGAAATGTTTGGATAAAAAGTGAAATGGTGAGTCAAAAGGGGCAGGATCATTGGGTAGTCAGGAGGGATTATTGGCGAACAATGTCTTGGAATCCGAGGGAAGTGTTAGGATGCTTTCCAATGGGGGAGGACCTCGGGATATATACTAGACCACAGCCTTGGAGATCGTCCCTGCGGGTATTATAGGATATTTGGTCTAGTCCTGAGAGTACTGTTTGGGGGTTATGATTGGGGAAGTTGGGGGGGGGGGTTTGGGAGAAGGGGGTAGAGAATGTGAGGGGTTTGCTAATATTATGAGGGGCCAAGGAACAAAACCTTTGTCTACTTAATATCTTGCCTTCAAAGTATTATCTTATAAGGTTTAGGAGGTTGAATTTCCCCGTAAAGCAGCAAAAGGTGGGAGCAATGCTGAAAAAGGAATAAGTGGATGTTATTATGTTGCAGGAGACACATATTAAGAAGGTTGGGAAAACGCGGCTTAAGATACGGTCATTCTCGCGAATCTATCAAGCCAATGCAATGGGGAAGAGTCGAGGGGTTATGCACTCCCTTGTGCATCCTCTTCTCAAGAAACCCACAGCTAATCCTTCTTGTCCAGCTAACTATCGCCCAATTTCCAAAACTCCCTTTCTGGGCAAACTCCTGGAAAAGTTGTCCATCTCTCAGCTTAACCTTCATTCCAATTCTATTGGCTGTCTCCATGACTACCAGTCTGGCTTCAGAGCTGCCAGAAGCACGGAAACTGCTCTCCTGAACATCTGTGAAGATTTGCTCTCCAACCTTGACTCTAACATTCCCTCTGTCCTCATCCTCCTCGATCTCTCTTCTGCCTTCGACACGGCCAACCATACCATCCTGCTCAACCGTCTCTGTGAAAACCTGGGTATCACTGATCAGGCTCTGGCCTGGCTGACCTTTTTCCTCTCAGATTCAACCCTCCCAGGTCCAACTTGGGTCCTTCCTTTCATCTATCTCCTCTCTACCTGTGGTGTTCCCCAGGGGTCTAAATTCTCGCCCCGGCTTTTCAACCAATACCTGACAACTCTCGCCCACTGCATTGCCACTTTCTGCTCAAATTTCCAGTGCTACGCTGACGACACTCAACTCATTTTCAGGCTGCCCTCTGCCACCTCCTCTCCCTCTCTCATCTCTGATTGCCTAAGTGCCATTCAAGATTGGTGTGCCACCAATGATCTTTGTCTGAATGCCAGCAAGATGGAGATCCTCCTCATTGGCACACCTTCACCATCCTTTCCCCTCATTCTCTGGCCGGCCTCCCTTGGCCCTCCTCCTACCCCCACCTGCGAGGCTAAGAACCTCAGGGTCATCTTTGACTCCACCCTTTCCTTCTCCACCCACATCTCTGAGGTCTCTAAAAAGTCAAATTTCCTACTGCACCTCCTCAGAGGTACTCTGCCTTTCCTCTCCTTCCCACAGAAGCTCATGGTATCCCAAGCTTTAGTTCTCTCTAGGTTGGACTATTGTAATAGCCTCTTTCTAAATTTACCTGCCTCTACTCTCCGCCCTCTGCAACTAATCCAGAACAGGACTGTGAGACTTGTCCTTGGCCCCTGGGGTTGTATCTCTCCAGCTCTGAAATCTCTCCATTGGCTCCCAGTGGATGCAAGGATGAAATTCAAAACCCTCTGCATTGTCCACAAGGCTTTCTGGGGCCTGGGTCCAAAATACCTTCAGCTATCCCTCTGCAAATACCTCCCCTCTCTCGCTCTTCGCTCCTCTACCTCTAACTCCCTCAGGGTCAGTAATTTTTCAAAGAAACAGGCTGGGGGTAGATCTCGGTCTTTGGCTGGGGCCTCCCTCTGGAACAACCTTCCTTGCCACTCTAAAACTTGAGGAGAACCATCTCCGGTTCCGGAAGCACCTCAAGACCTTCCTCTTTTCTTCTGCCTTCGCTCCCCCTCTCCCCTGCTGATCTGTTCTCTCTTGGCACTGTGCACCTGGCCACCCTCTGTCCTCCGGGCCCAGGTACCTGCTCACCCCGCCACCTTCCTGCACAGCCTGCGGGCCACACCTTGCACTGGGGTCTGTATCTGTACCCATACAGCCCCCCTTTTTCTTCCTGCACTTATCAGACCTACCCTGTCTGCTGCCTTAAACTTAGCACTTGCAAATTGCTGGCTGCACTACCACTGTTTATTGCCTTTATTATTTATTTATTGTTATGTATCTGTTTCTCCTCTGCTTCGCACTTTCCACTTCTCCTCCCTTCCATGCACTTTTCCCCTCCCCCTCTCCCATGCACTTGCACGTTCTCAATGTCACTGGGCCTAGTAAGATCGCTGTTTTGTTCTCCCCTGTTCCACTCCCTTGCCTTGTCGTGCTCTGAAACACTTGTGTACGAGCGCGATAGAAATAAAATATCAATATTAATGATATGGTTTAGAGACACACTTAGAGTTACGGTGGAGAGGTCCTTAATGGATAAAGAGGGGAGATATATTTTTTTACTTGTATAGGTGGAACATAAGTTATTTACTCTTGCTACGGTATAAGCACCCAATACAGGACAGGTGGGGGTTCTTAAGTGAGGTGGTAGCAAAGTTGGAAGAATTTGCAAGGGGGGAGATAATTTGGTCCATCCTTTGAATGAAAATCATTGGGCAAACATGTAATTACCTTATATCGGGACATATATTAGCCTGCGATGATTGGGTCCCGAAATTCTTACCACACCACCCTAGACACCCGCCATGACGTCAGAGTCCAACCCTCAATTCCCACATCATGAAGCCAAGCCATTGAAACATTTGGGATGACTAGGGGATCTTTATTCATCTGCTGCTGATAATCCCCATCCGCTGCCCTGCACTTGCACGTTTTCAATGTCAATGGCCCTAGTAAGATCACTGTTCTCTTGTTTACTTCTCTCACCTCATTGCACCTTGAAACACTTGTGTATAGGCACAATATTAATAAAATATATCATATCAAGATACTACTGATCATGACACTGGCAGAGCCTTGAACCAAAGACAAGTTACCATTCTAATGTTGCATCTTAAGAACATCTCAAACTGCTTCCCAAGCTAAGGTGTGCTAGCGAGCAATTTGAAACCATTATGGGTGCTTTGAAACTGCCAGGAGGCCAGTTTCATAAGTAATATGCCGAATCACTAAATGGGGTTATGTTCACTTCCTTTCCCTCACACCCGTAAGCTCGGCTCTGTAACCTAAAAACTATCATAAGTTGTTAATTCCTTCTTTCTCATATGATCCTGGGAACGTGTACTCTTGCAATGTGCTTTCGGCCCGTGTGGCTGCTAAGAAAATTAAAACATATGAGTTGATTTCTACTAAAGCGGCATGCATGCTGTGAGGTCTGTTTACAGTGCCTCCATCTAATATTAAACCCTACATACTTAACTGTAACCTATCTTTATTGTTTAAATGCTATCTACTTAAACTTCAATTGTTTATGACATTCTCAAGTCTAACACCGAAGATTATTTAACAATTGGTGAGTCCCCCACCCCTTTAATTCTGCTATTCCCGCAACTGAAATGTGCGCGCCTCTTTTCCATGCAAAGTTTGCATTGCCATTACATTATTCCCCCTTTTTATTGATTTATCAATCATTAACTCATTTTTCCTCCCCAGTCCATCTTCAGCTATTCTATTGTTATGCATCCGTATCTTTTTTTATCTTGTCATGTCACCCCCAGCTTCTTCCCAACTCTCCAATGAGTCCCCACCTATATACACCCCTGTCCATCCTTAAGACATGAGATCAAACATTCCTCATAGTTTTCCAAATCCCCAGGTTGTGTTGTGACCCAACCATCAATATCATCTTCTGCATTTTCCATAATTAGTTCATTTGTACCCTTCTCTTTTTTATTGTCCCTATCAACACGGGAACAGTCACTTTGAACATTCCTGAGAGCCAAGAAGGCAGCCAGGCAAAAAGGGCATCCAGCTAAGTGTTTGGAGTGTCTGTATTTCATTAATAGCGGCTTGCAAAGTTCCATTTGGTGCATCCTCATCGGGTTTAACTGTGCAGCAGCTGCTGCCAATTTTTTAACACACCCCTCCTGCCATGGCAGTGAGTAAATCCAAAACATAGCGATTTTGAAGTGCCAGCAGATGCAGTGCCCTTAGTTCTTCCTTTACTGCATTGAGGCCTTTTGCTGTTGAGTTGGCCATTATGTGTATTCTGTCGAACTCAAAGTCTGCAGAGGTTGGGAGGTCAAAAAGCAAAGCAATCAGGGCCTTCACATGTTTCTATAAGGAAAATGGGGGCTCGCCCGGCTTCTCGCTGAGGCCCATTATGCGTATATTTGATCGCTGTTCCCCGTTTTCCAGGTCATCCAATTTAAGCGCTAAGTCTCTTTCCTTTTATTTCCAGGTCCTGGAACCAGGCTTCATTATTCATTGCTGTAAGTTTGCTAGATAATTGATTGTTTTCAAGAGCCTCTATACAATCCTCGACTTTGACCATTCTGGATTGCAGATCGGTGACCTTCTCAGTTAAACTAGATTTGATTGATCGTACTTCCCCTAGAAAGAGTCTGATGTCTGCCTTGGTTGAGCTGTCGTGGTCTGCCCCTGGATATCCTGCGGGCTCAGCGCCTGTTCTGACTCCATATCTGGCGATTTGCAATGGAAGTCCAGGTTGAGGTCGGAAGTGTGCGTCTGTACATTTCCGCTGCGGTGGTGATCTGCGCTGCATCAGTAACGTTTGCTGTGCACCCAGTCAACTTGCTGAAAGGCCCCCCCAACCATGCATGTTTGTTTTCTGTCGTCCTGATCTCTTCACTCTTATGGGGCTACACCGTGGCACTGCACTCCCCAGGGCAGCTTTAGTAATTGACTGGCTGTGTTATGGGAGGGTTGTTTTGATTCCGCAAGGGTAGCCGTTACCTCCCCACTCTTAGAAAGTGCTCTTTTCAACGTGCCAGGGCACCTTACAATTGTTAGATTCGAAGGGCTGGCATCTGATAGTGTGACTCCAGTCAAGTGCTGCTGTGCCCCGGTGAAACTGTGACCCAATGGCTATGAGCCACGGCTCAACAGAGCCTTCTGCAAAGGTGTCTGTCTTCAAGTGAATCGCTGGGTTGCTGCCCCAACTGCTTATTTGACGCTTAGTACCGAGCAAGGGCCCCCACCACAGATTGCACGCACCCACAGCGCTGCGCATTAAGGCAGGAGACTCCCCAGAGCTTGTATTGCTGGCCTTGTGTAATGGGGCTGACGCGGCTTTCTCCCGCCAACCCGAAACATCGGTGTCAGCAGCTTGCCACTTATATCTAATGTTTGTCAGTGTTGCGTGCTGTGGCCCTTCCTTACCACCTGCAAGTGTTGGGTGGAACGTCGAGGCAGTCTGGTACACGGCAAAGCCTTCTTATCCCCCGCTGAGTGCCGACAAGTCAGGTCCCTTCCTGTATGCTATTGCAGCATCCGCCTTGCTTGCTTCATGGTCTCAGGCTACGTTTCAGTCCGGGCAGCGTTCGGATTGTCTGAAGGCACTGCTATGTCCCTGTTTCGGTCCTCATGTGCTCAGAGGGCTTGGATTTCAATCTCTGGTGTTGGTTTGTGATTATACGTGTTACTAACGGATTATTCTGCCATTGTTCTTCACTCAGTGAGGAAGGTAACGGCTCAAGCTGCTGTAATGTTTGTGCCCCCTGGTGGTCTCCCTCAGTCATTCTTAACAGCTATTAAGACACTGCATGTGGGGCAACCCCTAGGTCTGTAGACGGCCACCAAACCTCCTATACAAAAATTACATTGAACAAATTAAAATCAGGGTCCTTTGCATGAGAATCAAACAGGTGATAGTGGCCCCTAGAACTCCAAGAACAAATCCTCAAGTAACAATTGTTAAAGACGATTAGTTTATCGTTTATTGTTCTGTCTAGTGTAAAGAACTGAAGGTAGCCAGGACCAGTCTTTTAGAAAGAGGCAGACTCAGAATAAGTGGAATTATGGGGCTTAACACAACGATCCTTGTATGAGACCAATTCATAACCCATAGCTAAGAGATTTCTTCCATAAACACTGCAGTAATGAGATACAATTTAAGAGGTCAGAAGTCAGTACATAAGCCATCTGCAAATTCCACCCAATCTATATCTTTTGAGACTATATTTCTTAGATGAGGAATCTTGTAAAAAAAAGATAAAATATTGAAACGATTCAAGAGAACTAACATGTAATTGCGGAAAACACACTCCAAACTGATGAACAAAGGGGCTAAACCGGTTTCTTTGGTGAAACTTTCAGTAAATTACAGGAAGTAAGGTCTGTTTCCACCCCACGGCGAATGCCTCAAAGGCATCTTTTAATAATGAGGAGAAGGAGTATCGATTGACTCTACAGAATCAATATCATTGCGATCTTCATGTACTATACAGGGCTCAGTGCACTACTGAGCCTCTTTATTGAGATCCATCGATGGCTCCAACTGGGTGACACAATTAGCCCCTCCAAAATAAAAGGAGGTTATGCAATTAGACCATGAATTCATAATTGCTTGACTTTTTTCTGTTTTTTTTTCCTTTTATTAATAGATTCATTACTTTTCATCTAGTCTTCCTTGATAGAGTTAACTTGTGGAGTTGACTCAGACTGCCCTACAGTAGAGACTGACTCATCATTGGCAGAGATGTCAATAGCTGTAGCCCTCTGTTTTCTGGTTCTTAAAAATTGCCACGAAGACTTATTTTGCGACGTAGGTGGTTTTTCCTGGTTCTTTGTTTTTTTCATAGGTGGTAAATTTTGTTGTCCTTTCAGGACTGATGTCACTAATAGGTGCAGCGGTCCGCGGTGTTGCTTCCGATATGTCAATTACGTCGGTAGAGGCTAAAGGAGCTTTTGATATTTTGTGTGAATCCAAATTGCAATTAACAGCTACCGAAGGTTTTCCACATAATGATACAGCTGCGTGACAATTCAAGGCTGTTGGAGCAATAACCTCCCACCCTTCCAGTTTCTGTTCGCTATCAACCAAACGTACAGTATGCTCTTTGAGTTCCGTCCGAATATTTTCATAAAGTTTGACTAGAGATGTTAGGGCCAACTTAATAGTCAAAATTGAAGGAGGACCGTTTTTGATCTTGCCCCGTGATGAGTCAAGCATTCCACATAGCAAATTATCAATGCCTGAATCTTCGATGCAGGAATTTTGTTGGCAGTTGGAAAACATGGTTGGGGTAATAGAAAGTGAGCCTCTTGTGGACTGCCTCTGTGGGCAGACTTCTCTTTTTGTAGTGGCTTCCCGCAAATGTATCAATTGCGTAATGGTCAGTGATGAGGTATTTATTTATTTACAGCATTTATGTAATGCCCAGATCCTTGGGTAACACAGTGTTTGTACGGAGGAGGCAGAAAAAGTGTCTAGGACAAGAATAGATTATCCAAACCAAGCCTACCCCAACACTGCCACCTACCTTCTCGGACATCCGGCCCATGAAGCGTGTGTCAGTGGAGACTTTCGCCACCACCTTCTCCCCCCCTTCACCTCTGGCTGTCTCACATCCTGACACAGCCCTGTCTCTGCTCTACTCTTCAATTTCTGATACGCTTGATGCTCTTTCCCCTGTCATGAGGATCCGTTTGAAGTCCAACGCCAAGTGCAATTCCTGATATGACTCCGACCTACCTACACTTAAACATAAGTGTAGGGCGGCTGAGAGGAAATGGAGGGCTTCTTGTTCATCCTCTGACAAACTGGCCTGTCACCTGCTCCAAAGGCAATACCGACTCTCTGTCCTCACCAAGAAGAGAGTCCACATTCAAGCTCATGTCTCTGCAGCATCTAACAACTCGGCCAAACTCTTTAAAATCTGCAAGGAGCTGGACAACCCTGCTGCAGTCTCTACCCCTCCTGTTGCCTCCCAGGCTCTTTGCAATGCCCTTGCCTCTCACTTTATCTAAAAAACCAGGACATACTGTCCACCCTCTCCAACCCTCCCCTCTCCTCTGCCCTGCCCTCTCCGTCTGTGCTTGCTGACCCTCCTTCAGCCACTCCCCACCCTCCTTCTCGTCCTTTCCTCTTTTCTCCCCTGATGAGGTTGCTAGACAAGTCTGATCTATGAAAGCCTCGTCAAAACAGGTTCATCCCTATTCCTCTAAAACCATCAAAGACCACATTGACACCCTCGCTCCGGCCCTTGCTGATTTTTGCAACCACTCCTTTGCCTCAGGATCCTTCCCATCCCCTCTGAAGCAATCCCTTGTGCATCCTCTTCTCAAGAAACCCACAGCTGATCCTTCTTGTCCTGCTAAGTATCGCCCAATTTCCATTACTCCCTTTCTGGGCAAACTCCTGGAAAAGTTGGCCATCTCTCAGCTTAACCTTCATTCCAATTCGTTGGGTGTCTCCATGACCACCAGTCTGGCTTCAGAGCCACCAGAAGCAGGGAAACTGCTCTCCTGAACATCTGTGAAGATCTGCTCTCCAACTATGACTCTTACATTCCCTCTGTCCTCATCCTTCTCGATCTCTCTTCTGCCTTTGACACGGTCAACCATACCATCCTGCTCAACTGTCTCCCTAATAACCTGGGTATCACTGATCAGACTCTGGCCTGGCTGACCTCTCTCCTCTCAGATCGACCCTTCCAGGTCCAACTTGGTTCCATCCTATCATCTATCTTCCTCTCTACCTGTGGTGTTCCCCAGCGGTGTAACTTCTCGCCCTGGCTTTTCACCCAATACATGGCAACTCTCGCCCATTGCATTGCTATTTTCTGCTCAAATTGCCAGTGCTACGCTGACGACATGCAACTCATTTTCAGGCTGCCCTCGGCCACCTCCTCTCCCTCTCTCATCTCTGATTGCCTAACTGCCATTCAAGATGGTGTGCCACCAACGATCTTTTTCTGAATGCCAGCAAGACGGAAATCCTCCTCATCGGCACAACTTCACCATCACCATCCTTTCCCCTCACTCTCTGGTCAGCCTTCCTTGGCCCTCCTCCTACCCCCACCTGCGAGGCTAAGAACCTCAGGGTCATCTTTGACTTCACACTTTCCTTCTCCGCCCACATCTCTGATGTCTCTAAAAAGTCAAACTTCCTACTGCACCTCCTGAGGTACTCTGCCTTTCCTATCCTTCCCCCAGAAGCTCATGGTCTCCCAAGCTCTGGTTCTCCCTAGGTTGGACTACTGTAACAGCCTCTTTCTAAATCTACATGCCTCTACTCTCCGCCCTCTGCAACTAATCCAGAACAGGACTGTGAGACTTGTCCTTGGCCACTGGGGTTATATCTCTCCAGCTCTGAAATCTCTCCATTGGCTCCCAGTGGATGCAAGGATGAAATTCAAAACCCTCTGCATTGTCCACAAGGCTTTCTGGGGCCTGGGTCCAAAATACCTTCAGCTATCCCTCTGCAAATACCTCCCCTCTCTCGCTCTTCGCTCCTCTACCTCTAACTCCCTCAGGGTCAGTAATTTTTCAAAGAAACAGGCTGGGGGTAGATCTCGGTCTTTGGCTGGGGCCTCCCTCTGGAACAACCTTCCTTGCCACTCTAAAACTTGAGGAGAACCATCTCTTGTTCCGGAAGCACCTCAAGACCTTCCTCTTTGCTTCTGCTTTCACTCCCCCTCTCCCCTGCTGATCTGTTCTCTCTTGGCACCGTGCACCTGGCCACCCTCCTGCACTGCCTCCGGGCTACCCCTTGAACTGGGGTCTGCATCTGTACCCATACATTCCCCCCTTTTTCTTTCTGCACTTATCAGACCTACCCTGTCTGCTGCCTTAAACTCAGCACTTGCCAATTGCTGGCCGCACTACCACTGTTTGCTGCCTTTATTATTTATGTATTATTATTTATCTGTTTCTCCTTTGCTCTGCACTTTCCACTTCTCCCCCTTCCATGCACTTTTCCCCTCCCCTTCTCCCATGCAGTTGCGCGTTCTGAATGTCACTGGGTCTAGTAAGATCATTGTTTTGTTCTCCCCGTTTCCCCTCCCTTGCCTTGTCGCGCTCTGATACACTTGTGTACAAGCGCGATAGAAATAAAATATCAATATCCAACCAGTCAGGTACGCAAAGTTGATACATGAAGTTCAGAGGCGTTTGGCTGCATTAGCAAAAGGGTTGCTTCGATACAGATTGTTGCAGTAGCAATGCATTTTGGGAAGTAGGCTTCTCCCCGTGCAGATGGTGATAGCAAAATGGAGTTCAGCGAGGATGGTCCGGCCGATAAAAGTGAATAATCGTCCCTGTACTTCGCTGGTTTCTTTGTAAGGTAGGAGTGTGGTCCAGAGGAGCTACTGGGTCAAGGAAAGGCTCATTGACTCGAAAGGAGGAAATATGAGGTGAAGCAAGACCACCCGCCAACAGGCTCAGTTGTGTTTGTTACAAAGATTAGAAACATTTAATGGTTACAGGAGTGAGCAAACACACAAGCAAAGACAGCATAGAATGGTGTTTGCGGGCAAAACGTGCAGAGTTCCAACTGTTCGAACTGTAATAATTGCCTGTTGATTTGTGCACTTTGCGCGATGCACATAAGTACCCCCCACCTTGCTGTGCTGTCAGGTACCAATAATTCCAACAGAGCATGGAACAGTAGGCAGACAGGTACTCTTGCAATAACTGCACTTTCACTAGTAGTTTGCGCGTCTCTCTTTGTGGGGTCCTGCGCCTTTTATAGGTACCTTCTCCTTGCCGTCAGGTGCCAATAATTCCAGCAAAGCACGGAACACTAGGCAGACACGCCCTCTTGCAATAACTTCACTTTGACTTGTGCAAATATAGATGTACCAGGGGTACCCTGGCCAGGGCACAACTTGTGATAACAATGAAAGTGGCTGTCATTACCGCCGGAGGATGACATCTCGCCTCACAACCATGCAACACACTGAGCCGCACCATGATATGGCCCTCAGCACCAGCCACCTCTGCTGCTTCTCGCAGCCCTAGTCACGGTTAGTAGTAAACCAACAGTCCTAGCTAAATGTATTCAACACCAGGACTGAAAAATGCCTAACACTTGACTAACCCGGGGAGGAAGGAGTTCTCCATTTTCTCAGTGGCCCACATGTTGTTAAGGAGCGACAGCATGTTTCGCCTATGGTCTGAGCTGCGACAGGTTTCTAGGGTGGATTATATCCCAAAATGCATTTCCAACCTCTCCCCATTATTACTTATGGTTCTGCGTACATGACCTACACAGGGAGAGACGCAGTGCTTAAATGCCTTCCACCTACTAGACGCAGAGGTAACTGAGGCCCTCGTGGGACAACAGATGATACTTCCAAATTAATAAGACCTCATCCCCCAATTTAGGTGATCCTAAGAGGAAGGGCACTAGGGCTGGTGCAAAGTAAGGAGAATGAATGATCAGACTGAAGGGGCAATAAGGGAAATTAAAAAGGTGAGGGAGGATATATTACTGAAAGAATTTGACACTGCACTGGACAATATGCTTTAGAGTGTACGAGCAAGTAAGGTGCACAGGGATCATCCTAGCATGATAGTAAGGGGGATTAGGGCTGATAATGGGAAGTTACTCACAGAGATGGGTACCCCCAAGTTATTAGGACTCAGAAGGATCAATAACCAAATGTTAAGGTGCAGATCAGTAACCACAATACACAATGTGGTAAAAATGCTATAAGGATAACACTGGGGAAGACTTCCTCAGAGCTAATCACACACCAAAGCACATATGTAATGCTGAAAGTTACTAAACATTCATTTTCCAACTCGAGATAATACAAGAGACATTATGTATTCTTTTTTTATTTATTTGTATTTGGTTTAAACAAACCTTTACAAACATTCTTACTAAAGTAGGATAAAATAAATAACTATACATTTACATTGAGAATATACCCATCGTATAACAAAACATACATGCATTCATTTAAAAGGAGAGTAAAAAAAAAGAGAAAGGAATTCCTGTAACGAAAAAAGCAATCATCATCAAGTATATAAAAAAAGAAAATAAGAGATCAAAAAAGAAAAGAAATGAACTTGAACCGTCTAAAACATAAAAACACATAAACCTAACTTAAAATTGTCTAGAACAGTCTAGTTTAAGGCCCTTTAGGAACCCAGAAATGGCTAAACCCTCTCGGGTATTTTGTACGTTTAAGCACCGTTTCCAGACCAAGTCATTAGAGGAGTATAAGTAAGACTCCCTCAAGGGGCACAAGAAGGTGTTCCTCAAGTCAGGCAATTGTACACAACTTAGAATGATGTTTTGCAGTTTCCTGCTCGGAGTGACAGAATCTACATAAGCTTTCCACCATATTTATTTGATTTCTTTTAAGTAAGACGTCATTAGCAGGGAGGATATATGTATTCTTTAGTGGTCCTTTTATACAATTCAAGCAAAAAGTACCAGCAGTCTGCACGGGTTCTGTAGACAGACATGATAACATTCTGATCAATTGTTGAAAATCAATGATCCTGTAGGTCGCTGTTTCAAGTCGCCTGTCGCGTGATGCGCTCTGCACTCTAAAGTAAACTGCACTGAGAATGGGCGCGTGTGGCTGGCTGACATACCCGGGAGCAGACGTGGAGGGAGGGGATGCGACAGTTGGCGTGCTGCACCACATTGGGACCTTTTGTGCACTCTCCCCACCTGTCACCTCTCCCTGGTGCGGTGCAGTGAGTGGCGGTGCAAATATATTGGAAACAGTGTATCCTAAGGCCTTCAAACATGGCTTTTAAGGTCCCATATGGATGGTTGAGTTTTGTTCCTCACGTCGAGACACTTAGATGCGCTTTGTCTGGTCCTTCTACGACCACATTGATGTTTCACCGATTTCCGGCCACCGTCTCATGTGTGAAGGGGCTGAAATCAGGGAAAGGGGTGGGGTGTCCAAATGTCATGTAGCCAGTAATGTCTGAAGGGTCCTAACAGGTAACAATGCAAAATGTGGTGCAGAGTGGTGGAACGGTGTGGAATTGTATAAGGAAGAAACTAACAGATTTTCTGCTTTATATATATACAGAAGATATATCTTGAACAGTCGACTAGAGAAAGATGTGAACTTGGCCAACGCATTTCAGACCATAGGTCCTTCATCGGGGTGGACTGTAAAGAACACACATAATACATCTGTTATAGAAAATACTGTCCAGAGACCAGGCAAAGCATCTAGTTATAATGAGAATAGAAAACATGCCATACCTGTCTCAGTAGTCAAAACAGACACATCTAAACTAAAGGGATATGAGAAAATATGTCAAAGAAAATCTACAACAGACCTCTACTAATAGCATTCTCAAAGGTTTATAAGCCTCAAGCAGAGATGACAAAACAACTTAACGTGCCTTGCATGTCGCAAAAAATATAAAATGCCGACTAACTTCACACAACATATACTGTGCCAGCTTCAATCAAATAAACAATTGAATCATGGTGCTGAAAGCAATAACAAAACATAAAATGTGTCCAAACCAGGATCCACGAACAAAGATGAAATCAGATTGCTGTGTGTATGGTTACTAGCGCGTGCTTCTTAACATAAACAGAATGCAGCAAGCCGTTATCACCAAAGTCAAACTCGAAACTAAGATAAAAGCGACAATACAAAAAGATACTCTTTAATAATGTGCCTCAGTGAAAGGCTACAGGTTAAAAAAAGTAAAAATCTTACAATGTCATTGGTACATCGTGTTGACCTTGGGATGACGTCACTGAACACAAAAGTACAGCTGGCATCAGTTTGCTTTCAAGTGTTCATGTCTCGTCAGAAAACGTATTTCTGAACCGAGAGGCTGATCGCAAAAAATTTCAAGAAAATACCACCATGTTCACTATACCCGTTGAACAAAATGCTAAAGAATGTGTCAGATTAATGGCATACGGGAATGGATGACAATAGTCTGCTTGCATGTCTTCTAATACAGATTCATCAGGCTATACTTTGCACAAGGAGTGGATCGAACGGATGGAGTGGATGGTAGGGATGGAGTGGATGGGATGGACAGAGTAGATAGTAGGGATGGAATGGATGGGACGGATGAGTAGATTTAACGAATTGAACAGATGAAAAGGATGGAATGGATGGAACGAATCGAGTGGATGGAATGGATGCAGTGGATGAAACGGTACGTGTACTCCCTTCTCCCCTTCCATAGCGGCCATTTTCTTTCTTTACTATGGCCGCCACAGAAACAAAAAACGGACTACCTTTTCTGTCTGCAGAGTCCATTTCTTTGTAACTTTTTTTTCCCGGCTGTGAAACGCAACGCGTCTCGCCGCTGGGAAAAAAAAAACATTAGTACCCCGGTCTAACGGGCCGGGCTACTGATGGCAATAAGACCCTCAACGGCAGCCCATTACCACCCACGGTAATGTCCCGAGCGTATTACCGTGGGCGGTTATGGGCCCCAGGGGCATTACCATGGCCGGTAATGGCCCGCCGTCTTGGGGCTTGTTGCCTCATTAGATGTATCACAGGTCGCATATTGTTTCAAAAGAATGCGTTCACCTGTTCTAGGGTGGGACAATGTATCTCCTTTCACAATGTTTCTACAGTTAATGCAATGAAGGCACAGAAATGTTCTTAGTTTGATTACCCTTGCAGACTATTTTCATCCATTCCTGTAAGCCATTAATCTGACACTTTCTTTATAATTGTTTTCAAAGGGTATAGTAAACATGACATTTTACTGCAAGGCTACTGGAAACATTTGAGGGGGCATATGAATAAGGCATACTTCCGTTAAGCATGAGGAAGTCAATAACAGTGCCAGTACTCAAACCGGGTAAGCCGTAACAGAACTGTGAATCCTATAGATCACTGTCCATGGTAAATTAGGGTTGCAAGATTCTTACAACCCTCCTGCCAGAAAGGTTAAAGAGAGTAATTGGGGCCTTGATACACCCTGATCAGACGGGGCATGACCCAGGTAGAAACACCTCCTAGAATCTGAGGAGATTACATTCTGTCATAGAAACGTCGAAGGCACAGAGTGATGGCTGCGCAGTGGTCTCGTTAGATGCGATTAAAGTTTTCGACTCGGTCACTCTGGGGTAGGTGAGGGATTTGTGCGGTGGGTGAAATTGATACCGCATGAGTGAGAACCGGGAAGCACATATCAGGGAAATGGGAGATACAGAAGGGTACGAAACAGGGATGCACACTGCCACATGCGCTTCATACTGGCTCTGGAGCCTCTGGCAGAGTTCTTGCAAAAGGAATTTGGGGAGGCAGGGATGATGGTGGATGGCATGAGACATGTCCTCTCAGTATATGCAGATTATATGCTTCTGTATGTGCAAAACCCAGGTGATAAACTGTCACAAATCATCAAGGTTCTGGACAACTTCTCGGTGCTCTGCGGAATAACTTAGTCATGACAAATCATGCATATTCCCACTAGCAGGATAAGTAGGTGTGGATGCAGCACACCTACCAGACGTAGGACTGAAATGGGCAACAGGAACATTTCGGTATTTGGGGGTGAACATATGCCACGAAGTGAAGACTTCGCACAAACAAAATACTGTGGGAGTACTTAAGGGAGTTGAGAAATCAATGGGATTTTGGAGGAAGCTGCCTCTGTCAGTAATGTGGAGAGTAGCGCTAGCTAAGATGGTGGTGCTTCCTCACCTATTATACCACGTTGTAAATGTTCCCTTTTATATTCCCAGGACCTTCTTTAGGGAGCTTAACGCCATAATGAGTGGATTTATCTGCGGATCTAGGAGACACAGGATAGCACTGGGTACGATGTGCAGAATTATTCGGAAGGGTGGGGTGAAACTGCCAGACTGAACTATTTGGAGGGACAATTGCAGTATGTTACCTGGTGGCTCTAAAATGAAGCCACATTGGACACAACATTATTTTTAAAAAAAGCGGGGTCCTACCTACTGAAGGAGGTACTGTGTCTTGCAAATAAGAGAATTCCCGATTGCCCCATGTATTACAACTGGACAAGAGAATATGGATGAGCCAAGAAAGTGTTGTGCTTGAGAGAATCCTATTCCTCTAATATATCCCTGGCAGGGATTTATAGGCATGACCAAGGGGATCGTACTGCAATTAGAACTCAGTGTGAGGACAAACGAGTTATGTTGTGGGGGATCTGTTTTTGGAAAGCACCCTGCTAGAGTTGTCTGACCTGGTGGAGGAAGGAGGAATACATGTTGGACAATGTCTAACATATAAGAGACTGCTATAAAATGGCAGGAATAAATGTCAGGGGTTCCCAGAAAATGTAGAGGAAGATGGCACCCTAAAGCTATATATGACCTCTCTGAGGGAGGACATGGGGTATCTAGACTACAACGGGGACTGCTACCAAAGCTGAAAAAAAGAGAGCTAAAGGGGAAATCCAATTGGGAAAACAGTTTGGGCAGAGAATTTACAGAAACAGAATGGGCAAATGTGTTTCTGTACACAAAAAGGGTGCCCAGGAATGCCAGGCTAAAACTTACCCAATTATATGTGCTGCATATGGTATATATGACACCACATCGGATAGCACAATCCCAAGGATCGAAAGATATTGGCTGTCCCAGATGTGCACACGAAAGAGCGTATAAGATACACGTATCATGCACATATCATATCTGGGGGTGTACAGTGATACAACAGTTCTGGCAGACGATAGCTGAGCGGATAAGGCGAGGCAGAATAATCAAATTTGAGTGGACACCCGAGGCATGTCTGCTGGAGGTGTTCCCACGTCCGCAAGCAACTATGTATGTGACTAGGATGATAGACTTAGCATGCATACTGGCAAAGAGCAGAATTGCCATGGCATGGAAGTCCCCCAAGGGCCCGCAGACAGCATGCTGGTGCAACGACCTTGGACGATGGTCCATGGCCAGGTCTGTGCTATGGTGTAGGGCAGTGTGTAGAGGGATGCAGGAAGGGAGCGATAATGTGACAGCCTAGAATGCGTTGGTGCAGAAGATGCTTTCTCCTTCCGATGATAGGTCCCCTTGAGGGACTGGAATTCAGGCAAGTGCTGCAAAGAATAGGAAACGGGGGAACAAAATGTGAATGCTTTTACTGAACAGATTTAAACAAAAATGAAATTATTTTACTGAACTCTTTTGCAATCAGCCCTTTCGGTTCAGAAATACATTTTCTGACGAGATAACACTTGGAAACAAATTGCTGCTAGATGTACTTTTATTTTCGTTTTTAGTGACGTCATCCCAACGTCAACACCACGTACCAATGACATTGTCAGATTATTACAAAACATTTTTTTTCAGACAAGTATCCTTTCACCGAGGCACATTATTAGACAGTTACGAGGTTGGAGGTAGCCTTGCTGGTAAAACCGGCAAGGCTACCTCCAAACTCGCAACCGGGTCCAGCCGCCGCGAATGGGCAATTACCGGGGTATTACAGCCCCACCGGACCCGTTAATTGCCCTTTCGTGGGTGCCGGAACCGGTACATCCCCATTCCCATTTGAGCCCCATAGGGCTCAATGGGCATGGGGACATCGGATGCACCGTCACCGTTTACAACGGTACCGGTGCATCCAATTTGCTGTGCTCGCAGGTGCCGCTCTGCCCGCCAGGTCATACCTGGTGAGCTGACAGGCACCCGCGAGCACAGCTCCTAGTATGGTGGTACGGTAATTACCGCCATATTTATAATGAGGCCCAGCATCTTGTTGTATTAGATTAGGGTTTTCATTCTACTTCAGTGCCTTTGTCATTGTCGTACTATTTACCAATTTGTTCTGTGTAGTGCCGCGAGAGACATCACTGCGCATCTGCTGCATGCGAAACATAGTTGCTTTCGAGTATAAAGGCTTGCAGCATTCTATTTATGCTAAGAAGTATGCACTTTAACCATACACACAGCAATTTGATTTAATCCTTGTATCCAGAATTGGACATAGTATATGTTTTGTTATTGCTTTCAGCACCACAATTTATTTATTTATTTGATTTCTTGTTATGCACCACATGCCCATAGGTCTCAGGACGCACACATAACGGGGAACAGACAAAACAACCAGAAATACAGAGAGCACAGAGAAGTCCGGCTTTCTTGAAGCTCGTCAGGGAGTTGATAGCTCTTACTGCTAATGGAAGTGCATTCCATTCTCTGGCGGCCCGTGCTGGAAAGCTGAAGCCACCAAATTCGTTCAACTTGAATCGAGGCTGCTTAAACGTATGATTATCTCTGGAGCGAAGGAGTCGAGCTGGATGATCAACGATCAGTTGTTTTACCCGATAGGGAGGAGTAGTAGATGACCAGCATTTGTAAGCAAGTGCTAGGATCTTATGTGAGATCCTGTACATAACAGGTAGGCCCTCATTACGACCCAGGCGGTAAGGGGTTTACGCCGGCGTAAACTTCGCCGACCCTTACCGCCTGAGTACGAGTTCCCGTAGCGCCATGGTGATTTTTACGCCTGCTTTTTGCAGGCGGAAAAATCCATGGCGCTACGGGACCTTGTTGTTAATTACGCCACTGTAATTTACGGTGGCGTAATTAACGCCTTCCCCACTCCCATTATGCCCTATGGGGCAAAAATGGGAATGGGGAAGGGTAAATGGGGATTGGGGACTTACCGCCCCGCCAAGGTCGGAATGGGGCGGTAAGTCCGCCAACCACCATGGCGGAGTTGGCAATTTAGCGCCATGGCCCATGGTGCTAATAGCACCATGGTTCTCCGCCAAGGTCGTAATGAGGGCCGTAGCCAATGCAGCACCTCTCTGGAATCAGTAAAATGATCCTGTCTACAGAAGCCAAAAACTGCACGTACTGCACTATTCTGGGCAAGCTGCAGGGACTGTATGTTGGACTTGGCTGTTCCTGACAAGAGGCTATTACATTAATCAAGCCTCGAGTTCGCCAAAGCTGAGGCAAGAGTGGATCTATTTTCGAGGCTATGTCTGTTCTTTACAGTCCGCCCTGATAAAGAACCTAAGGTCCGAAATGCGTTGGCCAAGTTCACATCTGTCTCTATGCAACGGTTCAAGATATAATGTATAAAAAGACCACTAAAGAATACATATTGTAATTGGTTATTTATAACGCGCTTATTACCCAGAGGTTTCTAAGCGTAGAACCGGGTATCGAACCTGTGTTGCTCCGCATCGTCTTGCTTCCAAGGCAAGCGCCTTGCCCCTGGGCTATCCTCCCAAGACATATTGTTTCTTGTATTATTTCGAGTTGGAAAATGAATGTTTAGTAGCTTTCAGCATTGCATATGTGCTTTAGTGGGCATTTACTCACAGAGTCCAGGGCAATCAGGGATACTTTCGCTGCTTGTTCCAAGAAGCTGCATGGGCTCGATGGGAAAGCGCTGACGAGGAGTTTGTAGCTTTCAAGTCAGACCTGCCCATAAAGCAGCTAGCAAGGGAGCAGCAAGACTTCTTGGAAGGGAAACTGACGGATAGTGGGATCGAAGCTGCCACTGGTCAGGTGAAGAGTGGGAAGAAACCCCTCTTACCCTCGGGCCAAATGAAGAGGTTGAGGTAGAAGGTTGCGAGGGCAATGTGTGACATGTTTGTTGAAAAAGAGGAAAGGGTGTACAACTCCCCGATCTGAGGGAAGACACTATTCTAGTGATAGTAAAGGAGAGCAAGCAGCTCCATATAGGCTACTATTCCTAATAAATTGGGAGACGAAGATTCTGGCAAGGATCCTGGTTAAATGTTTCCTGAAAATCATTCAGGACCTAATGTACCAAGACCAGAATGGTCCACAAGGTCCAATCTCAGGAAGTTATATTTGGCACTAGGCATTGTGGATAGTGATGTGACTGTACTGATTTTTCAACAGTATGGAAACCAGCTGGTAAAGAGACGCTATACTGGGGCGCTAGCTTGTATTCAATCTGTTGCTTTAACTATATCCGATGAGGCCTGGAAAACACACACATAGGTGGTTTGTTTATTTTCAAGATCTCAGATTTATATGCAGAGGATATGGTAAATGCTGTTATATTGCACTGGATTCTAGCACAGGGATCAGCAAATATTTTCGGGCTACACATTTTGCACCAATGCTATCAATATCGAGTGCTCATGATTAACAAATGTCCATTAGAATGCCTTGTTACCAGTAATGAATGAGCTATCACCTTAGCAAAATATTGTTGGAGTAACATGTTTGCAGTGCTTACTCTGTGCTGCAGCTTTGTAGTTCTATAAATATGAAATTTTCATTTTAGCTACTTTTCTTGTTTTATCAATCTTAGGAGAGTGAAAGACTGAGTTATCCCCTCTCCCCTCCCCCTCAGGAGGTCTAAGTGATCATGTGCAGCTTATACATAGATTTCTATGGAAGGTGTATCTACACACTATACTTTACAAATTATGTGCAAGGGAAGCTCTAGAAAGGCAGGGGCACAGATTTGTGGCTTTCTATGGCTCAGACGAGGATCATCGTCAATCGAAATGTTGTCCCTATATTCGCTCCTGGGCCCTTCGCTCCCAAGATGCTCTTCTCTTGCAGGTCCCTCGGTTCCACCGTTCTCTTCTTGGCGGCCTCGCTTTTTCAGTTGCTGCCACCATTCTGTGGAACTGTCGGCCAGGTGCACTTTGGGCCATTCAGGATCATCTACAGTTGTCGGCGACCTATAAAAACTCATCTGTTTTAGACCACTTGGCCGTTACGCTTTGCAGTGTCTGCTGTTTTATTTTCCTAATGCCAAGTTGCCTTCCTGGTGTATGCCGTGCTCTCTACATAAACCTAACCTAACAAGCACTGTCTTTTTTCTCTGGCACAATCGATGGAGGGCATATAGGATCCAATGCCTAAAGATAGCAGGTGTCATCCTTCTGATGGAAAGTGTTGTAAGGAAGTACTGGAGTGGTTCCTTCCGCCTATTAGTGCTGATCACTTTCCTCCTCATGAATACAAAATCCAAAGATACATTGTTTGCCCAAGATCAGAAATCGCTACTTGCTGGAGTTAAGAAAAATATAACCATCCACTCCTACCCAATCACATCATGATGTACATACAATTCAAACACAAAACATGTTTTTAGTAATGTTGTTGTAAAAAAGATTTAAGTATGAGAAGTATTGCACTTCTCCCTAGTTCAACTATTACATTATTATCAGTATATATATTTTTGGAGGTTTCTCAAATTTAGTGAGCACTTGTCCACTTTGTATTGCATTTTTACATAACAACATGCATGTTCCATGTCAAAAATGTGTGAAGCACTATCATAACTACAAAGTCAAAAATTAAATGTGTTCACGGTTTTGAAGATGTTTATAATAATTGATGCTTTAAGGTAGGAAATCACCAGTATCTTTGTATCAAGTTCCCAAGCATTTGCTACTTGCTGTTTGACCACCATCTGAATCCTTGTGTTGCATGAAACCGGGAGTGTTGCAGTAGCAATATCACTAGGAGGTAGAATACACAGCATGTGGTGCTCTGCAAATCATTATAAAAAATACATGTCTGGTTTCCAAAGCTACCGAGTAATGTTCAACCATAGTTGGTAAAAAAAACAGCAGACTTCTTTTTCAATCAGTAAACAAAAATGTTATGCAGGGGAATAGTGGCAAACTGGAACATGGATTGCCATTTGATTCACATATTTCTAAAGGTTTCTGTTGGTGAAGGATACTAGTACCACTTTGAAGGGGTTTGAAAACGGTTTATATTGCATGGGACCGCATTTTAAATCTATCAGAATTGTCGCTGAAAATACACCCTTATTCCTTCCTATTGACTGGATCTCCCAAGCTGCACCTTGTGACTCTGGGACAGCGGCCCTGCAAGCCTCCATGTAGAACAATGCTCTGCTGGAAGGTCTTCCGACAACCACCCTTGCACCCCCGAGATGTGTCCTACATGCTGCAGTACGTCTCATCAAACGACTCCACAAAGGCATGCAGCTTATTATGGACAATGTAAAGAAAATATGAAGTCAAATTATTATTTATTTATTAGGATATTAAGAGCAGGCCTAGTTTCATCAAACGACTCTACAAATTCAACCACATCACTCTGACCCCCATCAAACTGCACTGGCTACCAGTGTTAGCTTGTATCACCTTCTGCTACAAGGTCATTGCCCTCAAGTCCCCAGGGCACCTCGTTGAGAAGCTCAGCATCTACGGAGGCCTATGATCCACCTGAAGCCAGGACACGTGCAGAATTGAACTCCGCTGGTGCAGGAAGGAAAGAACCAGAGGACTTGTCTTCTCTCTCTGCGCTTCCATACTGTGCAACACCAGGCTCACCCCCTCGCTTCTAAGTTTCAGGAAGTAGCTCAAGACCCTCCTCTTCAAAGAATGGCCCCTCCTTAACACCTAGGTCGATACCCCTTCCACTCGTTACGCAACATGAGAGTGGACTATCTTCTCCCCCCTGTTTCCTCCCCTGGTTACTTGTAGATCTCTTGCTGCAAAATTGCCTGCTCCCTTTCCGCCTTTGTTAGCTCTGCGCTCCCTTGTATTGACCCCTTGTGATCTCTTTCCTTGCCATGCACTTCTCCCTAAGACTTGTAATGCGCAGCGTTGCTCCCCAAAGCTAGGTCTGCTCTTAATAGCCTAATAATAAAAATAATAATAGAACTTCACATTTCTTTACATCTTCCATAATAAGCTGCATGCCTTTATTCAACTATGACTAAAGGAAGGAGACTCTGCCGCCCAATTTTATTGTTTTGTATCTTTGTGCATTGAAAGCACTGTTGCGAAACCCAGAGGAAACATTTTAGGTTGACATTACCTTGCATTCTGGTTCCTGTAATCTTCCTTTCAGGATGGAGGCCAAAAGGCTTCATAGTCATTTTGCCTTAAAGAGGATTTATACATTCGTCAGGCTGGTTCATACTGTGGTGTGCGTACTGTCCAAGTAATCCCTATAAGCAGTGTATTATTGTAGCGTGTTAAAGCTTAACATTCACACATATTTGTATTAGCAAGAGCTGAAAAGATTTCTGGCTAAACGACCGAAGTGCAGATTAGACTAAAATCCTAGTTTTACAATTTAAAGTGCATAAACCTGGCCAAATCCTTTCATCCCACTAGGCTGTCTTACTGAAAATTGGGACACCAGTTATGGGCGTTGTGTCATGTGGGATGGTAGGCAGGAGCCAATTATAGATTTTGTGGTATTCACAACGCAAGTGGTTGGTTTTGTGTTGAGGGGATAGGGAGGCAGGATGTCAGGTATGGGTTTGTGTTGCAGGCGGTGTGGAAGCAAGACTCCAGGTAGTGGTTTTGTATTGGGATAGGGAGGCAGGATATCATGTATGGGTTTTGTGTTGTGAATAAGGATGTACAATTTCCAGAAATGTTAAAGTCCTGGAGACAAAAAGGACTTTTTTTTCTGAAACCCTGCATCTGCATCCCACCGATAAACTTATCTGTAAGCAGGCTCACTTGGGTTGGACTCCGCACAACCAAAATGTAATCAAACGTTTAACACATCAAACATGTGACAAAATATCTATTTGCTTCACCAGCAAGCGCACACTGCCTTCGCCCTGGAGGGTGCCCGATGTTATTTCTGTGACACCCCCCCCCACTATTCGCACCCCCTGTTAGTATACTTCCCTCTAAAATCTCTTACCACTCACAAAACACATACACATTCGCCACAGACAGCCACAACAGGCCTAGCAACAGGATCAGGTCTGCCTAACGTGATGACTCCCATAACCTCCTTGTATCCACAGAGGACATCAGAGGGCAAGGCGGAAAAGGGGGAGAAAGAAGGGGAAGATATCAGAGTTATTAGGTGCCTAAAATGCAAGCTGCAATGCTGCGCAGGATTCCCCATTAGCTGTGACATGCTCTCATGCCGCGGCCAATCCACGCCTCAGACCCCAGTCAGGTCAGACACACAGAAAAAGCAACAGCTCACCCTATAGTGTCCTAAAAGAACAGGCAAGCATGTATGAATCCATGGTTAGCCCCTCTCACACTCACCCAGTTGCTGTGTTTGGCAAGTCTAGGACACACTTGATCGTACTGTAATACAACCCAAACTTAGATGTCAACCCGTATTTCCAAGTGGAGAATTCTTCAACAGTATACTGCTCCAAGCTAGCTAAGGGTACCAAACCGAAGGTATTAACTGCGCCATTCATAGCTGAAATATTTGCACCAATCCATCCCAGTCTATTATCCCTAGTGTTGACCTTCACTGGACCAATCTTACCCATATTAGGGGATTTGGTCTTAAGGGATAACGTCAGGGAAACAAGTGCATGCTCACTAAGCGTATTGTGGTCAACTTCAATGGTCTCAGCCATAAGAAAACACTTTCATGTGATAAAGAAATAGTCAAGAGTGGATTTCTTTTCCCCCTTTGCCCAGGTATGAGAACCCGGTATGTCCACAGGAGTAAAATCAATTAGGATACATAGGCTATTTTTAGTAAGCCATTAAATCCAAATGTCTCCCCGTTTATTTGACTTGACAATATAACTATCGGCGGCTGGGATCCAAGTTTCTGGTGGACCTTATCCCAGAACTCACAGTAATGTGCGTTGATATCCCCAGCAATCAATATAAAGGCTTTCTTTTGTTTAAAGTTATATTCCTCCGTAATATACTCCACGGCTTTCAAAATATCCATCATCTGTGCACCACCTGGGGAATCATAGATGTGAACAATTACCATACTGAGATCACTCTTCAATCTTACTTCCATCGGTAGTATGTATGGGGATGTCACAGCCACGTCGACCTCTCTAGCTTCCAGGTAACTTGGGAAACCTGTGACTACAACCCTCGTGGGTCTCCCTTTAATGCCCTTTAATGCCATTTCTAGCTTTCCTATAAAATATTTTGTACCCAACCCAAATCTCCTGCACTAGAATACATCATTAGCGAGAAGACAACGCCCACCTTCACCATTATTGATCATTCTTAAAACCATGTGTGTTCCAGGAGGCGATTGTCAGCTTCCCAGGTGTTTTAAAGGGTCTCTGTATTAAGCTAGGTTGGATACACCCGGGTAGCCAATCCCAGTCATTATCCATCCTTTGTCGATTATCAGCAATTTCTTTGACTGCTTCACAATGGAACCGGCAGCCTGTCTGATCAATGGTCACCTTAAACTGTTTTCCAAAAGCTGCATTCATTGCCATACCCTCATACCAAATTATATCGTAGCCCATTTAAAGAAAAACCAAAGCATAATTCATAATAAAGGATGCAATATGTGTGGAAGTGAGGTGTAGAATTGAATGTTTCACTGAGCTTCTGTCCAATTGCTCCACTCATTCAATATCCACTGAAGTGAGCACTCTTTATGTAGGATCATTTAATAGCACTAAGGCGTTAGATCCATTTAAAGGGCGCTCATCTTCAATGTGAAACAGTTCCCTTATTAATAAACTGTGTGAGGAGGACCCAGGCCCAGCTGCCAGATCACACAACCTTTTACGGGTAGTAACCCCATCCTGCATAGGGCTCAACCTCCTAGTTACCATAGGTAGCTGTTCAGTCAGCCTCTGGGAGAGATCATTTTCCTCAACACAGTTCAATTTGCTTCCATAATGATCTTCCAAGTCCACCTCCTCAAGTGGTTCTATATCTTCCTCATCATTAGGGTCTACTGGATCCATTATGCTAGTAGGAATCTGGATTTTGCTCGATATTTTAGTCAGCGATCCATCCAGTTTACCATTGGTGATAGTACACTGTTTCTTTAGCTTGTTGTTGTGGCCTCCCACTGCCTCTGTAGCCTGCTCAAAGTAAGTGCCCGTTTCCTTTAGATTATTTATTTATTTTTTATTTTTATTGTAACATTAGTTTATTACAAAAGAAAGAAAAACTTTTGTTACATTTGTACCTCAAGTCCTCGAAGTCTTCACTAACTAAAATCACTAATTACATTACAAGTTGTTAAACTGTAGTGCGTCCATAAAGTTTATTATTGCGCAGGTTAACTGAGTATTGAAACCTGCGGTCAGGTAGCACCACCAGGAATCCATGTTTCCTGACGAGGGAGCAAAGCGGTCTAAATGCAGACTACGCTGCGCTGTAATGGCTTCACAGTCCAATATTAGGCGTCTCACCGATTCATGGCCAAGTTTGCAGAATCTACATTCTGCCGTCTGCACCAGTGGATCATACCTCAGGAGCTGTATCTCCCTAGTTTTATATAGATTAAGTCTCATCCGCAGGAACATATTACGATGGTATTGTGATGGAAATTTCTCCAAGTATTTTGGAATTGCATCAAGTTTATTTAGCGCACTTCCGAGGTCCAGAGAAGTTGTCATTTTATTTCGGCGTTCTTCATTTCTTAGCCAATTATGGTGACAAATTTTTTTCTTCGCAATTTGGGGGCGAAGTATTACAGTCTCAACAGAAACTCCAGCATCTACTAATACAAGAAGTAGTTTTTTCTCCCACTCCTTTAATAAAAAGGCAGATGAATGTTCAGAAACAGAGTGTAGTATTTCATATGGTTTTACTACCGTCTCCGTCCGCATTTTCCTATACATGGAGATTGATTTCCACAGAACGGTTCCATATAGGGCCTCAATACATAGCTCATATCGTATTGCCACAATTGATGAGCTATTTGGTAATCTCAACACTTTACGCCAAAAACTACCTTCGAGCTTGTCCCACAAGTCTTCAGGTAGATTCCAACATGTTTCACTCCCAAAAGTTATCGCGGGAACTACCTTTTGAAGGTAGAATGATAGAACCGGCTTTAGAGTGAATTTTCCGTAAGCTGCATGCAATTTTGCCCCTTGCAATGCAAACATTTTCATCCGGGCCACCAAGTCTTGAGACCACTCCCATTCTTGAATTGAGTTGTTAAACAAAACACCTAAGTATCTTATACTGTCAGTTATCGTGAGAAGTTCATTGTTTATCTTCCATTCAAAGTTACCTGGCTTTTTTGGTTTACTCTGACCCACCTCGATGATTTTTGACTTTTTGATATTAATTTGTAGGTCATTTTGCATGCAATATTGCTGGAATTCATTTAGCAGGCGCTGCAGTCCAATAGGAGTAGAGTCCATAAACACAATATTGTCGGCGTAAACAGCCCAACTTAATTCATGACCATTCACCAAAGGAGCAAAGACTCTTAATTCACTTAATATTAGAGGTAGATCAGAGATGAAGAGCTTAAATAACTGGGCTGCTAAAGGGCAACCCTGTTTGACTCCTCGTTTTGTCACTATCTCATCAGATAAGTCGCCTTGCTCGTTTAGCCGAACTCTAATGGATGTGTTGGAATGCAGCGCAATCAGAGGGGCCAGCAGCTCGCTTGGACATTTCCAATCACGAAGTTTTTTCCACAGCAAGTTGCGATTTATACTGTCGAAAGCCTGACTCAGATCTATAAAGGCGATATATAGTTTTGTCTTACGCCTCAGTGCATCTAGTTTTAAGCAGTTCAAAAGCACCAAGTTAAGCTCTACCCCCACACCTTTTGTAAATCCGGTTTGACGTCGATCAACAGCTGCAACTTCTTCAGCCCATTGAGCAAGACGTTTCTGGAGAAAGGACCCAAATACTTTCCCAATAGTATCCAAAAGGGCAATCGGGCGGTAGTTGTTTGGATCATCCCGATTCCCCTTTTTGAATATCGGAACAACCACCGCCTTGGACCAAGAGTTAGGCAGTGCTCTTTCCAGAGCAATTCTTTCGAATAGGATACTCATCAGATTCGCCCATATAGAGCTGTGGTTTTTTAGCATTATGTTTGAGATACCATCGGGGCCGACTGCTCTGGAAGAGTTTAGCTTCTGAATTGCCTGTTTAATATCTTCCTCTGAGTCTGCCACATTCCATCTTACATCATTGAGGACTGGTTGGGGGACCTTAATGCAGTTGCAATCGTCAAATATGGTAGTGAAATGCGCCACCCAGCTTGCTCCACTTACTCCATTTGACATTGCATAAGTATGTTTAATCCCACCGGTGTTAATTATCTCCCAAATATGTCTACTATCTTTTTGCAGAATAAGTTTCAACATCTGTTCGGCTTGGGCTTGAACTCGACACAAATTAAAAGATTTCATCCAGTTTCGGTAACGCTGTTTTCTTTTTTGAATTAATATATTATTGCAAGAGTTAGGATCCTTTCTTAAGAGCTTGATGTCGTTCTGAAGATTTTGCTTCTCTCGTTTTATTATTGGGTTAAAAGTGTGTTTTACTTCGACATCATGCCCTTTTCGTTTACTGGACCTCATTTTGTATTGATGTAAAAGCAATGTATAATTTATCCTTGCCGTTGTGTCGGTCACGTTAGCAAAACGGGATTTTAACTTGGCCAGCTTTGGTGCATTCAGACGTAGCCTATTGGCTCCATTGTTTATGGTAATCCTCTCCGGGTATTTTATCAAGGTTGTTTTTTGAACTTTCAGCCATTTCAGCATTAATGCGTCATGGTCACTTTTTTCTGTCTCAATGACTTTGAGAGTAATTATTTGTTCCAAAAAGTTCCTAGATGTCCATATATAATCGAGCGTCTTCATGGAGTCTCCTCTCTTCCAGGTAAAACCTGGGGGGATGTCGCCACGAGTGCAGCCATTCAACATAGAGCAGTCTCTAAGGGCTAGTTCCTTTGCCCATCTTTTACCTCGATCCTGCAAATGTTCGTTGTTCCTCGATGTAGTTGTTATGCTTTTTGTCAGAGGTTTATTTACCCAAGAATAGTTGAAATCCCCACATATTATAATTGCAGGATCAGTATATGAGAGTAAGCATTCGTCAATTGCGGACATAACCTCAGAAATGGATTTTGATTGTGATATCATTGCTGGGTTCCAATAAATGTTCACTATCAGAGTCACCTGGTCCCTAGAGTTTAAGGACCTGGAGTTTTGAATTGTCGTGACTTGTGCGAACATGTTTGGATTCTTAGTTGACAAAATCTTCCAGTCCTCACTGTTATTTATCATGGTTATCAAACCAGAGAAGGGACGGCCAAACAAGTTCTTTCCTGCCGGGTTGAGAAGGACAGTATATCCATCGCACACTGGGCATTCACGTAGCAATGTTTCTTGTAAACATATGATTGAAGTTTTGTCCGCTAATTGCCATTTACCTTCAAAAAGATGGGAAAAGCCTTGTGTGTTCCATGACATTAATTGATTGTTAATGTCCAATCTATCCACGCTGAGCTACTGTCCAGTTTGTTTTGCGTGTCTTTGGCACGATGATCGCTTAATCCTCATGTGGTCCCACAATTCTTTTCTTCTTTTTTCGTTTTCTGTTTGTTCCATAGAAGAATAGGGAAAGCTTTCTACGTCCTGAGCATCAATACAAATTCAAGCCGAAGAACAAAAAGTCGGCAGCAGCATCCTTTACGGCTTCCTTTAACGTGCTGGAATTAAGATGCAAGTTTACCCAGTCCAGATGATCTTCAGACATATACTCAATGTCGTCTGATTTGGTAGCTCGGAGAGTTGGGATGCATTGTAAAAGTTTTAATATGTTCCGACGATTCAAGTTTACTTCTTTTTGTTCTAGCAGTACATTTTTGATTTGTATTTTCCAGATGCCTCTCACAAATGGAGCATTCGACTCTGTGTTTTCCAAAATAGAATTTCTGCCAAGCTTTTCGATTTGTGCTCTTGTTAATTTCGGATTTAATTTGGCGCACATGTCATTTGTCTGGGCACGGACAGCTGTCAATTTACTGCTCTGCTCTTCTGTTTCCGTACTTGTTGGCAAAGGCAAAGGCATCTTTTTGTTGTTTTTGCTTGCTTGCCCACTTGCTTGTGGTGGAATGACCTTTCGAAGGCCCTGTCTAGGCTGAGTCTCTTTGGCCTTTCCTGTGTCACCCGATAATTCTTCCACCATAGGGGCAGCCACTTCTCTTTCTTCGTCGTCGTCAATTGAGTAGGTTGAAAATTCACATAAGTCAATAGATGACTCAGATGTTTCGTCATCCTTACAACCTGAACAGTCTCTTGTTATTTTCAAGCACCGTTTAGGCTCTCTCGTTAATTCAGTTTCTTTTATGGAATTATCAGACTCCTTTGGTTGTTTCGTCTGACGTTGAAACATAGATAGGCGTGGCGGTGTTGATAGAATCCGTATACATTTTTTGCTGCCCGTTTTACGCGCGCGTTTGGCCACTTGCCTCTGGGTAGAGCGGGTCTGTAAATTTTTTTCCCCTCTCTTTTTTATCCAGGGGTTGGTTTTTGCTCACTTTCTCTGCTGTTGTGGTTTTATTAAAGATCCCAAATGAGAGTATTTCAGATAAATTTCCTGGGACAGCTCTTTCCACATCTGGCCCCGGGAACCGTTCCCCTTGTGCTTGCTCCGGCTCCGCCGATGCTATATTCACGACACCATTATTGGTTTTGTCGGGTGCTTCTTGCTAGAACAAGGGGTTAAGCCAGACACACGACGTTTGCTTTTTGCTTGCTTTGTTTGACTTCAACCCCCTGACACTTACGTCAGGGACGTTATTCTCAATATTCGTTTGCGCATTGACAGGACACACAGTGCCCGTTTTACAGCTAGACAGTTCTGAGAGCTTGAAACAAGGATTTGGGATTACGCCGGGCTTACCATTTGACGATTCAGTCGATGATGGTAATCTAGGCAAGTCATCAGCTCCCGCACTTCCTGTCTGGCTATTCGTTGGATTATTATGACGCATCCATTTTGTACATTCGATTACTGCATCAATTAAGCCCGCATTATCACCATTTGCCTGGCGAGCAAGTTCGCATAATCTGTTTTGCCATTTTAAGGATGTTTCAGCTTCATAGTCCATTCTGTGCGTTATTACTTGCGAAAAGGTTTCTAAAGTTGAAATCTTAGCATTTACAGAAGCCAAAAGCGTCAATTGATCAGTCACAGCATCATGCAGGGATTCATACAATTTCATAAAAGGTAGTAAGGCAATTGATGTTGCGGCCAACACATTATTGTGGATTTGTATTCCGGCCGCTGTGGATAGCGAGCTTTTAGAGGGGGGTTCAGGCCTTTCTTGTTCAGAGACATCTTGGTTCTCTCCAAGGGGGGCTCTCATTTCCTTTCTCTGACCAGTCAACTTGGAGTTGCTCATGACAGCTCTGGCCTCTACATCCTTTGAGCCTACCGATTCCAAGTTTGTATCTGATTTTTGAAGTATCAAGTTGTCTACAGCTGACATGGAACCCTCAGACCTAAATGATGTGTTCCAAGATGAATTCCCTACTAATTTATTGTCTGCGGGTTCTTTTCTAGATGAATGTGCCATTTGATTTTGCCGAAAGCTGTCGTTTAAACGCTCATAGGTTGCTAAGAAGTCGGCTTTTAGCTTTGTAGCCAACCTTGCTTCGCGTCCTGAGAGTTCAGTCGATGGTACTTCTGTAGGTTTCTTACCTCTAGAAGAGTCTTGTGATTTTTGCATCTGAAGTGCATGTGCTTTATTTGTGCCCACGGCCTCAAGGCAGACCCTTTGACTAAGGTCTTTCTCCGCCGCTGTGGCAATTTCAGATGACATTACATTCAGCATTTCAGTCGGCGTAGAATCAAAACTCGCCCCCTCCCCCGAATTTATTTCATTAACTGGGTTCAATCCAACTGCCTTCATAGTACTGAAAGGTATTGAAGGCATAGGTATGTTTTTTGTGACAAGTGGAGACATTGGAGAAAAAGGTACGGACTGCATTCCTGCTCTTCTATGTTCTGCCAGGGGGGGAGGCAAAGAGACTTTGGTCTGAGATAGAACATTTGGAATGTTAATACCCAGCAAATCGAGGTCAGTTAGTTCAAAGGGGGAGATTTGTGGGGTTTCATAAGCGTCAATGTAGACCGAAGGTGAAAAGGCTTTTTCCGGTTCAACAATGCGGCTCTCAAGTTTGTCTAGATGCATATTTTGAGGAAGTATTAAGACATCATTACTTTCATTTCCCATGTAAGCGGTCACCGGCTGCGGGAAACCCATTGCCGTCTGTGACAAATAGGCTAAGGAAGGCACTATGCCTTTCACCGGTCGACTGATTTCCAATCTGTCCACATTTAAAATTGACCCAGTTGAATCATTCCACCAGGCTTACCTCCTTATTTAGCCTCTGGGGTGGCTTCCTTCGATGTAACAGTGATTTTTGCCGAGTCTGCGGTCCCTCCTTCAATATTGTAGTCACCATTTTGTATTGTATTGAGGCTGCAGCTCAGCCCGCTACCAGAGTATGATAGCGTGCAGTCGGACGTGCAGCGGACTGCAGAAGACTGAACTCGTCTCCGAACTCCGCGCCGCGCTCCGCGCTGACACGCAGCTTTTGTAGGCAGGTCCTCCGCCTTAAAGCAACAGGGTCCGTCGCAGCAGCTCCTCACAGGGTCTCACAGGGGCTTTAGATTATATTGCTCTGCAGACACGTCACTACGCATCTCTAACCTGTGTTTTCTCTTTTCTTTTTTTAGAATGTTTGCTTTTTTTTCCCTCTGCTTCTTGGGTACATCATTAGCAGTAGAAAGGTTAATGATTTCCAATAAACTTGTAATCAGGCTATTTCGCGCCAGCTGATTTTCACTCAGAGGCTAGGGATTGGAGTCGTGATCTTCCCTATCTTCATGCATAAAAATAAGTACCTCACTTATGGGGGAGAATGCCACCGTCATTCTCAGAATACAGACCTCATTATGTGTCCCTGCCATCTCAATTGGGTAGTCTTCCAGGGGACTACCCCCTGAAGGTACGAGCAGTATGTCATTGCTAAAGCAATTCCCCGGCCAGTGCGTCACATCTATTAATAAGCCCTCAATGTTGTGCAAGGTAGTATCCTCTTCAGTCTGTATCTTGTTGATATCCTTGCAGACCTTGACCAGGCTGTTGGGCAGGCAAATGATGTTCATATCTTCTGGATCACTCCCTCCACAGCCAAATTCAGATGTTGCGGTCCTGCTCTATTGACACCAGAAATTGCGTCATTTTGTATCCTGTAACACAGATTGAGCAGGGAGTTATTATCGGTTAAGGGTATGTGACGAAATCCTCGAATGTCGTCGCTTTTCCTCTAAGAGGAGCCCTTCTCATGAGGTCAGGGAAGTGAGGCCGCTACCCGATATTCCCCCTGATGGTGGTACTCAGCCGGAGGATCTCATGGGGAGGGGCCCCCCTGTGGGACCAGAGACTACTATCAGAGGAGAACGCTGTATCCCTGCAACTCACCTGACCTTAGCCCACAATTCCTACAACCCCTACTCTAACATATCCATGTGTTATCATCACCTTACCATCTTGGGGAATACTGGGAGGAGGAAGAGTATACGCTTTGCAAGGGAAGTTATACCCATTACCCTAGAAAGTACTGGGACAAGGAATAATAGAAACTACCTAAGTGGAGACTCCTTGTCCAGTACTAAGACAAAGAAGAACTCTATTGACTCTCAAGAGAAAATGCAGATTAAAATTGCTTGGACGAGGAGGAGGTACAGAACCATGAAGAGTCCTCCTAAGAACCATAATGAGCACCATAACGAGCAGCCCTGTCGTTGCCAGTGGCTCACTGGTTAGTGCAGAGTAGAAAAGGAAGAGAGACTCAGGAAGCAGTTGTCTAGTCCTCCCTGGAGGAGCTGCAGGAGCCATCACGGTGCAGGAAGCTGGAAGGGAGAAGACCAGGATGCCAAGAGGGGAGCTGGAAGGAACAGCGTCAGTCCAGAGTGGAAGAACCAGAGAGCAAGCTGGCGCAGAGAATCTTCTGGCGTTCCTGAAGCTTGGGAAGCATGTGAAGGAAAGGCACGCTGCTCAGAGGAAGGTTGAGACTGCAGAGTTCCTAGAAGGACCAGAGTCCATGGAAAATCTCCCTAGAGGTAGGGGGAGCACTGGCTGGTGGGAAACTAAGAAGGTGCAGTCAGCATCTTCCTAGTAACAGTACCTGGCAGGGTAGTGAACCAGGTCTGTCCCACAACAAGAGAAACGTAGGGGTCTAGGATCCACCAAATGAAAATTACACAAGTCATCTTCCTTGTGGCGGTACTTGTGAGGAAAGGGCCCCCAAGTACACAAACGCAAAGAAGAAAGGGCCGGGACGCACCACACAAGAGCAACACGAGTCATCTTCCTCGTGGTGGTACTTGGGAGGAGAGGGCCCAAGTACCCAAACACAAAGAAGAGGAGTCTGGGACCCCCCCACACAAGAGTAACACAAGTAATCTTCCTTGTGCCGGTGCTTAGGAGGAAAGGGCCCCCCAAGTACCCGCACGCAAAGAACAGGGGTCTGGGATCCACTACACGAGAACCACACAAGTCATTTTCCTTGCAGTGGTACTTTGGAGAAAAGAGCTCCAAGAACCTGAACAGAGGGGTCTGGCACCCATTCTCATAAGAAGAAGGAAAACCACAGAGCAATTTACTAAGGACCATATTTGGCAGGGAAGTGAACCAAGTTGGCTCAAGCAGCAAGAGAGAGAAGCAGAGGTCTGGGACCTACGAGAAATTGTGTTAAGAAGCCAAACATTGTGAACTGCCAGAGAAGGTTACTATAGACCATGGTAAAGGGAGACATTCCCCTTGGTGAGTGTGAACATTATAATAGGTCTGAGAAAGACCAGGGGAAGGGAGGCATTCTCCCTCGTGTTGGAAACTGCTTGTTGAACAAGGTATCAGAAGAAAGGAGTCATTCTTCTTGACCAACATCCCCCTTTTTGTTAGTTATATGAGAATTGAAAGGTAAGGGACGGGGTGAGGTTTATGCACAAAGAACATTGGACTTTTCTGATTTCAGACATCCAGACACAACCCTTAGTATTTACTTTGAGGCAGGGAAACCCCTCTTACAGTTAGGGATATGTAAGTTTTCCTTTTCTTTTACAAGCTTAAATAAAGCTGAGTGTTTAAACATGCCACCAGTGTGCCACTCTCCATCTTCTGATCCCTTACAGGTAACAATGAAGAACTAAGAATAGAGTCACTCATGGTGGGTACACTGTAGGTAGTAGTCAGTAATGTTATCCTTATTTTTGAGACTAGCACCTTGGAGAGAAACAGTCAACCCGTTGTCAGGTGGACATTTTGCAACAGATTTACTATCAGAACAGATTTTGCTGTGCAGATTGCAAGAAATAGCCCATCTGCGTGACACCAATCCATCTTCCACCTTCCGAGACACCCACGGACTGCTGCCACAACACTTTGCAGACTTCCAACAGCAGTAACATAACAATGAGGCAGCCCCCTCTGCCAAACCGCTATGCCGCAAACTGCCGACAGCACTTCTCTTAGCACTCTGCACACACGGAGCACTTTTTCACCTACTTTGAGTTGCCGACCAGGGCAAATGGAGTGGCTCCTGCAATAGCGGTGCACCGCATGCAGATGAATTTGGCTCAACCACAGAGGATGTGATCAATTTAGGCAGCAGGAAAGTGCAAAGTGACAAGTCACTATTCAGGCAGTGATCAGCACCATGAGCCCGTCACCAATCGGCTTCAAAGCAGAGGAAAACAAACAAGCGAGCAAAACAGGCATACATGTGTTGGAGCAAGACTATATAGAGCCTGTAAAGGGCGGGGCAAAGCCCTCCCTGCCGGGGACAATACCAGCACTACTCATGGCTCCACTCACAGTTTCACATTCCAACTACTAAATTCAGTTGTCTTCAACTCCGACTCCAGCTTTGCTCCACAGGGCTGCTTCAGCCACAATGGCATCGCCGGGACATAGCCGGGACCGCCGGCTCTTGCTCTTACTCTTGCTCCTGTATGAAGCGTTTGCAACGAGCACCTCCTACACCAGTCCACAAGACTGCTTCCGATGTCAAGAGGGAAGAGGAGAGCACAGGAAATCTCCATTTTCCTGAAAAAGCAAAAGTTCACAAGAGACTGATCCAGTGGATGACCGATGGCACAATGGAAGTTGAATCAGAGAAGGTAATGGGGAGTGCGTTCTTACAGGATGAGTTGTTCTATCACATGCAATAAATGACAAGACAGACCATGTATTAGCTCCAAGGTTCTGTGTACCAGATAATGGCAAACTGAACAGAAGAAAAATGCTATTTGGTCACACAATAAGTGCATAATAATTTACATTGCAGAGACTATGGGCCTCATTATGAGTGTGGCAGTCCGGAATCAAGGGTGCCAGTAGCAAAGTACCTGCACCCATTCCAGACCGCCACACTACAGGTCTGCGGGCAGTGGCCGTTTCGCCCGGCTGGTCTGACCTGCTGGGCGCAATGTTACCCGAACGGAGAGTTTTCACGGAAGTATCGGCATCGTTAGCAACGGTGCCGGTGCTTCCGTCTTCCACCTCCCATGGAGTCCTATGGGGCTCCATTTGAATGGGGAATAACATTTACAAGAGCCTGACCTATCAATCCGCCAGGAATTGTAATGTCCCGGTCGCGCCGGGAAGTCAGGCGCCGGTAAAGTGTTGCGAGTCTGGCAGCAATCCGCAGGAAGCACCGGCAGGGTTTCCGCTGGGATTGAAATTAGGTCTTATGTGTCCCTGATGGAAACATTCACCATCTAGATAGGCTACCTGTGTCAGGTATAATTTGCACCCTGATCCAACATGCCTTCTATCGCCTCAACGTTCCAAAAAATGAAAGTTTGAGAGACGCTATTTTCCTAAAGAAGCAGAAACCTTGGTACATATCACTGGGTAATGAAACGCGCCCAGATGAGTGGCTAGTGATTGATGCACAGTTAGGCTTCATACAGGTCTTGTTGACAATATTGAACTTTCAAGTGACGTTTCACTTTCCAAATTGTTCTACAGGAGCATTAATAGATTTGGTGCAGCAGGAAGACATGCTGAAGGTTAAAGGCAGGATGCAGCAAGTTCTAAAAGGTTGTATTTGGGATGGGGAAATTCTGTAGCATCAGCATGAAATATATACCAAGGCCAAGTGTGTGAAGAAAGGTTGTGGCAGCCTGAAAAGGCGACAGAGTTGCTATCAGGGGCACAGTTCTCAAACATACATGCAAGCTAGACAGAGCGTCATGTAATTGAGGATTTAAGCAGTGTCGCACATAATGTGCTAACAAGTCACATATTTAATGTCACTTCCGCAAGTCGAAAGATGGAGTGGGATAGCATGTGGTGAAATAAGAGACTACTTGAATAACCAGCTATAGGCGAGCCGGGAGGACATTTCCGATCATTCCTGGCCAGTGGTGCTTAAACAAGCCTTGGGAGTACCAGCTACGCTGTTGCCCTGGCATAATCTATGGGGGTTACAGTGAGCAGTGTGACATTGATATTGCACTGTTCCTTCAACACGTATGTGTCCATCATGGGTGTGTGGGCTCCTACATGCCAGATAACACCTGGCTTGTGAGCAGGTTACAGATGAGACTGGGTGAGCCAGCATGATATCGCAGAGATGCCAAATTCTAAGAAACCCAGTTGTTATCTATTAAGTATTCCTGAATTGAAGAAAGGTGTGTAGATCTTACTGGGAACTGAATGGAACTTAGGGCAAAAAGAACTGATGCAAGTATAGTGCATGGAGAACATGAAACATGTCAAGCTATTGACTGTTCGAGGCCAGGATTGTTGGGAAGGAAAAGCAAAGGGTTTGATGACGAAGGAACCAGACTGTTTGCCAGTAATGATAGCTGCAGCTGTCCTTTCACAGGTATGACAAATATTGTAAGCTTTGTTTTGGTTAGGCAGACTGAGAGGAATAACATGTATAGGCCTGCAGAGCTGAAGGTGCAGATACAATTAAGATATGAAATACATTTTGACCATGCATCCGTAGTGTCATATATTTCTGTGAATTTTCTAGAATTATTGCCCCAGGTACAGAAGATTGAGAACGTTAAGAACTAAATTGTATGTCTTACAAGCAATGTTTGATACGTTCATATGTAAGCATTTCTCACATTCCCAAACAATTACTCTCTGCACTTCAAAGGACCTACTATGTCATGTCAACCAGATCGTGAAATTATCAGATCCATATATTTGGATTGTCCTTATTGTAGTAATCACTGCCACCGTAATTACCAATAAACGTTACTGGTTTGTTGGTTGAAAGAGCCATAATAATTCTTGGCAGGTACACATAGAGAAGATCCTCCCAATGTCAATGTAAAACAAGATGGATGAAGAAGTAGATTATGAGATTGCAAAAAGTATGAGCATTGAGTAATTTTAAAGGACATCTATAGGCAGGAATAGAAAATAAAGAACCAGTTAGGGGCCTGGCATATTGAGAGATGGAAGAATTATCAGATGTAAAAAGAAATAAAGCATGGACAAATTGTGCTTCTGAGCACAAAATGGGGGATCTGTCAAAACCAACTATTTTATATTCTTAAATGAGAATGGCTGTCAAGCTGTACTGAGCAGAACCAGACTGCATCCATGATTAGTGAGATGAAGCAGTAGGGCTGCATTAGGCCATGAATGGTTCGTAAGAAGTCAGAAAGCTGTGCGGCTATGAGGTCAATTTTTTACTCGTGACATAGGCACGACCTGTGACATATTATGCTTGAGGGTGATATATTGTTGCCTGTGAAACAGAATAAGGGTCATGTGTAGGCAAGTCATTGGACTGTGGCTTATTTTGCATGATGGAATGATCTGCCGTGGACAAGGATTCTATCACAGGGGTGGGCAGAACAGAATTGTGCAGACATAACATGATGTTAAACCACGACTCTCAAGATTTCACATTATTTTTTATTTTTTTGTTTTGTATTATTGTATTTGGTTAACATAACCTTTTACAATATTACACACATTTCACTTGACATAACAAATCATAACATAGGGAACCGCAAAATAATACATTAAAACAATATACTTAATATACTTAACGGTAGACATACATATCATTAATGACAATAAAGAAGTAAATAATTAATCACAGTTCAACGATCCCATTGCTAAAACATTTAAATAGCCTGCCAAGGAAAAACTTCCTAGATTCCCTCCATTACTTAGTACAACGACTTGCCTTATCCTAATTCATTCCTTCTTCCTTCCAACATACAGTCCTGATCAGAGGTTAGGAGGGAAAGGCTGGGTGTTAATTCTTCCGGTATTGTCTGTGGTTCCTCACCTCAACAATTACAACACAATCTCACATCTTTCTAACATTTGGATCACAGCTATAGTTTTACGCTGCGAGTGACCTTCAGTCAAACTTTCCGAGAAAGTTTCTTGGAAACCGTAAATTGACTCAGAGACAAACCTATTAAAGAAGAGCAGTCTAGCATCCCTTGTGCCATCACAAGACATTAACAGGTGTTTAGTAGTGTGGGCTTCCATGTTTTTACAAATTTGACATAATTTTAAGGCAGTTTCCCCCAGCCCTCTTTTTGCCAGTACTTCGTCTGTATGGATGACATTTAGTCTTACTCTTAAAAATGTGTTTCTAATTCTCCAATCAGGGAACTTTATCAGATATTTACTCAGGAAACCCAATTTCCTATCAGCTGTCTACAATGGATTGGGATTAGCCCCCGAGCGAACACCCACAATTTCTTTATCGCCTTCACTGGGTTCTCTGTTAAAGTTTTTCTTTCTATATGTTACATTAGGAAGTGTATTTCAGCGGTGAAAGCAACTAAATGTATGTTACTATTTTCTGTACGATTCTCATTGTGCAAACCCCATAAAAACCGAGAGAAAACTGTGCTCAGGGGACATTTTCTGGGATGGGGATACTCTACTAGTCTTCCTGTCCATTATATACAGTTGTATACAAGTAAAAGCTGACTCTCTTGCTGCTTCCTTGGTTGCTGTTCTTCAGACCCTCAAAGTGCTATCCCAAACTCATACAGCCTTGCAGTCACAAAGGACACATGTATATCCAACCTACACCCATCAACACCTCAGGCTTTTCATCTGCCACCTCTGCTGCTCCACTAACAACCACTCCCCCCTTTCTTACTGAGCCAAGTGCAGCTAGACCATCAACAAATGGTAAAAGGGAGCTATTCAAGACGACGTTACTTATTGTGTGCTTGTTTCTGCCTTTTCAGTTAATATAATTACTAGCAGTCACGAAAAACAGCTTTATTACCATCTCACTTTTTCAGCATGGCTTAGCAGGGTTTTCTTTTCGAAAGAATATATTTTATTATCCTTCTGCAGTGAATTAGCAATGCTAGCAATGCTGACATGATATAACAATCTTAGTTGAGAGGCAAAGGAGCAAATAAATAGTGAACCGGTCTAAAGTGAAAAAAGGTTATTGGAAACAAATCCATTAATTTCATTGTTGAAATCACATCATACTGGTATGACGTGACAACCCTCCTGGCCGACAGAAAACATTGTCTTCTCAGAGGTTGATCACTAGATTCCCAAACAGCCTTAGACCCTTTGGAGTGAAGAAAGATAACTGATCTTATAGAGCTGATGACATTTGTGGCAAAAAGAGGTGGATAAGGCTTTTATAAAAAATAAATGAACCACTGGTGAGAGTAAAGGATCATGGGGACTTTTCTGATACATTTGAGTTAACAAGGTATACCAGACAGGGTTGTGACCCCTCCCTATTGCTTTTCACAGTCGTAATAAAACTCCTGCAGAAGGACTAGGTTCTGAAGGGGTCTGGGTGGTCAAGGGAGATGTAGGCCTCTCCCTTCCGCTACAGAAATGAACTGTACCTGGAAAACTGCAAATATCAGGACCAAGGGTTATGGACATAATTAAACAAGTTTGGACGACATGCAGGGCCAAGAGTGAATTGGATAAAATTGGTTTTACTCCCATTAGGGGTGAGTGGGGCAGGCTCATTGAGAGGAAGTACGCGGACGGTAGCATCTCATGTCTTCAAATATCTGGTGTTGCATATAGGTTAGATGAAAAGACATTTAAAATACTGACCTGACCTCGGTGATCAAAAGGTTTGTCTCAGATATGAACTACTGGCGGGGGGGGTGCTGTTGCGCCAAAGCAAGATGGCCGCCTAGGTGTTGTGCTCCGGACGGGGAGAGCAAAGAACCTTCGCGTTCAGGCCCGCAACCCCACTGCATCCACCTGAAATCGACGGCGCATCCCTATAATCCTATCGTCTGTGGCCCGGGGAAGTTTTGTGGAGAAATGCGCCCCCGGGGCCGAGCTGTGGTCACCCGGTCCCCGCTGGGACTCCTTCTGCCTGATCACCCCGTCTGCCGCTCCGTGGACCGCGGCCCTCCCAGCCACTTGGGGGCGCGGTGTTGCGGCCTACTGCAGGGGAGGTGCCTGCAGAGCCAGACTCTGTTCTTCCTGCCCTCCCGACGGCTGCCTCGCCCTGTTGGCCTGCCATACCTACTGCAGATGCGACCTCCGTTGACGCCAGCGACGCCTTTACTGAGAGATTACCGGCACGGCTGGCCCGCCGTCGGTGGCCCTGCGCCTACCCACAAAGCATCTTCCACCCTGCCACCCCTCTGCAGGCCGGCTGCCAGGTAGGGGGAGAGGGGCGAGGAGGGTTGAGTGGGTCTGCCTCTAGCGGGCCTTGGCCCTCATCATCGGCTCCCCCCCGGTTGGACTACGGCCCCGCGGCCGACCCGGTGCCACACATGCGTGTGGTTGAACGCCTGGGGGAGTACCCATAGCCTGTCTGTGTTTTTTGGACTCGACCCGGCTCATAATATGTGCCATCATCGCTCCCTGCTAAGGGCATCCTAATCATCCGTGCCCTGCTGGGGATTTCAAATTTTGGCCGGGAGGCATACATATGAACTTCTCTACTGTACATTCCCCCCCCTGTGATGTGAACGGCCAGCTGCGCCGGCCACGCAGTGGCTCACAGCTGAATCTGGGATTGATTACTGGACCTCACCATCCATGGAATCGCTTGCAGGGGTTCAGTAAAGCTGAGGGAACGCCGCAGTTCCGCAGATCTACACGCTCCTGGCTGGGATTAGGCCATCCTTTGCCTCCAGGATTACCCTGCTTACAGCGGCCCACAGTGACTGAGAAGATCATTTCCTGTCTTTTATTAGCCTACTTCTCGTGGCCCCTGCCATTGCCGCTCCGGCCATATCCTCCCGCACTATCATAGAACAACAGTGGTCTGGTGCGTTTCCACGGGACAGGCCTTCAGTGGTCCTTGCCTGCCCAGAGAAGTTCATCCTGAGCTGCATCCGGAGGGAAACTTACCACACCTGACAGCTGGCACCTTCGGGGCGCCGGCAAATTATTCTCTATTTGCCATCATGACCAAGGGAGCGGGAGCCGGGAGAAAGCAAAGCTCACTGAATATGTTCACTAAGACACCCTCCAGACTACTGACCGATCCTCCAGAGGAATCGCCCACCGCCTCGATATCCTCAGTCCCAGATGACTCGCAAATTGCTGGAATACATGTGCGAAGGCTTCACCATGCTGCACACTAAGTTAGACGATATGAATGGTACCATCTCGTCGATAAAGGCTCATATCGAGAGAACATGTAGCCGGGTCGCTGAAATCGAAACAAGGGTTGGCACTACTGAGGATGACCTGGGCTCCCTCCGCGCGGCGGTTACCACTCTCACCAGTCGGGTCCTGGCAGTGGAGAAGAAAAATGACGATCTTGACTCCCTCTCCAGGCGAAATAACCTCTGCATTGTTTGCGTACCCGAGGACGACATTGGTGAGCCCATGGAGGAATATGTGGAACGAACCCTTTTAACAGTGCTGGACCACCATAAGCTGTCAGCATAATTTGCGGTGGAAAGGGCGCATCGCTCCCTAACCGCGAAACCCAGACCTGGCGCACCTCCCCGCCCCATCATTGCCAGGATCCTGAATTTTCGTGATCGGATGCCCTCTTACGGGCGGCCAGAGCTAAGGGGGAGCTGCTCCTTGGAGGGGCGAGGATACACCTATATCCAGACTTTTCTGTGGCTGTGCAGCAGGAGCGTAAAACCTTTATAGCTGTAAAAAGAAGACTCCGAGACCTAGGAGTTAAATACTCTATGCTTTTTCCTGCAAAGCTGAGAATCGAACACTCCAACCAAATGTTCTTTTTCACTATCCCAGAGGAGGCCTCCAAATTTATAGACGAACACATCCCGGGCTGAGCCACTTACTGGGATGTATACCTACTCTGCATACTGCTGTGCCTAGGACACAGGTGAGGAAGGGGGGGGGGACGTTATGGTTAAAAAGTCTTGACGACCACTAGAGGCGCCCCATTAGCCGAGGCAATGTGTTTTGAGTACACAGACGGGGTTCCACGCACCGCCGGATCTACTAGCTCTCTGTGGCTGGCGCCCCCGTGGCAGGAATACAAGCAGTACTCACGCGAGTATGACTAACACTGGCCTGACCTTCATGAGCTGGAATATCCGGGGGTTAGGCAATCACAGAAAGATGAGACAGGTACAGCTACATGCTGAACGCCATGGGTTGAAAATTCTATGTTTACAGGAAACCCATGCTCGTTCGGAGCAGTGTGAGCGGTTTGCAAGGCAATGGGGGCCCCAGAGGTACTATACTAACTATTCTACGGAAAGCCGTGGCACCCTTACTCTGATACACAAGAGCCTGAAATTAACATGCCAGCACTCGCATATCGATCCTCTGGGCAGCTACGTATTGATGACGGGCAAACTGCTCCACCAAGAGATAGCCATCCTGAATATATAGGATACTAATATCGACAACCCTGAATTCTACCTACACTTAGCTGCCCTCCTTGAAAGTTACCCCCTGCTCCCAATATTATGGGGGGGCGATTTCAATACCATACTAGATGTCACCCTAGATAGGTCAGGCACCAGACCCCCCCAACTTTCCAAGGCAGCCTACACTATCCTTACATCCCTTCCCCGTCTGGCACTGGTGGATGTATGGCGCCTAATGAACCCTGATTCCCGCACATTCTCCTTCTATTCTTCGGTTCACGATTCCCATTCCAGGATAGATAGATGGCTTATAACAGACACACTGGTCAGATCCTTGTCTCACTTGGCTATCCTCCCTAGGACGATTTCAGACCATTCACCGGTATTCATTTCCCTAAACTGGGGTCAGGATGCCGAATAAGCTAGGCAGTGGAGGCTGGGACCATATGCGCTTCTCGACCAGGCCTTCGCAGCCGAACTCGAATCCTCCATCGAGGAATTCTTTGAGATCAATACAGACTCAGTAAAATCGCACGCTGTCCTGTGGGAATCGGTTAAAGCCTATGTGAGGGGGATGGCCACATCCAAGTGCTGCGGCATCCTTAAAGGAATCCGTTCTGACATTGCTGCTAGCGAATCGGCCCTGGCTATCCTTGAGTCCCAATATGCCCACGACCACTCCCCAACCACTCTGGCTGCACTGGGTTCCGCGACCTTGCCCAGCGAGAGGTTAAATTCCTAGACTCCCCTCAGGCGGTGAGGAAATACGGAGAGGGCGAACGCCCAGGTCGTATGCTCGCCAGGCTATTGCGCCGGGAGTTCGGTGCCCCCCATATCCATGCGATAGTGAGACCAATGGCTTACTCGCCACCTCCCCGCAGGACATCAACTCCCGGTTTCAGGTGTTCTACACCCCCTTGTACTCTGCTGCCGATGGTCCCCAGGTCCCGGAAATGTATTCCTACTTAGAGGGCCTCCCCCTATCAGATATAATGGAAAACTGGGAGGGTCATCAAATCCTGCGCTCAAACCCTTTGAGTTATAAAGTCCAAAGAAAAGGTATTGATGCCAAGATCATTAATGAGATAAGAGTTCAAAAGTTGCAGAAATTCTTTTTAATATGTGGAACAGCCGACACGTGTTTCGACCCCTGGTCGTTTTCAAGGCTGTAATCCATATAAAAATTATAATGAAAAAAATGTTCAACAGAGAGATGAAAATATGCAGTTATTTTAAAACATGTATGAGTTGTACATAAATACATATATTTACATGTGAGTCCAAAAGTTACATGAACACAATATAAAAGGTTTGAAAAAACATACCATGTTTGAGACACATCATCGAGACAAGTTACGTCAGGTGGGTTCGGAGTGGGGGGGAAGAGAAAAATTGCAAATCCGTATTGAGTAATCATGAATATAGAGTCCCCTTAATGTTATTCATAAATAACTTGGATTAACAGAATCTCATTTCCCTACTTTCTTACATAGTGATGTGATCACCTAATGAAAAAAAGGGTCGGCGGTGCCAAAGAAAGTGAAGCCATTCAATCTTGTACTTATATAATAAGGTTGGTCTATCAGCATGAACTCAGTGTTTAGTTCCTAAAGAGCCACAGCTCTTATGTGAACTTATTCTTAAACCCATTAATTATATTTTAGTGCTTACCAGCAATTGATTAAAAAAGGTCGAAGATTATTGTTGTCGAAAAATTACTTCATTGGAACCATTATCAAAAAGATGAAAAGCTGATGTTCGTCAATTAAGTAGGTCTTCTGTTTTTAAGGTCTGGATTATTTGAAAACCTTTTAAGCAAAAAAGGAGCCAAAGTGTACTAATAAGTGTCAAATAAGTAAAGAATTATGATACTCAGTGAAAAAGATCAAGAGATTTAAATGGTAACCTTACCAGAATATTAAGAGTAGTCATGGACCAGTCTGTTCCTCTTCAGCGGCCAAATGGTATGTGGTTTAATATATGCCCGTAACAAAATCACAGCTTTCAATAGCTTCATGCCTATAAATACAATAAAGTACATCGGTGCTATCCTTATGATAACTTAGAATAGTGGTTATTATCATAGTACCCAAATGTATAAGAATACCGTTACAGGTATGGATCATTAAACCATGGTAAAAGAAATCAACTAACGCGTGAGATGTCCTCACACCGTTTTCAGCAATATGTTGACCATAGTAAACATATAAACATAAGTATCAGCTGATTTAGTACACAGAAAAGAAAAGAAAATAAATATAGATAATCGCAGCCCTAGGTTAGATTGGTGAATCGGAAAGTCTAATAATTGTGGTGATTTTTATAAAACAAAAAGAGTCGTAGTTGTGTAGGCTATGCACTAGAAAACAGTAAAAGTCCTGAACATCATTACCTTTAATTTATTTCCCAATTTTTTCTTAAGGATTAAGGGATTAATCCCGTTTGAACCGCTTCCTTTCGAGACAATTGTCTTACTGCCAAATGTTTGGTGGGAAAAAAAGGGGACGTACCATTACGCGATGACGCAATGACGTCATACGCTAAAACGCGTGACGTATGATGTAAATAGATGATAAAGGACGTGTGATGTGAAAGTGCCCATTACACTTTATCGGGTAAGTAAAGTATGAAAACCAAAATGGTATCGTAAGTGAAAATTGTCTAAAGTTAAGTAAAGGAATATACTGTCCAGTTAATTGGAAAAAATCAATTTAAGTGAAAAAGCCCGAACGATTGTCACATGTTACATGGCAAATTATAAAAAAAGGGAAGAAAGCTAGGTCCTATGTCCATGGGTATAGTCGGTGTTAACCTAAAAGATGATATATACAAACAACCTCAAAATGACGGCTCAAGTGATAAGTAGTAGCCCTAAAGGCTGGTCTTCAGAAATGTCTTTTTTGTAAAATACAAACGCAATGATTAGAATAGTGCAATTAGTGAATTTAAGAAAAGGAAACTTGATTATTAATTATCTCAAACAATTTATGGTTATTACCGTTAGAAACCTATCATTGTGGAAAACACTTACTTGTGTGTTTTTGGGACTCTTGTATCCCCAATGTACCCAGGTCTACTCTATATCAGAGAGTATCGATAAAGTGTTAAAAAATGAATTACAAGTACTAATTGGATGGCTTCACATTTCTCATTACTGTTATTTATGAATAACATTAAGGGGCCTCTATATTCATGATTACTCAATACGGATTTGCTATTTTTCTCTCCCCCCCCCACTCCGAACCCACCTGACGTAACTTGTCTCGATGGTGTGACTCAAACATGGTATGTTCTTTCAAACCTTTTATATTGTGTTCATGTAACTTTTCGACTGACATGTAAATAAATGTATTTATGTACAACTCATACATGTTTTAAAATAACTGCATAATTTCATCTCTCTGTTGAAAAAAATGTTCTTTATAATTTTTATATTGCTTACAGCCTTGAAAACGACCAGGGGTCGAAACACGTGTCGGCTGTTCCACATATTAAAAAGAATTTCTGCAACTTTTGAACTCTTATCTCATTAATGATCTTGGCATCAATACCTTTTCTTTGGACTTTATAACTCAAAGGGTTTTAGCGCAGGATTTGATGACCCTCCCAGTTTTCCATTATATCAAGTACCAAATAGAGAGCTTTGTGGGAAGCTCTGTGGGAGGTTTTTTCTGCATCCAACCATTTTCTCAGTGTTATTGATTTGGATCATAATATTCTATTGTTAAGCTATCATAAGAGTGGTCAATAGCGCACACACTATATACGATCCCACATCATACAGATACTCCTCCCCCTATCAGTACTGTCCACTGAAACCAGCCTTCTCCTGGAGAGACTGTTTACCTCTGAAGAACTTGACAAGGCCATTGCGTCGTTGGCATCAGGGAAGGCTCCTGGCCCCGACAGGCTCCCCATGGATTTTTATAAACGATATAAGTCAATCCTGATTCCGCAACTGTTGGCCTAGTGGGAGGAGTCGTGTGAAAAGGGTATACTCCCTCCATCTCTCCGGGAGGCACTGATAACAGTGCTCCTCAAACCGGGTAAGCCCCCTACTCAGTGCGGCTCATACCGACCGCTGTCATTGATTAACAGCGATGTTAAAATATACGCTAAACTGCTGGCCAACCGCCTAGCCCCATACATGCCGCACATTATCCACCCCGACCAGGCGGGATTTGTCCCGGGCAGATCTACATCCCTGAATTTGAGGAGGCTCTTCAAAGTAATCAGCAGAATCAGTCCGACCACACAGGCGGTTGTAGCCACCCTAGACATGCAGAAGGCATTTGACTCAGTCTCGTGGAGGTATCTATGGCGAGTCCTTGAGAGGTGCGGGTTCGGCCCCAACTTCCGCGCGTGGGTTAGGCTGCTTTACAATGCCCCGTCGGCCAGAGCTCGTACCGAGAACAGATGTTCCGCTCCCTTCCAGATATCCAGAGGCACTTGACAGGGTTGCCCCTTCTCCGCCCTTATATTTGCTATTGCTATGAAACCCTTTGCGGACATAGTACGCCAATCACATTCACATAGGGGCCTGCACAAAGTCGGCCAATCCGATGTAGTTTCCTATATGCGGACGACGCTCTTCTGTACATTCGGTCTCCCGACTCTAACCTCGCCCGCATACTAGCGGATGTGGCTCGCTTTGGGGACATATCTAGCCTTAAAATAAATTGCTCCAAGTCCACCTTATTCACACTTACGGATTCCATGCAACCCCCCTCAGATTTATGTGGATTCAACTGGTCGCCGTCTAGCATCACCTACCGGGGCGTGGTGGTTTCCCGCCACGTGGCCAAGCTTCGTGAGGATAATTATCAGGCTTACTTAACTAGCCTGGCGGTGAGGGCTTCCAGCTGGTCCAAGCTCCCCATTTCACTAGCAGGCAGGATTGGAATACTTAAATTGGTGGTATTACCCCAACTCCTGTACCGACTCACTAACCTCCCTGTGTGGCCTAGGGATGTTTTTTTCAGAACTCTGCGCCAGATAGGCAACACCTTTCTGTGGCATTCGGGGGCTGTCCGCCTTAAGCTGTCCACATTGACCGCTCCCAAGGAACTGGGTGGGTTCAACGCTCCAGATTTCATCAGATACTGGGTAGTAGCCCAATCGCAGTTTGCGTCATATTGGTTTAATACCACTGATCCCCCCACACGTTCGGCTGGAAAAACTAGCGGTCTCGGACCGCGTGATAGGTTCCCTGATCCTCAAACCGGCACCCCCTGACCCAGACTCCGCGGACCCGGTTGCTGCCACGTCCTTAGCATTGTCCAAACTCTGGACGATGGTCTGCACGCTTCAACCGTTCCACGGAGACCTGCCATTATGAAACTTTCTTCCCGATGTCCCGCATATCCCACAATCAGTCGTATCTCACTGGGCAGATGCTTGCTTCCTGGCACTCCGTGATGCCTACGAACAGGATAACTTTGTTGAGTGGCTAGATCTCCCCTCACCCCTTAGACGCCGGCCTTCAGTGTGGCTACAATACTCCTCACTACGGAAGAATCTCAAATCCAAATTCCCTGATTTCCCCGCCTTACCCCCTGACGAGTCTATAGTGGCGGAACTCTGCTCCTACCTCTCCTTTAGGGGCAAGATGTCGAGACTGTACTCTTTACTGCAGAATGGGGCGGCCCCCCCCCTTTACAGGGTTGAGACGCGCATGGGAGGAGGATCTTGGGAGTTGAACTCACTGACGAGAGATGGTCCCGAATGTGTGCCCGCACCCACAATGTATCCTATAACACTAAATTTAAATGAATACAATTCAAGGTGCTACACAGATACCATCATACACCAGTAAGGCTACATCGCATGTTCAGCAGCGTTCCTCCCAGCTGCCCCAGGTGTGGCACGGATCGAGCCTCCTACATTCATATGTTATGGCACTGCCCCCGTCTTACCCAGTTCTGGTTAGACGTCTGCTCCACACTATCAGATATCTTGGAACACACTATAGCCCCCACCCCATTACACTGCCTGTTTCATGATATCCCACAGCTTCCCCGCGACTCTAAGAAACTTGCAGGTCTAGGCATGCTGTTGGCAGTCCGCTGTATACTGTTGTGCTGGCTCCGTCCTAGGGCCCCTACCTATGCACAGTGGCTCAGGTCAATTACATGGGTTCATGATACTGAGGAATCTTGGAATGCAATGCAACACTCACACTCGAGGCCAAGAGACATCTGGCGGAAGTTTCGGGACTATATGGCTGCCATGGCCTCACCCACAAACTCTGTTGTGTCCTCCCCTGGGGGCTCCCCACAAATGATGTCTTCCCCTGATACAGTTGTTAATGTCCAGTCTGCTACCTCATTCTCTGTATACTGTAATTGATGCATGATGTGTTGCTCATTATGTATGTTGCTAGTTCCTTTGACTCATTGCTGGTGCCATGTGGCGCCTTGTTGGTTTCTGGTGTGTTGTCAAGACAAATAAAGAAAGTTTAAAAAAAAAAAGATATGAACTACTGGCAACAGCTCCCTTTCGCGTTGATTGGGAGAGTGGCCCATTATAAAATGATCTCGCTGTCAAGGTTCCTTTACACGGCACAACATTCTCCTGAGATATTGAGGAAGGAGGATTTTGTGAATACAGAATCCAACATTAGAACATTCTAATGGCAAGATCAGACACTGTGTTTTTCATCACCACACTTTATAATTCAGTATCGGAGGGTGGACTGGGGTTTTCCAATCACCAAATACATTACTGGGCTGCCTTATTGGTGATAGTGAACGACTAGAGGGTTCTGCTGGAAAGGAATCAGCTGGTAGAAATGGAAATGAAGGGTTTAGGTTAGGTGAGAAAGGACTGATACCTGTAAGGGACCACGGGTAATATAAATGTTGCGCCATATAATGAGAGTGATAGGTGAATCATGGAAGCGAGCGACAAAAAGGCTTGAAGATAAATTAAGTTTAAAGTATGTATTATGGGAAATCAAATCACTTAAGATTTATTAATTGTCCAGTTCTGTAGAATAAAGGCATTAGGAAATTGGTAGACATAGTAAATGGAGGGCTGAAGGCATTGCTGACCCTAAGGGAAGACTTTACTCCAACCGCTAAAGCTCCACAGCTGTAGCAAACGCTCAAGCAGCAATTCGGGTCTGAGGTAGAGTTTGCCCCACAGCTAAACTTTGCCTCCTTCTCTGTTCCTTTCCTCCTCCTTCTCTTCCTCTCTTTTCTCCTCTCTTTCCTTTCTCCAGCTCCTCTTCTGTTCTTGTTGGTCTTCTCTTGTTCTCATTTTCTCTGCCTTTCCTCCGTTTCCCAAGGAAACAATTGGTTTTGTCAGAAAGGGAGATTTGTCATCAATGACCACACACATGTGACAAATAAAGGCTAATTGGGTGTACGTGCTTGCAGATATTGCTTCAAGTTCACAATGTTTGTGGGCTCATTGCTTTGTTTGGGTTGGTTTTAAAGGGGCTCATTTGAATTCTAAGGCCAGTGGGTTCTTGGTGCTGATCTAGGGACATTATGGGTCAGAACGTTATCTCGGGACAGTCTTCTGCTAAGTGAACATGCTGCAGTGAAAGGTCCCAGGAGATCCCATATACCTCCTCCGGGATATCATCTTGAAGCATAGGGGTCCCCGACCCCCTAAGAGCCTCACAATGCTGGCATTACAGCCAAGCAGCAGACATTGTCACATATGAAACTCTTAATGATTAGAACTCCCTCTGGGAAGATGTGAACAATGCCGTCCCAGGATCTCCTTGGAGTCTGCCTGCATGGTGATGTCTTCCTATAGGCTTACTTTTTCTTTTTCCTATTTAGGGACCATAGAGTAAAGAAAACTCTTCACCTCCCCCAGGTGCCATGTTCTTCTTCCCGTACACTTCCCTGTGGGGATCCCATGTAAGCTCCAGTCTTCAAATGTGAGGTTAACATAGCCCACATGGTCCTTAGTTTTCCACTGGTTCACTTGTGCTTTCTACTCTGGCTGCTTTTAGACCAGTCCCTCCACTGCTGGTATTTGGCTCCCGCTGGGACCGTTGTAGACTTTATGCTTTGCTACTGATCGTCTGGGGTTCTGCTGCTAACCCCATTCGTAAACCTGGGTCATCCTTCTTCCTGGCCCTTCTGGGCTACCTAGTACGGGGACACTCTCATATCTTCTGAGCTCTCTTGAATCTTAGCCAGGATTCTGGCCCTTCCCAACAGTTCAAAGGTTCACAAGTCGACGCTCCCAGTGTTTTCTTTCATCCCCGATCTTCTAGCCTGATGTTCCTCATCATTACTCCATGGTCCTTCCAGTGAACTTGACTGACCACCTCTGGGGAGGCAGTAGATTCTTGTTGGGACTTGTCATAACTCTTGCATATTGAAGGGCTGAGAGCCTTGACTCCCATCATCCGTTCAAGCTTTCTCCAGGCCCCCAAATGCATTGTTGTGGGTCTTTGACCAAACTGTCTCCTTCAGGCTTCTTTTGGAAGGTTCACCAGGCCTTTTGGAAGGAGAATGGTCCTTGGTTCCAACATGTGGATCATGACCCCTTGGAGTTCAGCCTCAAAAAGTGAGACCCATTTGTCCGGTTTTTGGAAGTGGAGTCTGTGAGGGGTTAATAATGTCAGAGACTAGCATTTCGAACATGGATATAGAGTGGGGTGGGGAATCTGGTTTTGGCATCACTGATGCTTTTTCCTCTTTTACTTCGCCTCTGTAATTGGTCTTTATTCCACTTCCATGTGATAATGTCCCCGCAAAAACTTTGCCATGCAAATCATTAGTTATTTGTTTTTTAAAGGCAGCGGGGGATACCCCCGCAACCCCTGCTACCATACATTGTACCCATATATAATGTCGCCTATGCCGTTTCCCAGCAACTATATGTATGGCGACATTATATACAGGGATAATATTACTTGATACCTTTATTCCTTGATTCTCTACTTGTGTGTGTGTGGGCCCATCTAGGTGATCTTGGGTGTTCATCTCACAACACCCATCTGTCAGCAAGGGATCTGAGTGATCATGATCAGGCATATATAGTAAAGGTAGAAGTGATTTATTAGGAAAGGTGTACAAGGTGTGGCAGAGTAACAAAGGGTACTGAAATAAAGTGTGAATTCTTCTAAAATTCCCACAGTCCATACACCTGTTCTAAAGTTGGCCCTATCCAGCGAGCACCCTAGTGTTGTAACATTCTCGTGTTTTGCAGAGCCCAAACCCTGCTTCTCGCTGGAGCCTCCCAGCATGACAAAAGGTACCCGGGTTAGGTGACCCAAAGCCAGCTTTTGTTCTTCCAGCGGTCTGACTCTTTTCAGAGCAGTCTAACTCTGTTCCGGCAAAGTGGCTGGCTACATAGAGAAGGGAGGAGAGATCTAACCGACACATCCTGCATCTGTCTCCCAAAGTCTTCTTCACCCCTTCGGGCCCACCTTCTTCATGCCTCTTGATCCCTTCTGACTTCTTTACCTCTTCTCTTCACCCCTCCCTTCCCTTTATATCATTTGGGTACTGACTCGAGGGAAAGGGCATCACTCTTGGATCCTGACCCTGGGAGTGGATATGTGAGGGAGGATCACCTGGGTGGAGAGACCTTGGGGAATGGGGAGAGGATGTTTTTGGGGCGAGACGTGGTATCCCCATTTCCCTTGTTGGACTGAACCCTACACTCCCCCCTGACTTCATAGATTATAGTCAGCCTTTACCGATTTCATACACACCAACTGTCCTACAATCATTTCCCTTTAAGATTGGGACAGGGGGGGAGGCAACTGGGAGTTATGCACACTTCCATTCATTCACACCACTTTGTTACAGGGACGAGGAAGTGGACTGTGGAGGAATACCATTGGAATGAACAGACATGTCCTGCTAATAGATTCAACTATAGTCAGGCAAAGGACTTACACCTGAAACCTGTTACTGGTCCACAGGTGTATAAAATGAGAGACCAGCATGAGAGGAAAGAAAATCCGCCTGGAGAGACGGACGCGGCTGGCAAACATGGAGTAGGCTGGAGAGGGGCCTGAGTGGGCCACATGAGTGTCAAGACACCTGCAGCGCCTTGTGCCGTGTGTCCACAGCTGGAGCTGAGGGACACTGAGGGCTCCAAACCGCCGCAGGCCACTGCAGCAAGGTTCGAAGGAAGCAAGCGCTGCTCGCCGGAGCTCCCAAAGAGCTCAAGCGGAGCGAGGAGGAGCCGAACAGAAGAAAGAAGATGCCCAGAGGAGCGGCCGTACACTCGTGAATGTGAGAAAGGGAACACTCATAACGTGGCACTGCGGGGGGGGGGGGGGGCTGGAAAGGGGTATATGAAAATGCCAAACAAACTGAAACTTATAATAGTCGGGTTTGAAGACCGAATTGAGGAATTCTGAATACCGAACAAGTTGCAAAGTACTTTTAGAAGGCAAGAAGAATGATTGAATACTGAACTGAAGGAAAGATATGAAAAGTATATGAAAACAGAGCACGAATGAGAGTGAAGTGATGAATATTTATAAACGTAATGAAAGTAAAATGATGAGTACTTATGAACAAAGTGAAAGCAAAGTACTGAGCTCTTATGAACAGAATGCTAAAGCAAGTGATGAACATTAATGGATAAAGTGAAAGCAAGGTGTCGGAAAAGGATGAACACTACAAAGTGAGTTGTGTGAAATAATTGTTGTGGAAAAGCCAAGAGACTGCCAAGGAGAAATAGAATTGCATGTTTGATACAGGTTCAAAGAGAGAAAACCTGTGTTGGCACGAGAGTCCAAAGAGAAAACATAAGTATAACAAAGTGCTATGGGTTATCGGTTGCGTAACCTGTAATGGGTGGACCGTGTGGTCTGACAACTGTGCCTAGACCGAGTGACCCCTACTTGGAAAGAACCAAGGAAACCCAAGATACAGAAGTTGTATTGTATAACAAGTGCTGAAGTGATTGAAGAAAAGTACAATTTGTATGAACTATTCAAAAGCCTAGATGGTTACCAAGTTGAACTGGAATTGTTATTGAAAGCCAAGAGATTTTGAACTGATTGTAGTTTTGAAGCCTTGGGAAAGGGAACCCTGAGGCCTTTTTGCAAACTGTGTTGAACTCTTGGGGAAGGGAACTCTGAGGCCTTTTTGGAACTGTTTTGAACTTGGGGAAGGGGAAGCTGGTAAGCAAACCAGGAGCTGGAAGAAGCTCAGAACTTTATTTTGAACACTGTTTCTTTTCATTGCTGACACCCATACACATTGTATATCTTTAGTTGTGAGGGCAAGTATAGGTTTTGGACACAGACAGACTTTTGAGTTGAACTTAATGACAGGGACTATCCTTAGTTTCTTTAGGTAGGGAAATCCCACCTTAGCACAGGGCAAGTTAGGCCTTACTTCATCCTGACATAAAGAAAAATAAACCACTTTATTTAGAAAGGTGAATCTGTTGCCTGTGTCTTACTCCATGAGGCCTTCACAAATGGTGTCAGGGGTGGCATGAGGCTCAACTGATACAAGTTGGGGAAACCTGACAATCGAAAAGTTAAGTGCCAGAGCTACTAAGGGCTCTACTGGGTTTCACATTTGCAGCAGTAGGGATGAGATTATTCCCCCCGGCGAAAGAAGATTTATACCCACTGATTTGATTCTAATTCCACCCCATGATACTTACATTAGATTGGCTCCCAAATCAGGACTGGAGGTTCGGAACTGATGTGCTAGCTGGGGTTATAGATCCAGACATTCGAGGTGATGTTAAAGTGTTGTTACAAAATCATAGAAAAGATCTCTTACAAATCCGCCAAGGGGATAAAATTGTTCAAGTGTGGCAGAGTGTTCCTGCAAACTCTGTGTTGCTTGTGGATCTTGGTGCTCGCGGCTTGCCGCGACCTGCAGTGTTTCTTTACTGTTTACAGCAGAGTGTGGGAGGAGCTGCACATAAACACCTGCCTCTCCGCGGAGCGGGGCAGAGTGTGGCAGAGTGTTCCTGTGTTCCGGCTTTCTGGAGCTCGGAGCAGGCTATGCCCTGAGGAGCTCAAATGGAGGACACACCTTTTCCAATCTTCTCTCCATGGACCCGGCTGCAAGCAAGGATTAAGGTGAGCGGGAAGGGGGTCTGTGAGTCCGATAATAACATCAAAAGAACTAAGTCTGAGCCCCCAGTCATGCGGGAGAGACAATCTCAGCCCCCATCCCCAGCCACCCTGTCAAACGCCTGTGCTTGGTCAGATGTCCTGAAAAAGGGCATTGAATGCATTGCTTTACTCAGGCCCTAAAAAGGAAACTTACTTCTAACAAAAAGGAGCTGGCACCAATACCTAAAATGTGCCTGACTAAACCCAGGAAGTCACTAGAATTAAAAGGAGATCATTTTTGGCCTAAGGAGGGAGGTGGAACAATCAATATCCTATAACTGACTGACCCAGAAATTCTGAAGGTAATGGGGTAGCAGATTCAAATGAAAGGAAACCCCCCTGGGACAAATGGGTGATTCTGGTAACCCACCAGAGGAGAAGAAACCAAGGTTGGTCGAAGGTTCGAACGGAGCAAACCGTGCAGCAGCTTGACAGAGCGGACCGGCCCGGGAGACCTCTGGGTACTCCCTAGAGGGTGTATCTCCACCTTACCGAACACACCCATTGTCATGCTGGACTTGGGGAGGATTAAAAAGGAACTACCTATCAGAACGGGGGATAGGCAAGACTCTATAATGGTGGTGAACCTCGGCTGTGAGGCCCAGGGGTCTGTAACAAAAACAATAAGTGACAACAACCTAGCCCCAGGGGTGAATAAGGCCCCAAGGGTTGAAGTCATGTGGGCACATTTGGAAAAATTGTATCATCAAGATCTACCTACTAGACCTAGTCCACCGACTAATGAGCATTTGTCGGCCCGGAACAACGTGGTTATAGAGGCCCGATCAAAATATCTTCCTCTAATTCCCCACTGGACGACTTGGTCTTTTCACCCAGAATCTCAAAAGGGCCAACGCTGATCCTAAACTCTACTGCCTTTAATTCACAGCCGACTCTGTTAGCAGTAATAACAAAAACTTTGTCCCCATTTTTGAAGCTGTAGGACTCTTTGAATGAAAACTTGAAGGACCATTCCACTCTATTGGCCCTTATCAACTCCAAATTGATATATATGGAAAATGTCATCTCTTTTTTACAGTCAAGAGTAAATCAAGATGCAGAATGTTCCAAAAGAATCCATCAAATTCTTACAATTGCACTCAATCTGGAGAGAGAGGAGAAAAAACGTTTGATGGATTCCCTTTTGGAATTACTACAAGTAAAGGCCTCCATTCACGTCCAGAAGGCTCGTAGGCTATCTATGGGCCCTTCCAAATACCATCTATGATGCCCTTGCCTAACACGGATACTCTCTTTTTGGAACAGAAAGGTTCAAGAGTGAATGAGGATGTGGTGAGCATCAGCAAGGAGATCACAAAGGAGACCTCCATAAACCCGGGTGGCCGACCCAAAAGAGTCATTGACCCCACAGCCCCCAGTCGATAACAGGAAGACTAAGGAGGTGATAATTCCCCGAGTCAGTCCAAACATCTGGGAAAAAGTGGGGGCTTCGGCTAAATCAGTTGCTAAGGAAGTGGTGGCAAAACAAAGTACTGGGGCCCAAGTTCCATTCCCAATCTTCCAGAAGAGGAAAAAATGCAAGAGGCTGGAAGCAACTCGCAAAATGGAACCACTTGTCGGAAAATCGAAAAACATGATAGCAGACAAGTCCAAGAAGAGATCTAATGGCTCACGGGCGTTCCTAAGGAATCTTGCAACCCCCCTTTGAGTGTCAACACGAGCCGTAGAGCGAGTATTTCGGTGCTATGGTGGTGGCCCAAATCCAAGGAGGAAATTAAATCTACCAAAACAGAAGGTCCCCTCTCACCACTGATCGAGGGATACCCAAGTTGCAAAGATGAGGTAGACCTTAATCTGTCTCTCCTAACTGTACATGCAGACGACAGGAGCGAGGAGGGGCTCGAGCCAGCCTCAGAGAGAATGATCTCCCTTAATGAAGAGAGTTATTCGATGCTCTGTGCGGGCCTGAACAGAGATCGATCTGAAGCAAAGTTCCTGACCTTGGAAGATCGAAGGAGATCAATTGACTTGAAAAGGCCTTGTCACCTAGCCCCATCAGAAGGTAGAAACAAAGGGGGGATGGCGCAGACTCACATTAAAACGGAAACATTCCTGCAAAAAGAGCTTATTAACTTCCTAAGGTTTGAAAAAGATGGAAAAAGAGTGGCAAGACGACAAGAGGCCTCCTCTTAAATTAAGTCTAGAAAGGCTTATCCATCTCACCGATGGGCTGATTTTGAACCAAGCGAACGTGATGAAGCTGTTCCACCACGTCCCCGGCATCCACTTCCTCAGCTCAGAGGACATAAAAATGGTTGACTTTGCCAATGAGAGACAGGCAGACAACATGATTTTGCACCGTAGCTCGAGGGATGCGAAATCTTCCCTCTTAAGGCGAGCCCACTTGGTTCATCCTTGGGGCTTTGACCTGATGGAGCTCTCGACGCGAGAAAGATCATTGGAGGGTCAGTAACTCCGCCAAAATCAGTCAACAGCCAGCCCAGTAAAAGCCAAAAGGTCATCCAACAAAGGGGCCAAGTCTTATTCCTGCCCCTCCCATGATAAACTACAAGAAGGGGCCGATGAGTGTGAAGCTACAGATTTTAATAGCCCACCGTTTACATGGGAAGAGCCTCTCAAAATACCTTTTAACAGTCACTCCCATGGTGAGCGGATGATTATTCCTTCAAAAAGCAAAGGTAAACTAGAAGGGAGACTGGAACTGAACAGGAGAGGAAATGCTCGAGAACGGAACTAACAGTGTGTGAAAGAATGGACTTTTGGATTTTGGAACACCAGAGGTTTCTCCCACTTGGCCACAGACAAGGACATCACCATGCGAGAAATGGACATCCTTTGTCTGCAAGAGACGTGGCTGTCTACCTCGCCAGTTTATGATGGCTACAGTTCCTACATGAACACAGCCCTCAACGGGCCGAAAGGCAGGCAATCTGCAGGTCTTTTAACATTGATAAAAAATGGAATGGGTCTTTTTGTGGTAGACTCCATATGGCCCAACTGTTTCATCCAGGCCACATGTGTAAGAACAGAAGGGCTGTCACGGGGCAGCCAAGCCTGGCTACTCATTGTAAATATCTACTGTAATCCATATCTACTGTAATCCCACGGGGATTGAATCGAGCAAGTTTCTACAGGCGTTCATTGATGTTATTGATAAATTCTCCAGTAGGCACACGATCGATTCTATTTGTTTGGGTGGTGATCTTAATGCTCCCTGTTTGTCCAAGTTGATGGTGAGGATTGATGAGATTGTGGGACAAAAGGGAACAAGAAATAGGATGGTCTTGGCATGGTTGGAGGTAATGGATGCCAACGACTTGCACATGGTAAATGGCCATCGGGAGATTGATCACCCACCCTGCAGTAACTTGGACAAACAGGGTGTATTCCTCTATCCTGGACTATGTGTTTGTCTGTCCCGATTTAAACAAACGGGTCTCGTCTCTAAGAATTTACCCTAAAAATAAACAGTGACTTCTCCTTTTTGAGATTGTCCATACGAAAGAGTGAGGCTAATTCGTGACATGGGCTATGGCAGTTCCCTCTTGAAGTCTCTCACGGATACAACCGGTTGAGACTCAAGAGAGAAGATGTCAGAGCTCTGAATTCTAACCTTGCATAATTAGGGACTAGAGAAGAGGTAGTGAATTACGCTCTGTTGTTACTTGAATTCAGAGCCACAAACAACCCCACAAAAGGTTTGGGAAAGCGATACAGCCATGGCTATGACGCAGGAATGGCAAGAGAAAAAAAAACAGGTTAAGAAGAGACATAGAACAATTGAAACGCACAAAAGGGGAGGTTACAAGCAATTTAATTGCCAAGAGAAAACAAAAATTCAGAAATTTGGCAGCTGCACACAGGGCAAACATGCTACATTTAGACTCAGAGGCCATGCTTGCAAAGATAATGAGAAGAGCCACTATATATATTCCCATATGGGAATTGCTCAATCAAGAGGGCAACGAAAAAACTATGCCAGTTTCGAATATGGTGTCAGAGAACAAATGATTAGCCCCTTATGAGAAATCATTTGCTAAAAAAGACAGCGCTTGCGATGATCCACCAAGAGTAAAGGGGGAGGTTGGACCCTGACTTTTGATGAGGGCGATTTGCTGACACTAATTAGTAAAGCAAGTAGATCTAGAGCCCCGGGCTGAAGGAAGCGCCAGAGGAATGGGCGTCACTCATGGGCTCCCTCTTTAAACAGATTATCAGGACTGAGACAATGGGGGTCATTCCGAGTATGGTGGTAGCCATGGAGCAATTAGCTTCATGGCTGCCTCCCATACCGGTACCGACTCCGGTTTGGTTCAATGGGGACTTACCGGTCCATTCCGACCCTGGAGGGACCGGTAAGTCCCCATTCGAGCCCCCATAGGGCTCAATGGGAATGGGGAGGGCGCAAATAACGGGCTCGCTAATGGCAATCCTGTTATTTGCGCCCTGGTCCCTTAGCGGGACCCATAAGGGACGTGTGGTCGGACCACACGTCCCTTACGGTTCCTGTTAGGGGACCTCGGAATCGGGTGGTAGGGGATTACCGGCACCGGTCCCCTTACCGGTGCCCGGTATCCCCTACCGCCCGACTCGGAATTACCCCCAATATCTAAATCGTGACAGTCAGCAGCGATTGCCCCAATCCATAAAGGAGGTGATAGGGCAGATCCTGAAAACTATCGCCCCATCGGCCTCCTAGATGTAATGGGGAAGATCTTTGGGGGGATTCTGCTAACTCACCTGCAGAAAGGGATAGCGGCTTTGGGTAGATCTGACCCCAGGCAAACAGGATTCACAAAGGGAGTGGGGACGGACCTGAACTTGTTTTTATTAAACATCTTTAAAGGAAGATCCATCGAAAAAGAGACACAAATTTATATGGCCTTTATAGACCTTTAAAAGTCGCTTGACAGTGCAGACAGGGAATTTCTCTGGCAAAAAATGGAGGAGTGGAGTTGCCCGGAGCCCCTGTTAGCCACCATTAGATCGCTATATATACAGACACTAACATCAAAATTAGGCTCAATGTGCAAGGTTTCCTATCCTATTCCATTGCCACTCAAAAGGGGCTAAAACAAGGTTGTCCGCTTGCCCCAACCCTTTTCAACGTATTTATGTCAGACTTACCATCTACTCTGGTAGGGGTGAATGCCTTCCCACCGAAAATTGGCAAACACAAGGTTGGTAGGCTGTTATTTGCAGATCATCTGGACCAGACCCTAATTGGACTACCGCAAACCTTGAAAGCATTCCTGGTATTCGTGAAGGCAAATGGCCTAGAAATGAACCCAAAGAAAACCAAAATTATGGCATTTGGTATTAGAAACAAGAAGGGCCAGTCTGGACACAAATGGTTTTTGGAAAAGATCCCCTTATTAGAAACTCAGTCACTAACATATCTGGGGGCCCACGTTAATAACAGGATTGATGATGGCCCTAGGCTCTTGGCTCTAAAAACAAAGTCTCTATCTTTGCAAGCAATTTTGCTCTACAGTAGATTTGGACAATTCTCATTCAAACCAGTAATCACTTCCTTTGAGGCTAAGGTGACTCCGGTCTTGTTTTTTGGAGAAGAGGCGTTCCTCTTTAAATCTTATAAGCTATGGGCATCGCAAAAAGGTGCCTTTTGGAGAAAGCTCCTAAAATTGCCGAACCTGATAGCAACTTCAGTCATTAGATATGAGTTAAGTCTCATTTCACTATATGCGGTCTGGAAGTTGTTATCTTTATTTCGCCAATGCTTATTGGTGCCCTCCGCTTCCCCATTCGAAATTCTTAGTGAAGAGATGGGTAAGATGGCGCCTGACATTTTGGGACAATCGGAGGGTCGCTGTAGAGCTTTGCTAGAATCGCTAGACTCAAATATCGAGGTCTTGATGACCAATCCTGACAAAATAAAAATAAAAATGTGGGAGCAAGACTGGATTAAAAATCTAGAGGATAGAAACACTCATTGGATGCAATCAGCCCTAGACAAAGAAGTCAAGGCATATGGTAGGAGGCACCGATATTTGAAGCTCTTTCTATCCCCTTGATATAGGACCCAGTTTATGAGATTAAGATTCAAGCAGTTCCCTACTAACGAAATACTGAAGATATATGGCAAAACAAATGCGAAGACTTGTAGATTCTGTAGATCTGAGGGCCAAGTAGAAACACTGCTGTACGTCCTGACATGCTGCAGGGGACTGACGGAAATCAGAACCAAACATCTGTGGTATTGTTTAAAAGAAAAGTCAATGTGGAGAGGTTGAAATCTTTTGGTCTCGCCTCATGGGCAGTGAAGATTTTCCTGAGATTTTTGCTTCAATACAGTTTCTGAAGGACGTGTTTTTACATGTAAACTAGGGGTGGTGTAAGATCGAAGAATGTGTTCCTTCTTCAGCTTGCTTTCTTTCTCCTTGTGATGTGAGGGGGGATGGGGACCAATGGCTGTTGAGACGAAAGTGCGTTGAGTTTATTTTGTAAAGTGTTAAGAGAATGTGATAAAAGTTTGGAATATACTATCAAAAAATGTTTAAGGGATGCTCGAGAGGGCAATGCTCCCTAGGATCAAAGAAGACACCGGGAAGGAGAAAACAGATACGGGTACTCTGGGTTTCAGGGAGGTGGATGATACACCTGACACCCCTCTAGAACCTGAGTCTAGAAACATCAGAGACGAAGAAACGGAAATCCATCCCGACCTAGACTTTGCCCTAAGGATTGACCCATTGTTGGCTGAAGCTTTTTAACAAGTTACATCAGAACATGAGGGCTGTGAGAAAGGAGGGCCTTTTTTATTTTTAAGACATGGACTTGTGTATCGGGGAGACACCACTAAGACTCAACCGGTTGTCCCTAGGAGTCATAAGCAAGTGATCCTAGAGATAGCTCACTCACACCTGACAGGAGCACATTTAGGACAAACAAAGGCACAGGCCTAAATCACTAATAAGTTCTAACGGACAGGAATATATGCCTACATTAAAAATGTTGTCCAGGCCTGTGAGATCTGCCAAAAGACTAGTACTCATATGCCACCACCAGTCCCCTTAAATCTGTTGCCAATCAGTGAAATTCCATTCTCAAGAATTGGTATGGACATTGTGGGACCCCTAGAAACATCGAAATTAGGGAATAGGTACACTTGGGTCATGCAACATGATACCCAAAAGCCTTTCCCCTGAGAGCAAACCACCAAGCAAATATTGAAACAACTGCTCCCTTTCTTTTCATGAGTGGGGTTTCCAAAGGAAATACTGACAGATCAAGTCTCTACACTTATGAGCAAACTCATGGGGGAAGTAAAACAGCGATTGCATATTACCACTTGGAGCACCTCAGTATCACCCACAGACAGATGGTCTTGTAGTGGTCAAGGCACAAGAACAACAGAAAGCCTCCTATGACAAAAAGGTTTCTTAAAGGTCTTTTTCCAAAGGGCAAAAGGTATTAGTATTATTAACCACTTCTAAGAACAAACTAATATCCAAGTGGCATGGCCCATTTGAGGTGTTAGAACAAATGGGACCATGTAACTATAAAATGTCCCAACCTGATCGCCACCCAAACACATAAGTCTACCCCATTAATCTTCTGATGCCACCATTTTGTCCTGTTTCTTACCAGAGGATTCGGATAACATCTCCCTAATTCCACCTGAACTTAGTAACAACCAAAAGCAAGATCTGTATGATTTCATAAAATGATCTCCCGACGTATTTAGAGAACAGCCAGGAAGAGTGAAGGATATTCATCATCACATCTGCACTACAGAAGGCAAAGTGATACATTTAAAACCTTACTGACGACCTGAGTCCCGAAAATAAAACATTATTCGGGAAGTAAAGCAGATGCTTGAGGCTAATATTATCGAACCATCTACTAGCTCTTGGTCCTCTCCTATCGTGTTGGTGGCAAAGCTTGATGGGAGTTGGAGGTTTTGTATCGACTTTAGAAAGGTAACTGCCATATCTGCCTTTGACGCTTACCCAATTCCACATATTGACAATCTTATTGACAGGTTGGGTAACACTGTCTATCTTGCTAGTATAGATCTTACGAAAGGCTACTGGCAGGTTCTATTATATGGACCTGACAAAGAGAAAACTGCCTTTGCTATTCCTATAGGTCTGTTTCAATTTAAAGTATTATCATTCGGTGTACATGGAGCTCCTGCAACATTTCAGAGATTAATGGACAGGATCTACAACCTTCCTCAAACTTTTGCGGAGCCTATATAGACGATATTGTGATACACAGTAAAACTTGAGAAGATCATTTGCACCACCTCTACACAATCATGCGATTACTAAGAAAAGCAGGCATAACCACAAACCCCAGAAAATGCAAACTGGCTCAATCCGCAGTCAAATACCTAGGGTTTTTCGTGGGTAATGGTACGGTTCAAGCCCAGCAGGAAAAGGTTACGGTGGCTCTTGATACCCCCGCATTGAAAACAGAAAAGATCTGAGAGCCTTTTTGGGGTTAATCGGCTACTAATGCCGGTTTATCAAAAACTTTTCAAGCAAGACCTCACTGACAAACTGAAGAATGCGAAGGCTCAAAAGATCAGGTGGAATGAGGAGGAGGAGATTTGGTATACCACTCTAAAACAGACCCTGGGCCTCATTACGAGTTTGGAGGTAGCCATGGAGCTATTGGCTCCATGGCTGCCTCCAAACCGGGCTCCATTACCGGGTTCCTGTAACGGGGACTTACCGGGTCATTCCGACATAGGAGAACCCGTAAGTCCTCCTTGCAGGAACCATACCGCATTCCCATTTGAGCCCCCATAGGGCTCAATGGGAATGGGGAGGGAGGTAACAACGGGCACATGGTATCAGGTAATATTATCCCCGTATATATGGTCGCCGTAAATAATATCGCCGGGAAAAGGTCGCGGCGATATTATATGGGTGACCATATATATGGGGACAGGGGCAAAAAAACAATAATGTCGCCACAAAGAAACGGCCATTTTTCGGCGATATTTTTGCATGGCGAGATTTTTGTGGCGACATTATTACATGGAACTGGGCACATTACAAGTGTCCCATTGTTACCTCCCTCTCCCCTCGCGGGACCCGGAAAAGACATATGATCCGGGTCCCGCAAAGGGAAACTCGTAATCAGCGCTCCCGTAATGAAGGGGGCCGGTCCCGTACTGGCCCCCTTCATTACAGGAGCGCAAGGGTTATAATGAGGCCCCCTGTGCCAGAGCCCCATTTTGAAAGTAGCTGATTTCTCAAAGGAATATATTTTGGAGACTGATGCTGCCTTGATGGGTATAGGGGATGTTATTTCTCAAAACCATGACAGACTAGAACACCCTATATGATATACCAGCAGGAAGCTATTTTCTAGGGAAAAGAACTACTCAGTTATTAAGGCACTGGCAACCAAATGGGCTGTACTCCATTTTAAATACTACCTGTTATGCTGCAAATTTAGACTGATCACAGTCCACTCTCCTTTAGTGTGGATTAGTCAAAGAAATGTGTCCAATCCAAGAGTTATGCAGTGGTTCCTGTGTTATGCTGGATTTTGATTGCCCGGTCGGTTTATTGGTATCTCTCATATTGTGCCATCTTCTTTTTACAGCACTGAAATTGTTCTTGCTCCATTTTTAGGGTGGGCTATTACGTGGTACACCTATAAGCGAAACCATTGTATTAGAGTACAGATGGGGAGAACTGGCATATGAGGAGGGACACACAGCTTGTAGGTGTTGTTTGGTTATTTGCCCACCCATTGACTGCCCAGTGCCCATATCCATTTTAATCCCTAAATCCATTCCCAGCCAGTTCCTTCCCCTGCTCGCCAAAAACACCACCTCATTCGAACTCTTTGAGCTTGCTTTGATGGAGCCTTAACATTAAACTTTGCACTTGAAGCATCTGCCAATTTTTCTTAGAGTAAATTACTTAATTGGCACTGTAGACGTGCTACTCTGTTAAAAACAAGTAATGGCAAAACTAACAGACACTACTGTTAGATGCCCAGGTATTTGCACCATTTTGCACCTGCTACCATCTATAGCCAGGTAATACCACTACGGCAGTGCCTGGCAAGTTCCTTTCCCATTCCGACACAAAAGCCCAAACTGTTGGCGTTGCCAATGATTTTTACCCATGGGGTGAAGCTCACCTGGTTCTGTGACAATGCTAACATGTAAATTGATGGGCCCATATGGAAACTGAGTGCAAAGCTGAAAGAAGATGTTACATCAGCTACTAGTCGGCAGGGGGAAACACGGGAACACTTGTGGCAGCTAAAATAATTGTAGGTAATTAGGAGGCATAGATTTAATTGGGTTGCTTATGAAGCTGCCAATCAAATTCCCAGATGCTGTTGTTTCTTTATAACTTCCACCTTGAACTTCTGCGTAGCAGCGGGACCTTTATTGTCAGGCGGTGAAGTGTGCATGGTGCCTGTCCTGCTTTTTATGTACAAGGCAGCACTACGGTGCTGAGGCAGAAGATAAGAGGGCTATCCCAAACATAACCTCCACTTTTTAGGAAACCTACATAGAAAAGACATCTAGTGGCCAGTAGCCATATCCTAGGTCATAGCAGGGGATGTCGAGGGGGGAAGGTGTCTGACCAGGATCACATACCTTGGCTCAAATAGTTGGATTTTAAGTTCTGCCTTGATATTGACCTCTTTTGACTCTAGCAATCTTTTTGGCCTTTACCCGTATAATTATACCTTTCTTGTTTGTTCCCAAAGATCTTATTAGGCACTTTAGCTGCTTTGTATCAGTTCGACATTCAAAAGCATTATTATTGTGCCGCTTTAAATTCTTTACATTATTTTGGTATTCAAAAGCATTATTTTTGGCCAGCGGGCGATCACGGAGCGTTCCGGGGTCACTCACACTAGTAGTGAACTCACCGTGTATCGCATACGCATCTGCTTGCTCCGTTGCCTCTGGGTCTTCTGCCTTTTCTGCAGCACTCCGCCCGGCAAACTGTTCCTTTCAGCTTCCCACGGCCCATGCTGGTCGGGAATGGAGCGTTCCTCACACCAGGGACACTCCGGTGCTCGCCTGCCATGGGAGCCCAACTCACCATGGGGAAAGCTTTTATACTTAACACTGCCCGCAGCGCAGATATACTCGGTCTTCCGGGGGGAAAGCTTTCACAGACGTTTCCCACTGAGGAACCTCTGCATAGGGTGCTTGAAGGTAGAGACCCTCTGAGAGATGGTATTCGATCTGCAAATCACGGCAGCTCTGGCGTCTTTAGTTTCCTTCATCTTTAACTGCAACTTGTGAGTGGTCAGTAATGTGAGGCGGACAACTGCTTGTAGATTCCTCAAAATATGCGATTTTATTAAAGAAATTATATAAAGAAAACAAACTTGCTTGCCCTACTCTACAGAGGAAGTCCCCACCTGGTCTAAAGACTAAGGGAACATTCTCTACCATGAGACAACTGGCCCTCACACTGAACAACAAACATACAAAAGAAATGATATAGCAACACAATATAATAAACAATATCAACAGAATATCTAAAAGGCCTTCTCCTGTCCTGGGTAAGATCCCTTCCCCATGATTTAAAGTCAACTGCAAAATGTTCAGGAAAAGAAAAGAAAGGTTTTGAACCAGCTCTTTAAAGTTCAAAGTCAATGAAAAAGTTCATCAAACAGAAAGACACTGGTAACAACTCTTTGTTCCTGGATGAAAGGATCCCCTTCTAACTTCCAGAAAAAGAAATAGCACCAATGGTAATCCTGGTTATGATATATTGGTCCTCATTACGAGTCCGGCGGTAACCGAGGTGGTAAAACCACCTGGTTACCACCGGACTCGTATTACCATTCCGCCTCCGTGATTCCCGGAATTACCGGGGCATTACAACCCCGGTGACCCGGGAATTCCGGAGGCCGAATGGTGTAAATCCCCATTCCCATTGAGTCCTGTAGGACTCAATGGGAAAGGGGACCATGGAAACACCGGCACCATCTCGTGATAGTGCCGGTGTTTCCTCGTCCGCCTGCAGGCGGGCGGTGTTAAACCCGCCAGGTCAGACCTGGTGGGAACGTCACCTACCGCCTGCAGGACTCGAGATCGGGTGGTCTGGAATTAACAGTGGGGCGGGTTTACCGCCACTGTTATTTCCGGACCGCCCGACCTGTAATGAGGCCCATTGTCTCTTCCTTCAGATAAATGGTCACAGTAAAAAAAAAAAGTGTAATATTTCCCAAATGTCAATAATACACACTTCGGGCGGTGCTGTCCCCTTTCCGTGCCCCGCATCTGTGTATTCCAATGGAATAGAGCTCACAATTTCATTCATTCATATATTCAATCAAGTGCAGTTTTATTTACATTAGAAATTAGCACAGGGCCAACTTTACATTTGGTATATTTGTCAGGAAGCTTCCTCTTGGTTGCTGCTTCTATTTTCAACAACCACACTTCTAATGTTGGTACTATGAGAAAAATCACCTTTGTCTCACCGTACACTACTGCTTCAAACCACTTCAATGTAACATCTGCTTCAATGTAACAATGTATCATCATCTTTCATCATTATCCGCCGACATTTGGATATACCACCACAGTTCAAGTACCACTACTACTGCTCAGTACTTTGGAATGGCTGGTCAGGCTCTGACAAGACACTTCAACCTCTTCAGGTAGACAAGGCACTCTTCCTTTTTATGACTTTCTAAACAAGCATTGGCAATGCCAATATTTTGGGTGTTTACTGCTGTTCTTTGCATTTTGCATTTATAGGCACCAGTGTGCAAGGAGGAGAGAGCAATGTTTTAAAGGAGGATGGGATAAAGGGTGCAGGTGTGCAATAGAATGAGAAGGGGAATACAGCAACAGAGGAAGCCATTGATAGAGCAGGGTTCGAAATTGCCAGGGGCTGGGAGCTATTTAGCGCCTGGTTATTGCCAAGGGGATCCCGGCTAACTTGAAACCAACAGCTACCAGAAGCTTTTTTTGACTCCTGGCGAAAGTGGTGCTATACACACCTTGCTATGTGATATTAACTATGTATGTATGTGGATGTATGTGGATGTATATAGAGGACGATAAAGAACACACTTAAGGACCATTTAGAGCATATATTGGATAACACGAAATGGACAAAAAGCTAGAGTTTGTATCTTGCGCAATGTTAGATTCGCTGCACAGTCTGTTCTAGCTCCTGGTTCCTCAGAGGTAGCTCCTGCCTAACAGGTTATGCCGGATACACAGTAGCTGCTTTTTGCTCCTGGTCAACAAATCCCAATTTCGATCCCTGTAGAGGGTGTCATTGATGATGAGCAAGAGGAAATATGAGCGCGAAAGGGTGAGAGTGAGTGGGTAAAAAAGGTGAGAGGAAGAATGAGAGGGGTTAGGGAGAGCGAGTAAAGTGGGTGGACAGAGGAATAGAGGGGCCACGGTGGGGCTAGAGAGAGGGCTGTAGGGTGCATGGTGGGGTAAAGAGGGGGTAGGGTTGAGAAGAGAAAGAGGGGGTACGAAGGGTGGATGGGGTAGAGAGAGAGGCGATGGGGTACATGGCAGTAGAGAGGGGGTAGTGTGGGTTGGTGGGAGTAGAGAGAGTGATGGTATTATGGGTGGGGGTAGAAAGAGTGGGGGTAGGGTAGGTGGGAACAGAGAGGAGGGGTTAGAGTGGGTAGCGGTATTGTGGGTGGGGAAGAGAGTGGGAGTAGGTTTGATGGATGGTTTAGAGTGAGTTGTGATAAAGAGAACAGGGGTAGGTGGGTGGGGTAGAGAGTGTGGGTAGGAAGAGGGTAGAGTGTGTGTGGGTACGGTGGGTGTGAGGGGGTAGAGAAAGTTTGGGTAGGGTGAGTGGTAGGGGGTGGAGAGTGTGAGTAGGGTGGGTGGGATGTGGGTATAGAGAATGTGGGTAGGAGGGGTAAAGAGAGAGTGGGGTGGGTGTCCCGCAACCCTGAAGAACGTTCGCAGCGGGACCACAACACAGTGCTTCTTGGAATGCCCAGAGCCAAGTCAGCAGGTCTCCAGGATGCAGGCAGAGGGCCTGCAGCCCCGCAGGCAGCAGAGAAGGCTATGGAGTCGGCAGAGGTATCCCTGGGCCTCTTACGGCAGGTGCAGACCTTGTCGCACTATATGTTTTATAGTAAAACAGGGACGTCATTTGGGTGTAACCAGGGGTCGCAATTGCGACCCCCGAGGTCTGCCTAGCTACTCCTGGCCTCTCCCTTGCTACCCCCAAAAATGATTATTATTATTTTTTTAATGGAAGCTCCTGGGCTGTGGGTGCACCATGTGGCTCTTTGTTTCTGGAGTGGCTGGCATTCTTATTCAGGCCTCTTAAAAAACAGCGGGATCCATAAGTGTAACACTCAGCAGTGACCGTTAATAAGAAAAAATAGGACTAACAAATAATGTGTCTTTCTGCAATTCTATAAAATAATTGCTAGACACATTAAAGGTTTATTTCAGGCCCACATCAGGGACTGAGTCACTGGTTTAGACTGTTCTTAAACACCTAAAATTCACATTGCAGACATAAACTTCTAAAAAGCATTTAGAGTAGAATAAGCATCCACTTCGGACTACGTGTTTTGCTTTTCGCAAGTTGCAGTTGTAGCATGTTTTTTCTACCGTTGTCTCTGCTAAGATCATCACACGACATTCCATCTCGGTGTCCTCGGTCACTTGACAAAATCCTTGTGCCTAAAAGCCTGTGTACGGTGTAGAAATGTTTGACCATAGCGCTTCAAGTGGCCCTTGATTTCATTGTGCTACAATTAATGCTTTGTTGTAATGTGTCTATCTTTCCCATCTTCCTGGCATGCTGTTCAGGATGTTTGTTTGCATGTATGAGGTAACGGGATGTCTTGTGAGTGCGCGGCTTTCCCTACTTTTACCAACCTCTGAAATCTGAAAAGTAGATCCACGCAGGCTTGACATGTGGCCAACTTTGCACCAGACCTGCAGATGAACTGGCCTGCAGTTAAATCTTAGTTACCAGTTTAAAGGTATCCACTACAGAGTGTAATTTGTTTTCTGAATTTGAGAACATTCAGACATGTAATTGCTCATTTCACTATAGCCGGTAAGATAGCTCAGTGGGTTCAGTGCTCACTGCTGCGATGTGTGTGTGATCTACAGGTGGCGGATTTGAATGCCAGCAAGGCCAGCTCAGACTTTCATCCTGCTGAGGTCGATAAATGAGTACCAACACAAGTTGGGTGATATTGTATGTATAGTTCTATATAAGGTACTTAAGCGTAAGTGCAATATAATAACACATCATTATAATATGGCCTTGGATGACTGCTTGCATTCACAGTAATTTGGTAATAGGGGTCTATACACACTGATAATAATGATACATATGGTGATCCATTCTTGTATGAAATGTGTATCACATTAGTGGTAACATAACCAAATTTTTCGTAGTGTACTTAGGAACAATGCTATGTGATGCCACTTCCTGTTTTGTCAAGGGGGGAAATTTGTGTTTCATTGCTTCCCATGATGTCACTTTGGGGTGGGGGGGGTCAAATGTCATAACTTCCTGTGATGTCATCAGAGGTCAAGGGTCATGTGATGTCACTTCCGCTACCCCTGCCATTTTGGTGAAATCCTTGGAAACGGAGACTATCACAAACTAGCCCCTCCGACAGAAAGATTCTTCTCAGAACAAATGCCAATGTTCCCAAACACGACGGTAGTGCATAGCCAGCCTGTCCAACTCCGAAGCTGTGGCTAGGTCTCCTGGCCAGCACAGATGGCGGCTTCCCCGCTCCTCGGAGGGACGTGGACTGTAAAGTGCTTGGCAAACGTTATGTTCAGGATACCAGGCTATTGTGTTACTAGCAGCGCAATGATGGGGTGCTGGCACTCTTTGTGGGGCAGTCTTTTCCGTGGAGGCGGTGGGGGAGCGATAGCACACCGGACAAGGGCATTTAAAACCATTAGGTGGAAATGAGCGCCCGCAAACCTTGCAAAAGGGGGCAGGCCTTTCGTATTCAAATGTCAACAGAAGGCCTCCTCACATGGGCCCACCTTGCCTTAGTGGAGGCACATTTCATTGTGGTGGCGACTATTGCAAACATTTTATTCCCAAGCAGAAATAAACGTCCTAAAATGCATTTTAACGAGTGAGGTAGCAGTGAGCCGAACCTTTTACTACGAGGGAGGGAGCAGGGCAGTGGGGGGGCGAACAACTCGTCCCACAAAGGTCGCTTGAAGGGAGGCCGCCTGACTACTCCTCCAGTTCGGGTGTACTGCATTTTAAAGAAAAACAAGCATAACAGGGCCAAACGCAGGGGCATCCACATGGTCTACGCGCCAAAACCAATAGTACACAGTTCATTAGTACGCTCATGATTTCCCACGAGTGTGGCCAATTAGTGTCTTCCAGGGTGCATTGATTGATTGATTGATTTATTGAGCGCCTTACACCAAGGCGCTGTACAATGGAACAACAAATACAGAGAAATAACAACAATTAACATTGTGAGCAAGAATACAACTTGAATCATTCTACAAAACAGTGCAAGGAGCAATTAACTGAGAGGGGGGGAAGAGGAGTGGGGATAGGAGTGTTGAGGGGGCAGGAGAAGGATACAATAAGTGTAGAAGAAATGTTTCATTCATTCCATTTCTAGTGTTCTCCAAGTATGGTGGCCAGTCGAAGGGGCTCCCACCCTGGCACAGAGTGTTAGTCAGGGAGTTGAAGCATTCCATGCAAACATCATAATGCTCACAGGCTAGATGCCACCAGCACCTGCCCCTCACTCGGGGGTGATCCGCCCCTCAGCTTGCTAAGACCCAATTACTGTGTAGGCCGATCAGCCCTCCCACCCAGGGTCACGGATGATGTAGGTTGCACTACCTCGTCTGCTGCACACAGATTGCAGCTCTCCAGATGGGTCTGTTCTCTTGAAGCAAAGCCTCACAGCGTTTGGATCAATACGATGTGGTGCCTCGCAAGGGCTTCTGTCTGTTGCAGTTGCTTTGGTGCCACAGAGAGTTCAGTGCCCTCACTCTTTTTCACAGCGCCATCTTGAGATCTACCCAGCTGCTGCGCGTTCTTATTTCAGGGGTTGCACACGCAAACCATCTGCTGTGGATCGCTATCATTTTGATATCTAGGCGTTCAGAAGAGCTTAGTGGTGTTGAATCTGCAAGTTGATTGAGAAGTATTCGGTCGATACAGCATGGGGCAGAGGGAGCCCCGGCCAAAGTGACTTCCCACTGAACTTCCCAACACACTGCGCAGGGGACACCCTCGCACCCCGTACTGGCACACTGCTGAGGCATCAACATTAGGCCTCAGAGCTTGCCCACACTGGCACACTGCAGCAAGATTAGACGTCATAGCGCACTATCGCTTGGCACTGCTTATCAACTTCTCTCGAAAACAGATCACTTTGTGCCAGACTTTAAACATAGTCTGACAGAAGTTCAACTGACATAAAGGATTGGTGCATACAAATCAAAATATAATGGCCATCTAGTTTTGTGCGTTTATTTTGCTTCAACTTTGGGGCGCCACACATCTCCCCGGCAACAGCAGAAGGCCGGCAGACATCAGCGAAAGGCCCGGCTGGTGCTTTGGCCCTTTCATCGCCAAGCATCACTGTTGCCATGACAACGCCATACACAGATCCCAAACTCCCCTTTCTCCTTTCCTTACAGTGACAATGCTCTGGCAACATTTGTGGCTTATGCCACAAAGTGCCAAAACCAAAAAGAGGCAGCCTCTTTGCCTCTTCCGTCTGTCTGACTGCCTTAAGAACAACCTGCTTCTGCCCACAAGACTCACGTCTTTATAGCTTCAGCAGTCCTTAGCACCACAGGTTGTATTCTACTTCAGAGTATTTTTCCCAAGCATTTGTTTCCCCTTCCCCAGATTGACTTCCACATTTCTGCCAGTCATCAGCCCAAATTACCCTAGAAGCTTATGTGCCACTCTCTCAGCTTCAGGCAACAATGGTGTACTTGTTTCTTAGGCCACTTGACTGTTAACGTCACAGTATAATTAGATGGCTCTTTAACTTTTGTCAAGACTGGTTTCACTATGAAAAGGGGTTGCCTCTTGGCATTGGTAATGAGTGTTCTTCTCAATACTTTAGACTCTTTACTTCTTGGACATAGAACAATTGTCACTTCTAGATACAGTATAGAGTTCAGTCTTTGAAGTGAAAACACAATTCGGCACATGCAACCTCTCTTTAAGCAGATTTTAAGGTTTACATTTGAAAACCGAATCGTATTGCCATGTAACGGTAAAGGATGAGATTCTAACTTCCTTTGGGAATTACAATTAGGCACATGTGAACTCCTTTTGATGTAGTTTCCACACTTCGTAACTTGTAACTCGTGTATAGACACTGTTAGGTATTCGGTAATGGTTTTGTGTGCGTTCCCTCTTGTTAATTAGGGACACACGACCACTCAGTTAAGAAATAGCAGTTTTTAAACGCTTCAACAGTGGTTTTCAATGTTAGGTTCTCGCGCGAGTGCTGATCTTCAACGTTATACGTGCGTGCTAATATTCCATTGTTAATAAGAGTCCGGATAGAAAGAACGGCTTTCACTCGCATTAAGCAATATGCGATACATCTAGGCCCTGGCTTACTGACCTTGTCACACTAGGTAGAAAAACATATTCAATTCAAAAGCCAACAGTTCATTATTTTGCTTCTTCTCTCATATGATATATATTTATATTTTGAAGTCTTTAAAGCTGCTACCGTGAGTGTGGCAAACTGACTTTCTGACATTATCCTGAAGTTGAAGATGACAGTGAAATCAATAACACTTCAAAGTTTCACCAAAAAAGTAAATAAACTCACCTAGCAGGCCATTATCAGCTTAATTTCTGCAATGCCTGGCTTTGACGCAGTAGAGGGGGGAACAACTAATAATGATATAATGATATAATGAGTATCTCTTCTATTGACATTTCTATAAAGCAGATAATATCCAAGCATAGAAGAACAAATAACTAGATTCAGGCGAACTACGACAAACTGAGCCAAGAACAAAGAAAATCCCTTAAAGTCCCCATACAAAGCAGGAAGCTTACTAGCAATTCGATCTCTGAAAATCAGCAAAGCCCCAGGGCCTGGCGGCTCGACCACCTTCTTCTATAACGCAGTTGCTCATGTATTAGCTGCAGCCCTTGTGCATTCTGTTAAATTCCTCTGTGAACTCAGACACGACCACAAGATCAATGTGAAAAGCAATTATTAGTTTGGTGCTAAAGGGTGGATGTCGAAGAGTGGAAATCGGATCATCTGACAGCACTACTCAATTTTGAGTCTAAGCTCTTCCCTAACATGCTTGCCAACCATTTGGACAAGTTATTGGTGTCACTTGATGACTCTGATCAAGCTGATTTTTGTTTCTGGCGAGCAAACCTTTGATAATGCTAACTGACCGTTTACTTTATTAACACAAAACAAAGTAACAAAGCTAAAAAAAACACTGCAAGAGGGAAATGCAAACGGGAAACAGATCTTTTTCTGCTATGATCCTGTCTCTGGGACAAGTTACCAACGCAGATAAATCTGCCCCCCTACATCCTACTCTTTTGGAAGGACCTGAAGACACTACTCTTGAAAGAATTTCTGGCCAATTGCTGATCGCTCCACTCAACCCTATTCTCCTCCTCTGTAGCTCCCCCCTCTGCTACTCCCAATAACCCCCATCTCCTGCAGCAGCGCTCTATTGCTTCCCATTATACATCTCATATATACATAGACACAGGTCCACTTGAATAATAGTAACAGAAAATACCACAGCATGAAATATTACTTTGAGGCAGCTGCCGCTATATCTGATGAAATTGAAGAGGGTGCTTACTTTATGTAGGGGGCAGCTGGCATCAGTAAGTGGTGCAGGGGGGACCCTGGCAATAATAAGCAGGGTAGAGGCAGGATTAGCGTTCATTTATGCAGGTGGACTCCTTAAACGGTGCCTCGGCGATGAGACAATGTAGGATGCTTATGGATACACGATCTAGGAAGAAGCAGCAAGTAGCAGGTGCAATAGACTGACAGTGGACAAGCAGGAGTACACTTTCCCAGGACTGTTTGAACAATTAAAAGGCTGAATAAGGTATTTGATAAGAAACACTTATCAGCCCCATGGAACGTTTCAAAAGACAATGATGCGTACAGAGTTTGTTTTAGTTTAAATGGGACATGCCGCAGGTTACTGTATTACATTGCAGTATAATACTGACTCGGTCGGTCTCTGGTTGCACATCCATATTCAATGTGTGCATTAAAGAGTCTGTTGAGTTGATTTGAACGGTTGAATGAACATTAGACTGGACTTGGAACAGTCCCTTTCATGCAAGCGATTTTAGACAATTCTAGTGATTTTCGTGGAAAACCAGCACAAAATTGATTTCATAATTAGGATGACAATCCATCACCCACTTGCCATGACATTCGACCCTTGCTGGTGGCCAAAGGCTTCGACTGTGCCCCCCACCACTTTGCACCAGTTAGGGTCATAGATCACGATGGCGCTCATGTTGCTGAAAAGTGTATTTTAGAGCCGGGGAGCCATTACGTATACACGTAGGTGGCTCCCCGCTGCCAAATTTTCATCATTTGCACGGTGGAGTGCAAAAGTGCAGGGCAAAAGGCAGACTACACATGTATACGCAGTCTTTTGCCCTGCACTCTTGCAGTTCACCATACAAAGTGAGTAAACGCTGCCTGCCATGCTTACATGCCAGGCAGTGTTAACTTTTAAATGTGAGCGCCGCTTGCCATGCTTGCATGTCGGGCTGCGTTTAATTTTCATTGAGAACACTGAGTACCAGGCGCAAGCATGGCTGGCAGCGTGCAGAATTGATCCCTATGGGGTCTACCTGCTTGATGCTGGTGCATAAAGTAGGTGGACTCCATAGGGATCTGCAGCATTTGTGCAGGCAGGAAATTGTATGCCGGCTTAAATGCTGGAGCATTTGGATGGTGGAGCTGAAAGAAGGTGGTGGAATGATTGAATATGTGGCACTGCATGAATGGAAGCCGTTAACGCCTTAATCAAGGCTTTTACACCTTCCATTCACGTTACACCACTGTAGAGCATACGCGCCACTATGTTTAACACCATGGTCTTCTGAGCCTGTTGTGATTTTAAGGCCAATATCCCACTTTTTTCCCTTCTTTGATTCCTGCAACATTTTCCCCTGAACATTTCCAGCGAACAGAACCGCGATCACCATGACACTGCCTTGTATTCCTAGGTGAATGGTTCCCGCAGAAACTGAGCATTTTCCAATTACTGCAGTCACCCTCAAACATTCAAAAATAAAAAGCTCTTCCCCTTTCCCAATATTACTCTACATGTGCACCCCTCCTTTTCAGGCCACCCACCTTCCAGCCACTGTGAAAATCCTTCCTATCATAATCCTATTTCCCCCACTCCTTCCTGCGATGCACTTTTCATTTCTTGCAGTTTTCCCTGCAGTAATTCCATGAGTAGCCAATGCCCCTCTTTGCCATCCCCCCCTTCTTTTATTCCTGCAATACTCTCACAGAAACATAACTGTGATCACCATGGCCCCTCCTTGCATTGCAACAAGAATGGTTCCCCCGAAATATAGCCTTTTCTGATCAGGCGTGGTAGTCCTCGAAATTTGGAAAAGTAAAACGTCTTGTCCTTCCCTCTACATGTGTACGCCTCCTTATTAGGCGTCCCCACCATCGCCCACTGTGAAAATCCCTCCTGACCCTCTCCCAACACCCTATTTTCTCTGTTCTTTCCAGTAACACCGTTTTCTGTTCAATCACGTCTTGCAATTTTTCTATGGTAATCCTGCAAGATTCCTGTAGTAAGACAAAAACAATCAAACCGTCCACCGAGTGCGCAACACATCATTTGTCCTTCTTTCACCTTCTCCATCGTGATGTGAAACTACACATTTCCCTACTCCAAATATAATTTGGAGCATTTTTTTTAAAAATGCACAAGATTATTGCGGTAGTCGCTAGCCCTCGACTAGACAAAAAAAGACAGGTTTGCATTTCTGAAAAGCCTCAGTGCTGCAATGCACAATGGGATATATATATATATATATATATATATTAACTTTTTTTAGACCACCCATCAAGTTTTTTTAAAAACGACTGGATGGACCAAACTAAACAAAAGAATATCTGCAGTGCTTTCTGCCCAACTTGGTTCTTAGTTGGCGCACATCCGTCCAGAGGGTTTAGCCGTATTTGCAATCGAAGGCAGCACGAGAAAAATGTATGGGCTTGGGCCAAAACCAGCTTTTTTTCTACTCTTAAAACCTTTTGAACCATTTGACGAATTTTCCCTAAGGTTTCCAGTTTGGGGTAAAAGGCAGTGCCAGACCATTTCACCAAGTGAAAGGTCATTAGCAAAATAATGCTTGCAAAAGTCAAGCCTTCATAGGTTTTATTTACCTAACAGATCACATTTTCATGCAGGGGTCAAACCACTGGATTCCTATGAAATCTCCCGTTTATAGCACCTGACAAAAGCATTTGGATTCCCTAGGAATCCATTGGAAGTGCCACCTTCACAGCAAAGCCTCTGTTGCTGCAATGCACCATGAAGATATACAAACATTTGTTTGGGCAAGGAGCACCCCCATTTCCATCACATTTCAAAACAAATACTGTACAGATTTACACCAAACCAAAAATGCAATATCCACACTGCAAATCTGTCCAGCGGTTTCTGCTGTGTGCATGTTCAAAAGATGCACCTGTTCCATTTGGAAAAAAGAATGGGAGTAGGCTGATAGCAGCTTTTATCTCGATACTTGATAATGCTTTTCTAAACTTTCAGCCAGATCCGTCCAGCAAATCAAAGGTTATTAGCAATAGATTTTTGAGAAAAGTCAATGCAAATTGGTTTAATCATAAATATAGGGTGGCAAGTATGTTAACGTTATACAGCAATTATATGTGGAATGTTGCTTATGTGTTTTCTTTGTCATCTTGCATTGTGTGCTTTCACTCGACCCTTTATACTCGACAGCGGCTTCAAAGATGTTTACGTCAAAGTCTTTAATGACTTATCGACGTCGAAATTCTTTTTCGTAGAGTCTGTCTTTTTAGGTGTCTGGGAAGAGTCCCTAGAAGACACCCTCGACAATTTCTTGTTGGACTTCTTAGTTTTAGACCTTCCTCTGTCACTTTTGTGACTAGAGGCATGACCTTCAACAGACATTTTTGAGGGGGTCTGGGCCGCGTTCTCAAAAACATTCATCATGGACTCTCTAAATGCTTCCCACTTTTTAGGGGAGTCGTGTTTAGTTGGACAAGTAATAACTTCCTCCGAAGTCGAGGAAGAAGAAGAAGAGGGAGATCGATGTCGTCTCTTTTTTGCCTTTTTGGACGAAGAAGAAGAGGACTTCCTTGATCTACTCCTAGATTGTGATTTTTTATGGTGTTTTGCCGAAGACTCAGCCGAGTCTTTCTTCCCTCTCGAAGAAAACTTCGAGGATTCCTCCCCCACCGCCAGTTTACCTCGTCTTTCTTTCAAGGCCTTGTGGGTGATGGATTGGCACAAACCGCAGTCATGGATCCGATGTTCGGACCCGAGACACCAGAGGCAGTTACGGTGAGGGTCGGTCAGCGACATTTTTCTGCCGCACCTCAGACACTTCTTAAACCCCATTTTCAGAGTAGATGGGTTCGAGGAAGACGACATAATCGCTTAAGACTGAAGCACCGTTTTATTTCGATCCGAAGCGAAGCTAACGGAAGAACGGAACTGAGGCCAACGGGCGCGCTTGAGGCATTTATACTACGGATGACGTCGACACTCGACGGATGCCGCAGAGGGACATCGACGCCGTGGCCTCGAGTGGAGCGCCCTCTGGTGGAGAGAGAAAAAATTTCCGAAGCAGCAAAGCTGAAGGTAAGGATATATCTAAGATGAGGAATACGTGGGAGGACACAATCCATTCGAAATGGTATTTCTGTATTTCAAGCAAAACATGCCTAGCTGAGATACATTTTGTTTTTTCACGTGCATGCTTGGTTGCTTGGTATAGGAGCATGCCACCAATATGGGGTGGGGCCAGTTTGTGTGTTCATGTCAGTTGTTGTTAGTAGAAGTGTGTCTCTTTTAAACTTACTGTGATGATGGAGGTAAAGTAGTTGGTGGAGTTTGTTTTCTGAAGGTTTCTGTTTAATGAAAATGCTGCAGTATTTATTGGGCATGTGGCAGAGCATACAACATGTATGCAGGCTTTATAAATGGACCACTCCACGCATATGGAACAAATGACAGTTTTGTCTATGTTTACATCTTGCTGGTGGGAAACTTTAAAATATTCCCACACTCAAGAGTACAGATTGCTCATAGGTACAGCCTGGGAAACACAAGTAAACATTCATGTAGTGTTGTGGTGTAGTGGTAGTGCGGATGGGAGATGTATATGTAGTCTGAATGTGTGTTGTGGGTCTGTCAATGGGAGTGAAGTAATCTTGTGATGTAGGAGTGTCAATGAGTTTGATCCTTTTTCAGTGACAATTTGCTTGATCGCATAGTAGTGGGTGTACTTCCTATAGTTGTATTGTCAACAGTATCAGTAGGTTATGTAGCATAAACTGTTACGAGATGCTTTCACATGACAGCAATAATATGCAGTATTTTCTCTACCATTGACTCACTAGCTCCAGCCTTGGCAGACCTCTGCAACCTCTCCTTCGCCACTGAAGTCTTCCCCACGTCGCTCAAGCATTCTCTTGTGCGCCCTCTGCTCAAAAAACCCTCTGCCGACCCTACTATTCCGGGTAACTATCACCCGATCTCCATCACTCCTTTCCTGGGCAAACCCCTGGAGAAGTTAGCTATCTCTCAGTTTACCCTCCACACTGAATCCGTTGGTTGCCTCCATGTCCATCAGTCTGGCTTTAGAGCATCCAGAGGCACAGAAACTGCTCTTCTGAACACCCGTGAAGACCTGCTCTCAAACCTTGACTCTAGCTCTCCCTCTGTCCTCATTCTTTTCGAGCTCTCCTCTGCTTTCTATATGGTTAACCACATCCCCATCACCCATCTCCGTGAGACCCTGGGTGTCAATGATGAGGCCCTGGCGTGGCTAGCATCCTTTCTCTGACCGTCCTTCCCAAGTAGAATTCAGTTCCTTTCTCTCCGCTATCACACTCTCTACTTGTGGTGTCCCCAGGGATCTAATCTATCCCCCTGGTTTTTCAATGTCTACATGGCCCTTTTGGCCCACATGATCTCTGCTTTCACCTCCACCTTTCAGTGTTATGCGGATGACACTCCGCTCTCCTTCAGGCTACCCTCAGTCTCTTTCTCCTCCTTGCTCATCCCAGACTGTCTGTCCACAATTCAGTCCTGGTGTGCAGCTAATGATCTCTGCCTTAATGCCAGTAAGACAGAGATCGTCCTCATTGGGACCCCTGCTCCCGCTTTCCCACTTTCAGTCTGGCTGACCCCCCTTGATCCTACACGTTCACCCACCAATGAGGCAAAAAATCTGGGGGTCCTCTTCGAATCTACTCTCTCCGTCTCTTCTCACATCTCGGACATGTCCAGAAAGTCCCACTACTAGCTGCACCTCCTCAGAGGGTCACTGTATCCACTGTCTCCAGAGCCCTGGTTCTCTCCAGGCTGGACTACTGTAACAGTCTCTTTCTCAATCTTCCTACCTCTACTCTCTGACCTCTTTAACTGATCCAGAACCGAACTGCGAGACGTATCCCTGGCCTCAAGCCCAGGGACCGCAGCTCTCTGGCGCTGAAATCCCTCCACTGGCTCCCCGTGGCTGCAAGGATCAAGTTCAAGTCCCTCTGCATAGTCCACAAGGCTTTCTGGGGCCAGGGCCCCTACTATCTATAACGCTCTCTTCCTGAATACTCTCCCTCCAGAGCCCTCTGCTCGGCCTCCTCCAACTCTCTGAGGGTGAGCTGTTTTTCCAAACAGAGATTTGTTGGTAAAACCGTATCCTCTGCAGGTGCCTCCCTCTGGAACAGCCTATCTGCCTCTCTGTGTCTTGAGCCGGACCTCTTTAAGTTCTGGAAACTCCTCAAGACTTTCCTCTTCTTCTCTTCCTCGTTCTCTCTCCATATCCCTTGCTAACCACCTCCTCTCTCCTACCTCCCTCCCTCGTTCTCTTCTCCAATCTGTTCAGTGAGCTGACTGGTCGCCTGGTGCACCTCCAGAGCCTCACAAGTCCCAGGCTCCCCCGCCAGTCCTGCACTTGCCTGCGGGCCTCCGCATTCTTCCTTGCATTACTGCACTCAGAATTTGTTCCATGAGAATGGCACCCACTCTGCACTTAACCCTGGCCGCTGCAGGACTGGGCGCACTTGTCCCCCTCCCCATCCCTTGCACTTCTGTCTAAACACTTGCACGACCTTGAATGTACTAGGCTAAGCATGTTTTTCCTGTCCTCCATCTCCCCTCCCTAGCTGGTTGTGCCTGCACTCATAGGCGCACTGTTGACCAATCTTTTTGTCTTGTATGTTCCTCTCCCGCCCCCCTCCCTTTCTTCCCCCGACTCTTTGTCAAGCACTTATACTAGTAGACATGCCCCGGCCTAGTATGCTAGTTATTACTGTTAAATCATTTGGAACCTTCAAGATCTAAGAATGACGATGATATCCCCTTGTTCCCTTGCCACCTTGAAGCGCTTTGAAGCACTTCACTTGTGTATAAGCACTTTACAAATAAACAATTACAATTGGCTTCTTTTCTTTTTCATTTTGGGGCGCTTGTAGATTAAGGAATGGGGCATCTGACTTGTTGAAATGGTTTTCTTATGTCGCCCCTCTATGCCCCAATTTATGATGGCCTATGGATACATCAAATCAAATGGGTACAGCGCCAGGGTGGCAAAAGGAATGGGGTGGCCATACACAACATGCAAGTCTGATTTAATATTTTTCAGGTACATGCTCTAACAAATCCTTAGATGTTGTCACTTCTCCACGAGGGGGAGCCGGGGAGGTGAGGCTGCTAACCGATAGCCCCATGGGGGTGATACTCAGCGGGAGGATTCATGGGCATGGACTCCCCCTCCAGAAATGAGGACGACCATCTAGGGAGAGCATGCTACAACACCCCTCACCCTCTACCCACTCCCATTACCTCCCCTCAGTCCCGTGCACTTGCCACTTGCTGGCCGTTACTTATTTTTATCTACTCCCATGTACTGCACTGTCCCTGCCCCCTTCCCATGCACATGCGCGATCTGAATGACACCTGGCCTAGTAGGATGATTGTCTGTCCTCCCTTTGTACCCCTCCCTTGCCTCGTCGCGCCTTGAAACACTTGTGTATAGGCGCGTTATAAATGCCATATCATATCATATCATGAGGCCCACCTTATCATTGCTCACTTCCATACCACACACTTCTATGTATATATGTGAGACTGAATACCCTACAGTTGCTGAGATGAGGAAGAGTAGGGATTACTTAATGAAGAACTCCTTGACAGGTACTGCGACGAGGCGGAGGTGCAGAACAATGAAGAGTCCTCCTAAGAACTTGAATGAGCATTCTAGTGGTCATCGCTCATTAATATAATATCAAGAGAGAGGAAGCAATTACCTTTTTGTCAGACCCGAGTGCAGACTGGGGTGAGCAGCATCTAGGGAGTTTAGCGCTCCATTTTTCGTTTAACTTCAAATAAAATTTGTTTGGGTTTCCTCTGGGCACATTCCAGCCTTTCTGAGCCTGCTCCAGTCCCTGCGCACTCAGCACCTGCTTTCCCTCCTTCCCTGCTCCCTCCTCGCCGCTTCCCTGTGCATCATCCTGGCCCCCTTCCAACCATCTGCTGAGGCCTGAACAAAGGGACCAGCAATCACTGTTCCCTATTAAAGTGTCCAACCCCATCTCATATCATCCTTTCTCGGATAGCACTTTGCATGTTTGTGTAAATTAGCCTTATTGGGTAAGTTAGCGATACCTCACATTTAGCATGATTGCGTAAGTTAGCGATAACTCACATTTAGCCTGATTGTGTAAGTTAGCAAAATCTCACGTTTAGCCTGTTTGTATAAATTAGCATGATTGTGCAAGCTAGCAATATCTCACATTAAGCCTTATTGTGTAAGCTAGCCTGACTGTGCAAGTTAGCAATACCTCACATTTAGCCTGTTTGCGTAAGTTAGCAATATCTCACATTTAGCCTGATTGTGTAAGTTAACCTGACTGTGTAAGTTAGCGATATCTCACATTTAGCCTGTTTGTGTAAGTTAGCAATATCTCACATTTAGTCTGTTAGTGTAAATTAGCAGTGTAAGTTAGCAACACCTCACATTTAGCCTGAAGGTGTAAGTCCCTATTCGGGCACCATCTGAAAGACCAAAGAAATATCGAGGCTTAGTACCACAAAATGAAATACTCCATCACTAGTCGAAAGATACAAGTATCTTTATTACTGTACAGTTTCAAAGCAAACAGATATCAATCTGGCTCCCAACACCTCGCAGTGTGTACCAGCAGACACAGCAAGGGGTGAGAGTGCTGGACATCTTAACACGGATGCTTCTATACAATTTGCAAAACATTGTCCAGCCCCTCTCCAAACTAATAATTTACATGCCAGGGTATGTGCCCAGTTCATATCACGTATATTACAATATTGTACAACGGATTTAACAAGTTTACATATCCATGAAGTTACAATGGTAACATTGGTTCTCTGATCCACAGTAAGCCTTCTTTCAAGAATCGCTACAATGCAGTTCAGCAAAAACACACAATCTGAGTTTGTTCTACATTGTCTCGTTTATATGAGGATGAGGCTTGTGAACGCAGACAACACTTGGATTGCAGTTCATAGGAGTCACAAGGTTTCTTTGCATAGAACAAACAGTCTGCTCTCTGTCAGCCTAAATGTTGACACAACTCAAAGGTCGTTCGGCTCGGTTGCAGTTCAAAACACAGTCCACCATTTTAGGACACAAGCAAGAGTTAAAATCAAAATGGCGGATGATTCTTAAAATGGCGGCGATTTTGATCAAAAATCGAAACAGTTCAGATGCGGTTTTCCGTACAACGCGAATGTGCTTAGGCCAATATTCATAACAAGGCGGTATTATACAAATACAGTTTAACAATACCTCACTTTTAGCATGTTTGCGTAAGCTAGCGATATCTCACATTTAGCCTGTTTGTGTAAGTTAGACATATCTCACATTTAGCCTGATTTTTACAAAATCTGTTTTATTTTTATTTGTGTCACTGGTAACACAACCGTTGCACATAGAAACCATTCAGCAAATACAGAAATGATTACAAAATTACATAGAAATGACACTACCAATCACCTCGTAAAAACAGCAACAAATAAAACAGATATTTCATTTATACATAACAGTCTGTCAATAAAAGAATGGTAAAACCATTAAAAGTAATACAGCTCTCGTAATCAATTTAAGAAATGTTGGGCTCTTATACATGAGTGGCAAAATGCTCCCGTTCAAATCGTCTGATTATAAATTCATTAATCCACCACTAGGATGATTTTGAAATATCAGAATAAAAGCAATTTATAGATTAGATAATCTGCCCCTTAAACGATTCCATATGTGAAATGCATCTGATGTGACCACAAGCGATTCAGTGTTGTACAGGGTACTCCAGAACCAGTCTGAAATTTGATTTAGAAAGGGGGTGCAGCCCTTTTTATAGAACTCTACCAATGGGCCACAGTTAGTAAGTACGTGTCTAGCTGTTTCCATCTCCTTACTCCAGATACTATAGATCGGCTCCTCTCGCGGTATACCTATCCATGCTCCTATATTGCAAAATACAGGGAGAAGATCAAAACAAAGGTATACAATGAAGCAAATCAATCGAGGGGAATAGGATTTGATCAGATACTTGGTGGACTATCATTAAAGCCACCCTGGTGCGTATAACTTTCATACTTGGGATTAACTGCCAATTTAGCCAAAGAAATAAAACAATAATAATCCACCTTTTTTTGTCAAACGGACAGGTGGAACTCAATCAAGGTTGATGGTATACAAGAAACTCCAACGGCATGAAAATGACCACAGTGTGGTCAAGTACAGAGACCCAAGAACTAAGAGACTGCCTCATCTGATGTTCCACGGCAGCCCTCAGCAGCTGATTATCGGTTTAATCTGAAAATGTGATGTTAGCCCATAATCTGCAAGCGGTCAATTTCCAGTGGGCCATTAGTGATGAAACACCTTGTTCTAATCTAATGGCCTCTACCAGCGTGGCACAGGGTACACAAAGTAAAGATCGTAAAATGTTGACCTCCAGGGGCTGGAGCAAATTCATTGCATTTTACGGAAAAGCCTCTAGGGCATATAATATAATTGGTACCACTGCAATCTTGTAGGCTCGTACCATTGCCTCGATTGAGTCACCACCCAGCCTATTAATTACTTTTCTCAGGACCAGCCATTTCTTCCAGGCTTTGGATTTAATGCTGTCCAAGAGGGGCTTAAAGGAACAATCGTTAAATAACAACATTCCAAGGTACTTGTATGAAGTCACCTGCTCAACCACAGAATCGCCTACCTGCCAAGCAAAGCTTTTGTCCTTCGCTGCCTGCTTGCCAAAGATAAGAATCTTGGTATTAGCTATATTGATAATCAAGCCATTATCTGTCGCATATTGGTGAAGCATATTCATGGTATGCTGGAGGCCAATTGGGGTTCTAGACATCATGACTGTATCGTCTGCATAAGTAAGGCATGGCAGTGCTTTAGGACTACACGACTGTGGATGGCAATTCAATTCCTCTTCCAATATCCTGGGAAAATCTGAAACATACAGGTTATAAAGCAGGGGCGCAAGAGGGCACCCCTTATTAGTGGACAAGGATTCAGAGACATCACCCCTGTGGGAGAGGCAGATTCTTATCGTCGTGTCAGAGTAAAGCTTCCTAAGGAAGTAAAAGAGTGATGGGTCATTACCCCAGTCACTCAACTTCCTCCAGAGTCTGCTCCGGTTTACTGAATCAAAAGCGCCGTATACTCAACAAAGCATGCATATAGACGGGACTCCTTACATTGGCAAACATCTGAAATTAAGGTTTGCAAGACCCAAATAGGATGGTGGGTACTATACCGCCTCCTAAATCCCATTTGGAAATAATGGAGGAGTCCCCTCCCTGTAGCTCATCTATTGAGCATCCCCAGAAGAATGCTAGAGAACATATTCGACGAGCTATCCAACATTGCCTGTAGTCGAAAATAGGATGGAATATCCATAGAGCCCGACTTGTGAACCGGCACTAGGACTGATTGCCTCCATGAGCCCGGAATGATACTGGTTTCACCAATATGGAAAAAGAGCACTGACAAAACCTCAACCCACAATGTGTCTTTCATTGGTAGTATCTTCCCAATAAATACTCTTAATGTGTTACGCCCAAGACTCCTCCAAGACAGCAACAAAACAGGCTGCTGAGGAACGCATAATGTGCCAGAATTTCTTGCCATCATTAATAAAAATGAGTCCATTAATATAATACCAGTTAGCACTGGCTGTACTCCATCGATGGATGGCCAGCCAAGATTAGTATCGTTTTAAGATACGTTGGTGTTCCAGTTTCCTTCCAGCCCAGTCCAATCCAGCTTGTTTGTGGAGCAATCGAAACTCTCAGTTTCGCTCCCTTTTCTTGTTTGTAATCACCATCTCGAAAGGTCTCAGATGGGCATCGCTAGCTTTAAAACTTAGGAGGTGTCTGGGAGTCGAGGGACCCAATAATCTTTTTAGGCCTGATAATTACCAATCATTCGAGGCCAACATCTGAGCTTGCGACCCATCAGAGGAAGCAATTAAATGGTTGAATTTCTTAATCTTTGTAGTAGACCAACAAAGGCGATTTCCCTGTGAATTTACTACTGGGTATTCATAAGTATGACCTCCCTAGTCAAACCCACTGACAGAGCCATAGTAAGAATAGCCTGATCACTCCGGTGAGTAGGCAGTATTTCACTCACTGGATTATGCTGTAAAATGGCATCATTAATGAAAATAAAATCAATTTGGCTCGAGTACGTGCCATTTGACCACGTAGGTATAAAGCCCGCACCAGGCGGTATAAGGGGGTTAACATCAAATTCCAAAAGTAAGCCACACCAGTAATCCCCCACCTCACAAGGAATAGGGCCAGTCCCCACTCACTTGGCAGCCAGACAATCAACATTAAAATCCCTGGCCATGATTATTTTGCTCTTGGGGATTCGGGCCAACTATTCTCTTAAGCAGTCCTTAACTGACTGCTTTAATTTCACTGTGCAACTGCCATTGGGAGGGTCATGAAGAGTGATTAAAAACACGGGGCGAGTGTCAAAAGGGAGGGAGAAGACAAGAACCCACAAAGTAAATTCGGATGGGAAAACCCTCCTGAGAAAGGTTTCAGGCTAAGAGCAGTCTTAGCCCCCATTCAAAGACCAACCTTAGGGCGATCAGACATGGGTTTCTTAGAAGGACTGACTAACAGGGTATACCCATCTACATCAAAGCTTTGCGTTAACCATGTCTTCTGTAAAAGAAAAATATTAGACTTTCTTAACATGGCGGTCCTCTCCAGCTTAACCAGAAAGGAGCTGTAGTCTCGAGTATTCCAGGAGATCAACTTGAAAGTATCACACCATGTAGTCGTTGCTCGGTCAAAGGAATACTCTGTCAAATTCCCAGCATGCATCCTTCTTGTTTGAGTGACTTATTAGATGAAATAATCTCTCTGGTAACTCTTTGGTCTCAAATCAGAGACATCTTACAGGGGGTTAAATGGTTGAAAAATCGCCACTTCGAAGCCCAGCCAAACCAGCTCATCGATATGACTGCAGATCAATTCTGCAGACTTAGAGGTGGGCCATCGTTGCTAGCACCCAATTGGTAGCGCTTACGACCTGTGGTAACTCCAGAGAAGCAATATCAGAAAATGCTATCTTTGTCAATTCCAGAACAAAGCCGAACAGCTGGAGAAGCCATGTGCGATTAAGGAAGGGACTCGAGGCAGTAGGTTGTTTCTGCACAATTTTCACAAACCTCGAGCCAGACACAGACTTATCAAACCCACTGGCTTTTGCAACAGCATCCTTACACTGTTGGTGATGATCCACATAAGCCAGCCAGCGCTGGTGAGTGTTACCAATGCTGTTGTTAGACTGCGCCCAGGCCGGAACCTGTGTTGACGGATTATAGTGAGGCAGCAGGATTTGCTGGTCGGCACTCCTCACCCTCTTTATTTCTTGCATCGAGCCGGCCTCGGTAGAATTTGTTTGTTTGATCCGACATGCCAAAACCTGGCTGGGCTCCCTAGGAGGGGCTGATGTTCTGCCCTCGTTGTTACAATTATTAGATATTGTCATGCAGGTAGCCGGGGTCTCAGTGAACGTGGTTTTGCCACAATTGTCTGTTTTTACCTTATTGTGAGAAACAATCCCGGTCGACTTTTGCATCAAACTTCCCTGATTGCCTGATTGTGTAAGTTAGCCTGATTGTACAAGTCAGCAATATCTCACATTTAGCCTGATTGTGTAAGCTAGCCTAACTGTAAGTTAGCGATACATCACATTCAGCCTGTTTCCATAAGTTAGCGATATTTCACATTTAGCCTGTTGTGTAAGTTAGCCTGATTGTGTAAATTAGCCTGATTGTGTAAGTTAGCGATACCTCACATTTAGCCTGATTTTGTAAATTAACCTGACTGTGTAAATTGGTGATATCTCACATTTAGCCTGATTGTGTAAGTTAGCAATACCTCACATTTAGCCTGATTGTGCAAGTTAACCTGACAGTGTAAGTTAACAGTACCTCACAGTTAGCCTGATTGTGTAAGTTAGCAATATTTCACATTTAGACTGATTGTGTACACTAGCCTGACTGTGTAAGTTAGAGATACTTCACATTTAGCCTGATTGTGCAAGTTAACCTGGCTGTGTAAGTTAGCGATACCTCACATTTAGCCTGATTTTGTAAGTTAACCTGACTGTGTAAGTTGGTGATATCTCACATTTAGCCTGATTGTGTAAGCTGGCCTTATTGTGTAAGTTAGCCTGGTTGTGTAAGTTAGCAATACCTCACATTTAGCCTGATTGTGTAAGTTAGCAATACCTCACATTTAGCCTGACAGTGCAAGTTAACCTGACGGTGTAAGTTAACAGTACCTCACAGTTAGCCTGATTGTGTAAGTTAGCAATATTTCACATTTAGCCTCATTGTGTACGCTAGCCTGACTGTGTAAGTTAGCGAAGCTTCACATTTAGCCTGATTGTGCAAGTTAACCTGGCTCTGTAAGTTAGTGATACCTCACATTTAGCCTGATTGTGTAAGTTAGCGATACCTCACATTTAGCCTGATTTTGTAAGTTAACCTGACTGTGTAAGTTGGCGATATCTCACATTTAGCCTGATTGTGTAAGCTGGCCTGATTGTGTAAGTTAGCCTGGTTGTATAAGTTAGAATACCTCACATTTAGCCTGATTGTGTAAGTTAGCAATACCTCACATTTAGCCTGATTGTGCAAGTTAACCTGACTGTGTAAGTTAGTGATACCTCACATTTAGCCTGATTGTGTAAGTTAGCCTGACTGGGGTAACCAGCCATATCTCCCATTTAGACAGACGGTTTGGTAACACATCATTTCAAAAGTGTGCTCCTTGACTGACATACCTCCTCATTAGGCCTTTCTCTCTCTATCCAGGTGCCCCAGGTCTAAGATTGCTGCAGTTACTGCTGCAGCCCTCTACCCACGTGCATCGAGTCAAAGTGCCATTGCGTGGATTGTTGTGTCCTCTTTGGGCTTCTCTCGCTCTATCCAGGTGTCCCAAGTCTAAGGTTGCTGCGTTTACTGCTGTGGCCCTCTACCCAGGTGTCCCAAATCGAAATATCATTGCATTGAATGTTGTGCTCTCTTTAAGCCTTTCTCTCTCTATCCAGATGTCCCAGCCCAGTGCTGTTGCATTAACTGCTGTGCCCTCTTCAGGCCTTCTCCCTCTGTCTAGGTGTCCAAATTCTAGGTGTGACTGCATTGACTGCTCTGCCCCCTATTTAGGCACTCCCCTACTGACCTGGTGTACCCATTCTGGGTGTAACTCCATTGACCTTTGGACCCCTCTCCCTCTAGACAGGTATGCCAAGTCGCGTTCTAGATTGACTGTTCCACCCCATCTTTAGGCAGTCTCCCCTTGTCCAGTTACCCCAAACCTAGGTGTGACTGCATTGTCTATTTAAGCCCCCACCCTCTTTCCAGGTGTCCCGAGTCCACATGCTAGCGCACTGACTGTTGGACATCACACAATCCTGGTGACTAGGGTACAGGTGCCCTTTGGGCGGTCACCGTGTGTCCAACCAGACATTCCTACCCACTGCAGACTCGCACATCAGAGCCAGAAAGGAAATATCGCAGGGACAGAACTAAAACCTAAGAACAGTGAGGGTTCACTACCCCTGGTTCAACAACCATAACCAAAGGACCTCCAAGATAAATAACAAAACAACACATGAGTCAAAAAAGAAAGAGAAATAAACAAACCGAACCACAAAGGTCTTAGAACCGAGATCTCAACTATCCATTACCTCACCAACTACACACAACAACTAACCACAAACGGCAAACACTGAAACCCAAGGACCAGGAAACACGCCAATCCGAAGAGGGCGCCCACTCAAAGGAATATAACCCACATCCCAAACATCAGGCCTCACCACAAGAAAGACAAAGAAGCCAGAACATACCACAGAAACAATAAGAAAATCCAAACCGCTCGGGAAGGTACCGACCAGCATGACCCCGCAACTCTGAAAAACAGGACAATAAACAATCCGGACGGCCTGAGAAGACATACAAAGAACAGAGCAATGACAGACTACATCGCTCACTACCTCTCCACATACGACTACTTGGCATGCAAAAATGGCCCAGCAACAACAAACCCACAACCAACAAACGTCATAAATGCAGGCCCTACCAGGACGCCAGACGCAACACGACAACTAATAAACCACCACAACCCTGCCTACACCATGGACAATACCCCAACCAGAATCAGGGACAAGTTGGAAACCATCACCCTCTACATGCCCTACATCACCAAAGACTGCAACAACGGACGGGTACCTACACAATTTAAAGCCTGGAAGGAACCAAAACACCCAACGCCGCCATAAACCTCATCAGACTACTCAACGAAGAGACTGATCACCAAAGAAGCACCCCGCCCACCAGGTTCAACCAGGAAAAACCCACCAGCAAAGGAGAAACCCATCCCACAACACACCAGGTCGAACACATAATACAAACAACAACTTGAAAGGAAAAATCAAACAAACTTCACTGCAGTCTTCTTTCTCAACGTCAGATCCATGACATGTTTTTTCTCACAGAAACCTGAGGAGGAGGAGTCGCAGTTATACACAAAGAACACATTTGAGCATCTCAGCACATAGCAAACAACGCACAAGACTATGAGTCCCTCCTCATCAAGATAGAACTCAACGACCAAACCAAAATAGTATTCTTGCTGATCTACAGACCAGCTTCTTACAACCCCAACTTTGCAACAAAACTAGCGGCTGCCTCTCTTTTTTTTAAAAAACTTTTTTTTATTTGTCTTGACAACTCACGGAAAAACACAGGGAGCCACATGACTCCAGCAGCGATGACAATACATATACATCATTACCAGTATGCCTTGAACATCTTATGGAAGAAAGCAGGAGATTCAGATAGCACATAAAGCATTGGCACTCGAGATAAGGAGACCAAGATCACAGAGTTGTCACATTATGGGGAACAACCTGGAGAGAAATGAACAGAGTTTGAAGGAGAAGCCATGGCAGACATGTACACACGAAACCTTTGCCAGGTGTCTCTTGGCCTTGTGTGTGGGTGCTGCATTGCACACCAGGCTTCTTCCGTGTCGTGTGCCCATGTAATTGTTCTAAGCCACTGTGCGTATGTGGGTGCCTTAGGGCGGAGCCAACATAACAATATACAGCGGACCGCCAGCAACATACAGAGCCCCGCCAGTTTCTTCGAATCCCGTCCAAACTGGAGGAAGTCATGGAAGAGACAATGCAGTGGGGTGGGGGTAATGGTGTGCTCTAATACATCCAATAACGTGGAGCAAATGTCAGACCAGAATTGGGTCAGGTACGGGCAGTGCCAGAGCATATGAATGTAGGTTGCCTGATCCGAGCCACACCTGGGGCAGTAGGGAGGGGATTCGCTGAACATACGATGTAGTCTCTTAGGTGTATGATGATACCTCTGCAGTACCTTGAACTGTATTAGCTTTTTTTAACATTCAGGACCATCTCTCGTCAGTGATCTTGACCTCCAGGTCCTCCTCCCAGCTGCGCCTCAATTTAATAAAGGGCGGGGCCGCCCTAGCCTGCAATTGGGAATAAAGCCTCCACACCTTGCCCCTGAAGGAGGAATAGGAGCAGAGTTCCGCAACTATGTGTTCATCAGGAGGTAGCGTGGGGAAGTCCGGGTATCACGATTTGAGGTTCCTTCGAAGGGAGGAGTATTGTAACCACGCTGCGGGCCGACGCTTGAGGGAAGGGGGGAGTTCAGACCACTCAATAAAATTGTCCTGTGTGTATATATCGCGTAGCGTCAGCAAAGAAGCATCCAACCAGCGGGTAACGATGGATTGTGGAATGGATGGGACATCAGGGAGGAAATTCCATAACGGCAGGTCCCCATGGAATGGGTGACGTGCATCAACCAAAGTCCACAGCTTGGCTAGCGCTAGAGATGTACTAGCTACTGGGTCTGCAGAGTCAGGGTCGGGATGTAAGGGTTTAAGGATAAGGGAGCCAATCACCCGGTCAGAGACTGTCAGTTTCTCCAGTCGAACGTGCGGGGGGGTCAGTGGTATTGAACCAATGAGATGCAAATTGGGATTGAGCTATCACCCAGTATCTAGTGAAATCTGGGGCGTTAAACCCACCTAATTCCTTAGGGGTGGTCAATGTAGAGAGTTTGAGGCGAACTGCGCCCGAATGCCAGAGGAAGGTGTTACAGATTTGACGTAGTGATTTGAAGAATGCGTCCCCTAGCCATATGGGCAGATTGGTAAAACGATAAAGAAGCTGGGGTAATACCACCATTTTAAGTATTCCAATCCTGCCTGCGAGCGACATGGGGAGTCTAGTCCAGCTGGAAGTTTTCGTGACCAGGTTCTTCAGATAACTCTGGTAATTGTCCTCGCGCAGCTGTGACGTGTGTCGGGAGACCACCACCTCCAGGTAAGTGATACTAGACTGAGACCAGGTGAATCCTCCCAAGTCCAGTGGGGGTTGAGTGGAGTCTGTAAATGGGAATAACACAGATTTGGAGCAGTTAACCTTCAACCCAGAGATGTCACCAAACCGGACGATGTCCTCGAGGATAGGGGCAAGGTTGATATCCGGAGAGCGGATGTACAGAAGAGCGTCATCTGCGTAAAGGGAAATTATATCGGACTGACCCGCTGTGCGTAATCCCCTGTGAGAGTGTGATTGGCGAATCATGTTGCCAAAGGGCTCAATGGCGATGGCGAAGATTAGCGGGCAGAAAGGGTATCCCTGCTGCGTCCCTCTGGATATTTGGAAGGGAGTGGAGCACCTATCCTCTGTGCGGACTCTAGCTGAGGGGGCAGTGTAGAGTAGCTTAAACCAGGCGTGGAAGTTGGGGCCAAACCCGCATTTCTCAAGAGCCCGCCAGAGGTATTTCCAGGACACCGAGTCAAATGCCTTCTGCATGTCCAGGGTAGCCGCTACCGCCTGTGTGGTGGGGTTGACCCTGCTGATCACGTTAAAGAGTCTTCTTAAATTTAGGGATGTGGATCTACCCGGGACAAATCCTGTCTGGTCAGGGTGGATAATGTTGGGCATGATCAGGGCTAAGCAGTTGGCTAGAAGTTTAGCATATATTTTAATATCACTGTTAATCAATGAGAAGGGACGGTATGAGCTGCCCTGGGTAGGGGGCTTGCCGGGTTTGAGGAGGACTGTTATAAATGCCTCGCGAAGGGAGGGAGGAAGAATACCCCTTTCACATGACTCCTCCCATAGGGCCAGGAGGTGAGGGACCAGGAGTGACTTGTATTGCTTATAAAACTCCATGGGGAGCCCGTCCGGGCAGGGGGCTTTACCCGACGCCAACGACTCAATGGCCTCAATGAGCTCATCAGTGGTAATGGGACGTTCCAGAGAGCTGCCAGCCCCCTCGGATAGGACTGAGAGGGGGAGATTATCTAAGTATGAGTCGATTTCTGGTATAGGGGGGCCATCGACCTCCGAGTACAGGGAGGTGTAGAACGATAGAAACTCGGAATTGATGTCCTGAGGGGAAGTGGCCAATGAGCCGTCGGACCTTGATATAGCTGGGATATTGGGGGCTCTGAGCTCACGACGGAGCAGTCTTGCTAGCATACGGCCAGGGCGCTCCCCCTCGCCATATCTCCTTACCGAATGGGGAGAATCCAGGAATTTGACCTCTCGTTTTGCCAGGCAGCGAAACTTGTCCAGTTCCGAGCCTAATGCTGACAGAGTGGTTGGGGACTGGTCTTGAGCATATTGGGTCTCGAGATTAGCTAGGGTTGATTCACTATCGGAAATGTCTGCCCGGATTCCCGCAGCTGCCTCTCTTAAAAAAAAACAACCATGACCCCAAGGCATAAAATAAGCAGTGTCGCATAGTAATTTGCTATGCAATTCTGTAGGTTTGCTAATTAAATTGACACATGTGTAGCATAGTTAGCTATTTAAGTTACCCTGTTCAATAAAAGAACCACTCAACCGGATTTCCTCTCTGGCTTAAGGCTCTCCACACCCTCTTTTCTGTTTACTGCAAGTTCAAAGGGGAGGGAGGGAGTTGGGGGGAGGGAGAGAGAGAGAGAGAGAGAGAGAGAGAGAGAGAGAGAATCACCTACACTCTAAAGTGCCAAACGCTTGTGTGGTAGTGCTAGGCAAGATTTTCTTCTTTTTATAACAGCTTAATAAATATATCATCTTTGGTAAAGAAATATTCTCTTTGGCAAAGACCAGTATGTGTAACTTTATTAAAGTCAAGCAATTCCACTCCTAACATTTTAAGTTGTTGCATAATGCCGAAATACAGTATTGCTTTTGTAAAACACTGTATTGTCTCTATGGTTTACAGTAAAGTTTAGGTTAGTAATCTAAATCTCATAGTATCAACTAGATTTTTGTTTTGTTGGGGAAGATGCTTCACATTGATGAGTGAACACTTTTGAAAATGTATATGATCACAACCAAATGCTTTTAATGGAAATTCTAGTTCTGTGACCCGACCTGCTGGTTGCACTTATCTGTGCAACTGGTGCTCAACGCATGAGCGGTTTTATGCCAGTTACCTTGAAAGTGAGATGGCAGCAAACTACAACATTCCACCTAATTTGACCCGTTCTGTGCCTACTACACCTACTACTCTGCTTAGTCTCTTACTTTATTTCCTCTTACATAATGAATAGACAAGGCTAACTAGATGTTTACGCAAAAGAATGATCAATAGTTCCATCCAGCCTTTACATTGACACATCTACTGCAATACTACACACAGTAGTTAGCCTACAGAGCTCACTTTGCTCTATGATTAGGATTGCATTATAAATTAGCACCTGTGGGAGATATCTGACAAACTGTTTTCAGAACCTTTTTATCAAATCTATTTATTTGTGGCCAATCATGCAGCTAACCTTTTACATTTTACAGACACTCAGAGCTTGCACAGTCCACTCACCCACTCACATAGTCCAGTAGATTATATGAAGGGTGAGTACCATTTGCAGGGGATGTTTGACACCTTTATGTGGGATTGTGGCGACATGCACCATTTTACAGAAAGCACATTTACATTTGTTGTCACCACTTGCTATGGGTCGAGTGCATTTGTTTTAGGCCGAGTAGGTAAACTAAATCACTTAACCTGCAGGTCTAGTGGAATTTGAAAGAATTCGCAAGACCGGATCTGTCTCACTAACCTCTTACATCAGCGGTACACAAAAAAGCTGTACTGATGCTCAATTGATGTTTTGGATCCAAATAACTTCCGGTGACATTAAAATTAGGAGTATGACATTGCTTATCAAATAGGTGTGTTTGTTAATCAAGAACATTTTCATTAGCAAACTCTGCTAATCAATTTTTGAAAACTAATTTATGCCTTGGACCCAAATATCGCCAAAAACTATAAGCGCATCACGACCGTCCCGTTTCTTTTAAAAATCTTGGACCGGGTGGCCTACCTGCAAATTCAGAAGCACCTAGAGGAGAATTAATTCTTAGGTCTCAGACAATCTGGCTTTAGACCCAGACATGGAACCAAATGCCCTCTTAGACCTCAAGATCCAAATGGACGAGGCGAAAGACAAAGGTAAGTTAGCGATCCTCCTACTCCTTGACTTCTGCGGCCTTCAACCTTGTCGACCACCAAATTCTCACCATGCACCTTAACACACCTGCAGATTTTTCCACTAATGCCTCTGACTGGGTTAAATCCTTCCTCTCAAATCGGACCACCAGAGTCTTCTCCCCATCAGCCTCAGCAGACCCCACACCCATAATCTGTGGAGTCCCTCAGGGATCATGTGTGTCACCCACACTATACAATATATTTACGAAGCTACTATTCGACCGTCTGGACAACTTGGGTGTCATCTACACCAACTATGCAGAAACCACTCAAGTCCTCATCGCCCTCACTGGCTCTTACAACCAGGATTCCAAATTACTGAACAATATTTACCTCGAAATCCAAGCATGGTTGGCCTCCAACAGTTTATGCCTCAATGACGATAAGACTGAGTTAATGATTGTGGGTACTCAGGCACGATTGAATAAACTTGACACCAGGTACTCATCCTTCGTCATTGACGGTAGCATAATCAATGTATCTAAAGAGATAGAAACATTGGGGGGTCTATCTCGACTCCACACTATCTCTCAAAAAACAAGTCAGTAGTGTGGCGTCTTCCACAGCCTACACAAATAAACTGATCTACAGCTGTAAATCGTACTTATCTACAAATAGCTGCCTAACGTTAGCTAGAGCATTGGCACAGTCTAAACTAGACTACTGCAACACACTATTCCTAGGCTCCTCTGAACACAATCTAAATAGAGTCCAGGTACTTCAGAATAATTAATTGAGAGCAGCACTCAGTCTGCCCAGATCCTGCCGTATATCCATCCACAGACACAACGTCAACTGGTTGTCCATCCGTGACAGAATCACACTACGCACCCTGGCCATCACGCACAAATGCCTCACAAACTCAGCCCGAAATACCTGTCCGACAAAAATGTGTAAACACCAACCTGCATGCATCACTAGATCATCTCACTCCCACAACCTGGTGGTACCAAGATTCAATCTAAAAACAGCTAGAGGAGCCAGCTTCCCAGTTCAAGCTGCCAAATGCTGGAACTCCCTTCCCATCCCACTTAGACATGAGCCCTCTTTTCTCATCTTCAAAGCCAGTATAAAAAACTGGCTGAGCAACAAGCCTCTTCACTAAGATGTTACCATTATGTTTATCTGACCACTGCTTATTTATGCTATTGTTCACTGCCTCCTGCCTATTTATGATCTTGTACATTATCTCCTGCTGTCTGACCCACCTGTAACTAGGGTCCCACTCGCTGATTCCACACTTGACTGTAATTTACTTTACCTCACCATGTATGTAGTAAGTAACCTCTAAGTTTTCAAGCACCCAGTTACCTCAGGGTTTGGTGCGCGATACAAATAATAAACAAATACAAAAAAAATGCTATCAACCCACCACGACAACCTAGTCATACTGGGAGACTTCAACATATGGTTTGAAAAAGAAAACGAGTCCACAGCACACTTACTCTGCGCACTACTAGAAACTTTGCATTTCAAGCAAATAGTAAATGGATCTACCCACAATGCCGGACACACCCTGGATGCAATCTTCTGCAGGCAAGGACTATGCGCATCCGCGCCACCTACACCAAGGGTATGGAGTAACCAATACTTAATACCATTCTACATCACATCCCAAACCCGCCTAATGGCAGGGAAGGAAATACTCCATACCAGCAAGAAAATAAACTAGAAGAACACAGGCCTAGATGCCCTGACAAACTCAACGCCCCCCCCCCCCAAGTGAAACAGAACCCACCGAAACAACCATAGACACGGCAGAAACATACTCAACAATTGGATCACCAAGGTCCTTGATCAACTGGCACCAGCTAAAACATTCAAAGCAACACCAAATGGCAGCAAAATGGTTCACAGAAGAACTGAAAGAACTAAAAAAAAATGCTAAATGGAAATGAAATTGAGAGAACAATACACCCGACGTGACTAAATAAAATACCAAAGACAACTTAAACAATACAAAACGACAGTCAAAAAATAGTTATTGGTACCCCTCTGCGAGAAGGAAGACGGCTCAATTACATGTTCTTTGGGAAGGTACCCACTCAAGAGTCCGCAGCCACACTTTAGCTCACTGTACCGTTCACAGAAGGAAAATAACCATTTGCATATCAGTCTTTGTCCCGCCCACATGGGCAGTCCCGCACCGAAATGCTATGGCAATTATCTTCTGAACAAGAGTACCAACAGCAACACCAGACATGTGTTTCAGCCTTGTTGAGCCTCATCAGTGAGGTGGAGCTGTGCCTCTCTGAGCACAGTGAGCAAGGGGTCCACGTCTGGATGACCCTTGGAAACTTAGGGCGACTAAATAAATAACCTAGGAATACTCAAGGACAACAGAGGATCACTGGAACCACAAGTCAAAGCAATTGCCAAAAAATGTTTCTTCCTCCTACGACTGCTCAGATTACTCCCCTACCTCCCCTTCCCACACAGAACCCTCACAATCATATCTCTGATACTCACAAAAAATGACTATGCAAACAGCCTCTATCTAGGAATGCCAGAAAGACTCACCAAGAAACTCTAAAGCTTGCAAAATACAGCAGCCAGGCTCCTATTAAGACTAAACAGAAGAAACCACATGACTAGAGCACTGAAAAGCCTAAACTGGTTACCAATAAAAAAATTTGCATCAAATTCAAAGCACTCTGCATTGCCCACAAGGCCTTGCACAGACAAGCAGTAGAGGTGAGAGGTGACCAGATGGGCCAAAGAACCACAAAGAAGACCCTGGCTAGATACTGTCAAGCAATAACCAAAGAGCTGCACCAGAGACACCAACAAACTGACTGACTTTCTAACCTATTTTCCCCTTCCTGCTCCTCCAACATAACTGACGCCTCTACGCCAGACCTTAGACTAGCCACACTACACATAAACAAACAGAGAATTAATACTATATCCACACCCAGCATCTCTAGATGCTGAAGCACCCCTAAATTTAACCACCCACATAGTCTATAAAACCATCAACAATGCAACTACACACCAAGATAACGGATCAACCCACTGCTACGGCCACCCGTGCCTCTCTCATTCATAAACAATCAGGTACTACTCTCTCACTACAAATGCCTCACCTGTAACAGGTATCAACATTATCTCTGCAATGGTCCCCTGCAATGTCCTTCCTCCGCCTGGTCTGTCAGTCTGCATCCCCTCAACTGGACCTCACCTGAACACCACTCACTTGTTTTGACTTCCGCAGATTTGCAGGGTTTTTATACCCCAGACTTGACTTTCCTGTACTTTCGTTCTCCTTTCATTGGTTGTCTTGCTCATCTGATCGAAATTTTCTGCTGGATGGCCCAGAACCAGAGCTGCATCGCCTCTCTGCACAGAGTGAGAGACCCTGCCCCCCCCTTTTGTTGAGGTAGTGCATGGCCACTGTGTTGTCCGTCAGAATCAGGACAGTCTTCCCCCGCACAGACGGCAGAAAAGCCTTCAGGGCTAGCTAAATGGCCCTCAGCTCCAACAGATTGATATGGAGTCTGGACTCCGACGGAGACCAACGACCGCTGACTGTCAACTCGTTGGCATGAGCTCCCCATCCAGTGAGGGACGCGTCCGTCACGATCGATACCTCCGGCCAGGGTAGCCAAAATGGAGACCCCTTCATCAGATTGCCTTTGACAGCCCACCATAGATGATCCTGGGCGACCGAGGGCGGCACCTGAACGGGATCCGACATCCTGTCGGAGGACTGCGACCACTGGAGCTTGAGAGCCCATTGCAGAGATCTCATCCGCAACCTGGCCTCTGGCACCAGAAGAATGCAGGATGCCATGAGGCCGAGCAACCTGAAGAACTCGAACGCCGGTAGACTCTGGGCAAGTTGAAACTTGTTCACCATCTGTAGAATGTGATGAGCCCTCACCTGCGGAGGGAAACACTGTCCCAGGGATGTGTCGAGCACTGCTCCAATGTACTGGAGCCACTGGGTAGGTGTCAAGTGGGACTTCTTTAAGTTGAGGGAGAAGCCCAGCCTTTGGAGGGAGTGACAGGTGACTGACAGATGATCCAGGACTTGCTCGGGAGAGCGTGCCCTGATCAACCAATCATCCAGGTAGGGGTAGACGTGAATCCCCCCTTTCCTGAGACACCACCATGAGCTTGGTGAAGACCCTCGGGGCAGAGGTCAATCCGAACGGCAGGACCCGAAACTGAAAGTGTGAGTCGTCAACCGTGAACCTCAGGAACTTCTTGTGCTTGGGATGAATCGGCACATGAAAGTAAGCGTCCTTGAGGTCTAGAGACACCAACGAGTCCTGAAGTTGAAGGGCCTGGAGGACTTGAGAAAGAGTAACCATCTTGAACTTGTCCTCCCTGAGGAGCTTGTTCAAACCACGTAAGTCCATGATGGGTCTCAAACCCCCGTCTTTCTTCGAATAAAAAAATAAGGGGAATACCATCCGTTGTTCCTCTCCGCTACAGGCACCAGTTCTATGGCGCCTTTCTCCAGCGGTGATTTGATTTCCTACGCAAGGTGCGGATCCGGACTCTTCAAAGAGCGATTCCCTGGTAGATTGTCGTGAGGCCTCTGCCGGAAAGGAAGACAGTAACCGTGGGCTATGATCTCCAGAACCCACACATCTGAAGCAATGGCACGCCATTCTGCAAGATGCTGCGGCAGCCTTCCCCCAACCGGCGACCCATGGGACATGGCCTCATGACTGAGCTGAAGCGGCTGCGGCAGTGCCTGAGGGCAAAGAGGCAACTGCCCAAGCGGCCTTGGCACCTCGAGTACCTAGTTTTCCACCTCTGGTACTCCTACGGTGTCCCCTTTGACTTGCAGCTACCCTCGATCTACTAAAGGAAGAGTAATATCAAAAGGAACCTCCTCTCCATTGCTGTCCCCTAGGATGAAAAGGCGGAGGTTGGCGAACTGGAGCGCACAACGACTTTGCTGCAGCTTTGGAGGTCTGCAACCTCTCAAGGCTCTCGTCAGCCATTCTGCCAAAAAGATGTTCACCATCAAAGGGCATGTTGAGAAGCCGGGCTTGTACGTCAGGAGCAAACCCGACTTCCGCAACCACGCAAATCTGCGCATTACGGTGCTCGCCGTCATGGACCGGCTGACACAGTCTGCCACGTCCAGACCCGACTGAACGGATTTACACATGGCATCCTTGCCATCCTCAACGAGGACAAGAAAACCATCCCCTTCCTCCCCTTCGCGAATATGTTCAGCCGCCAAGGACACACAATTCCACAGAGTGTGAGTGAAACATGCTAAGGCACACACGGAGTTGGCTGCCTGTAAACCCATACCCCCTGAAGAAAACACTTTCCTCGCTCAATCATCAAAACGCTTGTCGTCCCTATCAGGAGGGATGGTAGGGTACGACGCCTGTTTTGCTGGGGCCGTAGCCGCCTGCACCACCAAACTCTCCGGCGTGGGGTGCATAGTCCAGTAACTGAGGTTGCTACTGGGTGGACAGTATTTCTTTGACAAAGACTTGCTCACTGCCGGGAGACTCTCCGGAGCAGTCCAAGCCGCCGCCACCCTTCTTTGTAAAGCCATATGAAATGGCAGCACCGGGTCAGTGGGTGGACCCTGGTCAAAGATATCTGTCAGGTCATCCTGCAGAAAATCCACTGGTGGCGCAGACCACCCCAAGTACTCATTCACCCTTGACATGAGTCGCCTGTACGAGGATTCTGCATGCGTACCAGGCTCAGGCCTGCCAAATTTACCCTCCGGGGAGGTATCAAGACCACTGGCATCGTGCAAAGACTGACACAGGTCTTCCAACTGGCTATGACCAGATAACAAATAGTCAGGAACCTCATCAGGAACCACACCCCCTTCAGACTCCTCATCCACCTCTGAGATATAATCCAGAGGCTGGAATAGCTCCCTGGATGAGGGCACAAAAAAAGGGTCAAAGACAGGCCTCCCTGACTTCTTCAGGGCCTTCCTCTGAGTCGCCTCCGGTACAGCCTCCACAAAAGGTGTTGAGGGCGTCGACGGAATCGGCGTCGACGTCGAGCATGGCGCCGATGGCCCCGACACAGGCCTCGAGGGCGGTGCTTCGAGCGTGTCCTTCAATGGCCTCGGAGCCGATGGTGTCGATGACTTCCTCGGAGGTGGAGCCTCAAGAGTGTCCCTCGACGGACATGGCGCTGATGGCATTGACGTCTTCTTAGAAGACCTCACAGGTTCAACCGGTCTCGAGGGCATCGAGGACCGAGACCTGGAGCGGGCATGGCTAGAGCGATCCACCTTGTCCGACCGGGACCTTGAAGGTTCCCGGTGATTGCACCGACCGCCCGAGCCTGAAGGCGTGCGAACGGTGGCCCTAGCACGTTCCCTGCCGGCTTCTTTCGAAGGCACGGATGGAACGGAGCCCTGCGATTGGAAAATCGCCATCATCTCCGTATGAAATGCCTCCCATTCCGCTGGAGAAGAATGCTTGTTGAGACAAGCAACCCGCTGACAGACGGAGTCTTCGGACGAGGACGGGGAAGGCGACCGGTGATGCCTCAAAGAGGTAGAGGAATGGAATGGCGGGAGCGAGTCCGAGACCGAGACCCCCTGGACTTACGCCGACGATGTGGTGAGTCGCCACTCGAATCGTTGGTCGAAAGCCCAGCGGATCTCGACTTTCAGGGCTTGGACACCCTACCGACAGAAAGCTTCTACTTCCGCTCCCGCAAGGCCTTCGATGTTAACGACTGGTAATCGTCACAATCATCTGTAGTGTGGTCCTCACCAAGGCACCAGAGGCAGACGTCGTGCAGGTCCGTCAGCGACATCTTGGAACCGCAGTCCCGACACTTCTTAAAACCTGACCGTGGGGCAGAAGACGACAAAGATATGATATCTTCACAAACAAACAGGTTCGAAGAACCGATAGAAATACTCAGAAGAACCGAGGCGCGCTGAGATCTCCGAAGCGAACACATTCGCGGAAAAAACAGAACTGAAGCTACGGGCATCTTGCGTCCTACTTATAACATCTGGTGACGTCGGCTCGACGGAGGCCCTCGAGGACAGCGTATCGATGTCATTGACGCAGGACGCAGACGCCGAAAACTTTCCGAAGCAGCACAGCTGTGGAGATTACCTGTCATAGATGTGGAATACGTCGGAGGAACCAATCCCTTCGAAAGTTTTATTATGATCTTCTCCGAGATTCTTTCAGTGGGTCTCAATCCGGTAGCTCTGGTGTCACTGTGGGTGTTGTTTTAAATCTTCTCCATTCAATCGGCTTGCATCGGCACACGCCTCCGAGTGGTTGTGGGTGGGTAAAAGCCAGTGCTTGGATGAGTTATTGGTCATTGCATCCCTTGCTCGCACATTGTTATAATTAATCGATTATTTTACCTGTGCAAACAGATTGGCTCAGTGTATGCATTTGTGTTGCTTTATAGAATATAGTTTCTGCTGTGTGTTTGTTGGGTGATGTTTATGTGTGTTGTGAGGTACACAATTATTTTTTTGGTCTCCTCGTCATTCCAAGAGCATGGTGATGCGGGCAGGTTTACACCACAGCTGTGGTTTGTGATTGGTCATTACATTTCTTGCTCACACTTTTCATGCATAGTGGATTTTGTTCCAGCACGCCTTCCTTAGCTTCTGGTAACAGGATGGTTTGTGTGCCTGAAGGTGTGTTATTTTATGGTATTTAGTTTCTTTTGGATGTTTTGAGTGCTGCAGATTATTGTATGGCAAGCATTCCTCAGCTTGTGCAAGTCAGATGGGTGAATGTGTTTGTTGTGTGGGGAGTTGTGCTGTTGTATGGTGTCAAGTTTCTTCAATGTGTGTTGACTGCTGTCAATGATTGTATGGGTTGTAAAGTTTAGCCCCTCACTGCTTTTATATCTTTTCTACCTTACTTCGCATGCATTTCACATTGGATCTGGTGGTTGTGGTTGTGTCTATTTTGGCCGTAATAAAGTTAATTTTGTTTGGTACTCGTTGGGCTGCTGTGCTAACTGCACATATTTTTAAAAAAGTTGACACTTTTTTGGGCCTTGAAAATATCTTGAGTTTAGTTGGTGTCAGTTAGAAGGAAGAAGGGAGAGAAGTCCAGCAAGAGAAAGCAGCATCAGAAAATGAGATCTGTGGTGGGTTACTGATGAACAAATAGGTGAGATTCTTCCCTTCCCTCTTCTTTTCTTCTACTAGCTTGCACGTTTGGTGGTAAGAAAGGGGGGGTGGTGATGAAAAACGACCTCAAAGCCTGAGAGGTGTTTTCCGAGAACGCGATAAGCCAGCGCATCATGCATGGTACACAGCTTCCACTTGTGGTCGGGCTTAAGACACTCCAAACAGACTAAGGTCTGTTGCGAGTCACTTAGGAAATCTGAAAATAGAAGGCACTTTATGCCACATAGAGAACAGAAACACCTTGGCATAATTGAAGAATTGAAAAATGAGGGGAGAGAGGGGAGAACAATGGCTCATGCTGTGTTGGGCACCCTGCTACAGCGGTGTGGATAAAAGGACTGTAACCTTAACTACACAGTCACGTAAGTGACTCCTTCTTTATATTTGACACAAACAATTCATTAAAATAAAATGTAGGTTACTATCTACAGCAGGGGTCTGCTACTTACGACTACCCGCCTGTTATGCACCATGATCCCTCATTATGAACTATAAAGCCTGGGGCTGATGGGAGTTGTACAAAACATCTGAGCAAAAGGCTGCAGACTCCTGATCTAGGGACTGTTAATGGATATGAACCTAGAAAATGCCAATGCTAAGTTTGAATATAGCATTAGATACTATCCACAAATGAAATCAAAATTGCTGAAACCATGTCTTTCTGAGCCTGGTACACATGACTGAATGGGGGGGGGGTGTTGGGGGAATGCTGATGTTTTTTGTATTCTGCAGCATATTTGTCATTTTGTTTTGTCCCACTGTGACTGCCACGCAAGGGCAAGCATACTCCTTGCTGGGCGAGGTCTATCACCCTATGACTTTCACTAACCCTGTATCATTTCAGAAGAGGATTTCAGTTAGGTTTCTCTGTTGCACCAATTTTGCGGATTTCTTTTCATTTTGTGTTATATTTTCTATTTGTTTTGTCTCGCTAACCCTACTGTACATATACAGCAGCCCTGCAACGTGTTGGGTGCAGCAGATAATTTTATGTATTTTTCGGAATTTTTTTTGTTGTCCATTTCATCCCGCCCGCTCGTGCGTGTGTTGGGGCATCGGGTGGCTTTATATGTTTAGTGGTATATTTTTAATTTTGTTTCGGCCTCAGCACCCGCTGTGGATGTACATAAACAGCAATACAGTTTTTGAAATTAAAGAGTGTGTGTGTATATGTGTGTGTGTGTTTGTGTGTTCATGTGCATGATTCTGGAATCCTGGGACATGCTCTGCTTCTCCCTATATTCTGAGCTACATTGGACAGAAGTGAGAAAGGTGTACCTCCCTGTTTGTTTGTGCAGAGAATTGTTGTCATGTTGTTTGTCCTAACCAATACATGTTTGTGTTTTATTTCACTTTGAAAATATCTTAATGTATTTGTATTTGTATTTATTAACTTTATATAGCGCTTTACGCCAAATCGCTTTACATCACAACACAAATACATTGTAATAAACAAGAAGCATAAAATTACAAAGACATGAAACAAACCATCAAAAACAGTATGTAGATCAATTCACCAAGGTCTAAAAGAGGAATAGAGCCAGGGAAGAAGAAAGGGAAGTAGAAAGGGACATCAGAGCGGGGCAAGAAGATCAGATAATAGGAGGAGGGAAGGAGGGATGAGAGAGAATGGGGAAGAAGAGGGATGTAGGAAAGAGGGAAGGGATGAAGGAGGGAAATATTGAAAGACGGGGAGTCAGGACGGGGGCTTGAAACAGGAAAGATTTCCAGGAGGTGCAGAAGGAGGAGTAAGAGGAGATGGAACGGATAGAGAGAGGTAAGGAGTCCCAGTCTAGAGGGACTAGGAGCTGAAAGGAACGAAAACGAGAAGAGGCACAAGGGGATGGGGGAACAGTGAGTAAGAAGATCAGCGGATCGGAGGGAGCGAGCTGGAGAGTAGAAAGAAAGGAGAGAGGAAAGGTAGGGGGAAGCGAGATCATGAAGAGATTTAAAAACGAGACAGAGGAAGTTAAATTTAAGTTGGGAGTGAAAGGGAAGACAGCCGAGAAAAGAAAGCGAAGAGGATATGGAATCATGAGGTGCAAGAAGACAGAGGGTACGAATGGCTGAGTGGAAGAGGGATTTGAGGGAGCAGGATGAGAGGCGGGGAGTCCAAAGAGGAGAAAAGAACAGTAGAAAATACGGGAGAAGATGAGGGAAGAGATTAAGAGTTTAGTAGCATGGAAGCTGGGGGAGGAACGGATTTTGCGACCATTGAATAGGTGATAGCGACAGGCGCGAGAACATAAGAGAAATAGGATCGGTAAGGGAGAGCGTAGAGTCAAGGCGGAGGCCTAGGTTGCGAACAGAGGCAGAGATAGGGAGGTTAGTAGGTGGAAAGAGAAGAAAAGAAGGGGGAGAGGGAGGGGAAAGCGTGTTGGAGGGGAAGAATTAGACTTTTCAGGGAGAGAAAGTGGGATGACATCCAGTTTTTAATAGCACTAAGACAGGAAGAAAGATTTAGGTGGAGTTCGGGAGTGAAAGAAGAAAAGGAGAGGAAGAGCTGGGTGTCATCTGCGTAGAAATGATGTGAAATGGCGAAAGAGGAGATGATGGGGCGACAAGTGAAGTGTAAAGTGAGAAAAGAAAAGGGCCAAGTACAGAGCCTTGGGGAACACCGAAGTCAAGGTGGAGAGTGGAAGAGGTACGACCGCCCCAAGAGACAGCAAAAGAACGGTTGGAAAGTTAGGACAGAGCCACTGATACCAAAGGAAGAAAGAGTGTTGAGAAGTAAGGAGTGATCAACAGTATCAAAGGGCGCACAGAGGTCAAGGAGGACGAGGACAAAGGATCACTTAGAGTAGAGAGCAGTAAGGAGGGAGTTGAGGGAGGCGTGGCCTGGAGCACCAGCCATGTGGCAGCTCCATTGATGGCCTCCGCACGGGTCCGCGGCCATTAACACAATTCCTCCGGTTCATGCCATACCACTCACCTGCACGACCTGAGATGTGCTGCAGAAGCCTCCCCTGCATCGCTGCCCGCACTCTGGGCGCTTAACGGGCCCGGGCTTCCCTAAACGCGGCGAGGGCGGCTCTCCGGTGCCGGAATGATCCCCCAAGATGGCGACTGCTCCTTTGTGCCCCTCCCCCCGCGGCTCATTGGCCGCATCTAGCCCGCCGGGGCCTGGCTTCGGAGACCGGCCCCCCTCCAGCTTCAACCGGAGGTACGCCGATGCGGGTGCTGCCTAGCTGAGCAGCCCCTCCCTTCAACTTCGGCTGGCCGAGGACTTTTGGCCCGGGGTAGCGCGGTGGTCCTCCATGCGCACGAGCCTGCCTGCGGGGCCTGAGCCGCCGGCTCCATCTTCCGGCCCTCACTCGCTGCCTCCCTCCAGCGGTGCGGCTTGGCGTTTGCTTCTCTGTGGCCCAGAGGAGCTGCTCCCCTTCTCCTGCAGCCTAAGCTGCGCCACTGACTTCCTGGGGCGACCCTACCAACCTGCCCACCCCCGTTCCTACAGCCGAAGGGAGCAGACCTACGACCCCTGCAGCCCGACCTAATCCACGGAAGGTGACCTGCGGACCTGCAACCACCTGGCCTTTGGGAGCGGCGCCACCAAGGTATTTGACCACTATTGAGGGGATTTGACCATTGACTATCTGCACAGCCTCCTGGGGTGCCCCGGCCCACTCGACCTCTCTAGCCCTTGCTATCCAAGGACCCTCCGGCCGGCGCCTGGAGTCCCGGTGCACAGTTGCCGAGCCGAGCCCCCTGAAGCGGTCCTTCACCTTGGAGCCATGTCTAAAGCTTTAAAAACCACTAAATCTGGTGGCATCTCCACCATGCTGCTGGCCCCGGAGATGGGGAAGAAGACCGACCCCCACAAACTCACCCCCCAGAAATCCACCGAAGATAAAGGGTCGCTCGCAACTAAAGAAGACCTCCAGGCTTTCATGAACGACATCAAGTCGGAATTCAGGTCCTGCATGGCCGAACTAACGATCAAACTAGAGCAAACAGAACAACGAATCAGCAACATCGAACATAGGTTGGGGGAGTCCGAGGAGCTGGCTACGGATCACTCCAATGCATTGACGGAGGTCCAGCGCTCCATCCAGGCACTGATGGACAGAACCGAAATCCTCGAGTTTAAACAGGAGGATTTGGAGAATCGCTCCCGGTGCAATAACCTCCGCATCCGCAGGGTCCCCTCCGCGATCACCGATAAGGAGCTTCCCGGATACATAAGCCTCTTTTTTCAATCCCTTCTGCCAGACCTGGATGAGACGCAGCTCCTGCTTGACCGCACTCATCGGTTGTGCCCCCGCCGAGGATCGGATACAGATCCCCCTCTGGACGTCATCACAAGAGTGCACTTCTACACTACCAAGGAGGCCATCTCAGCGATAGGCTGCTCAAAGGATGAACTCTGCTTCCATGGCTCCCCATTACAGATTTTCCAGGATCTCTCCCCCTTAACCCTTCAGAAGCGCAGGCTGCTGCACCCTCTCTTGCTCTTCCTGCGAGACCAACAGATCCGCTATCGCTGGTTGTTCCCTATGGCACTACAGTTTTCGTATAAGAGCACTCCCCGCACCATTAGTCACCTGGACGACGCGGCATCCATCCTGTGCCCGGACTCCCCTGGGACTACAGAACCGCACTCTTCAAGCCAGACAAGTTCTGGACAAGACGCCGCCTCGCCCAAGCCAAGGCGGACCCCGTGGTCAAGGGTGCAGAGAAACCGTAAACCTAGATAACAGGGGTTGGTAGCTCCGAAGCACACATAGCGAGGAACCACCAGAATACCCGCTAGCTCGCCGCTGACCCAATGCGGTCCCATACCCTCCTCCAGGGTGGATATCACCTTTTTTACCCCTGGAGAGACTCTCAACTATGTTGGAGATGTCACTTTGTGACATCCGGAGTGGCCGGGGGAGCCACTGACTGATCAAAATCGGCCCCCCCGGTCACAGTTTGGCCTTCCCGTTGGAGGCCGCCATTGGAAGTTCTTATCTCTTGTTGGAGACCATTTCTAAAAAGCCCTCAGCCACAGGAGACCCCAATGCAGCGTATTCCTCACAGCTATGGCCAACCTAATCCGTTCCCATTCCCCCTCCCTGCAGAAATTGGACTTGGAGCACCAGCCCCCACACCTAAAATTAAAGTTCACCACCTTAAACGTCAGAGGCTTGAATTCCCCCCGAAGAGGAAATCCATCCTCCAAAGACTGCACAATGAGGGGACCTCAATTGCTTTCTTACAAGAAACGCACCTACTCCCAGCAGACTTCTCTCGCTTACGAAGTAGACTCTATCCTCTCCAATTCCTAGCCTTCAACGGAACCAAGAAGGGAGGCACCGCTATTCTTTTCGCTAAGGACTTACGGCCCCAGATCCTGGACTCGTTGAGGGGCCCGAGGGCCGCTTTGTGGCGGTCAAGTGCTCTGTCGTCGGCCAACTTTACACCCTTGTCTCGGCCTCCGCCCCGAATGAGCACCAGGTGGGATTCTATCCGGACTTGGAGGACTCCCTTCTTCCATTCATTGAAGGGCAAGTGGTTGTCTGCGGTTGTCCTGGACCCCCTCAGGGATAGATCTCACCCCCCAACGGCCAGGGACCTGAACTTAGCAACAGCCCTGCTCCGCTTATTCCACGCCCTGAACGTTGTTGACTCCTGGAGAGTGCTATCACCGGAGGAGAAAGACTTTACCTTCTATTTGTACGTCCACCATACCTTCTCCAGAATCGACTTATTACTGGTTTCCCCTCAGATCCTGACCTTTATGGACAATGTCACAATTGGCTCCCGGATCCTCTCGGACTACGCTCCGGTCTCGCTGGCCCTGCGGGCGCACGACCCAGATCCCCCTCCACGCCGCCAATGGGCCTTGTACGACCCTATCTTGGGGAACAGGGCGACGAGAGACACGATCGCCAGAACAATCAGAAACTTCTTTGCGGAAAACCCCGACGAGGACACCTCCCCGGCTAATACCTGGGACGCCATGAAGGCGGTGCTTAGAGGAGAGCTGATCGCCCAAGGAGCCGCGTACCACAAACAGTTGAGGGCAACACATGCCACTTTGGAAGCTGAGGTTAATGAGGCTGAAGCCACCCACAAACGTAAGGGCTGGTCCCCGAAGTCCTATAGGGTCCTACAAATAGCGATGAAAAGACTTGAGGCGCATTACGGATATGCTACTACTAATCTGCTGACCAGAACCAAACAGTGGTATTACGCTCATAACAATAAAGCTAATAAACTTCTGGTCAGCAAGCTTGCCAAGGAAAAGAGCAGAAACTTCATCCTGGGTCTACGCGATGCACAAGGGAAGATCCACCTCACGGAGGGCGAAAAACTACGGCTGGCGGTCGCCCACCAATCAGAAATAATGATGGCTGTCCCGCGGGACCCAGATGAGCAGCACTGCTACATTCAGGAGGCGTCGCTACCGCTCTTGAAACCAGAGGCGAGAGAGGAACTAGAGAAACCTATGACCAATGAGGAAGTGGAGGAGGCCATTAAGAGTCTAAAGCCGAGGGCCCCTGGCTCGGATGGGTTCTCCACACGCTTTTATAAACTCTTCTGCCCTCAATTGGTGGCTCCTCTGACCCGCCTATTCAATTCGTTTGTGGCCTCTGGCACAGTCACCCCATCAATGCAGGAGTCTATCACGGTGTTGATTCTCAAGCCTGGAAAGGACCCCCAAGAGAATAACTCGTACAGGCCCATCTCCCTGTTGAACTTGGACGCCAACATCTACTCCAAGGTCCTGGCCAACCACCTTGCTCCTGTTCTCCCAAGCATAATAGACCCGGATCAGACGGGGTTTATCTTCCACAGATCAACGAAGGACAACATTTGCAGGGCACTAGACTTGATTGAAATCGCCAGTAAGGACTCCCAGCAGCTAGCCCTGATCGCGCTAGACGCCACTAAGGCCTTCGATAAGGTGGACTGGCCCTATCTGTCTCTTGCCCTAGCAGCCTTTGGCTTTGGACCTACTTTTATGAGGATGGCTCTGGCGAACTACCAGGCCATGAAGACCCGACAGAGTCAATGGCCGCCTGTCAGACCTGATCCCTCTCACATGTGGAACACGACAGGGGTGTCCGCTATCCCCCCTGCTTTTTGCCTTGGCCATGGAGCCGCTGGCCCAGCGAGTTCGCCGGGATCCCCTGATCTCTGGCCTGAGGATCGGCACGACCCACCACAAAATTGCTCTCTATGCGGACGATGTACTGCTGACCATCACAAACATCAGAAACTCCATGAGTGCGGCCCTGGCTGAATTCCGGGCCTTCGGGAGAGTCTCAGGTTTCGCTATCAATTTCCACAAATTGATTGCACTCGGAGTGGGCCTGCCCCCGGGCGAAAGGGAAGCCCTAGAGAGCCACAGCCCGTTCCAATGGAGCACCCAAGCGATCCCATACCTAGGGGTCCGGATTCCCGCCGACCCAACGAAGGTCTACCAGCTCAACTTCCCCCCACTTTTTGCAGAATTGGAAAAGGACCTAGCCCGCTGGCAAACTCAATAGATCTCACTGCTGGGGCGCATAATGATGAGCAAAATGAATCTCCTTCCTCGCTTTCTCTATATGTGCGCTGCCCTCCCAACCGCAATTCCCCTCCCGCCTTTGCAACGACTTCAGTGGCTTCATCTGGAAGGGCAAGAAACCACGGATCCCTCGGAGAACGTTGATGGCCAGCACGAGATTGGGGGGACTCGGGGTGCCGGACCTTCGAAAATACTATATCGCAGTGCAACTGGCCCACTTCCAAGCATGGGACCTCGCCTCCGAACGCCCGAAATGGGTAGAGATTGAACAATCCTGCCTCCCTCTCCCGCTCCGCTTCCTCCCGTTCATTCCTACCGTGCTACGCCGCACCTGGCCAGAGGTGCTGACCGCCACGAAGCAATTGATAAAGGCATGGGAGTGGGCCTGCAAACGGGGAGACATCCCAGGAGGCTTCAGCGCATCCTCCCCGATGTTCTTCAACCCTGCCTTCACCCCGGGGGCCTGCCCACGGAATTTTAGGAACTGGGTGGTGGGAGGCCTCGAAACTCTGGGGCAACTCTTTGAAGGGGGGGCCCCCCTCTCCTTCGAACGCTGTAAATCAACCTTCCAGCTAACGGAGGCAGACAGATTTACCTATGCTCAACTGAGGCACTGGTGCTCCCACCCCCAGACCCGGCCAGCCGCAACAAGGCCCCTCGCCCCACTGGAGCTCACAATGAAGGACCTGCCAGCCCGGGGAAAGATCTCGGCCCTCTACAAACTATTGCTGGAAGACCCCCCTCCGCGTCAGGCCCTCCTATATGGGCCACTGGGAAGCGGACCTAGGCCATGCGATTGAGGACCACACATGGGTGGATGTCTGGACCAGAACACGCACGGCATCCCGCTGCATCAACAACCGGGAATGCGCCCACAAACTCCTGTTGTGTTGGTATTACCCTCCCCTACGCCTCCACCACTTTCAGAGCGCCTTTGACCCCCACTGCTGGCGCCTCTGCGGCAACCCAGGCTCCTAATTCCACATGTGGTGGACTTGCCCTAGAGTGAAGGAATTGTGGACCCAGTGTCTGGCCACCATTCGGGACATCACCCAGGTCGTAATCCCCTTAATGCCCGAGCAGGTCCTCCTGGGAATCCCACTCCCGGGCGTATACCCGAGAACGGGGAGGAGGGCGGCGCTGATATCCCAACTCCTGTTGGCTGCCAAAATCACGGTGGCCCGCACCTGGAAGTCCACGGACGGACCACTGATGACCCTATGGTGGATTAGATTATGGGACATATTGATAGCAGAAAAGGTCACGGCAGCCAAAGCGGGACTGCTCTACCGATTTACCGACATTTGGGCCCCGGTCCTGGACTATGACCAGAACTACCCGGCTCTGACCTTCAAACCACGCTTGATTGCGAGAGCCCTCCACAAGTTGGGGGAGGACTCGCCGCCGGCCCAGGCCGAATGAGACACGTATCACTGCCTTTCTGGAATTTGGGGGTGGGGGACAGGACACTATGGTCTGATATGCCCTGTGAGATGTAAGCACCGTTAACGCTCTGTTATCCTGTGTGTTGAACTATAAATAAACAAGTTAAAAAAAAAAAAAGGAGGGAGTTGAGAACGTAGGTGAGGACAGTTTCAGTAGAGTGTTTAGGGCGGAAACCAGATTGAGAGGGGCGAAGAAGGGAAAGATTTGTTACAAAGTTTGAGATTTGAGAGTAGACTAAACGTTTGAGAAGCTTAGAACATTAGAAGCTTAATGCAAAGCCCACTATCATCATTTCCAGTACACCCATACGTAGTCCCAGTTCACTGCTATGTAAACTCATTTCGGCTGTTCAAGACACTCCCTGAACTGGCATTTTCTTCAAACGAGTGTCCCGTCCCTGTTGGCATGCACCTGGAGGGGACGATGAAGGTCGTCTTTTTTTAAAGCTCTGTGCATTCGACCATGTTAGCAAACTGACCACCTTTGAGCTTACAACCATTAGCTCATCCAAGGTTCCTGTTGCCTGCTACCATTATTCACTGAGTCCCCCTTCTCCCTCTCACATTTAGCCACGCTTTTGGTACTAGATAAGGAGGAGAACACCATCTTCATCACCATCGTAACCGTTCTTACTGTAAAAACCTGAAAAGTCTGCTTAAGAGGGATTGTGTCCTGAAATGCGCAAATTCTTTCCACTTATGAATATTCAAGTGCTGTGACTGAATCTATCCAGGCAACACGGACATTCTTTGCCTAACTTGGAGTCTCATCTGATTTTGACATATTTGCTGAAATGCACAAAAAGAGGTTGTATGCCTGTTGTATGGCTGAAAGACACATTTCAGACGTGCACCTCTTTCTCAGCCAAACATCTAGATATTGATGAACATATAAGGCATTTCTGTGTCGATGTAACGCCAAAACATAGAGAAATGTTTATTTATGTGTAGAAACAGGATGTAAATTTAATTCAGAAATGAATTAAAATGGCACATTTACAGATGGTGGAGACATTCTCTGGAAGGGCGCCTGTACAACAGCACAAAGATGGGAACAAGTGGTGAGCGAGCTTACTAGGGGGTGAGCAAAGTGGGACATAGACCAAGGACAAGACCAAAGAAAACTAAAATATTAACCTAGTGGGGCAAGTGCCGTAAACTAAAGAGGAGTACTGTACAGATATAAAGAATTACATTGTTATGTCACTGGAGGGAGAGTTGATGTACTACCAATTTCTTTAAAAATAACATAAATTGTGTCCACTTTGAGGTGTTGGTAGTGTCTCTCTCTTGGGTGCATGGAAATATGAAAATATGCATCATTTAGGACAATGTTAAAAGTTAGAGAAAGACATAAATGGATGATGTCCATTCATTTTGTCACAGACTAATTTAACCCTCTGTACTTCTAGTAGATTCTGACACTATCCACTTACAGAACAGAACACTGCTTAAGTAATTGGAGACAACTATGGCCGGGACCTGACTCAAGTCAGACGACCACAAAGGATTTATCCTCAATCTGAGACCAGTGTCACCAATAACATCCAGACTCGCTGACACACGACAGTAGAGTCAGAATGGAGAAGATAGACAACGCAAATTGACTCTTGGGTCTACACAGGGTGCCTGTGCTGGAAGAATGATGGTGATAAATAAGGAGCAAATGTACCAAGTGTACATGCAAGAAACAATTTGTGGTTTGCTGAGCAATCAAAAGACTACGACTCATCAGTCCTCTCTTATTAGGTTTGTACCAAGGATCCTTTTGTGGTTTCACTGAAACATGAACATCTAGGAATCATCCGGTGCAGCTGTCGGAGCGTTAGGAAACCATTAAACTTAAGGGGCCTCATTACAAGTTTGGAGGTAGCCATGCCCTTAATAAGGACATGGCTACTGCCAAACTCGGGTCCGGGTCCCGCCAAAGGGGAATAACCGGGCCATTCCGACCTCGGCGGGCCCGGTAATTTCCCTTTCGCAGGACCCGGAGCTGGTACGTCCCCATTTCCATTTGAGCCCCCATAGGGCTCAATGGGAATGGGGAGGATGGTAGCAGTGGTACCGTTCATAACAGTACTGTTGTTACCATCCTGTCCTGCTCACGGGTGCCGCCCTGCACGCCTGCTCTGACCAAGCGTACAGAGCGGCACCCGCGAGCAGAACTTGTACTGTGGCAGTAGTGTGATAACGGCGCAGGCATCACTACCGGCGCCATTATCACTGTACTGCCACTATTGTAATGAGGGCCAATGTGTGTCAGTGTGTGGTATAAAGGACAACTGGATTGAAGGGGCCATACTTGCTTGCTTTTAGGGAATGAAGTGGCACATTTCATTGTGCTTAATAAAGATTGTTCTTCTCCCACTCTGCAGTATATCCATCTGTTCACTGTTTCATTTTTAATATGTGTTTCTTCAGGCATATGCTAAGAGGCCACAAGTCTAGAATGAAGGTCTGGGAGATTTCTTTTTTGGGAATAAGGAAGAAAATGTAATAAATACCCATCCCTTTCGTGCTATGGTACCAGCTCAATGGCCCCTTTTGCTAGAAGTGACTTGATAGAAGCCATAACAGTTCTTGCTGTGTTTTGATGCTCTTTTGTTTTTAATTCTACACCATACCTAGTTGTTACATGTCTAGCATGCATCTGTCGTTGGTAATGTCTTCCTCTTTTCTGCAAAGAATTTCAAGGCCTTATTAGGAGTTTGGCGGTATAACCCTGGGTAATGCCGCCAAACTATGAGGTAACAGCAAGAGTCTGTATGTGTGTTTCATAGCCATGAAGACCCTTCACGTACTCCCCATTTTGGAATCACATTGGACTCCATTTACAAATGCCAGATTTCGACATGCAGCATTCACATATGCAGTAATATCGCATGTGGTCATGCTTTCATGCGGAGGAAATTTCCACCAAAGAAAGGAAGGCAGTTTTAAAGTTTTATTTATGAAATACGGAATGTTACAAACTGATAAGCATCCATCATTCCAAGAAAAGGCAAACATTAGTTATTTTTTAATTGATATAGTTTGCTTGAAACCTTTCAACATATACATCTTAAATATACATACTTTTAATTACAAAATATAAAAAATCTAAAATTAGTATTTACAAAACTTACATATTAGCACATAAAAGATTTAAAAATACTTGCTAAAATTCTTGTCTCAGATTATAATATGAAATACAATATAGTACAAAAAAAGGTTGTTCGAACCCTCAGATATTTAGCATACAACCAAGTAGGGCAATGATATATAGACCGTACATAATATATATAGCACCATGTAATTGACAATACCATAGGTTCATTTGTGATCTGATACTAAGTCCAATTTCAACCGACCCAACATTCCCTTCCCTCTCTATCCCCGGGTTTAACAGCCCCCGCGCCTCTCCCCTGAACAATGTGTGTGCTCCTTACCTAACTAAAATGAAATGAAATAAAATAAAAAAATGTGTATGATCCTGTGGGCTGAAACTTTAGTGTCTTTATCTTTTAGCGGTCTTGCCCGCCTCCTTGTTTTGTGGTGTGCCCCTCCCAGTGTCTTCCTCTCCAACTAGTCCCTTGCATTCTATATGCTTGGGTCGATTATTTCTTGGAATCTAGTTGCTTTGGTCGGGTTGCGCACCAATTGCCTCGTGAATGCCACCCCCTCCAGTTGGCATGTCTTAGAGTGGAGTGTGGCCCGCTCTAGCGCCGAGGGTGGAGCCTTGGCTTTCCATTGGATGACCAGGAGTCTCCTTGCTGTGAACAGGATGAGGCTAATGTGTTTGCGGATTAATATGTCTGCGTGCCATTCTTCATGGTCGACGCCTAGTAGCATAACTTCGGGTGTGAAGGCCACTGCCCCCTTAATGTCTGCTATTTCTTTATGCACTGGCTGCCAGAAGGGAATGATCCCAGGACATTGCCACAGTACATGACCCATTGTACCCACAGCTTTGCAGCCCCTCCAGCATTCGTTGGAAAGGGCGATCCCCATTGTGTGAAGTTTGGTTGGGGTGTAATAAAGTCGGTGTATGATTATATATTGGATCTCTCTATTTTTAAGATTAGCAGAGATTAGCGGTATGGCGGTGTAGTAATCAAGGCTATCGGGTGTGTCGATTTGGGCCCCTAGGTCCTCAGACCGTGCCATCGCTAGCATACGATTTCTGCCCATGTTACTTGGGATCGCCAACTGGTAGAAAGTGCGAATATGTGGGAAGGACTCAAGGTGTTGTTCCATTTCCCTCTCACACGGCGTAGGGGTTAGTTGTCGGGAGTTCCGCGATGTGTGGGCGTGTATCGTAGCTTGCATCGTGCAGTATGGGAACCAGTCCCCCTGATCTAGTCCCAGCTTTGTGCGTGCATCTTGAAAATGCAGGAGCGACCCCTCCTCGCATATGTCCATTAGCCAAATTCTTGCCCAGTCTTGATCTTGTTTGCTGTGTAGTCTCTGTGTTGGGCCGTATGATAGGAGTACCAATAAACTAGACCAAGGTGGTGCGTTCTGGGTTGGTACCCCCTGTGTGGCCCTCAGTTTGTGCCAATGGGAGATCGTTGGCCCTATAATCAGGTGCCTTTTAATGTTTTCGGGGAGCATTTTCGGGGGTATGGCCATGGTTTCAAGGGTTAGCGGTTGCATAAGTGTTACTCCCATTGCCCTCCAGCTGAATTCGTCTGATGCGTCTAGCCAGCATTTCATCCAGCAAACCTGGGCCGATTGGTAACAGGCCTTCAGGGACGGAGCCGCAAAACTGCCATTTGTCTTGCCCGCCTGCAGTACTGGTAGGCAGACCCTCACCTTTCTCCCTTTCCAGATAAACATTGCAATTGCTTTGTCTAGGTCTTTCATTGACCTACTTCTCGGGTTGACTGGGATCATCATTGCTATATAGATCAATTTGGGAAACAAGTTCATTTTTAATGCGTTTATCCTTCCTGTCAAGGAGAGGACCAAGGCATCCCATCAGCCCAGATCCTGACAGATGTCATTTATGGTCTGCAGGTAATTTAGGTCTCGGAGGTCGTCTAATGAGGGGCTTATATTTATGCCAGGGTATTTGATATGTCGTGTTTGGAGCGTGAGTGGTGCCACCCCTCCAGGGTCCCACGGGATGTCATGCTGAAGCGGCATAACCTCTGACTTGCTCCAGTTGATTTTATATCCAGCCATCATGCCAATCTCTAGCAATACCGCTCGTATGTACGAAGAGAAGTGAGGCCATCGCCAACGTAGAGCAGCATGTCGTCTGCATAAAGGGATACACAATGTTCCTCCCCGCCCTGATGTATGCCCACCCAGCCGCCATCCACTTGAAGTTTAATCACTATTGGTCCTATGGAGAGGGCATAAAGCAAGAGCGTTAGAGGGAACCCCTGCCGTGTCCCTGATTGTAGGTAAAACGCCAGGGAGGTGATGCCGTTAGTGAACACTGAGGCAGTCGTGCCCGTGTAGAGTAGTTTAATCAATTGAACAAGGTGGGAGGGAAAGCCATATTGGGGCAGGAGCTGGAAAATAAAGTCCCTGTGCACCTTGTCATACACCTTTTCTGCGTCTACTGCCTGAATGGCATACCCTTGCTCCCTATCTCCAGCGATCAAATGTAGTAACCGTCTGATGTTATCACTGGAGTGTCTGTTACGGATAAATCCTGTTTGGTCTTTGTGTTTAATTAGTGGGAGGCAGTTTTCTATTCGCCGCGCCAGACATTTCGCCAGTATTTTGGTGTCTGCATTTATTAGAGAGATAGGCTTGTAAGACCCGCAGAGTTTGGGGTCCCTCCCGCCTTTGTGAAACACTATTATATTTGCAGCGAGCACTGATTGCGGGAGCCAGCCCTGGGTGGCTGCCTTGTTATATCCCTCCTTCAATCAGGCTGCCATTTCTTCCCCCGTGCACTTGTGCATATCTATGGGGATCCCATCGGGGCCAGAAGCCTTCCCGGCGGGACAGTGCCGCTATTGCACCTGCTATTTCTGTCTATGTGATACGGGTGTCCACTGCAGCCCTATGATCCAGTGGGATTGTTGGTATCCCTATAGAGTCTAAGTAGGACTCGATGTCCTGAGCTGTGCATGTGTCTGGTGCGTGTATAGGTCTTGATCAAATTCAGCGAATCGGGCATTGATTCGATTGCCTCCCACCAATGGGTTGCCGGCCTTATCTTTAATTGAGGTGATGGTTTGCGCAGCTTGTCTCTGCTTAACAACCAGGGCCATCAGCCTCAGTGGTTTGTCGCTCTCTAGACCGAATGCCTGCAACCAGCTAGTGTACGATTTCTGGGCTCTGTCTATGGTTACTTGTCTGATTTGTGCCCTCAGCCTACTCAGCTCGAGCCATAACCATTTATTTCTTGTTTTTTTTATGGTTCTCCTCCATCTTTTTGAGATCTGCTGTCAGCTGGGATTCAGCTTCCCCCCAAGTTTTGCATTTGTGCACCCAACGCGAAATACACTTTCACCGCAGGAAAGCCTTGAAGGCGTCCCAGCACACGTATGCTGTGTAGTTTTGCACTAGGTAAGCCTCCCAAAACCTCTCTGTGTCGTCAGAAAGCTGTTCTAAAAGATCAGGGTATTGGAGCATTGGCAGGTTTAATCACCATTGGGGAGGAGGGGGTTGCCCGCACCGTGTAAGGGAGGGTCAAACACATCCAGACCAGGGCATGATCGGAGAGGGTGGCCGGGAGAATTGAGCAGTCAGTTATTAGGTGGAGTGTGTTGGCTGGGGCTAGCCAGTAGTCAAGCCGGGAGTAGCTATCGTGTGGATGCAAGTAGAATGTAAAATCTTGGCTTTTGCTCGTGTGTGCTTCTCCATATGTCTACTAAGCAGAGGTCAGACATTAGAGATCGGAGGGCCGCCCGCTTCTTGAAGGTAGTGGGGTTCCCTGCGGCTGTGCATTGGCGATCGAGGTGAGGGTCAAGGGCTATGTTGATGTCTCCCCCTATTAATGTAATATGGCGCATGTTGCAAATGCGCAAGTAAAGTAGGATGGAGTGTCCGTAGTGGGGGCATATATGTTGAGCAGCATAATGGGGTGGCAGTGGAGAAGGCCCTGGGCCAGCACGTATCTGCCCTCATTGTCAGCACATGTATATTTTATCTGGAATGGAACACGTTTGTTTATAAGAATAGTTACACCCTGTTTCCCCTGGTGTGGTGAGTGTATTGCAGTTCCCACCCACCCTTGCTGTAGTCTCCCCGACTCTATTGCGTCTAGATGGGTTTCCTGGAGAACCACTATGTCCGCTCCGCTTGGAGATCCCGCATGCTGCTAAGCATTCTCCTCCGTTTGATAGGGTGTCCCAGCCCATGGATGTTGAGTGTCACCAAGGTAATATGGGCCATCTATTGTTTTTTTGGGCCCACGTGGCGTGTTGCATGTATTGGGCGCGCTGATGTGTGCTTTGGAAAGGACATGCCCCCTGGGAGCACCGTCTCTGTCTACGTCTAGGAGCATTTCTCACACAAGGGCTCAAACGTGAGCGCCCCAAAAACTTTAAACCAAAACCATATATGTAACTTTGGGTTGGCCTAACAAAAGGCCATTGACCCAACACGTGGCAAGGAAGCCCAGATAGGAGGGTCAAGGGTGTCGGTATGTGGATTGTTCCCTGACCCCCCCCTGTCGCCACCCACTAAGGGTGCTTGTCACAGCCATATGCTCCTGTGGAGGCACCGGCCTGCCTCACATCACTAGGAGCTACTGCAACAGAGTCCGGTCTTCGCTGGTTCGCAGATCGTTTGGAGGTAAGTTTATGCATCAAAAGCATGGATCCAGGGTGTCTGAACAGTTCTGCTGTTGGGAGCACACAGGTGTGCTGTTGCTGGTAAGTGTTGTATGGTCTGGTAATTTTAGGTCGGTGTGATCTAAAGTTTGACCCCCAGCCTTTTGGTCTTCTGCCACATTTGTACCCCTTTCCACTCACCTGTTGCCTCTCTTGGCTGGACGAGGGTTGGAATTCGGGTCGCTGGGGCTCCACTGGTGGCTTTTTCGTATTCTGCAGTGACCAGGTTGCGCTGCTGGAGAAAGCGCCATGCCTCCTCTGGGTCATCAAAGGTGTGCCACTGTTTTTCCAGCTGGATGCACCAGGTCACCGGAAATTTTAAGTAACGTCTGTGGTCCGAAGCCTTCAGCGCCTCAAAGATCAGGTTAAAGCTTTTGCGTCACCTGGAGACCTCTAGTGAATAGTCATTGTATATCCCAATGTCCGCCTTTTCGACTCAATGGGGCATGCCGCTCTGTAGGCTTTTAAAATGATCATCTTGTGCTGGAAATAGAGGAGGCGCATAGTTATGATCCTCAGGTGCTCATTTGGAGGTGGTTTTGGGATCGGTGCCCGGTGCACCCTCTTAATGGTGAGGTCTCGCGCATTTTCTATCCGCAGGGTATCGCGGAAGAAGTCATAGATGAAGGTTTCCAGGTTCGGGCTCTCTCAATTTTTTCACCCAAACGTTGAACCTCCCTGATGGCCCTTTCCAGATACGTCGACATTGTCATCTGATTGTCTTCAATTGCGCTGATTCTCTGTTCGTTGTCCGTTATTCTCTCCGCTTGGGGGGTCAGGTGGGTCTGGATGACCAGCAAGTCTCGTTTTATGTCAAGCATGGTGGTGTTTGTCTCTTGTGTCCGCTGTCCTATTATCTGCATTTCTGCCAGTATGGTCTGGAGCTGTGATTGGACATCCATCTCCGTTTTGTGTCGGTTGGACCTCCTTGGTAGGCATGACTGCGTGGGTTTGGATGGGTCCTCCAGATCCAGGGACTGGTTTCCCCATAGCATGCCCTCCTGGCCGGCTTTACTTTGCCACTCTTAGCGCATCCTGTCTGTTGGGATGGTGGGGTCCTCTGCGTTAGCTTTCCACCATTTCTCGTGGCTCCCTCTTCTGGTGTGCTCTGTCTTTCCGAGTTTCAACGTCAAGGCATTGCCTTCTCCCCGGGCTCGCCGATTGGCTAGGGATCCTGGGGCACAGATATTGCCTCTTCTTGCTCCGGCTCGCTTGCACCATATGTGGCAGCTGTCTCTGTTGTGTGATTCGTGGGGTTCGTGGGCACCTCAGTTCGCCTGCTGATCCAAAAGGCGACAGACCAGCCACCAGCACCCTCTGCATTCAGATGCATCCCTGCTCGCGATCGTGCTGCTGCAGCTATTGCCGCCATGGGGCCATCGCTGCCAGCCCTCTTTCATGCGCCTGATATTGTGGTCTCTGATGTGTGATGCGGGTCCTTGAGCAGCCCCCTGATTACCAGGGTTGGTTCTTGTTTACTCCGGTGGATGTGTCCCCTCTCTGGGGGCTGGGGCGCTGTGGTGAGATTCTTGGCAGTTGCTTGGGTCCTTGTCCTGATCCTTTAGTGCTGCCATGCGTAGGTACACCTTTATCTTGGGTGGGAGGCCCTTAGGGGAGGCAGTTGTGGCCCTGAATGAGTTTCCTCTTGGGGTACCTTTCCTCTTTTTCTTTTTTCTTTTCTTTTTGTTCTTTATGTGCCGCAGTGCTTGGGTTGTTTATACACCCGGTCCTTTCATTCGCGGCCTTTTATCAGGTTGCAGGCCTTCTATCTTCGAGCTGTGGGTGTCTCTGAGGCCTGTTGCGTGTCATGCCTTGGCCACTCCGGTGGGGGGTGGGGCAGCCACCGGGTACTTCTAAAGGGTGAACTGATGCGGGGCACACCTCAGCACCCGGGGTCCCTTGCCCCCATGTGCTTCAACAAATTCATTCAATGCAGGAGGGAAAGCGGGGGGGTCATAATGGTGAATTGTTGGACCCCGAGGGGCATCCGCGCACTGGAATGCGCTCTCGATCCCACCAACGTGGCTCAGGCCTGAAGCCCCCCGGCGAATCCCCACCCCCCCACTCTGCACTTACTTATGTACACGCTGCAGGCTCTCCCTGCAGCTGGCTTGTTGCACGCCGGCGTTCCCGTGAGGCAATGTCCGCACATCGGTGTGGCTCCTCTCCCACTGCGGGGTTCTCGGGCGCCCGGGTCTGTAGTGTCTTGTGCCCCGCTCAGCTTAGGCTGCAACTAGGCGCGAGCGACTCCCTCCGCGGTGCCAGCAGTCCGCTCACGCTCCGAGGGCCGACACCGGTGCGTGCACAGGCACTGCCCCTCCGTGTCTCCCCAGCACCTGTGTGAGCTTTCTGCGTATGTGCCGGGGAGAGCTCTAGCCGGTCTTCGTTGGCAGTGTTTGTAGGCTCGGACGGACACCCCACTTGTCGTGCAATGTGTTGAGATTTCACTGCCCATTCATTGATACTTGCAATTATGGTGGGCTGCGGAGTGTATTACGCAGGGGCTCTGCTAACGGCAGCCCGCTGTGATCGCTGACTCCTCCGTTGCGATTTTTCTTATTCTTGCACCCTTTGGATTCAGCTTGCTGCAGGCTGGTTGTGCCTCCAATTTCTAAGCGATCAGTTCATGTTGGATGTTGTTTTCTGCTGCTCTGCTCCAAAGGTTACAGGGGCACTGTTAGCCTGCGGCCATCTTGTTCGGGCTATCTAGCGCCCCCTGACCGCACATAATATTTTAACCATAAAACTAAACTTTGATCTTTAACAATTATTTCAAAAATATCAGTTATCAGTAGAGTCAAGTCGCAAAGAATTCAAAAATGTAATTGCAGCGATAATTATTGAATTACGATCTCCATTGAAAGTGCAAGCCCATAGCATTTCATGTGTAACAAAGGAGAGCTTCTGGTATAGTCATTCTAGATAAAATCTTCATTTTTGAAGCAGTGCAGTGCAGTAAACCAAGAGATGCTTATGTGTGTAAGGTGCCATGGGATATTTGCAAAAACGACATACTCTTGGAATATGCTGAACTTTTGTTCTTCGTCCTACAACCTGACAAGTTGCTCATAAATTAAGCCTGAAACGTAGAAACATAGTTCTTAGTTTAGGATCTGGGAATTTAATTAAATATTGCTCCAGACTATTCATACTCTTTATTCGGAATTTACAATTTTTAAAGCGATGTTGTCGGGTTAGAATCCAATCATAAAGCCATAGCTTTCTTTTTGCTTGGTCAGGATTTGTTATCAACAATTGTAATGAAATATCTGCCGCTAGCATGATAGCTGAAATATGGTTCTTCCACTGAGACAATTTTTTCACTGTTGCCGATTTAAAATAAACGGCTAAGATTGAAAGCAAGGATCCTTCAGTATTTTCAGTGACACATATCTTATATAAATTGAGCATTTTCCAAGTGCATATCGAACTGAGAGACAACAACCCCAATTAATGTCGAATTATGCACATTAGCTGACTTTGTGGTAGCAAAAGCACTTTTTTTCCAAAATAGGCCTTCCAACCTAGTCCAGTAATTTTCGGAGGGTCTGCAATTACTGATCTAAATTGATGCCCTATATTAGATATAAAGAAGTAGAGAGGCAGCTAATATACATCCCTGTTTAAGGCCGCAATGGGACACTATGGGTTCAGAAAGTTTACCGTCAATAGATAGGCGAACCTGAATCGAGGTGTTTGTATGCAGCTGATAAATCAAGGCTGGTATATGAGAGGGACAAGCTGCCTTCTCTAGTTTCTCAAACAACAGGTCTCTTGATATTGAATCGAATGCTGCTTTAAAATCGATGAATGTCATGAAAATCAGTTGCTTGGTCTGTTGCCCACAGCTCTTAATTACCCATAATGCAAACAAATTAATTGCAGTATCCAGTCCTGGGACAAATCCAGTTTGGTGCATATCAAAAGCCTTAACTTCCTTAACCCACCTGGAACAGTCTCTCAGCAGCAATCTTGCAAAAATATTTCCCGGAATACCCTGTAGGGCAACTGGACGATAATTTCGAGGAAGTTCACAAAAATTGGTACATGATATACTTTTTCCAAGAAGGGATAATGGACCTTTGAGTTATGACCCTTGAGAAAATGGCATAAAGCACTGCAGCCCACTCCTCCGGTTGTGCTTTCAGCATGTAATTATTAAGTCCATCAGGGCCAGGTGCACGAGAAGTGCTTAACTTTGTTATTTGATAAAGTATATCTCCCTTTTCAAACAAAACGTTGCTGTCATTCGTTCAAAGGCATCGATCAAGAGAGTTAGACATCATATGAGAGGCATACAGGTCCTCAAAATGTTGGTTCCACGTCTCTTTAGGGACAGAATTTATTTGGTAAGGAGACTGAGTTAGATGAATTGCAGCATTTAAAATTCTCCAGATTTCTGCACTATTCCTGGATGCCATGGTGGATAACATCAACTCAGAATCTCTTTGATAGATGCTTGCTCAATAAGCTTTCTGCAATTTCTTGTACTTCATTTTGAGGACTCGGATGACCGCCAACCTTTCATGCAGTGGAAGGAGCCTCGCTCGTCTAATGGAACTACGCAGTTCAGTTTTCTTCATGACCACTTCCTCATTATATGCATGCTTATGCCTATAGTTAGGTGTTCAGTTAAATGAGGGGTACAACTTAAACATGTAACAAATGTAGAGGTAGATGGAATTATGAGCAGTTCAAATAATCATCTAGTAATTAGAAGAAATACATAATTTTATTAGTAAAACATAGGGCCTCATTACACGGATGGCGGTAAGGATTTACTGGTACCGGTAAAATACCGGTACCGTTAAATCCTTACCGCCTTACTACGAGGTCCCTTTGCGGGTTGGGGGATTTAACGCCTGCTTTTTGCAGGCGTTAAAAACCAACCCGCAAAGGGACCCAGGGAGCTAATTACAGTACCGCAATTTGCGGTACCGTAATTAGCACCTTCCCCTATGGGGCAAAAATGGGGAAGGGCAATGGTGGAAAGGGGAATTACCGCCCCGCCAACCTTGGAATGGGGCGGTAATTCCCCTTTCCGCCAAGGCGGTGCCGGTATTTTACCGGCAAGAACCATGGCGCTAATAGCATGGTTCTCCGCCATCCGTGTAATGAGGCCCATAGTATTAAATCACAATATAAAACATCAATTTGTACATATAAATTGTCATAAATTTTCTTTTTAGGTTATTATGCATACACCTTTCACATCTGTCCCTTATATATAATTGTACAGGGTTTGTCTCAGCATGTTTCTGCTCAGAGTCTATAAATGTTGAACATTCTTCAGGAGATATAGTTGTAGTCACTGTTCTATTCTGGGGTTCGATTAGTTCTCCCCTTGCTTGTCTACAGTTGAGCTGAGTCTTTGAACTGTCAATATAAAAACAACAGTAAACGCTATCAATGCTAATTTACAATGTAGGTCTATTTAGACCCCAGGCCTATATCTCAGAAATTAAGGATTAACTTGTGATTAGTCGGTTCCTACAGTAATATCTATGTGAAAGCAAAAATAAATATGCTTTAACGGCTTTGTCGCCCAATGTGTCTCTTTTCTCTCTTATCTCTACATTTTAATGTTTATCAGTGTGCCTTCTTTAGTAAACAGAGACCCACCTGTTTTGGAGGGTGAAGTTGGATATTCAATCAAATCTTTTCTGTAGTAAAATCTTTTTGTCTCCTTGGCACCTTATACTGGGCTTTAGCTTCAACCTTTGGTACGTTGTTCATAAGGGGTATTCCTGTCGGTCGCAAATTCCTCTGGAGAAAGTGGATTACGGTATTAGTATATTATCTAGTATGCCTTTCTCACCATAAAGAATTTGAAACATATTCTATGTAATTTAAAGTATACAAGGTTGCTGTTATTAATATGCTATCCATCGTTCACCGAATGGTATAGCGCTTAACTAGTCCATGAATCTTAAAAATAATGTTAGCTGCATAAAATTGCTACCCGCTTATCACTTAAATCAGCAGTTGTTAAAATGTTGCTGCGGGCTGTGTGTTAACCACTGTAGATGGAGCAGTTCCACACTTTTGCATGCCACTATACTATAGTAGCATCCTCTAGGACCACAATCACTACCCATAGAAATTATGGTATATAGTCTAGGTCTAAGCTTCTACGGATCTACAACGCTTCGACTTACTTTCATTGTTTGAAATCCGCGAAGTTCAGTTTCTTTGTAGGTCCATAATGTTAGCTCCTATCTGTAGATGTTAGTTTGTATCTATCCGTCGTGATCGAGTCGCCGTTATACTAAATTCTGTTGTATAGGGGCGTCTTGTCATCTTAATGAATCTCTATGGCCACAGTTTTGGGACATCTTCTGTTTTGATGCTGTCAATCCCAGGCATAGTTAGTTCTAAAATGTCAGTGCCATCTTTGAATGGTATATTTCAATTGCTGTTTCTCTTAAACTATATATGCTATCAAATTAGAAAAAAGTCTATGTTTAATCTGCCATAACTTCAATCGGCACTTTTTAACATAAGGCACTGTGTCTCAAATATCGGATATGTTCTCATGGGTTGTTGTCAAGTATACCTAAACTCTTTCCATTTTAGATCGTTATGTCCCTATATACTATGGAGTCCTCCATTTTATTTAGAAATACCAAATTCATAATTTCGGATATTGAAAAATACTAATGTGTCTAATGATTCACTTGCAATCTCTATACGTCCAAAGTAGACCTCCTGTCCCTGGGTACTCCATATTTACTCCAGGTTTCATTCTTATGTGTATCCAGTATATTATGTAAATGGAGTTTTCCGGGTTATATGAAATAATAATCCCATTGAGATTACCCTTACTAGATGACATCATGGCATATTAAATCTCTCAATCTATCATTACAGTGTGCATTTACCTTTAATTCATAATTTTATGCCATTCTCTTGCTGTATTAATGTTACTCTCACCTGGTATCCACAGAGACGCCACCCAGCCGGGTTACTCGCTGGTATACTTCTCAGCTTTGCCCAGATGTGGTCTGCGGGGACGGTTCTGCCTGAAAATACAGGAGGACTGTGTTCAAGACTGACCGACCTGAGTAAGTATCCTCCCTCCACCCTGTATGATTTCAGCCCCTGTGGGGCCCTCTGCTCACCTTGTGGTAGAGTTAGGCGTGCTCTCCGTCCTCCCTTCTTTGCAGGGGCGCGTTGTCTTTCGTGGGTGTGTGCGGTCCAGTTACTTCACTGACGCCGGCCCGTTTGATATTGTTCAGGTAGGTCTTATTGCTGTTCTTTAGTATTGTTGCTATCCTGCATGCCTTTCTTTGTTTAAAATGTCTCTTTTTCTCCCTTAGGTATGCAGAGCTTCAGCGTGCGAACTGGCTTGGTTGAGCCCCGTTGGTAAATGATGGCGCATTAAGAGCGCTATGATGCGGTAAGTAAGCGCTATGCGCAGCACTGCGAAGTCTTGCCTTTGCTAACCTGTGTTTTCCTTCCTTGTAGGTCGCAGTGTTTTTCAGTGCGAGTGGAATGTCTTGAGTGGTGCCAGCCGAGGAGCGACCAGCCAGATAAGCCTTTTGAGCAGTTCGTAATTTGCAAATGTCTCTACTGCTTTCTTTAATGTTGCTTCTATCTTTCTCTTTCAGGTCGTTCTGTCCGGGAGGCGTGCAGATTCGAGGAAGCTGTTCTCAGGAGCTGCGAGTGGCTAAAGATGAAGACTGCAGGTAAGATGCTGCTGCTAATGACTTATACTGACAGGATACCAAAGTTTAAATGCACATTAACAGCCACAACCTGTCATCAACAGCCTTCCCTAGATCCCCCTCCCATTTCCTCCTAAGGCCATCAGTGCCGCGCCCTGAAGCAACAACAAATGCACCGTACAGGGCGGAACTCAACCCCTTCATATCTATATAGGAGTCCAATATTTTCTCAACTTGTGTAAGCTCCCTTTGTAACTGCGGCTTCCATTTCTCCACCATAAGAACACCTTTAAGCAGTATATACGAGAAAGCAACAATTTCCCTATATTCAGCACCTCCTCCCGATCCCTCCAGAAGGAATCATTACATCTCCACAGGGAGTCCCTACCCTGTAATCCCCCAAGGAAGAACTCCATAGATACCATGTCGTGGTCCAACCAGCTAATGGGCCCCACACAGCAACTTCCCTCCCTGCTCAGCATGTTCCTTCCCACACACATATAATCTATTCTCGTATAAGTACCATGTGGGTGAGAAAAAAAGGTAGACCCAGGGTTCAGCGGGTGGAGTTGTCTCCATACATCCACCATAAAAAACCTATCCAAACAGTCCCTCAGACCCACTCTGCCTGCCCCAGAATGCCTCTCCACTGCCCCCCAGCATCCTCCTATCCAACAAGGGATCTGGCCACATATTGAAATCACCTCCCAGGATAACGGGACTCCTAGTTTCCTTGAACAACTGGACAAGTGTGTCCTCTAAGAAGACTTTTTGTCCAACGTTGGGGCAGTACATCGTGGCCAAAGACAGCAAGGCCGCACCCTTGTATCCCGACACCAAGATGGCTCCATCTTTCTCTTTCCACACCCTGACATTGTCCAGCTTCCCCTGTTTGTGTATCAGAATCCCAACCCCCCCTTCCGCACATCGCCGGAGGCCCAATAACTACCACTAATCAACCTGGAGGGAATAAGATGCTCCTCCCCATCCAACATCCTGGTCTCCTGCAACATCAGCATGTCCACGCCTGATCTCTTGAATTCCCATGCTACTAAGGAGTGCTTTGTTGGGGAGTTCAACCCCTTCACATTTAGAGGTCCCATCAACAGGCGGTTGATCCCCCCCACCCATTTTCCAACACTGCTGCCATTCCATCAATCGTTTCCACGCACCCGAACTGCAGCTAGCACATGCAACTTCACCAACAACTCATACCGGTCCCCCTACCCCCAAAACCCCCACCCTCTCACCCAACCGGTCCCAACCCCTAACCACCGCACCACTCCAAACCCTGAGACGCCCATCCAAAGCTGGACCACCATGGGAAAATGCCCCCTCCCCGCCCAAAACAGGCCTGCACAACATAGCTCAAAATGAATGCTTGCACCGGAAACCATTCAACGATTACAAATAATAAAGTCACCCGAAGAGCACCCCCCGGGCAGTCACTTCACTGGGGAGGGAGTATTGAGTTTCCTAGATTTATGTCCCTGAGGGACCTTCCGTCACTGAGGCAGTCCACCCAATCTCTCCTGTGCCGCAACCTGGTCAGCTTCTCCAGTCCCATCACCTTCGCTATTCTTTGCTCCATCTGAAAGGTGACATAGGACCTGTTCCGCTTCTGCCCCTTAATCACCCGGCAATCCACTTCCATCTCGAAAACCAGTGCAAAAGGGAAGGTCCACCTATATCGGATCCCCATGTCAGACAGCCAGGAGGTGAGGGAGCAGCAATCCCGGCACTGTCCCAAAGTAAAACTTGAAAGATCCTGGTATATCTGGATCGAGTCCCCCTCATACTGAATAGTGCATAAGCGCTTTGCCCTCTCCAAAATTGGGGCTTTCTCTGCGTACCTTAAGAACTTGACCACCACCTATCGCTGCCCTTTGCCCCTGACCATGCCGCCGCGGTGAGCTCGCTCTATGTCCACCTCCATTCCTCCTTCCCCAGCAAAAAACGACATTGAACAGCCCCTTGACCTTTTGCACCCCATCACTGGCAGATTCCCTCTTCTGCTCCTGGAGGCCGAAGACCCAGAGGTTATTCCTTCGCTCACTATTTTTTAGGTCATCCATCTTCAACTGGTAATCCTCATTCCTGGATTGCAGATCAGACAGTCTCCCCGCAAACTTCATTTCCACCACATTGGCACTGAGCTGGTTGTTCTCCATTCCCTCTAACGTAGTCTCCAGTACTTCCATCCGGCCCCTGAGATCTAAAACAGAGGCCTTTAACTCGGTCTGCGCTGCACGTATCTCTCATAAAATGCCCGTTATGTCATCCTTTGTAGACAGGACCTGCATGTCTCGCTTCCAGTCCTGGGGGACCATCCATCGCTTCCCCCTGCATAGTTTCAGGCCTCTGAAATTGTTGCAAGGCCCCTATGCTGTTCCTGACCCTGACTGCCAGTGTTCCAGTCCACACTGTCCACCTGCGAGGAGGGAACAATACCCTGCAGTGAGTCCCGGGCACCCAGTTTGCACAACAATGAAATATGAAGCAGCTGTCCAACAAATCTCAAGGTCCCCTCCCAGCAGCCTTGAGTTAACTCCAATGAACCATGGAGCCCCCCCCGGAATGTTCCTCCACAACCATGGCCCACAAAGTCAGGCCCTTTCTCAGTGCCGTTCCACCGCCACCAATGAGCGTGCTGAAGCCAATCCCTACTTCCTTCCAGCCACGGAACCACTGTCATTGCACACTCACTTGGGCACCCGCACTTCCTAGCAACACGAGCAAGGGCTCACCACCAGGGCACTCAACCACGCACCTCCCCCAGCTCAAATCAGGCTTCACCACGCTCCAGGCCCTGGGTTCAAGGTTCCGGGCACATCAAAGAGGTGAGTTTCCCATCCACAGGGTCTCTGAGCATCCCAACTCACAGCCCCTCACCTGCCATGGAGACCTTCACTATCCCCAGACCCTCACAGGGGTCCTGGTCCGGACTTCCACGAGTCCGAAGGCCCAAGGGCCCAAATCCACTCCGGGGGAGTCAGCAGGCTTCTCAAGTCTTCCACAAGCCCCCTGCATCCATCCTCCAGCCTCAGCTGCAGCACCAACAGGCCTGCATCGGGCCGAAAATCCTCAAAATCCACTGCCACCAATCTATTTGTGCAAAGATCGCACGCGCTTCAGTCCGGGAACTGCAGCACCAATCCACGCTGCCTCAAAAGCTGCACCCCGGGACCAATGCCCCGCTCTACACGTTCACACTCAGGCAGGCCTACCTGGAAAATGGGGGAAGATGGAGCACCGCCATCATGCAGCCATGCTGGTCTGCGCTCCCTGGAGGTCTCACATTATTAGATGACATGTTTCAATGGTTTATTAAAATAAAAATTATAAGGCTTAACTTCCCCTATTTCTATGGGTGGTTCCTGCCTATCTTACCAACTAATGGACTCGTTAGTCTGTTGTGAAAGTCCAAATAAAGAAGTTTGCTGTCCCAAACTATCCTAACTGTCCCTACCACTATATAAACTAACTTAGGTTTGGAGAATGACTGCCTTCTCCTAGGACCCGTATGTATCTTCTCGTTATTTCTTTGATCAGTCTCTGTGACCCCCCAAATGGGGTTGTGAATCTTCCTCTTTCTGTATTTCTTTCCTTTATGAGTTTCTTATAACTCTTATCCGCTTGATTAGGATTCCTAACATATTCTTCTCTGTCTTCCTGATTTGGGGTGTCTATCCCTGTTGGTTTATTATAGTTTACTTCAGGTTGATCTCTCTGACCTTGTATCAGTTGCACTATGTAGTTCTCTTTCCTGGTGAATTTACCTCTTATATATTCCTGACTTGGGGTGTTTACCCCTCTTGAATTACTTGGGGTGTCTACCCCTCTTGCTTTATTATAGTCCAGTCCAGGTTGGTCTCTATAACCTGGTATCTGTGACACTGCTGATACCTGTTTTCTTGATAGTATTATTATTGGCTTTTCTCCCTCGATAGGTTGCTCTTTCGTGTTATCCCAGTTTAATTTTACTTTAAACTTCTTTCCCTTTTGCCTGGGTATTGAATCCACTAGTTCTTATCTTTTTTGATTCCGGTTCTCAATATTTTTCTCTCTCAGCTTATCATACTTTAAATCACTTTGTTTCAGGATTAACTTTGTTTCGTGACTAACACTGAGACAAGGTGGCTGTGCGGTATGATTCCCTCTTTCTAGGCAAACCACAACCCACCGTTCTCCCGGTTACCTTTCTCTTTGAAGGGGAATATCTTCCGGAGAAGAGTGTCTCGAGAATCCTTCTTCTTTGCTCCTGAACTCCACTGCCTCCCCTTTATCAGTGATTGCTTTTTTGTGGTCTCTCATCTCTAGTCTTTGCTTGGTAACCCAGTGTTCGGATAGGGAACCGAACACCTTGAAACTTCACGTTAGCGATGGTATCTGCGAAGTTTGTCAGACTAGCGGTCCACCACGGGTCCTTGTCCGTGATCTCACCACCACCTATTCCTGGTCTTCTGTCCGACTGTATTCTCGTGCCATGGCTCTGGTGTCCTGTTTTGTGCAGCTGTGCGTGTTCGAAACTTGCAGGCTTTTTTTTCTCATCTTACTGCAGATGTCACGCAGTTCAAGAGCTCCCTGGACCAAAGTCTGCCTTCCTCTTTCTCTTCTCGATCGCTCTCACTCGGCGAGATTATATTAATCAACATACTCGTCTCAGTAGATTGGTTACTCGTATTTAAAGGGACATATTCATTTTCAGTATGATAATGGTATCTGTGCAGAGTTTCCTCGTCCCATTCGTTATGCAAAAAGATTTCTGATAATTGGGAGGGTCCCATGTAGGCCATAAAGTGTGCAACTTAAGGGAGTTCCTCATGGGAAGTGGAGTCATTGTCCCCTAGGGGGGTGTCTCTCCCAGTGAGGTTGCAACTTGCCTCGTCCCCTATGGAGGGTATTGCGGAGCGGGAGCACCTCCCTAGCCTCACAGGAAGGGGCTCCCCCTTGGGGAAAAGGGGAGAATTCCCTCGATTCGCCACAACACACTAGCCTACATCATAATTAAAGCTCGATTATCAAATTCAAATGATCAATACTACATGGACTGCTCTTTTTTGAGAAATGAGAAAGGGGAATTAAAATCAAGATATGCACTACATATGGCCCAGATAGCCAAATGTGTTGCCTTGAGACAAGCATGCACTATAGCAAAGGACAAACAGGTAACAATTTGTACTGACCGCTGCTATACATTTGATATAGTGCATGATTAGGGGATTCTGTGGATAGAGAGAGGTTTCCTGACAGCTGCATGCACACCGTGAAGGCCATTAAGTTGTTCCCATAGCACTTTTGCATTAGGCTGCAATTGTGATCCACAGTGCAGCAAACTTTGCGAAGGGGGGATTGTAGCACAACTGGAGAAAGAATTGTAAGCCCCAGGTTTTTCGCAAGTGAGAGAACAGTTATGACACCAATGTTTACTCTGCCAACAGCGGAACTTGGATATGGGTGTACATATGGAGCGGGGAGCCCTATGGATCCTCTTTGCACAACGGCAGTGTGATTTCATAGCCTGCACAGGTGGCAGGCTATGAGTAAGTGATTGTTGTGATTGACATATTTTCAAAGTGCATAGAGGCGTATCTGACAGGCAAAACCTATACACAGGCTGTAGTAAAGGCTCCGATTTTTGTCTTTATCCCCTGTTTCGGAGTGCCAGTGAATATTAACAGTGACACATACTACAAAAGGAAATTGAGGCCAGGGTACTGGTCTTGTCACACAATTATATATAATCAAGAAATAAAGTTGGATATACGCTAGTTGGCACTTCAACACTTTATTATGGTGACATTCCGTACATTTATTTTATTTATTGCATTTGTTATACGCCCAAACCCGGAGGTGTCACGGCATAGGTTACAGACAACTTGATTCTCTGGTTACAATTGGGAATTACATTACATTTCACAAATATTTGATAACAGTGCAAATAGAACCATGGCATAAAATACTTGCATAATTAGGCTACGTACCACTTTACTGGGGTACACAAGAGTCAACAGTTACAGTGCAAATGAGTCCAGGTGTGAGGTGAGGATGCATGTTACAACACTGGGGGTTATAGAGGTAGGGGTAAGGGGGGGGGCTGAAATGAGTTAGAATTTGTTAAAGAGCCAGGTTTTTAACATCTTCTTGAAGCGTGGTGGGATGGCTCCTTTCTAGTGTGCGAGGGGAGGGAGTTCCAAAGTTTTGGTGGCATTACTGGGAAGCTGCTTCCCCCTGCCCTTGAACTTTTGAATTGTGGGACAAAGAGTTGCGTGTTATTGTTAGATCTCAGAATTCTTGTGGTCTTATTCAAGGCGAAGTTATTGTTGATGTATGTGGGGGCCTTCTTTGCAAGACATTTATGGGTGAAACAAAGTGTTTTGAAGATGATTCTGGCTTTAGCAGGTAGCCAGTGGACTTCTCTCCTAGTGTTCGAAATGTGGTCAGACTTTTTTAAGACAAGGGCTGCTTGCAGGGCTTTATTTTGCAACAGTTGTAGTTTAGCCAGGTTGGCGTTCGAGGAGCCTAGCAACAGTACGTTGCAGTAGTCCAATTTCGACCAAAATGTGAGCACGGGCAAGAGTGGTACAGTTTTGCTGCATAAGGAATTGACGGCTTAAAGCAATCGCTTTAGATGTAAACGAAGAGGCCAATGAGAGGGCATTGACATGTTTACTCATTGTTAGATTTGCATTACATGGACACCCAGGGTTTAAGCTGCTTGAGGACTGGGATAGGAGTTCCATCAATAGTAATTGATGAAAAGTCGGTGTGGAGTGCATTCATTTTGGCAGGGGAACCCACAATGAGAATCTCCGTCTTTTCATCGTTGAGGCACAGGCTATTGATAGCCATCCAATTTTGAATGATAGCGTGGATCTTATTAATGGTGATTGTGTCCTGCTCATAGTTGCCAGTGATGGGGATGAGGATCTGGGTGTCATTGGCGAAATTTGTATAGATGACACCCACAGCATCAAGTGCTGCAAATAGCAACTTAGTGTAAGCATTATAGAGGGTGGGCAAAAGACAAGATCCTTGTGGTACTCCTAAAGGTACTGGAATGGGGTCTGCAGCTTCCTTTCCAATGGTGATTCGTGAGGTACATTATGCAAGGAAGGATTTGACCCAAGAGAGTAGCTTCATGTGAGAATTGGAAATTGTCTGACATTATGTGTTCCAGCACGGGCACTTTTGAAGTTTAGGCACTTTGGATGCAATTTGAAGCACTTTTTGATGATAGAGTATTTGTAAGTATGTGTTTTTTTTCTAAACTATAGGCTCAATACCTTGTGTAAGGAAGGCATGGTATCAAACAGTGATCAAAACAGGACCTTCAAAACTTGGTAAGGTACAGAACAGCAGCTAAGGACTACAAGACTGCTCTGTTAGCGGCAAAAAAGGAAATGTTTAATTAAATAATTTCTAAGGCTGGCTCTGAGAGCAAGGAATTGTTCAAGATCCATAGAGAATGAGAAATATTTAAGGGGCCAGATAAGGAAAGAAATAATTTGTAAAGATGATGACTGGTGTAACAAAATACAGGATGCCATGGTAGGGAAATTAGTGAATATTAAAAAAGGAATTGAGGAGCAGAACCTGATGTGCAATCAGTCATTTGATTGTTCAGCACAAGGACGCAGTACAAGTCAGGTTCTCAGGTGGAGTTCAAATTCTCTCGATCTCAGAATCAGACTTGCTGAAGGTCATCACGAAGCTTAAAAGCTCCACATGCAGTGGCGACCCTGGCTCATCAATGATAATTGAAACCTCTCTGACTCTGCTCTTACAGGCCATATGTAAATTTGTAAACGCTTCTGTCGCTGAAAATCATGTGCGGGACAGCATAAAAAAGGCGTGGATTCTACCCCTGATAAAGAAACCTTGTGTATGCCCGCTGACTGCAACTAATTACAGACCTATCACAAACACCCCAATCCTGTTAAAGATATTGGATTGGGTTGCATATACTCAAATCTCTGAATATCTTCACCAACATCAGATTCTGAACAAGTTCCAATCTGGATTCAGACAGCACCACGGGACGGAAACTGCCCTACTCGATTTGAAGGCGAAAATGCTGGATATGGGCCAAACATCCCTGCTTATGATTCTAGATTTTTCTGCAGCCTTTGACCTGGTGGATCACTTTATATTGACCACCGGGTTGAGGGAAGTGGCTAACTTTTCCAGGGATGTGGCACATTGCATAGGGTCTTTCCTAAGCAATACGCAATGCAGAGTGGTGGGCGGAGACGCAGAGGCTAAACCCTTTAGTCTATTATATGGTGTACCTCAAGGACCCTGTGTCTCCCCATCACTGTATAATCTCTTCATCGTCCCGTTCTTTGACACGCTGGAAAGTAACGGTATCACCTTCACAAATTATGCGGATGACACGCAATGTGTCATCCCGCTCACTGGAACACACCAGTTCTCAAAGTCAACCTAGTTAATGGTATCATCTAAGCTTGGATAATTCAAAATGGGTAGGCTCTTAACAAAGAGAAAACCGAATTAATGGTGGTTGGCTCATCGAAAAAAATTCAAAAGTTAGGCCCACTCTATAAATGCTTTCCCATCCCAGATTGCAAAATTGAGGTTCAGAGCAAAGTAAAAACTCTGGGCATAATCCTGGACCGGAACATGAACATGAGGGCAAAGATTAATGGGCTAGTCTCGACATTCACATGTTAGATCAAATTACTTGCGTCACTCTGGCCTTTGATTTCACAAAAGAATGCAGACACAATTGCACGAGCTATAATCGGCTCAAAAATTGATTATTGTTGCAGTCTGCTTATTGGCAGCTCGCAAGCCGATTGTGATCGCCTCCAGGTGATACAAAACAGTGCGGTCAGGGTATTTACTGGACTTAAATGGAGTGACCATGTTTCGGATGCTATGCAGGGTTTGCATTGGCTTCCGGTAAGGGCCAGAATTCAGTTCCGGCTACTTCTTATTACACAAAAATGTTGCTTGGAACTTGTGCCGTGCTACCTAAGGGATTGGATGGTTATAAAACACAATGCAAGAGCCTTAAAATCAAACAATACTAATCAACTAATGAGCACCGCTGTAACTCTAATAAAGCCCTCATGGGATCCTTTGTTAACGCTGCCCATAGAGCCTGTCATTGGAGCGCGGTACAAATCCATATACAATACAATACAATCCAATACCAGCCTCGTCACAATAGACGTATAGAAGTGCAAATGTGGTGTTCAAGAAAGTCCACTTTGCTGGATCAGTTCAATTATTAACAGTTCAATGAAGGGTTCTGTTGTATCCGAACAGGCACACTAAAACTCTGCCGGGCGCAGAGTTTTCATGGAAGCATTGCCACCGTTAATACCGGCTTCTGTGGTCCCAGAGTCCCATAGGACTCTATGAGAATGGGAATTTGCAATTTGCCGGCGCCTGAATTTCCGGTCTGCCGCGGTTGTAATCCCTGGTGTTACTGGGAAGTCAGGTGCCAGTAAATATTTATGGGTCTGGCGGCAACTTGCCGGTATCACTGGCACGGTTACCTCCGGACCAGCAATGAGGCCCAATAACTCACATAGTTCATTGTTATACATCTGAATCATCAACGCCAATCATTCATACAATCAATACAAAACAAACATAATCTGCATCTAAAATTGCCATTCTTTTCTTACTCAAATATTTATTTTGTCACAAGTGTGAGAAACCAGAAGGTGTCTCACCCGCTAGTCCCCGGGGATCTCTCTCTCAGGTAGCCAGGGCACAGCCATTTTCTTTAGATCCAGACCCTGGGGTTGGACCAGTGCGGGAGGATCACCTAGGGTAGGTGTCTTCGGGGAGAGGGAGTGGGCCACCAGATGGCGAGGCGTGATATCCCTCCCCCTGCAACATCTTTACCCCATCCTACTAGGTAGAGTATGTGGGAACCTTACCCCCCTTTCCCTTCTACAGGACTTTCACATGGGCAGCCCGTTCTGGCAGAAAGCAGACTCACACCCGAGCAGTGTACCTGACATGCCCTGCTACTGTGGTCAAGTGAGGTCAGGCATTTACTGACAATCACTCACACTTGACTTCCATTAAACTTCCCCACACATATAAAATGTGGAGCACGAGAGCACACTCTGAGCGAAGCAAAGCACATGAAGGAACAGCAGTTTTGAGTCGACAGCAGAACGAGCGGAGAAAGACGACAAAACCAGAAGGGCTTGTAAGAAGGGAAATACCCATGACCTTTTCTACCAGACGCCATTACTGCCAAGGAACCTTCAAGGCATAAAGCATAAGGCCAGGAAACCAGGCTAAAGAATCCTGCATTGTGTCGAGCATAACTGACCAAGGTGGGGAGGAGCAACAGCAACCGCTGCGGTATCATCCTTGGCTGCAAGAAAAAAGAAATGCAAAAGAGATCAACACAGCCGGTGAGTTGGGAGACCGATGCAAGACAGGTCTGTGTTGAAGTCAAGGTTGCAACAACTTTGTATTACGAGCGCTGGAATGAACATTGTTAAATGTGTGTGATGAAAGACGCAAGTAAAGCTAAATTGCTGATGAATGTTTGAACTTGAAAAAGCAAGATACGATACTGTTGACCCGGCACCGTGAATGTGCTCAATCAAAGGTCTCTGTAAGGTATCCTGCCACGAGAAATTAAAATAGAAGATTGAGGAAAACAATTGTGTGAAGTGAATCGAAATGGTCCTGCGTCGGTTTAAGCAAAACCCATCCGCACTTGAACGAGGGAGATCCATGTTCTGAGCCCGAACGAGGGAGACCAAAGGTGATCATTGTGATAAAAGGGGGTCTCAGCCTGAAGAGGGAGACCCATGATGAACAATGAAAGTGAGAACTGTGCATGTTAAAATCCTAATAGGAATGGACTTGTTTGTAACGACAGAACTTCTGCAGTAAGAGACTGTTATTGGAAAAGAGGCTTTGGTAGAAGGCTCTGAGGTCTGTGCTTTAAACTGTATCCTCGTGGACGAGAAGCCAGAGTGTGTGCGAAGCTCGAATGTGCTGCCGTGCCCCGTGCTGAAATTGTGGGGAAGGGGAGCCAACTGCTCAACCATCCTGACATATTTCTTGAACACCTATCTGTTTGCATACACAATTGTCCTGCACCCTTCTGTATTTAGAAGTAAGGATTGGTAATAGGTTTATTAGTATAGGCCCGTTTGTTTTGACAGACTCGACTAGGACTGTGTTATTATTATTTGATGGTCGTAGCTTGCTCCCATCCTTAGATTTAGGTTTAGATAGGCGTTCAACTAACCCATTTGAAGTTCAATAAACACCCTTGAACTGTGATCACTTGTATCTGTTTGACAGGAGCCCGGCTCACCACTTAGCATGTTTGAGTGACAGCTAGGCTGTTGAATGGCGGTTTTTCTGCATAAAAGCAGGACTTTTGGGACTGGAACTTGAGAAGTCGCCACAGGACCTAAGAATCCGAAGAGGGAAGAAGCTGAGCCATCTGCAACAACGACACCACCGGTGGAGCCCTGCTGCAATGACCTCACCACTTTCCCGACGCAAGAGGAGATCTTTTGCTGGAAGAGTCTTCTCCCTCTGAGCTGGTGGGATCAACCAGTTCGCCACTTCACCTTCCAAAAACGTCTCTTGGTCGAATCTCCCGTGCCAAGCATCCTGGCGACCGGATAGCCAAGCTTCACCACTTTGACCGCGAACAAAAGGAACGCACCTTTTACCGACGAACTCCGCGGCTGGTCTCTTCCCTGGGCAGTGCAACGACTACACGTTTCCTCCTCGGCGAGATCCTCCCTTCCCCTGGTCGAAACCACGACTTGCATCCACTGCCAGGAACAACTGCCCCTACTGGAGCTTTCTCTCTCTTCAAGGTACTGTGTTCCACCTGGCCTCCCTTTCTTCGGATTGCTAAAGGTGACCCTTAAATCCTTGGCTTTCCAACTGGGTTGGCTCCAGACCTTCTAACTTTACTTCTCGAATCACCCCATCCTCTTTGAACACTCTGCAAAGACTTTTAGTGCATTTTAAACCGTGTGATCCTGGGCACATTTCGCTTTGCTCCATTTAAAGTGGGCCTGGCCTATGAACTTTGGCTCTACAGTGTATACTGCCTTCACTGACTTGCTTTGGACTTAGAAAAGTGTTGGGAATTGTTTTATTTTTATGCTCTGCCTTTTTCTCCCCCTTTAACCTAACTATTGGAGTGCCATCTAAGTTACATGCTCACCTCTGTTTTAACAAAAAGTGGTGTTTTAACTTAGACTTGTCTAGTAATTGCTAGGGGAGGTGTAAATACTTTTCTGATTGTGTTTTGAACTTGCTTTGACTTATGTGCTAGTGTATTTTCGAAAGTGTGTGTTAAATAAATAATTATATACTTTTGATACAAAGCTCTGGTCAGTGTTTGCTTGTTCCACTGTGTTTTTGGCCCTATTGTGTATACTCTATATACTGCCTTACTCTTCTTGAGAGAAGTCTGACTGCTCAGCCACAGCTACAAGGTAAATCTGGGTGGTACAGGCTGCTACCAATTGGGTTTACTGCTTACTCCTGTGGTCTTAATCTTTTTGCAGTGTTCCCCAAGGGAACTGCACAGGATTCTGCATAACAGTTACACACAGTCCATTTAGTAACAACAAGATTCGCAATGTTGTGAATAAGAAGTGGCATATATTACAACTTTATGACCCAGATAAACCCAAGCGCTATTTGCTTTTAAAAGAGGGTTGAATCTAAGCCAGTCCTTGGTCCTTGCACTGAGGAAGGATGATAAACCCAATGATGACATACGCACACAATTAGGACTTACTCTGTCGTGTAGGCATTACCCATGTGGCAACTGCACAGCATGTAGTTTAACCAGTAAACCTATTGGATTTAGACATGCCAACAAGTTTTTGACTCTGAATGACCATGCTAATCGCAAAACTAAGAATGTGGTGTGCGTTGTTATTTATCCATGTGAATTATGCTATGTGGACAAAACTACAAGAACTGTACATATTCAAATCAATGAGCATCGTTCTCGCATCCATAACCATGTACTGACTGCTCATCTTGCATCCCACTTCGAGGACGCCCAGCATAATGAAAACGATATTAAATGGTTAGTACTCGAGAAATTGGGATTAAATGCAGAAGTGGGTCTATTGAAAAACAAATGCCCGTAAGGTAACAGACCTGGATTTACAATTTAAAATCACATGAACTTGGCTTTAATGAATTAATAGAATGGAATGGGCTTAATGGTTGCTGAACATAAGGGCCATTCGTGTTGTACATTTTTAGAAGAGATAACAAGATTGACTTGCTCAGGTATACATGCTATATTTAGAATACATCTTGGTTGGATATTTTTTAAAGGAAGTTTTATTCAGAAAATATGGCCGCTAGATTGGTTTAGTATATATCTTCTGCAGCAATGTTAACGTGCTAGTAGCTAGATGGTGTTTGTCTTTTGCGTGATATCGCTGCACTGCAGTTGTTAAAGCAGCATATTGAAGAAGCCAAATAGCCACGTATACAGAGGACGCAAGTAGAGTTTACCTCTTTCCAAAAGGAGGTAAGATGTCAGTGTAGGTGAATCAGGATTGTTTTTGCAAACATACTGGGATTACTGTCTCTGCTTATTGAAAGCAAATGGAGCCATAGAATTCGATCTATTATGTTTTTTCTTTCAGTGATCCACTACAGAAATGAGGGGCAGATTCAATCGATTTGCTATGTAACAGGTAAATGTGTAGGTATCCATAGCTTTCTGTGCGTTGCTGATGGACTAACTTAGACCACTAGTTGAATGCAGCTGACTACTGAGAACAAACAGTTAAATCCTGCGTGCTTACATTTCCAAATGGAAGCACAATGAAGGAATTCTATCCCAGAAAGAGTTTGTTTTCATTCATATATCAGAAAGTCACACCCCTCTGTTTTGCATCCTCCCAAAAGTACATATGGATGCTGCAAATCCCCCAGGACGACCCATTATTTCAAAATGTGGGTCAATTTTAGAACCTATGTCCAAATATGTACATTTCTTTATTAAACCCTTAGCTATGGAAACTCCCACATATCTGAAAGTCATCAGAGATGTTATTCATTTAGTAGAAAACATACCTTTTCATCTTGAGAAACAATTGCTAGTAACTATGGATCTAGAATCTCTATATACCAATATCTTCCATGGTCCAGCCAACACTATGTTACAAGAGGCGCTTAACCACAGGAGACATACAGGGAAGAGCGCAGGGTCTCCGGGCAGTCCGGCCTCAAGCATCTCCGCCCACGCCTACATGTGATTGGCTGCAAGAAGACTATTAGTGGGCAATTACATGGAGGCGTCGGCGGAGACCACTGCTCTAAAGACAGAACTTTGTAAACCAGAGCAATTTGCACTTGTGTCATTTTTTTAACTTTTAAATCTGTCGGCCAGCTGCCGACTGACTGATTGCCCCTGCCTTTTCGGTCCGAATGGGGAGCCTGCCACGTTAATGTCCTTTCATAAGCAAAGCAATCCCCTCAACAATAATCCTGCAGCCAGTGTTTCATCAAATTCAGTGAAATGAGTGTTGTTTCTCGGAATTGCAGCCCTCTGTAGAAGGCAGAAATGAGGCTGCAGGGGACTAGGATTGCTGCGGTAACAAAAACTGATACTGTATCATGTCTGTGTGTGTCCAGTGCAGGTTTTGCAAAATCGGGGTCACATGAGTGCTAGCTGTGCTGTATCATATTGCACAGCTAGCACTTAGGTGACACAGATTTTGCACAGACACAGATTTTGCAAACGCAGGCCTACCTACAACAGCTGTGGTAACTCTTTTGACAATGGAGCTATCTCTAGTTGCGAAGACCATTCAGACTTAGCCACCATAACCTGCTAGCTTTGTGCTTAAGAATATGTGGGCTGAGCATGTGGGCGTGGCCTTCTGAAAGTGTTGGCGGGGAATTATGGTGACATAGATCTCCGGGTTTTTCATTTTGAAATGTAGGCAGGTATGTCCTCTGTGTATGTGATATGATATGGCATTTATAACGCACCTATACACAAGTGTTTCAAGGCGCGACGAGGCAAGGGAGGGGGAGGGGAAACAGAGGAAAGACAGAGACAATGATCCTACTAGGCCAGGTGACATTGAGATCGTGCAAGTGCAGGCGAAGAGGAAAAAGTGCAAAGGGAAAGGGGAGAGGACAGTGCAGTACATAGGATAACAGTAAAATAAATAAAGAAAATAAATAAAAGTGCGGCCAGCTGGTGGTAGGTGCAAGGATAAGTAAGTGCAGACATCAGGTGTCAAGTGCTAGTAGGGGCTGTATGGCTTAAACTAAACGCCTGGAACATTCCCTGCGTTCTTCTAAAGATGCTGATTCTTCTTCACTCTAATACAAGTGTCAAAGTACATCTGAATGGTATGGGACAACTCTCTGCATCCATACCAACTGGAACAGGTGTTAAACTGGGCTGCATAGTTGCAGCAACTTTTATTTAATCTATATTTGGCTGATCTGGCTGTGTCCTTTAATCTAAAGTTGTTACATCCTATAAAGGTTGGTACACAGCGTATCAGCTGCCTTGGCTACGCTGATGATGTCCTGCTACTTGACTATACACCAAAAGGACTTCAATGTTTGCTCGATGGCCTAGGTAGTTTTGCCAAAGCGAATGGACTACAAATAAATATAGAAAAAAGTAAAATAATGATATTCACAGGAAATCGGAAAATAAAGGTGACCTTGAGTTGGACATTAACCTTCGAAGAAATTAGAGTGTGTCACCAGTTATACCTATTTAGGATTACTTGTTGATGATAATCTAAATTGGAAGTCTCATTAGGAAAGATCCAAGATTAAATGTTGGAAATTGGTGGGCATAGTGAGTGCTTTAATTGGTAGAAATGTCGGCTTCTCGGTTAAAACTGTTCTGCTACTCTACTCAATGAAAATTGTACCTGTTCTAACATACGGGATAGAGATATGGGGACATGGCTTCATTAAAGAGCTAAGAATATTTGAAGCAAGAATGTTAAGGAAACTGTTTCTCATGCCGCAAGCTGTCTAAGTAGAATTTTTTTATCTTGAGTTGAAGCTCACATGCATTCAATCTATCTTGATTAATAGATCCTTTATGTGCTCTGTAGACCTGATGACTCTAAATAACAATAGCATTACCCGTGATTACGCAAAGGCCTTTCTAAGCCTAGATAATTTTACTCAGATTGGAATATGGGGGAAAATATTCACCATCTTCAATAAATGGAAGTGTGGATGTGAACTCAATTTATTTCCAAATAATACTAATTGAATAAAACAATGGTTAAAAAAGATCAGATCGTACAATCATGAAAACAACAAGGTGCTTCTCTCTAGTAACTCACACAGTGGTCCCTTCATTCAGTACATAACTGAACGGAACTGTTTGCCAAAGTATATTGTGGCGTTCCCAGAAGCATGTGTCATCAGACAATGGGCCTCATTACGAGTCACCCGGTATGGAAATAACGGTGGCGTTAAACCCACCGCCACAGTTGTTTCCATACCGGATGATCTCGAGTCCTGCAGGGGGAGGTGTCATTCCCGCCAGGTCAAACCTGGTGGGTTTAACACCGCCCGCATGCAGGCGGACGTGGAAACACCGGCACCATCACGAGATGGGACTCAATGGGAATGGGGATTTACCGAATTCCGCCTCCGGAATTCCCGGGACACCAGGGTCGTAATGCCCCAGTAATTCTGGGAATCACGGAGGCGAATGGTAATACAAGTCCGGCGGTAACCTGCCAGTTTTTCCGGCATGGGTTACCGAAGGACTCGTAATGAGGCCCAATACCTGTTATTGAAATTTAACAAAAGTGTTGGAATGTGACGGAGCAGCAAAGAAAGGTTTATTTCCCAATGACCGTAAGTGCAGGTTATGTGGAGAAAACACTATGGAATCTCTTGAGCACAGAATGACAGAATGCGTAAGCTTGAACGGAATCAGAAATCAATATATCAAATCTTATAGTAATTGTTTTAACTGCAATGACTCAAAAAAGTACTGTGGAAAATGTTTATGGACGGGAATGATGCAAATTTTATTTTTTATATGATCAGATTTTAAAGAAAATGTATTGAAATATTTGATTGATATGAAACTTGAGTGATTTAGATCTTTGACTCTTTAGTTCGATAACATCTAAATATAATGTCGCCTCCTCTGACAGATACTTTTGAGTGTATGATGTGATTTTATCTTCCTATATGGAGTTTTATTTATTTTATTTGTTTTAATTGATGAATTGTTTTTATGTATCATCTATGTTGTCCCATTTTACTATGTTATTGTTTTATGTTGTATATACAAAGCTATTTAGTTGTATGTATATTAATACATTGAAATTGAAAGTAGGGGCTGTAGGGATACAGAAAGAGTCCCTGAGTGCAAGGGTTGCCAGGGGGGCAGTGCAGGTGAGCATCTGGCAGGGAGGGGACCTGGGCCTGAGATCAGAGGGTAGCCAGGTAACCAGTGCAGTTTCAGATTCAGCAAGGAGATCAGCAGGGGAGAGGAGGAGAGAAAGCAGAAGCAAAGAGGAAGGTCTTGAGGTGCTTCCGGAATCGAAGATGGTTCTCTCAAGTTTCAGAGAGGCAGGGAGGATGTTCCAGAGGGAGGCCCCAGCAGAAGAAAGAGATATACCACCAACTCGCTGCTTGGAGAAGCGACTGACAATGAGGGAGTTGGAGGCGGATGAGCGAAGAGCTCGAGAAGGAAGATATTTAGGAAGAGAGAGTTGAAGGTATTGAGGCCCCAGTCCCCAGAAGGCCTTGTGGACAATGCACATGGTTTTGAACTTAATCCTTGCCACCACTGGGAGCCAGTGCAGAGATTTAAGTCCTGGAGAGATACGATCCCTGGGCTTGAGGCCAAAGACAAGTCTTGCAGTCCTGTTTTGGATGAGTTGCAGATGGTGTAGAGTAGAGGCAGGCAGATTTAGAAAGAGGCTGTTGCAGTAGTCCAGCCTAGAGAGAACCAGAGCTCTGGAAACAGTGAGCTTCTGGGGGAAGGAGACGAAAGGAAGAATACCTCTGAGGAGGTGCAGCTGGTAGTGTGACTTCTTAGAGACGCCCGGGATGTGAGGTGACAAGGAAAGTGTGGAGTCGAAGATGACCCCAAGGTTTTTAGCCTCACAGGTGGGAGCATGAAGAGGGCCAAGAGAGGCAGGCCAGAGAGTGATGGTAATGGAGGAAGCAATAAGAACAATAAGGGAACTACGTTCTTTCTCCACATGTAAAATCTGGAATGTTTTATATGCAATACTTTATACTTGTCAAAGAATTTACATAGGGAAAAATACTGGTGCAGTTCATCTGCACATTAATGACCCTTTTTCCAAGATCCGTACTGGTGCATCTAATGTCCCATCGCTGTCGCATTTTATCCAGTTTGGGCATAAAGTTTTATTTATTTATTTATTTGAAGATATTATGTGATAAAGTCAATGCAATAATCAATACAGCACTTGTGAGTTAACTTTCTTACATAGAACAGCTATGAATCTTTAATTTATAAACTATAGAACAGGGTT